>NW_024103851.1:1507487-2707487 GCF_003945595.2 Pipra filicauda | reverse complement strand
CCAGAAAAGAGGCATGGTGTAAGTTTCTAAAATGCAACACTTTTCAAAGAATAACCACTAATACATGACACTTAGGAGTGCTTCTTGAAAGCACTGAGGGTAAGAAAGACTTTTTCAGGAAGGCTAAGAATCCATTAACTTCATTCTAAATTGGTGGGTTTGTTCATCGGTACCAGTTCCCCTGCCATGAACAGGGTAATTGTGGTGTAATGTGTTCCTCTAAGAGTAAGATAACACTTGTATCTTATTTCTGTGGTGTGCATGTGTGCCAGACACATTATTCCTATCTATATTTACTTTTGAGACCACACATGTTAGAAAGTTGAGGCACAATACAGCTCAGAGACGCTGCTTTAATCCCAAACCTCCAGACAATGACCCTGAAGCAGGTCCCAAGGAGACTGCCAGCAGTCAGTCTGCAGATCTGTCAGTGTAAATCTTCAGCAGGGTTTCTTCCAAACATATGAATATGAAATAACAGGTCATATGAAATAACAGGTTCAATCGTATTCATCACAGTTGAGTTTTACTCTCCCTATCTAATATGCAAACTTTTGCCCCAAAATAAAGAAGTTACATGTTTTACTTCTTGTAACTGTTGCCTGAGTAGAGATGGTTTTAGAATTCTTCCAGCTATAGACTCTTCTGAAGCAGGAAGCCTCTCTTCACCTTTCCTGGGTCATGCAGGTATTTTAGACTGAACTAGTAGTTTTAGCAGTAGTTCTGTAAGAACTGATTTTTTGTTACCCACCAAACATTAATGAACTGGTTTTCTAGCTGGGACATCATAGCTTCATCTGATGTGGGATTGGAACTCCCAGCCCAAAACAAAGCTGTACAAAGAACTGGCAGTGCTTTCTACTACAGCTATAGGAGGCAACAGTTCCCTCTTTTAAAATTCTCAGTCACAAAAGTGTTCAGTGCCTACAAATGCCACTGCCCCATCTTCCGGTTGTGCTCCTCACCTGGCAAAAACTCCTATCAGCTCCAAGGTTATGTCTGTTTGAGTGTCAATTAGGTAAGGACCTCAGAACGTATTGCAGTGATTCAAATAATCACATCTGACACAATGAGGTCACTTTTCCCAACAGTGCTGAGCTGCAACTACCCTTTCAGCAGAAGAGATATTCATTCAGCACAGTAATGCATGTTATATATGATACAAATTACCAGTGCTAGTAAATATCTGAACTTTTGTAAGAGAATTCTGTCCCTCTCTGTTAGATGATCAAGTATTTAATCACCACAGAATCCCATATAGCAGCTAAGACAGATTGTATGGGACTACAAAGAATTTTATTCTCAAAATTTCCTTCTTCCCCAGTGGACTGGGTGCATGGGCTTTGCTGTCTTTTCTTTTTCCTTATCTTTCATCCCTCTTCTGTGTCCTCTTTTCTCACATAAAACAGGAATATTATCTACAAATCTACATTCATCTATTAAGCACTGGTTCCCAGACAGCAAATAAGTCAAAAGGAACAAAAATTGCTACCTGTGGGTCCTGAGGTTGATCAAAGAGGGGGTTGTGGGTTCATCTAAAGAAGGCAAGGTGAAAAGGAGAGCTGCCCAGTTTGTGCCTGACAGGCATGTTTATGTTAGAATGCGAGTCTTATTTTAGTTGAAGAGTTCAAGCTATAATTAAGGGGTTCTGTGCCCACTTTTACTACCTTTAGATTCTCATCTTTATGGGGAATAAAGGAAGTGACAAAGAAAAGAAGAATGCAAAAGTCTTAAAAGCTTATAATTTTTAGAGAGAATTCTTAGAAGAGAAATAGCACAGTACTGTGAACAGTGAGCAAGATTAAAGGTTCAAGCCCACCATAACTACTTTAAGCAATAAACACAGTCTGCCAAGAGGAATGAAATTTTAAGTGGTCCATTTACTGCTTTACTTACTGGAGGATGAGGGCATATGAGGGTCAGAGTTGGTTTACATGACTTTATCTTCCATTTTCTTCTAGAGAAGCCAGAATCCTTCCCATAAAAGCTCTTACCAATCTAATTCTTATTCCAGACCTCTCACTCCCTGAACACCCTCTCAAATGTCACCAGGCTTATGTGGTAGGAGGCTTAATCAAGGGAAGAAATATTTTCTTATTGCTGTGACTGTTTCTTGCACTCCTGATGTAATGTTTTCACCCCGATATATGTAGCAAGTGTCCCCTGAATTATGCTTACTGTAGACACCCTCACTGGGATGAGTAGTAGGAGGGCAACGTGGTTCAGGAGTAATTTACCCCTTTAGTGGACAGGGCACAGTTAGGCAACAGTGGAAAATATTATGGAAAATGTTGTTGATTCTTAATTGCCCTGTGTACTGCTTTATCACACAGCATATGATGTGACATACTAGAGACTGAGCAATTTAGCTTTAGTCCAGTTTGGAAAATAAATGTTTCAGCTTTCAGTTGCAAGAGCCAAAGGCAGTATGCACAGCAATACTGAGGAGAGAGGGAAAGCTGAATGAGAAGGAGTCCCAGTCAACCTTCTCTCTCATTTCAGGTGAAGCAGAGTATATTGTGCAGTTACACGAGTAGATACAACCTTTGCAGCAAAGAAGCAATTAGGCCCATTGCTGAATGTAAAATAGACAGTTTTGCACATAATTATCTTTTTGTAAGATTGGGTGGGCTTCACAGGCATCACTGAAGCTGCAGTAGATCCATATTAGTTTCACAAACCAGAATTTGAACTCAGGCTTTGCCTTTAGCAATATATTGTGGTTTGCACCATAAGTAGGTAGAAGTGTAAACCTAACCCGAATCGAACTCCTGAAAATAATTTTTCATTAATTAATTTGATGACATTTTTTAGAATGAAAGGGGTTTTTTCTGTAAAGTTGCTTAAGTGGTGAACGTGAGAGTGTTGCTTGGCAAAATGCTTCAGTGTTTCTAGAAACGTTAACTTTTTTCCCTTTCTTTGTAATAGTTTCTCCCCACAGTAATTTGCTTGAGACCTTCCATAGAAGAGTCCACTTCTGCAAACCTCATATTAAGACAAAGAATTATCTTTTTTCTGAGTTTGCCTAGGTCAAGGATAACTAGAAGTCAACAGCATTGCAAGGTTGTTTCATAATCAGCATGAAATGAAATGGATGATGATCTGTCAAGATGAATGTCTGCAAGACGTAAACATCAGAGTCAGTGGCTGTGGATATGTCTGCACCACACGATAGGATGCGCAACAGCAACGTCTGAGATGCTGTTGTCTCAAACAGTTAAATGTGCCATGGTTAAGTACCATACAGATATCTTCAGATTCTGCAAAGTTACATTAGCAGAATCCACACCTGAGCCACCATGGCTATGCTGCTTCCAGTTCTGGAGCCAGGCAGCTGAGCCCCTCAAGACTGGCTGTCTTTGCATGGTGCTGTCTTGCCTGTGATAGACATGTTCTGAATGGACTACAAGAATCCTTCAGTTAATTAACTCCCAGTGGTTGATATGTATTGGCAATGGATTGTAGAAACAACTTATGCTGCCATAAGATGGCTGAGATAAACAATAAACAGTGCAGTGCTACTCATGGATAATGCACATGGGCTGCCATGTTTAATTTCAAGAGATGGATTGAGTAATGGCTTTATTAATGTTCCTTTTTCACTAACTCAAGTGTTCCCAGCTCGTTTCCACAAATTTTGTGTTTATTGTACTCTCTCTGAGAGTGACCAGCTAACAAATCTTCATTCAGAAGGGGAAAAAGGATGGTAAAAGCTCTCCTAATTGAAGTTCTGTGATGCAGTGAAGATTACTTGCCTCTGGCTATTTCAGTTGCCTGATTGTTTTTAATGATTCATCACTGGTGCTTGATAAAACTCTCCCTGTGAATCTACAAGTCTCAGGCCAGCCCATCTTCTAGTATTATGTTTTTCCCACTTTGTGGGTGGCCTAAGAGATGACTAGCACAGTTTCAAGTAGTTTTCTCCAAGATAGCTCTGCTGCATCAGTTTTGAAGAAATAGCATTGAATTAAAGTATGAGATAAGAAAGCTAGAAGTAAAACAACTTCATGGCTCCTAAAAATACTCAGGCCGAGAAGTTCAGACATCATTAGTCATTGAGGCTACATTTCCTCCTGCGCAGTTCTGTCAAGTCACATTTGTCAAGCGAGCAAGAGGAAATAGAGATATTGCTAGCATCATGTAAAACTCTAAGCTGCCTGAAAAAACTTGAACTCTTTTAATGAAAAGGTGCCTCTTCATCCCCGTTTGTTGAACAAGCTCTACAGTTTTTCTGTCAGTTGAAATGGCTGAACTGTTGGGGCAGAGACTGTTTCTTTACTCCACATTTGTGTAGCACCTCACACAGTGAAGTGTAATCTGCCTCTGGGTCTGATTGCTGCTGCCAGAAAAGCTGCAACAAGGTGGAGGCTTTCATGGAACCCATTCCACAGCTTCCTTTGAAGGTGCTGCCAATGTAAATGTAATGGAGGGTAAATATAATGGTAAAACCAGGGGAAGAGATGGTCATCAAGTTTGCAGCTTGCTCTGCACAAAGTGTTTTGCTTTTGTCTTGGCTACTGCAAATAAATAACATTGAAAGGCCAGACTTAGAGCAGATGGCCAACAGCTGACTTGCAGGAACATTTTCAGCAGCCTTCCTTCTTCAGTTAGCAGATCCCTGAATGGTCTTTTACCAGTCAGCCCTGCCTCACTTGCAAACACATGCTGAGCCCATTCTGTCAGTATAGTCCATCACATTATCCTTATCCACTGATGCAAAACTTACTGGCTGCTTGTGTTGGATGTACAGCTCAATTCCATTTTTTGTAAAAAAATCACAAAACAACTCAAATTATAGTAGTGAAGTTTTCCCTCTATCAGGGCCTAGACCCCAGCTCCTCAGTGACCTCCAGCATTCTTCTCCATCAAGATCCCTACAAGATCCCTGCAGCATCTAAAACAGGGATATCAGAGAATGATGTTACATTGATACTTAGCTTGTATCTTCTTTATGAAATATTTATGTGTAAGTGCACATACATTTCAGCATCTCATATTTTGGTGTAATTCAAAGATTTTCCTTTAATAGTTGGGATTTATTTTTCTCTCTCTTAAGTGAAGTTGAATGTTTTGAGTCTCAGTAGGATCAAGTTTTCTCAGTTATTATTTTCTCAAGATTTTAGATTAAACTTAACATGTAGCATATTTTCCTTTTGCAGGGCACATACATGTTTCAACCGTTTGGATCTTCCACCTTACCCCTCATATTCTATGCTGTATGAAAAGCTGCTGACAGCTGTTGAAGAAACTAGCACCTTTGGACTTGAATGAGGGGTTCAGGCACTTCTGGTGTTTTTATGGCTGATGATGTCACGTTTCCTGTCCACCATCATTTGATCTTGGTTTCCCATGTTTTTATTTTTGAAAACAAAACAAAACAACAACAAAAAAATCAAGATTAACAAAAGCTGTGCATGAAGAACTGCTACCCTCTACGATCTAACCTTCATGCTTTCATCCTCTGTTTCCAATGGACTGCTAGTCTGTATGCAATAGAAAAACAACTGTCTCAAGGTTTCTGTATATCTCTACATACCTCCATTAATAACAATGAAAATACAAATGCAAGTTACACTACACTTGACCAAATGTTAATAAATGTTTACTTCCACCTGCGTTGATTAAAAAATAAAAAAAAACCTCATCAAACATTCCAAGCTTTTATATACCCACATCTTCTAAAATCAATTCACAGCCCATCTTCTTAACTGTTGAATCCAGTACTAGGAGCTGGTCAAATATATCTTCATCCATCCTTATTTTCCCTGTGTGTATTGTCCATCTGAGAGACATCTGTGAGGAAAACTGAAATTTTTATATACGAACTCATGATCAGTTGCATCAGCTGGAACTGGCACAGATACATGGTGCAGATATGACCTTCAAAAATTAAAAAAACCCAACCTGTAATGCAATGCAAAAAGCATAACAGCGATTGTTATGATTGTTGCTTGCCAGTGCTGGAGAGAACTTGCACTTCAGATATATTGGGAGGGGCATCTCCATTGTAATGTTTACCACACAAGAAGCACAAGGTTGTGCACATTCAAGAAGGATGTTTTATTATGTAGCATAAAGGACAAGGCTCCCTTACCTTAGTATTGTATATGACAAGGAAAAGGGGAAGTAAGAAGAATGTTCTACTCTTATGAATACTCTTGGGTTCTGTTTACCAGATCTTTGTTTTCTGATGTTGAAAATGCTCCTTTCCAAATGAGAAGTCTAGACAATCCCATCCCCTGTGTCAGAAGCCATTTATTTTCTGTCAGGCTGGGCTAATCTGTGGTTGGTGGGGGTTGTTTTCGGTTCTGTCTTTTTTCTTTTCTTGTTCAGTGGAATTCTCCATATCCTCAAGAGTGGTTGGTTGTAGACAAAATGTTTTCATCTAGGGTCTGTCAGATAAGAAGCTGCATTGATTGAGGGTGTTTGTCAGGGATGAAGAGGACTGTAACTCTCTGTGCGTTAAGACTTTGTTGCACTTCCTCTTGGAGGAAGCCCAAAGGCCCTCCAGTCATGCTAGATACCACTAAACTAAAAATCCAGCTCTTGTTACTACAGACATAACCCACTTCAGTTTGGTGTATTTTGCATTCCAACTCTGAATCCAGGCAACAAAAGCAAAACAGCAGTAAGATTGTCTTCGGATGAATTCTGCTGAGGCTCTTACAGTCAACCTCACTGCTCTGATTATGTTCTATTTATTAATCTTTGCTGCCATTGTTTTCCAAGACTAATCTCAGATTGAAAGTGTTTGTCTTGACTGGGAAAAGGAAATACGAGTATCTTCTGACACTAAATATGTTAAAGGATGCGTGAAATACGAACAGAGAGCCTTGTGAAGGTAAGTGAGAAGGTAACATCATGGTGTCTAGCAGCTCACATGAAATACCACACCCCCTCGGGGGCTTGTTACTGGTAGCTTTGTGTTAACTATGCTTCAGCAAATTGTAAAATGAGGAGATTAGCGTAAGGTCTAACACATCTAAGTTTTCTCTTCAGAGAAAAAGATTGGACACTGCTTTCTTGCATAGTTTTATGGTGGCTGTACAGAATCTCATCTCACTTGAAAAACTGCATCTGAGAGTTTTAGATCATTCTCCTGCTTTTATTCTTAGAACAACAGGTATTTGAAAGATGATGGACCCCAAAACATTTCTAAGCAGAAATAATAGCTTTTGTCAATGATACATTAAAAAATATTTAAATTGCCCCATTCATTCAATTTCTGTGATATTTCTGCCACTTTTATACTAATTTAATGTATGGCTTTTACTGAGAATCTATTTTATAGTATGCTGTTACTGTTCTTATTGAGTAATCATTTTACAATTGCAGAGGGAGGCTGCAGCTACAGGCCAGCTTCACTGTACCACACACCAAAAATGATGTTTAGTATTTCCATAAATGAGCTCTCAGGCATCTATTTCACATGACCAGCCCAACTGCTCAGGAGAGATGGAAAACTTAGCGTTTTTCTGAGAGCATCTGTCATATGCACATAAATTCCATCAGAACAAGTGACACCAGGAAAGACTGAACGTGAAATCTTCCAATTTCTGCTTCTTCACCTCTGAGCCCCAAAATCCAGTGATTCCTGTATGGTTCTTAATTTATTCCTGGTGATGTGTTATAGTTACCTGCACTATGTCAAATGTTGGATGCCTTCCAACATTAGAAGAAAAGAAAGAGAAGCATCCAGGTGGTTGGTCCATGTTTGGCCAGAGAAAATCAAAAGCTGTCTCATTAACATAGTAAAAAAGTAAAAAAAAAAAAAGTAAAAAAAAAAATCCAATCTTTACAATGCTGTATAGTTGAATTTTTTTACGTATTTTAAAACTATATTTTATTAAGAAAAAGTGAAACTATTTTTTGTAGCATAATAAAAGATGTTTGTATTTCAGAGACAGCATCAAACCCCATTGGTTGAAATATGGAAAGCTTTCTTCTAAAATTCTTCTTCATGACATGTTCTGACACTTGCTAGATTATGTAAAATAGATTATGTTTGGCAGATGCCATCTCGAGCACTTTGTATTCCTGCTCTGAGAAACATGCAGCACAGCCAGCTACTTCCCATCAAAATCCTTGATCCAAGCTGTTTTTCAAGCCCACAGCCTAATATTTTTAAAAGGTTGCTTTCTAAGTTGACGAAGTCATGCAGACTTCCTCGCAAGTTTTTTGGATCTAAAGCCAGGAATAGAGACAATTGGCTGTTTTCATAAAACAAAGAAAAAGAAAATTACATACTCGGCTGTTCTGGTATTCTACCATTCCAGTCCTATCCCTCTCTCTTCCCAAATGCCCTACCCTAACAGGTTTTCAGACTCCAGGATATCCAGGTCGATGCTTCTCTTTTCATTGTGTCATACCATGGGCAGCATCCAGTCCCAGCCTGGAGTAAGGGGAAGCCATGCATCTAAGTGGTGTCGTGATGTTGGAGTGAGGCAGTGAATGGTGCTAACAGGACAGAGGGTGGAACCTATCTCCCCTGGCCTGTTATTTAACCTGCCCATTAAGCAATTCGTTGACTTCGTTGTTGTTATGCATATGCAAGACATATACCCTTCCTTGTTCATCTTGTGATTCAAATGCTGATACTCACTCCCCAAGTCTGCGTTTTCATTTGTTAAACACCAACTGTTGATTACAGAAATTCTGGTTTCATTGTTTCCCCACGGGAAAGACCAGAAGATATTCCATAGGGCAGATTCACAGTAAAAAAATCTTCTGAGCTCTTTAAACCTCAGTTCCATTTAAACATGGTGGTGACTAGATATCATGGTGGCTAGATTAGGTATGTCATCAACATCAATAGATTTTTAAAATGTAAATGAAAAATGAAAGAGGCAATCTGACAGCTTTTGTGAATTCTAGTTTTTGATGGGAGCAATGAATATTGACAACTTGTATGTTTTCAGAGGGTCTATATGTTTCTGAGTGGTTGTCATGATAGTATTAATGGTAGAGGGAGGGAAGGGGATATTTCTTTTTATGAAATCCTGTTGCCCTACATTGATCTGAAGATAAGAGAATGAAAACAGGTATTTTAGATCACCAGTAGGTCTTCCACCTTGAGGTAGTCTCACTGACTGTTCAACCACATCAGCTATGCAGGATTTGATCCAGTGAAAACAAGTGTTATTGTTAACAGCATTACCAAATGCTGTCAATTCGGTCTGCGATGCATTACATGAGCTTTCAGTTTCAGTCATGTGGCTGTGCATATTCAAAACTTGACTTTTGTATTCCAGGGAGACCCATGGCTATGACAAGGAAAGAAGTGAGTGGTCCAAACTACATCTAACACCTAATGGAGAAATCATGAGTTTTGTACAAATCTGACACAGGGGACTTTTTTCACCCAGTTTGCTCAAGTGCCAGTGAACTTTTCAATGGACTGTAGCTGAGGTTTAAGTTCATAGTCTAGTCTGAGAGACAGCCTGTGGGGAGGGGGGTGTTTGTTGGGTTTGTGTTTTGTTATTCTAGTTTCACTGTAACAAAGAGTTGACATACCTCTAGTTGGAAACAATAGGATACTAAATTTGAACATGAAAATCAAATCTGAAATAAGCTAAAATATAAGCGCACAGGGGACGAGTTAAACTCGTCCTTCACAATTAATCCTGTGACAGTCTATGGAATTTCAGAAGGACAAATTTGACTGGAGATTTTTTTAATTTCTGTTGAAATAATATTTGCCCTGTCTCCGTAGTAATATTAATAGGGCTTCCCAGTCAAGATTAAACACTTTCAGTCCAGTGCAGACCAACAGATCTTTCTACAACAAATGCGGTGCTTTTTTATTATTCTTGCTGTACCTCAGTGTTCATTATTGAAAGATAAAATTACTGCAATATACTAAATCTGGGATAGGTTTTCCAGTTATCACAAGGTCCAAAAGATTGGATTGCTACTTTCTCTCTAGTGAGTCATGTAGGTCCTTTGTTCTAGTAGAAAAACAGATGCCTGTAGATAGTAGTTACTAAGTATAGTAAATATTGTACCATTAACCAAATTCCCTGCAGCTTCCACTTTATCTAACAGAAATGTCTGTTATGGTTTTTGTTAAAGACTACATAAAGTCAATGGCAGGAAAGGTCCTCATTACTGGACTGATTTTGCTTATATTGACAGAAAAATGTCACATGATACTCAGGCTGTGCTTTCTATTCAACCATATCACTATAGAGGAATGTCAATAAAATCACTTTGTTATGGCATTGTGTGGACTGTCTATTACAAATAAATTATTTTGTAGAGGATGTATGTTAGAGTGGGTGGAGACTGGCATTGGTCAAAGTCCACTCATTTCAGGAACTGCGGTTCCAGGATCATATCCTTTCTGACCATTGCATTCAGGCCCTTCCACTGCTTTTATTCAATTTCTCAGGGTACACGTCTAAAACTTGAGGTTTTCCACATAAGTGTGCATAACCAGTGCCCCCATACTCTCCTAGACTACCCTAAGGCCAGTCCTGCTTTGAGAGCCTGTGAGCTTATTCCTCACTGTGGAAAATGTCTGGTCAAACAGAGAGACAAAGGAAATGTATATGCTGCTTACGCATACCTTGCTTCTAGATATAATTACTGCATTACATGTATGAAATGCAAGTGCAATGATTTCTTAATAGCATATGCTGGGTCTGCATAAGTGTTGACAGCAAATACATAGCAAGATGCTCTGGCATCTCAGTGTGTCACACCCTTTTCTCTCCTGCTCGTCACTGTAATATCTCAGGCATGTTTCATTAACACATTCCAGGATAGATTAACACGCCTCAGATACACCATCAGCAGACACCTTGCTGACCATACCTGTTTTCTTACACAAACAGCACCCTATGAGGGATTATGGTACAATGTGAAGGATGGGAAAGCTTAAACACGAGACACAGTTTTTATGAGGGAAAATATAAATCCGTGGAAGACGCTCCAACAGAAATGGTAAGCATATCTTGCACAGGACAAATCAGTAGCAAATGTGACTGTGAGAACTGGTGAGAGACCCTCTGCAGTTAGCACTGCCTTTCATCCTGTGTGGAGGAGCACAGGTCCACAAGCCCCAGGCCATTGCTGGCTCTCCTGTGGCAGGGGTGATGGTGGTGGTGGCAAGAGCAGCACCTGCCCATGCACATGCTCAAAAATCCAGATCTCAGCACAGACTTTGTTCAAAACTTGTTTGTGTGATTGTGCATGTGTGTGAGGAAGAAGTGAGGGAGAGGCCATTTGTGACACTAAGCTAGATTTCTCTGAATTGTTCACGTATAAAGGAAGGGAAAATCAATATTTAATAAAAAGCAGTGAGATGAGTTGCTGATCATTAGGGTGCATCAGAGGTGTCGGTTTCTGCAGCGGTGATCTGTGTATGTGGCTGGAATTATGCCCTTTACCAGAACCCATTCTATTCCAATTACTGAATTTCCATTAAAAAAGAGCAGCAGCCCACCTGAATGCTCCATGTGTACATCAGATGTCTCTCTTGGCATGGTAACAAAACTCCATAATCCTATAGAATATTACAAAGCAATAATAATCCCTTCCATCCCTGTGGTAGCAGTGTCATAGTTTTTACCTACAATGGACAATAAATCCTTTTGCAGCCTGATGTTCATTCTTGTACAAGAGGCCAGACTGGACAATAGCTGTCACATCTAGAGAACAAAGCCACAAAGGATCTGCTGAGTCTCCTCTAATCATAAATCCTCCTTGAGCTGCAAAGCCACACTCTTTTATTATTTTTTAATTTAATTCTGGTAAAGTTGAAAATCAATTTTGACTGAAAATACCTTTCATGAATTTATCAAGATGAAGAGTGTGTGGCTTTGTTTGTTTAGTTCCTACCCTCTTGGAACTAAATTTTGAAGAAAAACCCCCAATACATTATTCTGCCTGAAATACAAGCCCTGGTTCTTATTATGTTAGGCTTTGATGTAAAGCAGGTTTATAGTTTCAACTCTAGTGTAAATGAAGCTCATCCCCACAGTGCCATGTTACAGCTTTTTGAGGTTGAATAGAACAGAAGTCACTGGAAAGCACAAAATATGCAACTAATGATGTTTTTTTTCTTTGCTGGCATGTAGGATTTCATATAATTAATTAACTCCTATGGTACCAGAAGATAGTGGAGCTGCATGGGGGAGTTCTCTGTGTCAATGATAAGCAATAGTTAGCACTGAGGTCACCTTCCTTTCCTTCTGTGAAGAGGACACTTTGGGGACCCTTTTTAAATCTTTCAGTATGAAAATAGAGTACTGGTTTGGGTTATTCTTTTTTCCCACTTACAAAATAAATCAGTAGTAAGAAAAAAGTGCTGTAAATACCCTGGTGTGACACTGAAAATCTGTTCAGTCAGTTTTGAAATTGACCGCAGAGAGCAATTGAAAAATTGTTGCTGGGTGTGATTTCCTAATGATGGTTTTCCAAAATCAAAACAGCATACAAAAATAAATTACATACGCTCCTATTTTCTGTTTTCCGCACTTAATGGTTCTCTCTGTAGACAAAGCAGTATAGCTTCCTAACCAGCGTGCCACACGGAGTCACCTTGTTTAGGTAACAGATTTTCAGGAATGCAGCTGGGGCAGCACTGGAATCTCCTTAGGAGCTGTGTTACAAGCTGTGATTTGACTGCAGTACCTCTTAGGTATGTCAGTACTAAATCTGATCAGTGACTTTTCAAGAATGGCTGAAATCAGTAATAGAGATTACTATAAAAGATTATACTTACAGTGTGCGAGGATATGTTTACTGACAGCCTTGGCATCTTTGGCAATTGAATATAAACTTCCCTGCTTTAAGCATGTAAGTTAACAGCTCTAGTTATCCATGCATTGATTAACAGAACTGGGACCTTAGAATTCAGCCCCTGCTTCTATGGTATGTAAAGCCCACAACATGACTTTTGAACATTATCATTGTGCTTCAACTACATATTTTAGTCCTCCTAATGTACAGACTGAAACAGTTTATCTTTGTGCTCTGGACAAAGCCATAAAATAAGTAGTGATGCATCTTGGATTTTGTAAAATATAGTTTCCCTAATCTGTGAAAGGTGAATCAGTGTTTGGGACTGCCTGGACACTGCAGAGAAGCTGAAACTGACCTGAGGAGCACCAGCATAAAGCGTGGGGACCTCTATGATGTGTTTTCCAACTGGTAAATTAATATTATTAAATGTAAAATTGATATTCAAATGAGAATTTCTGCAAAATATGAACTTGTGAGAGTATTTGGAAAGATTACTCTTAGGTTTCCTAAGCACAAGTTTATTCATCTGTCTTGGAAATTATGAAATCAAACCCTATGAGTAAAAAAGAGGAATAAATATTATTGTGACATGAGTACTAGTTTATATTAAACCTCTCACAAATATAAAAATAATTCAATGAAGCTGGCAGTAATGATGCCTACTGCTGCCACTTAGTGGAGCTGTGCTTTCCTTCCTTAAATTAGAAAAGAGTAGATTAGTAACACTTTTTTTGTTGCAGCTGGTCAGAAACCTCCATTTGTACAAAAGTGTGGCAAGACTGTTTTTCAGTGGTGCTGGGTACTCAGAATTCTTGTGTAAGTGCTTTTACATGATGACAAGAGGCATTTAAAGAATACAGGAGCAAAACACCTCAGGTGAGGAATGTGTACTCTTCCTGTTGCCTCATAGGTAAAACCACCACATCAAGAAATAAGTAGCTTCAGTGAAAAATAACTAACTTCATAATGGAACTTCAGCAGCCTGCAGAAATTCCAGCCACAGAAGATCTACCATTACAGAAGTTGAAAGGATGAATTTAGCACCTGAAAAACAGTCTTATGTGTGCTGAGCTACGGATGGTAAGATTTCATATTTCTGTTATAAATGGACCATGATGATGATCGTGATGATGATGATGATGATTACTTTGGGTAACTTCTCCATCATGCACAAGCTGCCTGAATACATACATGTTGAGAAGAGAAATGTCTTGTAATGATGAGGCTGGAGTCAGACTGATAAAACTGAACAAAGCTTATGTCCCTATGCAACATTTTTGATCCACCTCTTCAGGGGAATATAGAAATCACTCTTTGACTCCAGTGCATGCAGATATAAACTGAAAAGGACTTTGTTTTAAACAGAATACTGTGGTGGTGCCTTCCACCTCACCTCCTGCTGCTTAGCTTGCAGGCCAAACACAGCTCATGAGAATGAATTCCTTGGATGCTACTGCCAGAAAAAAAAAACATATGGAAGTGTAAAACAGTTAATGTTACCTGTACCAGCAGGAATCACTGTTTGCTATGCCATCTGAGTGCAACTGAGCATACAGCAGGCTAATAATATTTCAGTGATAGAAGCCGAATATCCAAACAACAGAGAAAAAGCATATACATTTTACTAGCAGGTAACGTATGACAGTAACCAGCCTAAATATGTCTGTTAGCTTGTCTCTAAGTAAATCAAGCATTGTTCATATCCACACATATTTCTCCCTGTGTAGATAGCACATTTAAGTTTATGCTGCAGTATTTAAGTCTAAAATCAGTGCTGTTTTAATGCACAGGTGAAACTACAGTGAGTTATAAAGCTTATGTTTATCCTTTCTAGAGGGAAAATTTACATTAATACAGGACGTATCAGCTCCACAATATTCTGGTACAACTAGGAATAACATAGTCTGCTCTATGGTGCATAGTAAAGTGGGAGAAGATTTGAGACAGCCAGCACAGCTTTGCCAAGGACAAGTCCTTCCTGACCCAACAAATGGCCTTCTATGCTGGGGTGACTACATCAGTGGACAAGGGAAGGGCTACAGATGTCATTTATCTGGACTTCTGTAAAGGCTTTGACAAGGTCCCCCACAGCATCTCTCTCTCTAGATTAGAGAGAGATGGATTCAATAGGGGGACTGTTAGATGGATAAGAAATTGGTTGGATGGTTGCATCCAGAGGGTAGTGGTCAATGGCTCAGAGTCACAGTGGACATCAGTGACAAGTGGTGTCCTGCAGGGGTCTGTACTGGGACCAGTGTTATTTAATATCTTCATTAATGACACAGACAAAGGGATCAAGTGCACCCTCGGCAAATTTGCAGATGACACCAAGCTGAGGGGTGCAGTTGCCATACCTGAAGGATGGGATGCCACCCAGAAGGACCCGAGCAAGCTTTAGAACTGGGCCCTTGAGAATCTCATGAGGTTTAACAAGGCTAAATGCAAAGTCCTTAACCTGGGTCAGGGCAAACCCCAGTATCAATACAGGCTGGGGGATGAGGGGATCGAAAGCAGCCCTGCTGAGAAGGACTTGGGGCTGCTGGTGGATGAGGGGCTGGATGTGAGCCAGTAACATGCAGCCCAGAAAGCCAAACACATCCTGGGCTGCATCAAAAGCAGCATGCCCAGCTGGATGAGAGAGGGAATTCTGCTCCTCTGCTATGCCCTCATGAGACCCCACTGGAGTTCTACATCCAACTCTGGGGACTCTTAACACAGACCTGTTGCAGCAAGTCTAGAGGAGGCCACAAAGATGTTCAGAGGGCTGGAGCACCTCTCCTATAAAGTAAGGATGGTAGAGTTGGGGCTGTTCAGCCTGGAGAGGAGAAGGCACCAGGGAGAAATTATTGCAACCTTTCAATATTTGAAGGGGGTCTACAGGAAAGATGGGGACAAAAAATTTAGCAGGATGTGCTGTGGTAGAATGATGCATAATGGTTTTAAACTGAAGGAAGGTCAATTTAGAATAAAGATAAGGAAGAAAATTTTTACAATAAGGATGGTAAAACACTGGTACATGTTGCCAAGAGAGGTGGTAGATACTCTATCCCTGGAAACATTTGAGGTCAGATTGAATGGGGTTCTGAGCTACCTGATCTAGTTGAAGATGTCCCCGCTTATTGCAGGGGCGTTGGATTGTTTGTATTCTGTGGATAATTCTTCCTAAGCCCAATAGCACAAATTGCTAGATTTTTAAAGGCATTTAATAATCTAAAACTTAGAATTCATTTTAAAATATAGCCATGGAAACCTAAATATCCCAAAGTATTTTGAGGAAGGTCTGTTCATATTTCAGAGTCAGTAATTACACTCATTTTCCTAAATTTTTTGCAGGGTCCCCCCCAGAAAAATGTGATTGTGAAAGTAAGTAAAGAAGTAGAAAATATCACAAGAATTAAGTATCTGAAACCTTCATTTAGGATTAACATACTTGTAAGATCTAATATATTTGTCAGGCAACAACCTCTTCTCCATAGTAAATGCCACTGATATGTATTTTCAGATGTAACAATTTCATAACCTCTGTTTAATCCAGATTTTATTGTTCAGTAGTAACAGCCTGGCTCTGCTACAACTTTAGCAACTTTTTGAATGGAAAGCACATGATACCGTAAATCTTGAACTGTCCATTACTCTATATACTGGTTCTGGAATTTATTCCTAAAGTATAGATGATTAGAAGGATGGAGCGCCTCTCCTATAAGGAAAGGCTAAGAGAATTAGGATTGTTCAGCCTGGAAAAGAGGCTTCAAGAGGCTACAAGAAAGCTAGAGAGAGACTTTTTACAAGAGCAAGTAGTGACAGGAAAAGAGGGAATGGCTTCAAACTGAGAGTAGGTTTACATCAGATATTAGGGAGAAATTCTTTACGGTGAGGGTGATGAGGCACTAGAACAAGTTGTCCAGAGAAGTTACAAGATGCCCCATCCCTGGAAGTGTTCAAGGCCAGGCTGGATGAAGCTCTGAGCAATCTAGTCTAGTGAAAGGTATCCCTGTCCATGGCAGGGGTGTTGGAACTAGATGACCTTTAAGGTCCCTTCCATCCCAAACCATTCTATGATACTATGTTTCTACTTTTTTCTGCAAATCAGATTTGGCAGTAAATTAATGAGGGAATTCCAGCAAAATGCCTTTTCAGGGATTGTTTTTCAGTCCCTGATCAATGACCCAGGTTTGGACTGAATCTTTAGCTGTTCCCTCATTAGTCTTTTCTCCTTGGTGCTCTGGATGTTGGCAGGAGATTCTGTGCCCTTAATGGAGACAAATGCCACAGCACTGCCTCGATAAATGATGGCCACACAGAACAGGTCCTTTGAACACGCACATGAAGTGAGCTGGATGGTGAAGAGCTTGAGAAGTGAGCAGAGCACACCCTTTTCTCAAGCCTTTTCCAGTTAGGCTCATGCCAAATCCATGAGGCAATTCCCACCAGCCTGCACAAACAGATGACTGGGAGGCAATTCCTGCACACCTCAAAGGGACACCTGGATCTCAGGCATGCATGGAGGAGAAGTGCTCAGCACACCCCAGCTGTGGGAAAGGCTTAACTGAGGTTCATGCCTCAGGCACCGCAGGGGCCAAGGCTTCATCAGGTGAGCTCGGGTGCATTTGGCCCCTGCAGAGCTGCTGCTGCCAATTGTCTCCTTGCCTTCCACCACTCTTGCTCCTCAGTGCAAGATCCGAGCCCAGATTCCCCACATGGCCATGCCCTTTACCTCTGGTTCCTGCAGTTTCACCTCAGGCTTTACACTCCTGCCTTGCCACTCCCTTGGGGCACACCTGATTGCCCACAGAGTGAGGTCCTGGGCCAGGCAGATCACAGAAATACAGAACTGTTAGTGTTGGAAGGGGCCTCTGGAGATCATCCAGCCCAGCTCCCCTGCCAAGGCAGGGTCACCTGGAGCTTGTGACACAGGAACACTTCCAGGTGAGTTTTGAATGTCTTCAGAGAGGGAGACTCCACAACCTCCCTGGGCAGCCTGTTCCAGTGCTCTGCCACCCTCGATGGAAAGTTCTTCCTCATGCTCAGGTGAAACTTCTTGTGTTTTAATTTATGGCCACTGGTTCTTGTCCTATCACTGGGCACCACTGGGAAGAGTCTGGCGTCATCCTCTTGGCACCCACCTTTGAGTTATTTACGTGCATTAATGAGATCCCCTCTCAATCCTCTCTTCTCTAGACTAAAGAGGCCCAGCTTCTACAGTCTTTCCCCGTAAGAGAGGTGCTCCTGTTGCTCATCTTTGTGGCCCTCCGCTGGACCCTCTCCAGTAGCTCCTTGTCTTTCTTGTACCGAGGAGCCCAGAACCTGACAGGCACTCCAGATGCGGCCCCACCGGGGCCGAGTAGAGGGGGAGGATCGCCTCCCGCGACCTGCTGTGACACGAAGACATCACAGATACGAAGAGAGGCAGAGGTCCCCTCAGACACTCAACCTCGGCTTTACGGGGGTTTACTTAAACTAAATAAATTTAAATTAAATTACGCGGTGACGTGAAGCCGCCGTCCACAGCGCCCGCCGCCAGGTGGCGCTGCCCGTCCGTCCCGCCCGCCAAGGTGAGGCGCACGCGGGGCGGGGCGCGCGCGGCTCCGCCCCGCCCCCCCCCGGCAGGCGCGTGCTGCCCGCTGCCCTGCGCGAGCCCGCGGCGGCAGCGCCCGCAGGGAGCCGGGCCGGGAACGGGACGGAGACCGGGAGGGGAAGGAGGAGGAGAAGGAGTCTCCCTGCCGAAGCAGAAGCCCCGCGCCATGAGCCCCGACGAGAAGCCGCCACCCAGTCGCTCCCGCGGTGACCGGGCGCCGCCGCCGCCGCCCCAGCCCGCTGCCGGGCGATCCGGGCGGCGGGGCGGGTTCCTGGCCGAGATCCGCACGCCCATCCGCACGGAGCCCTTCCAGGAGCGGTACAGCCTCAGCCCCGGCCGGGAGCTCGGCAGGTGAGCGCGGTGCCTCCCCCGCCGCCCCGGCCGAGCCCAGCTCGATGGCAGAGGAAGGAGCGGGGCCGGGGGGCTGAGGGATCCCACCCTCGCGGGGTCTCTGCCTTGCCGGGCAGAGCCGCGTCCAGGGGCACCCAGCGGTGGCTCTGCCTGCGGTGGGTCAGCCCATGGACGTGCCCATAGCACTGGCTTGGCTGGAAGTGTGCGGGGAGACCGCAGTGCCCCCTCTGTCTGTCCCTCCTCCCTCTGGAAAAGTCACCCTCAGCTCCTTAGCCTTGCGAATCTGGCTGGGAAGGTGGTGTGGTGTTCCCTGGAAGCCGGTGTGGAGTAGTGGGTAATGCTGTAGAGGGAAAACCGCCCTTTCCCCCCCCCTCCCCCTTTCTCCTTGGGCTTTGTAATCTGTGACATGCGGAAAAACAACTCCAGACTCGTTTGGGGTAACAAATGCTTGAGAATAACCTAATGGTGGAACTTTTCAAAGAGTTAAAAAGCTGGTGAAAATCTTGGTTTTGGAAATGATTCCACACGCAAGGTTTAATCCATTTATAATTTCAACACCTGTCTGAGAGAAAGGAAGGTTTGAGGCAAAAATTCTCATTTGAAGGTTTTTGCTTCTTAGGAGCTACATATATAGAGTTTCAGCACCACTGAACCACTATTTTTGTTTGAAATTCTGTCACTTCCCACAAAAAGAGTAACACTACCTAGAATTGCATGTACTTCATCTAAAGAGTATTCAGGTAAAAAAGATTAGATGGAATACCACAGGATATATGACAAGATACCCTCCTCAATGTATGTTCTTTTTCAAGTTATACTAGCTGTGTTACTCAGTTTATACGGCAGCAAAATCAACCCCTTTGGAGCTAAAGAGGAGTTTCAAAGCAAATGTAGCTGTAGTAAGTATGTCTAACAATTTTTTAGGTTGCCTAGGTGTTAGCTTAATGCTCACTTAGTAACTCTGATGTATTAATAGGATAATACCTGTTTAAGCATAGTGAACTAAAGTGTTCCCATGGGAAGCAGGCTACAAATCAGCCTAAATTCTAAGAAACAGCCAAGAAGGCGTAGGAGCAGTATAGAACAGGATGTCCTGGTATCACTTCTGCTTTTTTTTATTTTTTTTTTAAATTTATTTGAAGTTCAGATGAGTTTTCAGAAAATATTTTGCAGTTCTACCATGGAACTAGAGTTTTTCTTAGACCCGGGTGATAGTCATTGGCTTGGTCAGAACATGAAATAGATGAAGGTTCCTTCTGGCACACAAAAGTACAACTGAGATTATTAGCTTTTACACTATGAACAAGAATTAAGTACTGCAGCAAGTCTTAGTCTGCAGTTTAAACAAGTAAATCTGAGCATGGCTTTATTTGTGAGGAATATTTTTTGATCAGAACTATATTTAAAGATGACCTTTGCATGAAGGTTGTGATTTTGCACCTGTAGTTGTGTTAAAATGAGTTAAGTGACAGTTATAAATGTTTGTCTTGTTTTTGTGCAACAGTCGCACATATTTTGGTTCAGACTGTCTTCTTCTCTCCTCAACTTCACAAATGTTTTCACTATCTTGTCTCTTAGAATATATAAATCTATACACTTGAATGTATGTGCTTGGTTTGTTATTCAACAATTTTGAATGCTTTTTTTTACCACACTTTTATTTTTAAAAAGTGGATACTTTGGCTCAAGTACTCCCGTTAAAGACCATTTTTTGCCAACTCTGTGACAAAACATAGGTGGAAAGTCTCTCTGCCACTTTTAATTGTCATTTTATTGATAATACGTTAGCACAAATTGTTTCACTTCTATATGTTCATAAAGTGTGTAATTCTCTACTTATGGATAAGGTTTATCTTTACAAAGGACTTGGACAAATTAGCACCCAGGCATGACAGGTTTTCATCCTGGATGAAAAGCAGTCCTCGTACGCACAACATAATCTATCATAATTCTAATTTGGCAGCTGAATTTGCTAACAAAAAAGTTTTTTATACTCATTTCCCAGAATTAGGGAAATAATTTAAAAGCCAGACTTTAGGTAGGTTTGAGAGTAATAACATTCATATGAATTGTGTTTCAAACTGACAGTGGGGAGAAAAAACAAAGTAGATTTATCACTTTTGCTGAGATCAGGGCTGTTGTGTGAGCTCAGCAGGTCTGTGTGCTCTTGGGCCTCTAATTCTGTCTGTCAACACATACATGTTGAACTTTCCATGGCACTTGGAACCTCTGTTTTCTGTTCCCTTGTAACCTGTGTGTGAAGGAAGTGGGAAGAAGGGGGAACATGTTAAAATATTAAGGTGGTGTAGTTCTAGCAATGCAAGCAAAGCTTAGGCCCCTAGTGGCATCTTAGGAAGCAAAGGTCCTGGGGGAAGCATTGCTGAAAGTTGTCCATGAGCCTGGAGGAACCTGATCACAATGTCACCAGAGGGACTTGGGTGCAAACCCGTAGGAAGTCAGGCTTCATTACTTCTGCTCATGGGAGAAAAAACTAATTTGCAAATGTAAAACTAATGTGCTTCAAAATGCTGCTGCTTCATTCAGTAGCTGAGAAGCTGTTTGGAAGTCTATTGAGATACAGCTGTTAGGAAAGCCGGGTTAATTTGAGAAAAATATCATAAACTTGGTTATAATGGCCACTCTGGAAAGGAAATTATTTTAAGTTGCTTTGGATGACATGGAAATAGCAGTTATTTAATGAAATTATTTAATATATGAAATTTTGGGCCAGTCTTCACAGCCTTAGTAATTTTACTGTCCTCAAAATCAGAATGTTCTCACACAAATCTTCAGTTGCATGAGGTTTAAAATGAAACTTACCTGTGATGAGTGTTTTCAGGGTGCCTCTTCTCATCGACTCACTGAGACTTAAATGTTTTCAGACAGTGCTAGCTTGAGTTAGGTTAGTTTGAAGTAGTGTAACCTTTGCAGAGGACAAGACACAAATTGCTTAACTCTTCCTCTTACCATCCATGCTTAAGCTATAATTGTACTGTAAAACAGGGAACAATACATTTTCTACTACGTAGAGCTTCCTTAAAGAGTCTAGTATAATTATATTTAGTTGCTTTGCTCATTTTCTTCAACAAAAAACCTCATAATTGCACACAAAATATTACTAGACTATTAATTCTTCAGCTTGTTGATGGAGTATTGCACTTTTTTTTTTCATGTGAAACAAGCTATGCACATATTGGAAGTCATCATTTTCTGTGTACAGAAAATAATACTCCTGATGCTAGAGCTGGCTTGGAGGAAGGCATAAATGACTGATCTCCCTGTCTTCTGGAAGGTAGAACAGTCACTTTAAATGATTGATCCAAAATAAACGATCTTCTAGCGAAATAATGTGTGCAGTGCACACATGTAAATAAGTCTAGTGCAATTCAGTTGATTCTCCTCATTCCCAGTTTTTTGTTTAAGCAGACAAGCTCATTCTCCACCCAAACCTAAGAATAAGAAATACTGTAATCATCTGAGAAGACTGAAATATTCTTTGTTCCTGACTAAGTTACCTGGTTGTAGTTTCACATGCAGGTAACGCATGTCTTAAATCCTTTTGTTTTCCTCAAAAGAAAAACAATTCTGGCATGAACTTTCTTATTTCTCAGGTAGCTTTCAGTAATGCGCATCTTAGCAGGACATGACACTTGTACAAGTTTGTGCATCAGTGAGAATCTATCTACTATCACACTTCTGTCCTCAGCTGCTTTCTGCAGAGGCACGGCTGGGGTGGAATAGTTGTGGAACTAAGTGGAAGTGGAAAAGAGGTGAAGAAGAAGTCTTGCAAGTAGTTGGTTTCACCATTTGAGAATAAATTTATGTGAGTAAACTGTTTGTGAACATCAGAAATGGAATCCCTGCACTTTCCTGTTTGGAAATCCAAAATTGTCAGGAGAAAAAACCCACACTTCAGAAAAAAAATTTGATATGAGTTATGAAATAAATTGCATATATTATTGTAGATCTCAGAAAAGTTTTCTGAATTTTATAAAAAGTAAATATCTTCACAGGAATTGCTGTTATTCCTGCATTTGTTATGGTGACAGTGTTTTATAGCTCACTTAAAAAATAATGATTAACGTAAGGTTAGTTCTTTGTTGTTCTGAACCTAGGACAACCAAAATTAATTGGTGTGACATAAATGTTCCTGCTTATCTGATTTGATATTTTATTTGTGATTTGACACTTTTCCTTTAAGCTATGTGTGCCTGATGAAACAATGCAAATTCTGTTGGCAATATGAAAAGGTGACATTGAGCTTCTTTGTAATCAGATATGATTTATCTTAAATCATAACTCTTGAATGAGACTCTTGTGAGGACTGAGAACTACTTCTAATTTCCTATTTTTGTCTCCCTACAAAGCATTTTTAATTGTGTTGGGGTGACTGGTAGTCTGTTTTCAACTTGGGAAATGTGTGTTAAGTTTTTCATCTCAAAATTGTTTTTCCTTCCATGCAATGTTCTCTCTGCTAGCTCTTCTTAATGCTTTGAACTAGCAATGATGGGATCTAACACTCTTTGATGTATTTTTTTATAAGGAGTTCTGAAAAGCAGGATTTTAAGAAAAGCAAAGAGGAAGTGTATGCAATGTGTACTTTGTAAGAAAGCTTGTTTATAGCTGTCTATCTACTATTCTTTCTCAAGCAAAAAGAAATTCTTTAAAATTTATCTTTGGCTTAGCCATACAGTGGATGCTGTCTTTGGATCTTAGCTCTGAAATTTTCTCAGACATGAATCTAGATCGCTGCACAGTAAATAGTTCTACTAGTTAGTTATAAACATCAGGTTTGTCAAGTTTGATCTTTTTGGGGATTGTATTCAGAAAAGATGAGTTCTAACAGGTAGTAGTTAAATAGCTCTAATTATAGGCATAACCATAAAGAATCTGGGCAGGATTCTTGGTCTCAAACAACTAAGAATTATTATTATTCGTCAGCCAACTGAACTCCCGTGTAACCTGTCCTTTTAATTACGTCACCTATCAGGCTTCTGGCCAGCTCAGCTAAACAGGACACGTGTGGCCACACAAACGGTGGTGGCTCTTGCTGTCTATTGCTGCTCCATGAACACTATTTTATTTCCATAATGACTAATGTGCGATGAATTGGCAACATCGGTACTCATTAGGCTAATTAACTTGCTTCCAGATAGATTTTGTATGTAATTCAGAACAGCACAGTGCTTAAAAGCTGTATTATAGAGATTTTAAACTTTTCTAAGCTGCTTTCTCTAGGTCCTTCCCTGGTGCTAGAATTAAAAACTTTTGACTGTGCTAAGGCAATGTTCAACCAGAAGGAAGTGGTGCATTCAGAGACTATTTGAGGAAATCAGAGAAGGCTGAACCCAGAAAGGGGCCTAGATATTTTGGAATAAAGGCTTAGTATCTATCAGATATTAGAATAACTTGGTGTTAAAGAGCTTATCTGTTAGTTTCTCAATTTATCTATTGGTTTTTTTTCTTATCAGCATAGTCACCAGTTGTTTTTTTTTTCTTGTGATGCTTTTGGTGCTAAGAACTTCAGCAAGTGTTTTAACACTTTTGATAAATGCATAGCTTTGTACTGTATGTGAATTTTAGGATACAAAATCCTGTTAAATTATTTTCATGGATTTGCAAAGCTCTATAGTATTGCCTTCATGTATACATTAATAATTAAGAATTTTCTCCCAAAAAAATTTTATTCAAGACATTGAATGCATATTCTTACTGTTTGTCTGCCTACACCAGACGTCTGGTGGCCTGGGCTGTGATCTAGTCTTAATACACATTGTGTTGTAGATAATGTGTGCTTCCACAAAATATTATTCCTAGATGAATAACTGTGGCTGTATCAGTAGTTATGAGTCCAGTTATTTTATTGAGGTTGCCCAGCAAATACCCACTTTGTGGGTGTTTATTCGACTTGATCCATTTAGACTGTGTGATTTTGAAACAAATGCCTATTAAAAGCAAACTGACCACAGCTTGGTTTAGCAGTTACATTTTACGGATAGCAGTCTTCTGCTAGCAGGTCAGGAGATGTGAAAGTGAAAACTCTGACATGAGCTGAATTAGTTAATTCTGTGAACTTCGGCTTGCAGGTGGGAGAGGCAAAACCCACTGTAATTGTATTTCAAAACAGATGAAGACTACTATTTTGGTTTCGGCAACCCTAAAATAAGTTACTTAAGTAAAGAACGAAAGTAAAGATCTCCAAGCTATTCCTGCAGCTTTATAAGAAAATGTTTACACGTAAACAAAAAAAGACAGTTTTGATGAAGATTATGTCAGTATGGTAAGAACTAAAGTAAGATTACTATACTTCAAAGTATGAGAATTCATCATTCATTAGATAACAGGTATTAATTAAAAAACCTTTTCAGTCTAAAAATCAGCACTGTATGAATGGAACTGAGTGGAGTAGGTGGTGCGGGACTATTGCAGGAACGTTTAGAGCAGACACTTCAGCCAAAGTGCTGTGGGGGAAGTCTCCTGACGTAAGTGCTGCAGTGTGGTTTTAGCTGCCCTGCTGGCTTGGTGTATCATCAGTTGTGTGTTCTGTGGAAGGTGACGCTCATTAATGTGGGCTGAGCACTGTGCTCAGCTCTGTGCAGAGTGCCTTCCTGTTCACCTCAGCATTGCTGCAAAAATTCTATTAGAAAGCTTGACGTTAGTTGAGCTGCTTAATTTTATTTAAATCATCCATGTTGCTTACTTACACAGTGAGACTAAGGGATTTTGAGAACTGTTAAACAATCAAAAAACTCTGGTTCTTATCATTTGAGACATACCATGGTGAAAATACAGAGTGCCATCTTAGAAAATGCAGAGTAGAGTCTGGATAGTGCATGGCAAATAGAGCAGGGTTTGGTGAGAGTGCTGGTTGCTCTTCCCTTGAATATGGTGGAATACTTGAGAAAACAATAGCTGGGTTATTGTGAGGTAGTCAGAGAAAGCATAAATTGCCTTCAATTTGCCTAAATTTGTACATTTGGGTTTTGCCAACTTTTTTAATTAATATTTTGAGGATAACTTAATCTTGGGAACTAGCACAGCTTTTTTATTCTGTATCTTTGAAATTCAGATTCTTTGAAGTGATAGATTTTTTTAAATTCCTTATTTTTCATGGAGGTTATATTACACTGTGGGCTGTAGTGTTCCTAACTTTTAAGCACAGGGATCATCACTCAGCAAGGCATCTCTCTAAATTTGGAATAAATTTTAAATGTACCCATTAATAGGGATTTGGTTCGAGTTTCCTGAGATGTTAATTTATAAAGGCAGTACTGAAGCTGTCACTAATTACAAATAATCCTTATTTAATTTCAGGGGAAAATTTGCAGTGGTGAAGAAGTGTATCCAGAAAGACACTGAAAAAGAGTTTGCAGCAAAATTCATGAGAAAAAGAAGAAAGGGCCAAGACTGTCGGATGGAAATAATCCATGAAATTGCAGTCCTTGAGCTGGCACAGTGCAACCTTTGGGTCATTAACTTGCATGAAGTTTATGAAACTGCGACAGAGATGATTTTAGTCCTGGAATAGTAAGTATTAGTAATAAGTCCTGAATAACCTTCTGCAGTATATGCTTAAAACTAACAATGTAAAAATACTGTGTATCAATGTGAATAATGTGTAAGTTTTTATTGCTTGCCTGTTACCCTTGCTTAACTTTGAAAAGAATTGCTAAGAAAATCACTACTACAAGAAGTTATGTGCAGTCTCATAATTACTTCAGATTATAATAAATTTCTCCTGTAACAAATGTGGATAGAGCCTTCCCAAATCTTCGTTCGCGAAGCCTAGCCATGATAATAAATTTCTCTAATTATGCAGTATCTTTCAAAGCTGAACTATAATTTATGTAGCTTTAATAATCTTTAATGAAATATGTGTACCCTCCCTACTTGTAAAAGAGGAAGAAGAAGAAGCAATGAGGATCTAGTCATGAAATGAAGTTTATTTCATTGACAGTGACAAAAATGGGGTGAAATTTGTGGGGGTTTTTTACCAGTGAGATTAGCTGAATTGATTAGAGCACAGTGCTAAAAACACCAGGATTGCAGGTTTGATTCCCATACGGGTCATGCACTTAAGAGTTGGACTTGATGATCCTTGTGGATCAACTCCAACTCAGAATATTCTGTGATAAGAATGTGTGATAAGTTATGGAAAATATATTGAAAGCAACATCATTGTTAGAAAGAAACTATCAAAAACCTCTACAATGAAAAGCTCTCTAAAACATTATCTTTTGGGGGAAGGAAAAGAGGAGGAGGGTTGAGACCTAGAATAGTTTCTTTCAAAGGACCTCTAACTTGTGACTCTGCACATGTCTGTGTGGTTTTCTCCACTTGAGTTTGTCCAGATGGGTATTGCTGCAGCTGTTGTGACTGTTTATGCCAGTGGCTTAGATACTTGACAGCTAAGTTCCAAGATGCAGCCAAATGCTTGTTGCTAAGTTCCTCTTCAGGCTCTATGGATTTTAATAATTAGGAGAACAGTGAGGCTCAGTAGTTCAGAAGTGACTTAACCTGTCTGCTAAGATAAATCTAGTTTGTACAGCTCTTTTCTTACTTGATATCAAAAAGAAATTGTGAGAAATCTTTTCTCCCAATCACATCTTCTTTAGAATGAGATGGTGTCTGCTAAGGCAAAATTCCTTCTAGAATACATTTTTTAAACTTCATTGTGCCCTCATGGAATTCACAATATATGAAATATTCAAGTATCTGTTATAAAGCAGAGCTGTGACAGAGCTTCTGGAGTTTTAACTGCTGTTACTGGAGACTCATAAATATCTGCTTTGGACACTGCAGAAATTTAAACTAGAATACTGTTTAAATTTCTGGATCCCATAGTGATTTAATGTGAGCAGTAGAATCCAAATGAGCAATGATTTTTCTGATAATTTCAATGCAAAACTGCTAGTTTTCTTTTAGATCTCAATTCTCTTATAGTTGCAAAACTGTTTTAATCCAAAGTATTAATTAACTAGGTTGTTCAGTAAATAGCAAAATTATTTTGTTTATGTGCATCAAACAGTCATACCTTGTTTCAGATAAATAGCTATGTGTTAAGAGTTATAAATTACAAAAACAGTCTTTCCCTGACTTCAGCAAATATGTCTGGATGCTTCTTTAATGTCAACATGTTTCAGAGGCATGTTGCAACAAAGCAGGTATGAATGTTAGTGAATTTCTGACATTCTTTATGCAGAGGATTAAAGAACATACCTAGACTGCAAGCTTCTCTAGGGCATTTCAGTTTCTGTTAAGCTTGATGGTCTATGTGGCAGATCTTTATCTTGCGAAGGAGTAAAACAAATAATCGTTGACCACTAACTTTATCTGCTAAGGTTTTAAAGTTTCTTGTCTTGATGTTGAATCTGCCATAAGGGCTGAGGGGAACACCTTGTGTTTTGCCTTCAGGAAGAGAAGTATTAATGTTACATGGAGGGTTGTCTTTCAAGTGGTATCAATTTTTGACAAAAAAACGAACTTAAAATTAGCCACTAACTGTTAAATATTAAGTGTTGAGCAATGGGAAGCAATGAGGCATTACAACATTGACTTCAGCTGTGGCGTAGCAAATTGGTGGCTGTCTGCATCCACCCTGACAACACTCTCTGTCCTAAGGAATATTACTGAAAAGGTAGAGATACAGTCTGGGAAACTTGACACATCAAATATAAAAGGAAAAAAAAGCAAGTTTGATAATTTTGGGGCTTGATGCATATATACAACTTACCTGGCTTTTTCCAATTTATTTTGAAAGAAAGAGCAATAGAGCACCTGGTGGGTTTTTTGTAAGTGTTCCATCCCCATATTTTTACACATCTGTTGAAGAGATAGATGATATTAGTGAGTCATTAGTGGGTCAGATGTTACAGAAACCATTAAGTGCAACTTAAAAAATCTAAGCCATTAAGTACTGTGTTGTGAAGAGCTTCTGAACTGAGCCATTACCTGCCAGGGTCTTATGTAAATATAGTAGACTTCCATTATGCCTGCTTTAAAAAAAAAGGAAAAAGCTGTCTCTATCATCTTGAAGGCACAGTCAGTGTTCATCAGATATGCTGGATGGAGTGTCTTTTTCACCTGTAGTTATTTGGACCTGGGTAATGTTACTACTTGTATTGTCTTTGACATTATTTATTGTCCTACTTACTGAAGGTGTGACTGGTTGGAGTAGGAGTCTGCTGCAGGAAACTATTCGATATGGGATTCAACAGATAAAACTTGAAGCAAAAACACTGTAGTCAGAAATAAATGTGGTGCTCCAAGGTTTGTATCTTGTCTAGAGTAATTAGCAAAGTTGTTCTAGATGGCAGTCTCAAATCAAGACTGGAGCTCTTAAAAAAGTTTTAGGGGAAAGCTTCTCAAATGGTGTTAGTAACCTTTTGTTTGCATTTCATTGAATTCTTGGGCTGCCTGATTAGAAAGGCTAGGGAGAAAAAAAAGCATTTGTCAGGGAACCAAGAACTTAAAAGAACAGTATCTACAACTTAATGCATTTGGATACTTCTCTTCCCTTATGTCCTCTCATCAGATGTGGATTTATGGTTTTCTCAGGCTTTGGGGACACTGGTATGTTGTGGTAGCTTTACAATGGGAAAACTATCAGTAAATGCATTTACTATCTAATGGTGTACCTAGCCAAGGGAAGGGGGGTATGGCTGTCAGTAGCAGTGAACATGAGCCTTTCCTTATAGTGTTACAGCCACTTTGGTGTGATCTTCTTGTATTATAAGCTCCATGTACAAAAAGTAGATGAGTTTCTATTATCTTGCAGAGATAACCCTTTCAAGACAGACTTTTGACTGAGCTTAATATTCAGGAAGTACCTTGTTTCCCATGCAGACTGTATATGATCTCACTCAGCATTGAAATCAAGTATATTCTAGGAACTTGTCTACATATCTGTACTCCGATGATTTGTACTTCTGAGTCCTTCAGAACACTAACTTAACGTCTGATCCATTAAAGCGGGGGGAATGTTTAATTTTTTTTTCAGATGCACCAAAATAGATTTGTTCAATATTTTTCTAATGATATGTTGAATGACTGCGTAAGTGTATCATAAGTGCACTTGAAGGAAGTTTGGTGGTGAATTTCGTACACTGCATTGTTAAGATACATTTCAAGGAAGATAAGTAGTCTCCATTTAATCTAAAGTCAACATAATTGTAACAAAGATTAGTGCTCCAGACTTCCAAATGACTTTTAGTTCATTTATGCTGATAAGCAGTAATAAAGTGTTAGCATGCTTTTCATTGATGAAGAGCAGTTGGATTTCACTTTGAACTAGAGAAGTTCATAGCACAACAGTACTTTCATAAATAAATTAAAATAGCTAAAGAATTATGGTTGCCATACGTTTCAAGTTTGGAAAGACTTCTCAATCTCACTTTTTTTTTCATACACCTGGGTAGGGGAGCATATACTAGAGAAATAATGCATTCTAAGTAACACTGGATTTCAAAATGTTGTGCTATTAAATATTTCCTTATCCATTTTGTTTTTTCAGATTAAGATGGCTTGTTTTCCTAAAGAGTTCGCTGTCCTAAGGATAATTCTTTGCTTTTATTCCCTAACAACATTTTCTGTCTAGGTGGTGGGGATGCCCAGTTGTTTGCAAAGTCATTTCATAATGACAAATAGAAAAACTATAGTTTAATGGACGATGTGTTCTTAGAGAAAAAATGCATAAATGTTATTAACACCAGAGAACTCATGGTCTGCATGTCTGCATACAGAAATCATAGCAATGACATGCCCATGATACTTTCCTAGCAGGTATTTTAATCCCTTCTGTTGTTAGATTTTTTTTTTCCAAAATCTAACTGGTGAACACAAAATAACCGAGTTGAAAGTATTGTTAAGGAGCTCGGCAAAATTTGACATAGATGTGCGGGGCAGTCTTTTTGGAGTTCACTTTGACATTGTGCTTCACTTGTGACTGGGTTGGCTCACAGCTAGCTGACTGTTTTGTTTAAGGAAATCAATTAACCTCACTCCACAGAAACAATACACAGAACAGTCTTGCGGTATCAAATTTCTATGTGTTCTTGTAAATGGTTGCTGGTTACTTGTTAGAGTGTGGTAATTTTTGGATAGAGTGAATTGTCCAGAAGAAGTTGTTCTCTCTGCATCCTGAATAGCAAAGTTGAAATCAAAAAATGAAACATTATATGTGAAGTCACTGTTCAACTATTTTGTAAAGCCAGGTGTCTATGGTAGATGGGAACAGCAACGTCTCATAAGTTATGAAGTGGGTGTGCATGTGTAAGGGCTGTATTTGCATGTCTCACTCTTAAAAATGCTGATGAATCCAGGCATCTTCAGAAGTGCTGGGAGTTACTTAAATACCTTTTTAAAAAAAAAAGGTTTTCTGGATCAAGGGTTTTCTACTCTCTCATGGTAGCACTGTGTCTCAATTTCAGTGATGGGACATTGTTTCAACTTTTATTGCCTTGACTTTTATCACTTATAATTCAGAGTTCTTTAAGTGTAGTATTAAAATTCTAGGTAGCTTACATCTTAGCTTGGTGCCTACTTCAGTGTTAATTAAGTTACACTAATAAACAAATGGTAACAGATGACTACCAAGTAGAGATATAGCAAATAGGGCTTTATAAGGCCCCCCGTGCCCTCAACTCCCACTGGTTTTTCAGCTGGGTTTATTAAATGTAAAGTAGTTGACAACAATAGGTTTTGAGTATAAATCCTATTTCACAGAATTAAATATTATATAAATTAATACAGAAGTATTTTTTCCTTACTTGAAGTGGCAGAGCTATACCAGTAAAATCCCAGGGTTGTTGCTGTAAAACACATTATGTTAGCAATTTTGGTAGTAGATCTTATCACTATATCATTATAGATCACTGCTAAAAAGGAATTAAATCACTCTTTCAAGTAATATATTATGACATTCTTGAAGTAGAAAGTTTAATTTATGAATTGCAGTAGGTGTTTTTCTATCCCTGTCTGAAAGATCCAATTGATGTTGCTTTTTCAAAGAATTTGGCTTAGAATATTAGAATACACTAACCTGTAAATACACTTTGTTCATTTTAAAAATGTCATTAATATCTGAATCCTGTTCAAAGCTGAAATATTACTACTTTCATGGATTAAATAAAAATGGACCGCAGAAAGATGCAATAGTGTCAGGTGTATGCAGTTTTTCAAAAGAAACTAAAGTATTAATGTTCCTTTGAAAAAGTAATTTTATTCTTGAGCTCATCATCTGTGATACAGAATGAAGAAAATATTTAAAAGACTTTTTAAGAAAGAAAATATTAGTTTAATAAATGAAATTGTACTACTGTACCATTTAGTGTATAGAACAGAAGTATAAAACTCTTTAGAAAAGTTTAAGATTTAACTTTCTTTTAATTTTTTTTTAAGATAATCTGCAAGGGAAAATTTAACAGTAGTGAGAATATCTGGGAAAGCAAAAACCATTTTTAAAGCCATGAGACTTTTCAGAGCTCTAGGACTGTAGCAATGAAGTTTAATATAGGCAAAATGAGAATTTGAGTATATTTAAGTGTTCTTTTTCTGAAAGTGCACAGTCTAAATGCACCATTTTTGTAGAACTCTCATTTGCTGTTATATTCATATTGAATATGCCTCACTGTCTTCTGGATTGCCTGGGTAATACAACTTCTTGGGAAATAGCAAGCAAAGGCAGAGTAGATGGCGATGCCTCAAGAAAGATTAATGCTTGTGCAAAGTCACGTTTGGCATGTCACAGTTTGGTGTAACTGGAGAAGATGTTGTCCTCGGGGGCTTCACCATCTTTCATTAAGGAGTGATTATAGGATTTCATGCAGAACGAAGTGTATATGTGTTGATTTCATAGTAGTATTTCAACAATCCACATGCAAAGTGGCCCCATTCTAATGTTCTTACTCCCATTTTGTTTTAAGATGGAGCCTCTGCTCAGTTTATTTTATTTTTGGTGCTACAGGGTTATGTTGTAAAACACTGTCAGTTCTCTTGAGTCATTGCTATACAGAGATGGTACTGTGTGTGGCTTCTGAGTACTTCAAAAACATTCGTTCATATGTAGTTATTTTTATATTTTTGTTACTTCGTTATTTATTAAAACATATATAAACAAAAGAGGAAGCAAGCTGAGAGCTAAAATTTTCAGAAGTATTTTTAGATGAAAGATGTTTAGAGATTCAGTCCAACCCTGTATACCAGAGGCTTCATAAACAATTCATTTACAGACTTTACATTTCGTCTTTTAAGTACATGCAAAGAGTTTTGAGGAGGATGGGAGGTGGGGCTGCTTTTCTTTATGTTTACAAAGGCTTACCTTAGCCAAATTCCCATGTAGTTTCATAGGAATGGCAAAAGGCACATCTTTTATGAAAACACTGTTCTTAAACAAATGTGGCATTCATCTGGAAGAATAGTCAGCAGCGTTTCCAAAGCAGTCCCCCAAATTTCTGGAGTATTTGTATTCTCTAACTTAAATGACTAAAATCTTTGCTTCTCTATATAGCTGCCATATTGCAGAGAACATTTCTGAGGCTGTAAAAGCTTGTCAGATGTCGAATAACTGAAAATATCACTATCGGACGCTACCACCTGCTGCTCTTGCTTGCATGAAATAAAACAGTGCAAGTAGAGCAAAATGGGTGCTATAACTTAGTCTTTGAACTAATAATATTCATATTGTTCCATAGTGCTGCTGGAGGTGAAATCTTTGACCAGTGTGTGGCTGAAAGAGAGGAAGCCTTCAAAGAAAAAGATGTTAAACGACTTATGAGGCAGATATTAGAAGGAGTTTCATTCTTGCACAGAAACAATGTTGTTCATCTTGACTTGAAGGTAAGATGATTGCTGTATTTTTTTCTCAATTTCTGAGCTGCTGACTTTCAAGCTGGTCATATGTCAAAATAGTGCTAATATATAATTAACACAATTTTTTTCTAATTATACCTTGAGTGATAAAATTCAGCCCTTGGGATAGAATGATAAAATTTAACCTTGGGCTTTGCAAGCCTTTTGGAAAGTTTCTATAATTATGTGAAATATAAACTTCATTTGATTAAGTGAAGTGCAGTGAATTCAAGATTGGATTTACCTTGCACCTTTAATTGCAAATGAGTGCTTTGGGTAAGACCTAACACGTTTTTAAAGTGCAGTAAAAATGTCTGGGTATTGTATGGCCATTGAAAAATAGGTTTGGTTTTTTGTATTGACTTGAATTTTGATGAAGCAGAAGGGTAGCAGAGACACTGGTGGTATCAAGTATAATGTTTCAGAATGAAATGTTCATATAGGACTGGTAAATTAATGTGTTAAATATGTGTTAAATCCATTTATAGCACTTCCTTCTTCTTTCCTGATAAAACTATAAAACATAATTTAAATGTTTGCCATTTGCTGCCAAACAGTTGGCCAACACCCTGTTGGTATATAAATTATCATAATTTACTGGAGTAAATAGTTTTTCATACTGAAAAATAGTTTTGACCCAAATCAAGAGAAAAGAATAGTTGCCATCATACAAAATCCAGAATATCACTCATGGTCAAGAAGAGAGTTGTAGCAGGGATCCAGAAAACTATCCTCTCCAACTGATCTAAAGCTGCAGGTAATTTTCTTTAGCTTCCATCCATACACTCATATGGAAGATGCACCTTTATCTCATTATGAGGTTCAACTAGTTTATTACTAAGCAAGGCTGTATAAAAAGCAACTTGCATTAATTTTTTTAAATTTCTTTTTACATGTCCTATTGTCATATTTACTAAGTATGTTGTAGGCTGCTGCATGTTTGTTCTGTTACTGAGAATCCTTACTTGATTGTATTTTGGCTGTATTACAAAGCTACCAGTAGATTCCAGTATCAAGGTGTACATACTTAATATATAACTTAGCATGTCATCAACCATTCATCAGCTAAAGCAGATGATGAGTCATATTTGCACACAAATATGTCACCTGCCTGGTTTTCCAACCATTTATTCAAACTGTATGTGGAATCCTTTAAAACTTTGAGTCATACACACAGAATATTAATAATTGTACTACAATAATTAATGGAAAATTTTTAGCAAGTGATGTGAGAGTAAGTGTTCAGAAAGACTAAAAATGAGCGGTTAGACTTCCCTAAAGTTCTAGTATGCTTAAGCAAGATACTCAGTGTCTCTACAAAGGTTGGCCAGTTGAATTTTCTTAAAGCAAAGTGTTTAAAATTGAAACATCTCTTGTGGACAGGATATATTCATACATGTTTGTAGTTAAAGCTGGAGTGTTCCTTAGCACCATCAGCTGGTTAATTGTAATCAGAAATGTGTTTTAAATGACTACAGAACTTACTGGGAAAAGCAGACTGGGATGTTGATTACAGCATTTGAACGGGTATCTTCTTCAAAGTTCAGGAAATGCTTACTTAAAAACTGTCCAACTGATCAGAAAACTTTTGTTATAAAATGGACCATAGCAGTTCTCACTGAAAGATCCAACATTGCTTTGCTGCCTTAAGAAAGTTCATTAGCAGAGCAAATTGTATAGTGATTGAGGTTAACATGTTTATACATTACTACAGTGTGCAATGTGTTTTTAAAGGTGGATCTTAATAGGAGTCCTAATTACAATGTGATGACTTTCATGATAAATAAAACTATCAGTCTTTTGCAAAATAAGGTTTAGGGAATACTAGCACTCTTCAGAGTATTGGCAAATAAAGATGATGGACACTGTAGGATTAAAAACCATGACTTGCAGAGATTGATTGATTGACATGCCTTGCAAGACTTTAAAAAAAGACCCATTTTACAAGGAACTCAAAAAGTTAAGTTGAGTGCTGGTTTTGGCTGCATATTTGTTAGCCCACTGCCCTCAAACCATCATCTGTTGTATGGTATGTCTCATGCTGCTTTATCTCATGGCTTAAAGCACTGTGGAATTTAGTAAATACTAAATTTTTTGCAAATGCTACTTTTGTGATGACATTTGGAAGACATGTATGTGTGTTGCTGTTATGCAAAGTGTTTGCCAATAGCAAAGTTCACAAATTCTTAGTAAAATGTTTTCCTTGTACTATTAGTTTCACCTTTGTGTCTTTAAAGATTTTAATTTCATTTGTCCCTTACAAATACCTTTGGAAAGGTACATCCAATTTTCCATATGTTGCACCTTCAAAAAAGTCAAATTCTACACCCAAAAGAATTTAAACCCAAATGGTTGTCAGTATACAGTTGCTAGCTTGTTGTTGTAGTTTTATACTATAAATCTAATGAACTTGATCTATGACACTGACAGCTGGCTTGCTTTAGCTTCTGTTTGCCCTCTTTATAAACAGAAGATTTTTCCTATGAGACTGAACACTGCAGAAAGAAATGGGGTATTTTGATGTGGCTTAAGCAAGGTAGCCACCTGATAATTTCTTTCCAAAAGCATGTTTTTACTGAAAGATGGTTGAAATATGGCTTGGTTTTAATAGCAAAAATACAATTATATAGTCCAGTTTTGACTTGGAGAAAGAGCAAATATAATACTACTGAGTGCAAATTAAGTATCACTTGACAATGTTGTGTTAATGCCATTTAATTTTCAGGGTGTGCATAGATTGTAGTCAGGAGTCTTTCATCTCCTCTTAATGGCGCATAAAAGCTGCAGAGTAAGGGAAGACTCCTTTCTCTGTGTTCTCATTTGCTGTTTGACTTGATCTTGGTGTTTGGTAAAAGCTTAAAGGAGTTGGGAATGGAAGAGAATTTAAGGTGTGGGGGCTGAGGAAGGACTTGCTGCCTCTTGTCCTCAGCAGAGACAGGTTAAGAGCCCTGTGTGCAGGAGAATGACTGCTCCAAGCAGCACTCTCCTATACTGGATATTACTCTGGCTATCCAACAGACAACTTTTCCCTTCCTTCTTCTCGATTGTGCTCAGAGATGGCAACTAGCAAAATCATTATTTTAAATTGGTTTGGGTGTCATTTTATACCGATATTAAGAAAGCAAACTAATGCAGTTACAAAAGTGGCCTGTTAGAATAACAACAAAGACTACTTTTCTTAACTGAGTTTTTCAGGTGGATTAAGGTGAAATGTTTATTGCACAGAAGTGTAATATTAATAGACGTGTAGTTATTCCTTGACTAAAGGAACACCCAATAAAATAAGACAAGAGTTAAAAAATGGAAATAGTAAATTTTCAGAGAAAAAAACTTTAATTTAGAGTTCATACCTTTACAGCAATTAGAGCCAAACTGTTTGTTAATAGGCAGGTATAGAATATCCACGTTCTACAGAGCCCGTTCTGATTATTTTACGGGACTTGCATTGCTTATTTTGGGAAAGAAACTGCGATGCAAGCCTACTGTGCCTTATCCTTTAGTGTGACTGTTGCATTTTTTCCACTGGTACACATTTACCAAAGAAACCCCAAAAACCTAGCTCCCAAGCAAACTCTTCTGTTACTTTTCAATTACTTAAAGATATGGGGATCCTTTAAATTTTTTTAGGTCAGACTGATCAGCCTAGTTTAGTGTCTTTAGACACAATGAAGTTGGGTATCTTAGCTAGTCTGTTTTTCCTGTTTCTGCTCATTTTTCCTTGGATAATTCATGTCTTTTTTTCTAGGGATGTGATTTTTTAGAGCATTATAAAATTAGATATCTTGCAACATTGCTAAAGTTAGGTAGGGTGAGACATTGATTGGTTTAAAAACCTGACCTTTATTACATGTCCTTAGTCCTTATGTGTCTTCTTGAAACCAGCTAAAGGTACGAGAAATTAGAGGACCTAAGTTAGAACCTTTAAGCCTTACTGCAGTAGATGGGGAGGTTTTTAAGTGCTGACATTTGATGATTTTCATCACCTATTTCATTAAGTGCCTGAGGGTGAGAGCAAAAGGTCCTTTTTAGAATGTCAACCAAGAGAGCCTCCAGCCTGCTTCTCTCTTGCTTTTGTGGGCTGATCAGCATTAGGCAAACCTAGATGTATTCTAGCAGCATAAACAAGAGAGAAACAGCATTACAGATGTGGGAAAATGATCTTCCTTTTCTGAAAGTTTTAGAGTAATGGTGTCTAGCTGAAAACTATGGTAAGTTCATAGCTATGGCCCCTTTAAGGTTTTATGCTGGTGTTTAGACTGTCACTTTACATGAAACCCATAATGATTCCTTAAAATAAGAAAATGACTGATATCTCATTATGAATTGATTTAGAGTTATGACTCAATTCATACTGTAGACAGGGTTTTTTCTGCATAGGTGTGTTTCACATAAGTTTATTAAAGAAAATAAAAACTACTTCTGGCAACTATTTCATCTACTAAAATATTAGAATACGAGGCTGAAGGGTTTCGCAAAACTTTTCTATTAAAAATTTTGCCTCATGTAAATGTAGAGAACAAATACTTTTCTCATGCTTTTAATTTGCCTCTTCAGAACATAACTACATTTCTCAGTGGGAAGAACATTAAAGAGGGTAATGAGGGAGGTATGATCAGCTTTTTTGGATGTTTGCTTTTCTAATACAAATAGAGAATAACAAATATGAACTAAAGTATTTGGTGATATGCAGCTCCAAAAGTCTTTATATGGCCACTAGATCCCAGTTTGTAAAGAAAAAACAAAGAGCTGTTCTTAATATGTAGGTTTACAAACAGGAAATAAATTGACAACATCACGGAGTTAGTTTGAAATACCACGGTATAACTTTGCAGGAGTGGAAGAACTTGACTTTATTCAGGTCTTGCAGTGAGGAGAACTGGCCCAAGTTTTTTAAAATGTTCTTGCACAGGTTCATTTCTGTGTTCAAAAGCAAGATTGTTCATGTGCCTTCATGACTGACGTACAGTATGGAGGAGAGAACAGCTCTGTGATTAGGGAAGAAATATAAATGTTGGTGTTACTCCAGTTGGATTATCAGTCAGTGGTTGTTTTGTTGTTCTTACTCCCTTTTTAACCACCCTAATGCAAGACAATCCAGGTCCCCAGTAAGGGTTTCTTCACTTCAGTGGAACTTGTGCTCACAAGAGGCATGAATGCAGTGTCAATTGTCACTGTTACTATTTGGAGAAGTTAATGATAAAACCCACTGTGATCACTGGCCTGGGGGCAGGGAAGATCACGGTTGTTTTTTATGGGTTTTTTTTCTGGCAAGGATATGCTTCAGTTGCAAAAATCTAAGACCTGTTGTCTAAAGTTAGTTTTCAGATTATTTTTTTAATTGAGCTAGCATTTAAAATAGTAAAGAACTTCTTAATGACCACAAAGGTGCTTTGAAGGAAGAGAGCCAAGATCTAGTGATGTCAGCACAAACAAGTTTATCCAAAGGTGATGCTCTTAAAAACCTGTTTTTCAGGCTGCTATATTTTTTTAAACTGTTCTTCAGTTAGTGTTCTGTAATACAGTTGTTTTGTACTTTGAACAGGATTGAGGCTGGTTGCAACAGACCTTCTTTAAAAAGGTGCAGTCAAAATAGTTTTGTATGTTCAGGGTTTTTAAAAGGATTGGGTGTTTTTGGACACCCTTCAATGAGATGTATTTTACACTATTTATTGGAAGAAAGTGAGGAGGGAAGGAAGGGTAGTTAAAAAGGTGATACGAAGGACTAAAGGTACAAATGTGGAGGTACTTATTGTTAAAAGACAGCTATTGGCATGTATTTTGTACGTGTTCTAAGCTAGTAAAGATTTGATCCTCGGTTCTAAACAGAAAATCCTGCTGCTCCTTTTAGCCTACATGTCTCTTCAAGATCACCTTGGGGAAAATACATAAATGATCCTGGGTATCATACTTGTTATGGAAGACATTATCCTACTCATGATCTAAAATAATTATGCAATATGATGTCATAGGCATTAGATTTGGGTGATCCTAAAAGTCTTCTTTTGTTTTTCAGCCTCAAAATATTCTACTAACCAGTAAGTCCCCTCTGGGAGATATTAAGATAGTAGATTTTGGCCTTTCCAGAATAATGAAGAGCAGTGAGGAACTAAGAGAAATTATGGGAACTCCAGAATACGTAGGTAAGTTGTTACTGTAGGAGTGATGTATAGTCCAGGCTTCTGGGGTGTGAAAAGAGAAACTACCTCAATTTGAAAATGCCAGACTGGCTGTGTAGTTACAGTGTTGCAAGATCAAGTTATCCCTTGGACGTGGTACTGCTCTAAAAGGTAGAATTGGCAAGTCTTGCCTGGCTAATGAACAGTGATTGTCTGCTTGTGTTGAAGATGAGTACATGCTTTAGATGATTCTTACTAGCAATGATAACAAGTATTACTTGGATTAAAAGTTTAAATTCATGTATTCAGTCTCTGAATACAATATTCTAGCCTGTGGAGCTTTGTATCCATTTTATTTTTTTTTTTAAAAAGCCCAAACCATTCCAGGCCTTGAAAGTATACTTGAAAATGTCTTTAAGTTGTGTGGTGTATCTTCATGGTTATGGGTTAGGTTACAGTGCTGGAATATGGAATATTGGATATTTCTGTTTTTTCTTTAGGAAATGTGTATACAGATTCCTTATTTGGGAAGGAGACTGGCCTGGCTTCTGAAGATGGCAATAAAAGGAAAACATTTTTTATACTTAAAAAGAGTGGATGATAGAAATCACTTAACTTGAACAGAAATATCTTAGTTTCAAAAGACTGTCGTGCTTCAAATGGCTTACCTTAAATTTTACCACATGCCCATTATTGCATTATAGAACTATAATGTAATGTCTGCATATGACAAAGCCCACTTTTTTTCCCCCCTCAATAGCTCCTGAAATTCTGAGTTATGACCCAATCAGTACAGCAACTGACATGTGGTAAGTTGAACAAATTAATGGTCATCATAACTTCACTGAAAAGGGTTTTTGTTTGGTTTTTTTAAGAAAAAAAGGCGAACTAAAACAAAATGCTTTTCTGTTTTTTCACTTTAAATTTAGGAGCATTGGAGTACTGGCTTATGTTATGCTAACAGGGATATCGCCTTTCTTGGGGGATGATAAACAAGAAACATTCTTAAATATATCTCAAATGAACATAAGTTACTCTGGAGAGGACTTTGACCTTGTATCAGAGTCTGCTGTGGATTTCATCAAAACTCTGCTGGTTAAGAAACCCGAGTAAGTAAAATACACAATTGTATATGCTAATATGTCATACTGAATTAATTTCAAATGTAGCAAGTGCTAGTGTTTTCATTTTTAAACTGTAATGAAACTTTGATTTCACTGTGCTATTACTTTTTATGTATATGAAAAGATAATTCCTCCATTTCCATCCAAGCTTGTATATTATGAATGCGTACGAGTGTTAGTAATTAAAACTCAAATGTGAATTGTAGTGTGTGGTACAGTATACTGTACCACTGTACTGTGGTACAGTATACTGATTTTTCTTGCAGGTACTTTGCTGAAGTCTTTTAAATGAACTGTGTTTTGAGTCCTTAATTTTGGTTGATAGAGTACCTTGCTCTTTTCTGGTTCATTTGTACGCTTTTGTCAGTGGGCAGCAAATTGGAAGTTCCAGGTCTCTAAATAGAAGAGGAGTTTTCTGTGAAACTTCGCCACTTCTTCATGGGGCATGTCAGCTACTGAAATTGCCTACTGCTTGTCTATGGGAATACTTTAAGAATGTAAGGGTTGGATAAAAAGAAAATCTATATAAACTTTGAAAGTTGGTTGGCAACATGGGAGCATAAACTCGTATTTAGGGTTCCGTGAACTCCTTTATTTTAAATGCTAGCAGTTCATCATCTTGGGCTGCTGTTGGTCTCTTTTGGTAAAAGATAGCTGTTAATGTGCTTTTTTCCCCCCCTATTCTATCAATCTGTCTTTAATACAGTCATATCCTTGGAATAATCTGTAGGGATCTTTTCTGCAAGGCACTGGATTTTGCATTCATTTGGACGTTTATTTTAATGCTTTCTTTCCTCTACAGGGATCGAGCAACTGCAGAAGAATGTCTTCAACATCCATGGTTAGCACAGAGTGATAATCCTGCTTGCAGGGCCTGGAATAAGAGTGCAGGAGGGGAGACGAGTGATGCCATCCAGAAAGATGCAGATTCTGCCACTGAAAAATCAGTAGATGCTGAGAAAACTGAAGAGGAAGAATCAATAGTGACAGAAGAACTAATTGTAGTGGCTTCATATACACTGGGACAATGTAGGCAGTCAGAAAAAGAAAAAGTAACTGAGCAGAAAGCCATTTCCAAACGATTTAAATTTGAGGAACCATTACTGCAGGAAATACCAGGAGAATTCATTTACTGAACTGTGTGGAGCTTCATAGCTGTATCTAGGAGGCAATGTTTTCTACTAAACAAAAATATCCTAGCCAAGTGAATTTCTGATATGCAATAAATGTTCTAGATAAAAGAAAGTGTTGATAAATGGCATACAAGGAAAATGTGCCAAGTTCTTATTTTCATGGAACAGATAAACAAGATTTCAAGAGGCTGGAAGGAGTTTAACAAAGATTATAAGCTTATTTTTGTTTGTAATTTTTATTTTGGGGGGGTGTTTTTTGTTGTTGTTGCTTGATAACAGCGTTTTTGTTAATTGTTCCAGTGTTCTGGAGACGTTGACATTGGAAGTGTTTCAGTGACAGATGTCAAGAGGAGTAATTTAGGACATGTTTTGGCATTTAATGCAAATATATAATGCTGGGTTTTCCTCAGATGCCTTTTGGCACTCCTGACTTTAGTGGAACTATCTGCTGATCTAAAACTTGTACGAGAGGAGAATTTGATTGACTGGTTCGACATACACACAGTATGATTTTGAAATCCCTATGTTTCTTTTTTTCCATCAGGAAGATATAAACAAAGACCCAGACTCATATGATGTATGCCCAAACACTGGGCTGCTCTTCTCTAGGAAGAGATGCACGTGTCCCACAGGTGAAGAAATCTATACTGGAGATACATCTTCATTTGGGAGCACAGTAAAATCCTGCTCCTGAGGGTGATGTGTTTGCTTGAGTCAGTCACTCATGAGGCAGCTGAGATCGCTCCCTTCCCCTCCTGTGCTGGGTGAGATGTGCCATAGAACCCAGCTCAGTGTGACTGCACAGTGTTGAGAGGGGAAAAGAATTACAGAGTCTGATGTAGGTCCTCTGAAGTTGTTGAAGTTCTCTCCACTGACTTCACCATGTTAGATTAGACAGTATGGCCAACTAATTAGCTCTTGATTCCACCTCCCCCACTACTTGGCTCTGGTTTTACTGGGAGCATGAGGTCATTTCTGCCTTCTTTCTTTTCCTCTAACTGCTGCTTTAAGGAAGAAAGAAGTATTCTTAGGCTAAATTGCATTACCTTGTTCAATATAGCTTTCACATGAGGAAGAACGTACCAGTTCCTCTGGAACAACAAAGCACAGCTTATGCCTCCTGCTTCCTGATCACTCCCCTTTAGACACTTGGAAAAACAGCATGTTGTATGGTGGGGCAGAGAGTGGGATTAGGGAGCAGTATGGATGGGTCATAGTTCTCAATGGACGCAGTCCCTCAGAGGACAAAGCTGGGACCAACTGGGCATCAAGACTGAGTGGTTTTTGCAATGTACAGATCTGAGGATCTTGGACTGAGTCCTAGTTTTCTAAGAAATCTTTCATATTGATGCTGTTCCAAAGCTTAATTTTTATGTAATTTGAAGTTTAGTACTATTATATTGCATACGTTTAACTATTCAACTATTTATTTGGTTTCCTTATGCTGTTCCTTTATAATAAACTGACAAAAGTTTTCTTGCTATAAAAAAATGAATAGAAACTCTTAAGCTAGTTTTTCCCCTTTGTCCATATTGCTACAGACTTTCCTAATTTCAAATGTATCAAATGTTCTTACTCTGTTTAGTGAGCAGGAGTTCAGTGCTCTGCTAAGGTTACAGTTCCTCCTTCACACAAAAGTTAAATGGCTTCTTAACAACACCAGCAGTACTGGGATGATCTGATCAGCAGGGCTGGAATGGTGAGGGAAAAAGCTCTAGTACAGAAGAAAGCCGAACCAAAACCAGTGTGACACTGAGTGGGTAGTTTTCCATAAGGCTGTACTGCCAGAGGTCAGAGTGCCTTCATTTCAAGCCACATCAGAAAAATTGAACTGTTCTATCAGGCTTCTTCCCCTAAGGAATTACATATTGAGTATTCATGTAAGTAGGGCAGCTTCTCACTCCTTGAAGACCTTCATATAAGAAAACACCCAGTAGTACTGAGAATTGAGTTCAGATTTGTTTTATATTGTAATGCAGAGATGCCTTTCGTGCTCTGGAGAAATCAATCAGTTGCTTGATAGCTCAGGCTGGCTGTCAGCTGGAGTTAGACATGAATCTTAGAGCCAACAGAGTATCTGTGTTGTCTGGGTGTTTCTGGAGGCAGATGGTAGCTGACCCTACCTACAAGGCTGATCGGTTTCAGGGTTGTTAGACAGGACCGTACCTTTCATGAGCATCTTTCTTTTACCATCCAGTCATTTGCCCAAGACAATTTGCTTGGGTGAGGGGACACTGACTCATGAAATTCTTCTGTGCAAGATTACAGTTTCTCCCAGCTTCCATCACTGCCGTTTTGACTTTTTTTTTGGTACATCCATACTTCCTTACTTTACAAAGTTGAGCAAAGCAGTGAGTTGAAGCATGCTCACAGCCCACCCTTACAAAACAATGTTGCCACATCTGCATACATAAATGTTTAATAGCTCACGGTTGCTCGCAGCAAATCATTCGAGGAAGTGTACCTGTTTCAGTTCTTCTTTGTAACCACAGATCATGTCTCAGATGGAGACCGGTACTAATGGAAAAGAGTAGGTGCTGAGCAGTATACAGTTTGTCCTAGATATACTGTTTTTAATGTATGACAATGAAGCTTAACATGTATACATGAACTATGTACTTACTACAAGGCCAGCTTCTCTTGAATTGGCTGCTTTGAGATTTCCAGTGGGCTGCATTTCTGTTTAACTTTTTGTGCCTTAAGGTGGTTTTATACGGTGTTTTTTAATGTCATTAAGAATTTGTATAAAGTTGTGAAAGTTTAATAGTATAAGTTATAAACAAGGCATCTTAGATTCACCCTATTAACAGGGAAAATTTTCCATAACATTTGACTGCAGGACTATCAGCCATCCCACACACTTGAAGCTGTTTCTGTTCTACTGTGAGCGTGGGTAAAGCTGAAAATGAGGTGTTCTTACCCTGCACTGTAGAAAGGGACTATTGCGGTCCACGTTCTTGAGAGGCTCAGTTACTAAGTGAAGCAACACATCAGGAAGACTGGGAACAAATCGTTATTTTATGTGGAAGAACTGGTTTTCCACAGTTCTGTGAACACAGAGGACTGTGTGTTCATATGCAAGTCATCTGAAAAACGCTGCTTGTGTTGGTGGGGAAGGGGCTGGTGTGGAGAAAGAATCAACTTCTTGGACCTTGTGGGCAATGCTCTCCCAGTCCCTGCTCTCCAGACTGGGCACCTGCTGGCTGCCTTTGTAGCACTGGGAGCATGGCTGTTTGCTCAGATGCAGGATGGTGAAGGAATGGAAGGGCAGTGTTCCTAAAGGGTTGTTATGTCTATGGTTCTGTTGCAAGACCCATGAACTCTTATCAATAAGAGGGGTAGGTCCAGGCTTAGACCTCCCTTGCAGTTGTTGGACTAAATAGCAAACACCTGACTGAAAGCACAGCCTTGTCTTCTCTTGTTGCTATGTTCCCCTCTTCAAGTAAGGGGCTATAGATTTTATAGTCACTAAACTAAAAGTTCTGCAAAATAATATTTTTCATTTTGTCCAAAGCTGAATTTGTATTGTGATTTGTCTCATTTGTCACACTTTTCATTTGTGGGTCCCTGAATAAAAGCTTGTCCCAGCTTATGATCTACCAAGCGAATCCTGAGAGCTGTTAAGTCACAAATGCAAATAAAAATTAATTGCCCATTCTCCACTGATGGTGCTCGCAGGGAATGGGGAGGGAGGTGGGCCTTGCACCAAGTTACTCCATGGCTTAAGATCTCTCTTGAATATTTCAGGTGTTGTCCCTGGAAGAGAGTTCAATATTTTAAAGAAATATTGCCAGTTCATTGTACTTCTGATAAGGTGTTTACTGTTTCAGGAACTTTACAATAAATGAAATTTTGTTTTCTGAACAGCTAATGGGTCTCTTGTTCTTTGTGCTTCGGGAAACACTTAAAAACATGATCTTTCCTCGAAACAGCATTGCTGATTAGAAACTGAATTCCAAAAAGTTACACTGGTTTATCTGGTGCAGGATAGCTGCATGATGACTGAAATTAATAGTAAAGCTGAAGCACAGTGCTGCATTGCAAATTACTGCAACTTAAACTGTTCTGTGGTTGGTGACTGCACACCTTTATGCCTGGCTTTGACTACTAGCTAGAAATATTCTGATGGATCTAGGTTGTAGTATGTTACATGGAGTCTCTTGCTTTTCTCCAAGGACTACTGTGAAGTTATTTTTCTCAACACTCATTAGAAGGATTATTTTAATTTTCTGAATTCTATATTTGTTCAATTTTTGCAGCAAATATAAAATGCACCAGTCATCTTTTCCACTCAAAAGCAATGTGCTTCCACTGTAGAGTTCTTCACAACACAGCATTTACCGATGTTGAATTAAGCTGTCATTGGGATTGATGAATATAGTCACATTATCCATGTAAATCTTCCTGGGTTTTTCTTGGTGTATACCAAACCTAGAAGTACATTTCCATTAGATTTAGGACTGTTATTTTAGATGTTGAACAACCGGAAATTACCTGCCTGAGGATGTGCAGTTGGAAAGATGGTATTTAAATGCCAAGAACTGTGTGCAATGTAGGACAACTGTGTATCCAGGACAGGGTGGAGCAGATACAAATCAGCATTAATCCAGGTTTAACAAATCATGCTGTAGTGTCTGCTCTTAAGCAGTGAAAGTTTGATATCCCCTCCAAAATGTGCTGTGTCCAGAACTGTGTTATTTGTCTGATGTGACTTCCTGTGGGGAAAGTTAGAGCATCAGCTAGATCCTAGCTGATGATCCTAGGGTGAGAAAACCATTTCTTCTTCTATGGAAAGGCATTTCCTCTTCTAACACTGCTTAATTTCATTAATTGTTCCTGTTATAAGACAGCTAAGAACTGTAGAGCTTTGTTAAAGTAAAATATTTTGGTTCCATAAAAATACAACCTTGAAGAAAACAGAAAAAACAGAAAAAAATTTTCTGTTATAAAACAGAAAAAAATTAAGTCCATATGAGTGTAAAAATCTCTCTTAATTAAGGAAAGGTTAGGATTTGTCAAAATGAAGCAGAGCATTAGGACCACAACAGTTACTGCAAAATTAGGAGAGGAAAGGGAACTACCTGAAGGGATTATCTTTTTCCTGTAAACACGGAGAACTTAATTGAGTCTTTGCTTGCTTGTGCAATTAGAATCACAACGAAGCTGGTGATGCATTGAAATCAGTGTACCCGACCTCTTCAATTAATTTGTAATGCCAGCATACAGACTGAATTACACAGGTGCCTTTTCACTAATCCTCACAGGGAAATGTCCTGAGCTGCTGGGGTATCACCTTACTGTCTGCCACCTTCCAGTAGCACTCTGTGAGATCCAGCTGGCCTGGTCACTGGGTGGAAGTCCTTGTTGTGGGCCATACCAAGCAAAGAGAGGCAAAGACTGTCTCTCAAAAGTTATTGAATAAAGGTGCTTGCTCCTAAATCCTCTAGGAAAGCAAATTAACAGAAACAGCACTAGATTGGTTAAGAAATTACATTATTCTATTAATTTTATACAATTGGTGCTAATTAAAATGAACCAAAGGCATTTGGCCAAGTGTGATGTGTCTTCCAAAATAACATCAAAAATATGCAGGTCTCCATTGCTCCTTGTGTTACAGGACTGTCTGGGCCCTGCTACAGGGAACTTGCAAATTTTGCAAAAAACCATGCAGGAAAATGATTTTTCTTTGACAAGCAGGAAAGATGAAGGAAACAACTGGATGCATTCTCATTTCTAAATGCGAGATGAATTCAAGTTACTTGTGTTCCCAGTGCAATGCAAGATATCTGCCCAAGGTACGAAGTTAACTGAGCTGGACAAAACTCTATTACTCCTTGGAGAAACATATTCAAAAGGGAACATGTCAGCCCGCTTAGGCTTTCTGAAGGTAGTGCTTTTAAAACATCTGGCTTTACACTGCCCCTGTATGCTAGTCAGGTCCAACTCAAGTAGGTTCAAGTCTGCTGAGCAATATTTGTTGTTCCTCAGCTGTAAGTTAAGTCCTTGCCCTGAACAGTCTGCCACCTTGATAGTTTCCTTGAGGGTGATGGCTGCCTGGCAGAAACAATTAAAATCAAACTAGAGAATAAGAAACAAACACGCAATCCAGCAAAGGTCATGACAATGATGGTTGTTTTAACCACACCAACAACTGGCAAAGGAACTGTGCAAATTTTCAAGACAATTAAAAAGAAATTATTTAACATACTGAACGTGATTAAAATGGTTAAAGGATTGCAGCACCTGTTAACAAAGCTGAGAGACTTGGAATTGGAGAAGGCTCAGCAAGGAATCTTATCAGTGTGAGGGAAGACTAAAGAGAATGGAGCCAGATTCTCTTCAGTGGTGTCCATTGGCAGGACAAGAGGCTGTGGGCACACACTGAAACCCACGAAATTATGTTTAATCATAAGAGAAAGCTTTTTTTACTGTGAGAATGGCTGAACACTGGTACAGCTTGTCCAGAGGTCATAGAGTCTCCATCCTTAATGATCTTCAAAAGCTGACTGGATGTGGTCCCAGGTAATATGCTGTAGCTGACCCTGGTGGGAATGAAACACTTGGACTAGATGATCTCCCAAAGCTTCTCCCAACCTTAACTGTTCTGTGGGATCTAGGGTCTTTTATCAAAAGGTGAATATTTTCTCAATAAAAATGAAATCAGTGTTTCAGTGACATAATGAAGTTAAATAGAACTTAATCTGCTCCAGTGTTCCTTAGAAGAAAAGACTGCAAAGGGCCCAGGTGCCCTTTTGAAGTTATTTGGGCTTTCAGCAGCTGCTAGGTTTTGAGACCTTTGCTCTCCCTGTTTTCCTGGCATGTTCCAGCTCCCTTGGCTGCTCCTGCTGCACCTGTGTCCTCTCTGAAAGCAGCCGTGGGCTGTGATGTATTTAGTGGGAGCCACATGGCTAAAGCAGCTTGGCACCAGCCTGCTGAGGTTTTTTTTTCCCCCTTTGAATATGTGCATCCTAAAAGAGCTCAAACATGGAGAGGAAGTGACTTCTGCAGCTCTTCAAGGTCACGAGGTAAGAAATTCTGTGTTTGCTGACTCTTTGGTAATAAAACAAAGGCAGGGATTTGATTGTGATTTTACTCTTGTCCCACTGTACTGATTTGCTGGCTTCCAGCTCCACCCATTGCTTTCTTTCTTCTCTGGGTTTAAAGATCTGATTTAGAGAATTGGTATGATATGATGATACTGCCTGTTCCTACAGCTCTGGTGACCCCGTTGGTTGGTTTGGATGACTGGGTGTGCTCAAAGTTAAAGGGGTGCTTTGTTGGGTCTCTGGGGGGAAAGTGAGAGATGAAACCACTTTGTGGGCCCTGCTTCCCCCAAGAAAGGTAATAAAATCTCCAGTATTACTGGTAAGGTTTGTGTGAGGATACATCTTCCCCGTCTGGAAAACCCAGGGTTAGAGCTAGGCCATGCAGTGGTGGTGTGGTGCAGCAATTTGTGAAGCCAGAGTGGGGATCTTGTGTGTGCCAGCTCAAGAGCCAAGGAGGTGGTGAGCCAGCATTGTGCGGCAGGCTGGGGTGCTTGTGGCCAGGTTTCCTGGACACTTGCTCCCCTTTCAGCCATTGCAGGCTCCAGGCTTACTATGCACACAGAGGTGACAAAATGCAGATGAACAGCAATGCGTGCCAGATGCAGCCAGTGAAGACATAGGGAGGGACTATGTCTGACTGAACAGGCTGGGGTTGCTCTCCACAGCCACATCATCTTTGGAGATTAGGAAGAAATCAAAGCTGCAGCCAGGAAAGTGGTAATTGATGGATGAGAAGTGGTTTATTTGGCTTTTTCTTGTCAACTGTTTGATTCCCCACCAAACTTCTTCAGTGACCAAAAGCTAGAGTTGATCAAGCTCTGCGACACAAGGTGTCCTGGAGATCTCCGTATCTCTCAGATGTTCTTGCTAGCTGGGCTGCAGTAGTGCTCGGCTGATATTTTCACATCACATGGTTTATATTTTGTTTTACAAAACCAGTAAGGAGTGATTTTAATCTGGGTAATGCTGTCTCTCTTTGATTCATCCTAATTCTCTCCCTGGTGTGCTGGGCTCTCATGCGGGTTGGATCAGGTCTCACAAGAGCTGTTCATCCCGACTGCTCTTCGTGAATTTCAAACTACAGCATGTGTATTGTTTCTTTCTAAAATTGTTTGTCCAAGATGCCTTTGCTGTGGTCCTTTAGTATCTCTTTCTTTTTACTATGGCATTTGCTCTTCAGGTTTGTTCAAAAGCCACCTTGCCCAGCTTGCTGGGTCATTGTTGAACAAGAAAGTGCTCACTGTTATTCAACAATTCTTTGATCTAATTTGCCCTTCTCTGTGAAAAGCTTTGCAGTGCCTGTGCCTCAGGTGGGTTTCTAGGATTCAAATTTGAATGAAGACATGGAGACGGAGGAAAAGGGAAATGTGTGATATAAGCTCTGGGCTTTCCCAGCTTAAGCATCTCCGTTAGAGTGAATCCAAAATACTCTTCTGTCGGGAGGTTCTTAATGGCTCATGTGTTACTTTAAGGTACGAAGGCAGGACAGTTACTTGTGTTTTTTCAATGTCTCAGACTGTGCCTTAGGCTTTGCAATTGTTCACGTGTGCAGTTTGGGGTGGGAGTGGAAAATGCATGCATTTGGGGTTTTTTGTTTGTTTGTTTGGTGTAGTTCGGTTTTTGGTTTGGGTTTTGGGGTATTTTTGGTGTTTTGGTTTTTTTTACTTATTCCTCAGCTTAGTTCTGGTGATGGGCAATTCTCTACCTGATAGACAGAATCATGGCACAGTCAAAATCTCCTATTGTAGTCAGAGTGAACTGGGACAGTACTTCACCTGTTCTGCACCTCCTGAGTGTTCTCCTCCCTAAGTAAATGTCCCCTCCTGAACTCATGTCAGGCAGTGCCAGTGTGAGGCAGTGGCTTCTTCTGAGTGACCTTCAGTGTGAGCAGCGAGTCTCTTCCTGGAATTCTTAAGTTACAAGGAATAGCCTCAGCTATTTCATGAGCTTTTTAATCATATCTGTAAGGGAGCAAATCTACCTGATATGTGGCGTAGAGGGTGCTGCTGCTGAGCCTCACCTTTGCTGCTTCATTGCTCCTGATTTAGGTAACACCTTGTTGAGAAATGAGTGAAAACTGAAGCAGCAAGGGAATCGCTTTGAGAAGCTGGCTTGGTCTTCTGGCTATGACAGAGCAGCCCAACTGTCCTGATTTTGGTCTGCAATTGTAAAACAAATCTAAGTTTCCTCGCAGTTTATTTATTTCAAATTCATAATACCAGCACACACCTGACTTCTCTGGAACAGCAAGTCTTTTGCAAGGTATTTATTTTAGGCTTCTGTTGAACACATGAATAAACTAGCAAAAGAAAGAAATTACAATTACAACAATGATGAGGTCAATCTTAGAGAGAAAATTGTCTTGAGAGCACCCACTTAAGTGAAACTGTCACTTGTGACAACTGTGTACATTCATGGACACAGCAGGATGCAATCGATTAATGGCTCCTTTGGCTCAATGGGAGGCAGAGAGGCAGCTGTCTCTGATTTTTAGCCTTCTTGCACACCAATGCTTTCCGCCGGGGAGTGGTAAACAAGGATATTCTGACCATCCCGTAGTTTCAAGGTGACATCCTGAAGGCACCAGCTGACACAAAACAAAGGAGATTTTTAACTTCTATCAATCACAGTAGTAAAGTCAGTGTAGAAATAGCTGGCACAGAGAAACAAGTCATTCCACACTTCTACTGCTTTTAAAAATTCTCTCAACCGTTTTAAAACTTGGTTTGCAAGTGCCAGCTTCTGAAAGCTGTTCTCCCTAATAGCATAGCACAGCCCAAATTCAAAGCTCTGGGATGCCTGTTTCCTATTTGCTGCAACTCAAATAAAATCCTGCCAGCTCTTCTTAGATAGGATATTCCTCCCCTGACCCATTGCCTTTTTTTCCTCTCCATCCTGCGGGTGCATTCCTTACTCCACTCCTCTCTGGCCTTGGAGCCAGACGGTGTTGCTAAGGAATTATCCTGGCTTGGAGGAGTTTGAACACTGTGTGATCACTCAATGTGACTGCTGAAACCCTGACAGGGTACAACAGTGGTTACTCAAAGAAGGAAAACTGCATTTGTTGGAGACTGAGGGGGAGTCTTTTCCTTCCTCTAAGCTCTGCTCCAAACCCACTTCTGAGAGACTGTTCATGCTGCTTTTCCAGCTGGAAAGGACTATTATTTTGGGGTACTAAAACAGGATTTTTACAAAAGCTCACCCAGCTCTGCTTTTGCTGGAGTCAGTGCTGAGTACATACAATTAGGTAATTAGGCTGCCGCACCTCTGTGCAATGGGTCTGCAGCAGGGCTCTTTGCTCCCTCTGCTTCCACTCCCAACCCAGGACAAGCAACTGCCTCCTTTATAACCAGGCTTGAAGGAGGAACTGCTCCCTCCCCACAGTGTGGCCTGGGATCTCAGCCCTTCTCTCCGTTCACTTTGGGGCAGGCAAGTGTCATTTTGCACAACTGGTGCCTTGGTTGCCCTCGCCTCTGGACACCCTCCCCACCCCTGCACTGCCTGCACTTGAGCGAATGCCTCTTCCTCCTGCTCCGAATGAGCTCACAGATTCCAAATTTCCCTTTTTTCAGTTGCCTTCTCTTTTATAAACAAATAAACCCCTACGGACAGACTGCACACTCAGAGTCAGATGCATTTCTGTGGCTTAGGAGCCTAAACTACTCTTGCACAGAGCACTCAACTCCCAGTGTCATAGAATCATAGAATCAGCTGGGTTGGAAGGGACATCCGAGATCATCAAGTCCAACCCGTGATCCACTACTGCTGTGGTTACTAGACCATGGCACTAAGTGCCACATCCAGTCTTATCTTAAAAACCTCCAGGGATGGAGAATCCACCACTTTGGATGGGCAGCCCATGGAATGGGTCTGACTGCCTCCCCAGTCACTGCTGGAAAAGCACACATGCATAATCTGGGGAACTCCACTAGGACAGCCTGTGTACATGTTTGTTACTCCCAGCCATTTTACTGTTAGTTCCTCAGCTGGGTGCAAGGACATCAAGTCCTGCCTTAGCCCCACATGAAGCTGTACACAGGACCCTGCACACAGATGGAGTTGATTGAGTCTGACAGATTCGTTTGCCATAAATCCTCTTACAAGAAGATGCCTTTTTTTTTTTTATCTTAAGCTTATAGAAATACATGGAGAGCTTTAAAAACTTTTAAAAACACTTTAAAACAAAACTCTGAGAGATATATATGCATTAATGTAGTTCAACACCTTGCAATCTTCAGTTATCCTCACAGTAACTGTGAACATGGAATGTCAGGGAACTGTTATTTCCCTAGTCTGTGAGGGGCTAAGGAGGAGTGAGGAGATCAAGGCACCAAGGAAGTGATCTGTGCAAGAAAAGTGGCTGGGGACCTCTGGGGTTATCTCTGGTCACTAGGGAGGAGGCCAGGCCTGGTACTGAGTTTTTCAAGTCCCAGACTAGCGCCGTCCTCACATCATTTTACACCTTACTGCCTGTACTTACTCAGAAGAGAAACACTAAGTCATGCTCATCTAATTATGAAAATAAAACATTACCATACGGCTGGTGGCAGCTAAGTAAGAGTTTTGTGGCTTTTGGTTTCTAAACAGAGCTAACAGAAGTGCCTAACAAGAGCTTTGCATCTAATAAAACAGTGTTTTGCAATGGAAGATGGACTTTGAATTCATATAGCAATTCTTTGCCCAGTTCTAGAAACCAGTTTACCCTTGACAAAGGAGGTTTTCAGGCTTTAGTACTACAAAAATGTAAAGTCACTTCTATATGATGTGGAATCAGAGCATCCTTCAACTGTAATATATCTGTTGTAGCACTTTTTTTTTTAACAATAAGGACCATATTTATGAAATGAAAAAAAAATCCTGCATTTTCAGCTCGCCTTGCATGGCTCTGATGAAATGTGTGATTTGCTTACTGCAATCCATACCAGACTAGAGTTAAGATTGCTGTTCAACAGCCTCTGCACCTCTGTGGGGAGCAGGGGTGGAAGGGGACAGTGCGTTACCTTGGCTCATAGTATTTGTATGTGTGCCAAGCTACAGTTTGCAGAACACAGTTAACACAGATGAATGGCTCATGTTGCTCTTCTATTGGCACTCAGAGAGATGAATTCAATATATTTCTCAACTAATTTACATTTTAGTCATAATGATGTTAATGACCTTTCACAAGACCTTCAGACAGGAGTTTCCGCTTGCTTTGTGTGCATGATCTCAGCAACATGGATGACTAAAGCAAATATCCTGCTCTACTCTTCTCTCCTACCACTTCTTTCCCTGCATCCAGACATTTCTCCCAGCACCTCCCCCAGTACACACCGCTGACGGGAGTGGTCCATCTCCGAGTTAATGTAGAGGTATCCCGCTGATTTTGTTCCAGATACTGGTAGCTTTATCTGCAAATGTAAAAGCATGTTAAAGATTCAGCAAAGCAAAAAGGACATTTACTCCTTCTACACCTCTTTACCTTAAACTCTAAGTATGTTTTTCACTGTATCTCAGAGTTTGACCAAGCCATTCTAACAGCTAACATGTGTGTGGCTACACAAGTATGCCTGTTCTGCCATGCATTAATCTCTCTCTGCTGAAAGAATGTACTGTTACAGCTGCAACCCCCAGGGAAAATCACTCGCTCTCTGAAATATTTATGAGCAAACACCTTTCCTTACCAGAATACATGGTCATCCAGAGGTAACCTGCACTGTTAGGGCTTCTCATAACCATAACAAGCCAGTAGGTTGAGACCCTCTACAGATCAGTCCCTCAACACACACCAAGGCAATAAGACTTTCAGTGATTTTTCCTTTTTTTTTTTACAATGTCACAAATTCTATCACTCAGTTATTGACAAACAAAGCTGGAGCTGCAGCAGTGATCAAGGTGGCCAATTGCACTTGGTCTAATGTCTGAAAAAAGAAATATGTTTCAGGTGTAGCATTTGCTGGCGGTGTTGTAATCACAAAGAGAAAATGCCAGGTGTTCTCCAACAGACCCAGGAGATGGGAATGTTGTGGAGTCAGTAAATTGACCTATGTTATAATGATGATTAACTAGTTTGTTTTATGAGAACATGAATGCTTAGGAGCATGAAAAAGCGGAGAAGAAAGTTGGTGGTTTGTGTCTTGGGTGAGGTCGGTAGAAGGCAGGGTTTGACTTCACCCTGAGTCACCCAAGTGACTAGCATTCTTAAACAGTGACATAGGAAAACACCAGTGGGAAAGGTTATCTGCCTTTCAGTCAGCATAAGAGATTGTGTGGGGTTTTGCACATTTGTTTCCTTAGACATGTTTCTTGGTAGAATCTATAAAACCTGGGAAACATTTTGGCACAGGGTATCATGTGAGTGCAGCCTAGCTGGAGGGAAATGTAAAGAAATTTCATATGAGTTGGTTAAAGGCTGGGTTTTATCTTGCCCTGATAGTCCCTTTCCTTCATGTACCATCTGAATCATTCCTTAATGCCCTTGCTCGGTCCCTAAAATTCAGAACTACTCAACAGGAAGAACAAAATTATTCCGACGTGACAAGTTACCCCAGTGAAGGACCTGGAGAGTCGATAGGGACGTTTTGTGTCACCAGCAAAACAAGGGAAGGGCAACTAGCCCTGGATTAAGGGGTAAAAACACTGAGGGAAAGTCCTTTTCAGGCAACAACACTGAGTGGAGGTGGACTTGTGTTAGCGAGGTTTGCTTGGGCCCAGCCCTGAGCTGACACAAGGCAGCCTTGTGCAATACTTCAGCACGCAGTGCAGCATTTTCCAGTCACTATGTAACCCCCACGCTCAGTCTCAGGCTGGGCAGCAGTTCTCCATGACACAAACTTACAGGTGCTTTTAAAAACCACACCACCTGTGCTGTACCACAGCATAGCCTGTAAGTGGCTATAAAACTTCACTCTGAACAAAGCTTTAAAAACTAGCATGGGATATATCTGGGGGGGGAAAGGAAGACAGGTGCTATTTTAAAGCTGGATCTCATATGTATCTGAAAATAATTTTGTGGCTTACAGTTGCAGGAGGGCTATCAACTGGTTTGAGAGGTCCCTTGGCATTCTGTGATGTGCCCATATAGCACAACAGGAAGATGCTGCTATTGCTGTTTCTAGTCTAATAGATTTATACTTTGGAAATCCATTCGTCTTCCAAATCAACTGGTATCCTATTCTACTGCCTTTCAGTGTCCTCAAATGACTTATGAGCTGCTGATCAGGTCACAAAATCCCCTGGCTGATCTCTTGTCACCTGACATCTTGGGAAGCCACCCTGTGACACCACCTCCCCAGCATTACCTGTGCTCTTTCTGTGTCTACGCGATTACTCCCATCTGTCAGTCGGATGTTGTGAACCTTAAGAGGGGGGGCACCCAGGGCTTCCAGGGCATCAGGATTGCTGTTCAGTTGCTCCAAAGCTTGCTGGTAATACTGGGTCCTGGCAAAACTTTCTAGGTGAGAGAAACAGGGTAGTGAGGAGACTGTTCACTTAAAATCAAAACATATGCTAAAAAAAAAAAATTTCTCAAGATTACCACACCTTTCCTGAAGCACAGTCCAAAACTATTAATTAGGAGAAATTTGGCAAAAGGAAGAAACACACCCCGTCATCAAATGTTATTCAACTCATTTAAGTGAAAAGGGCCCTGAACATAGACTGTTCCATACTGACATACAGTTCAGCTTATGGCTGTGTCTCCTCACTTTTCATGCATTTGTAGGTCATCTAAAAGGAAGAAAAATAAGAAAAAAAGGCACAAGGATGAATATCTGAAATGTTCTAATGGTAATTCAAGTTTGTGGGGTTTTTTTATAGGAGGCACATAAAATACTTTAGGAATGGAGAATATTTTACAGACATTGACATAAGACAGGAACAGCTGCTGCTGTGGAACTATTGCTGTGGTCTTGATACAGCTTTCCAAGTGGCAGCCACAAAGCTGCAACCCTACCAACAGATGCATTAAAAGGGACAGATGCATTAAAAGGGAGGCACAAGGAAGCACCATTAGAGTTACTGGTCAAGCAGCCACAATAGCACAGGAGATGGATGCTGCAGTGTTGGCATATGGAGGACAATTGAGGTAAATTGCTATTTATCTATGTCTGGTTGCTATGTGTAGCTGTGCCGTGGGTGCCAATGGACAGTGCAGAGTTGAGAGGCTGGAAACTTGCTGACCCTCCTTATGGTAGCAGGTATTTGCTTATTAACAGTTTTAAGCTTTGCTTGCTGGGATTTCTATATGTACTCAAGCCAGCATAACTTTACTCTCTTGACATCAAGAATGGCAGAATTAAGCCAAAAGTATGCATTTGCAAAAATCCAACTCTGGCAACTTTGGCCTCACATTTCAGAGAGTTTAGAACAAGGTGTAAGGTTTGTTTCCTAGTCTCTTGCCTGTCAGTATTAATCTTGGAGCATGAGGCAGAAGGATGCTGCCCCCTCTTCCTAATTAGAGGCATCCTCTGTGAGCAGGCAGCATCCAGTTGGCATAGAAACAGCTTTGCTAGGCTGCAGCCTGTGCTGGATCTCCCCCGGCCCCCCTGGACCATCTTAAGGAGCTCCAGCACGCCAGTCATTTAGTGCCTACGGATTATGGCAAACAGCCACCCAGACCACGTTAAAAATATGATGTTGTCCATCCTGCAGGTTGGAGGGGAAAGGGCTTCTAGTTTCCTGGTGTTCCTTCTCAGCTCTTCCTTGTTAGCATCTCATGCATTAAACATAAAATACCCAACTAATCCATTTGTTCACACATCTCTTGGTAGAAAAGCTGAAAGGATGCTGGAGTTTGCTGAGCAGACCGGTTCCATGAGAAGGGTGTGGAGGTGACAAGAGTCAGTAGAAATAGGATTACCTGAGTGTTTGCACAGAGACCACGTGCATGCAAACTTCCCTTCAGTCCAAAGAAAGGGAAGAAACCCTCTCCCGCTGCCTGCCACCAACTTACCAGACAGCTACTCAGTGGCCACTGATATTACAACAGAGGCAGAAGTAGCCATCGTGTTGCACCACTTGATTGCACAGCTAAGTGATGCAGGAACCAGCCCACTTTACTTGCTGTATAGCACAGGGGGTGACTTCCCCACGAGATTTCTAGATAACAATGCTGAAGTTGAAAATTAAAAAATGTTAATGTCCTTGTTAAAGCCAGATTCAATATTTTAAAGCAAAGGATCATATTTCTGTCATGTACTCTGGAGCTTGAGGGCATGAGCTGCCTAAAATTAAATCCTGCTTTCCAGCCTTGTCTGATTTATTATTAATATGTGTAAAATGAAGGGGAGGTTTCAGAGCTTATCTGAAGGCTTGAGAAACAGGCTCGGCTACACTTTTCTGGCAGCATCCTCTGATATAAGGGTAGGTGAAAAGCAATAGTCTTTGATAGCACCAACAAGAGGCCTATAGCACCCCCTGAAAGAGAGGCAAAGCCTATTTCTGTTCTGATGCTAAATATCTAGAAGCTGTTTTAGAGAAAGGCAACATCTATCATTTGGACTAGTAATCTGGATTCTTGGCCAGAGACGTGTAGCAACTAGAGATGTCTATAAACAGCAACATCATCTGTCTAGTTTTTCTCTCCTTGTCCTGGTCTTCTCAGTGCTGACGCTCTTATCTATCCCTCATTCAGGAGAAACTAATGACGTCTTAGCACTTCACAGGTGCATTGTGTTTAGGGGCAGCACCACACAGAGATTTACAGATAAAACTTCTAAACACTAATACCTTCTTGCAGATGGTCCTTTTTTACTGCCCAGTTATAAAATCTCAGTGAAGAAATGAAACCTGTATTACTGCCTCAGCTTTCACTTCACCCTCAGGAAACCCCCAAAACCCAGACTTTCTTCTGACCACAACAGCTTGCTTCCTATGCAATATTCACCTCTGGAAGTGCATGCAGCAGTGCTTGGGAGAGCAAAAGCCCTGAGGATGAACAAAGCAGAGCCCACAGAGGCAGAACCCAGAGGCTCACCCACACTTCCCTTAACTTCATCTGCTTTTCACATCTTGCATGCTGCTATTTTCCCCGCTACACAAAAGCCAATGAAAGGGGCAGAGGAGAAATAAGGTTGCTAACAGCAGCAAGACTTACTTTGCATAAGATTATACATCACGATGCATCCCCCGCCACTGAACAGTCCCATGAAAACAGCCATTTGCTGCAGTTTTTTCAGAGAAGCTGGCATTTTTCCTCCCTGAAAAGAAAAAGGGAAGACATTTGTTGTAAAAGAAGAAAGCCAAAGGGTTACTTCTCCCCCTCCTCCTCTTTCCTAAAAGCCCTTTCCAACCAGGCCTGAATGAAAGTGCAGTGCACAGGCATTGGGCTCTTGCTTGCTGGGGCCCCACCGCTGGCCCAGAAGGAAGGGTAGTGAGAACAGAGCAAACTGGGAACCCAGCTGGGTTGAATGTTTTTATTCAACTTCTTTTAGTGATGCCACCACTTCACTAATTGCTGAGAAGAAAATGACCTCCCTGGTGTGGCTGGGGGCCAGTGCGGTGGCATTGTCGTGGGGGCTGCCGGTGCCCGTGTGCTCATTCGCACACTGTGAGCATTCAGGCTCCGGGGGCCAGATTTCTCTCTCGAGTAAACTCCTCTAAAGTAAACACGCTTGCGGCAGGGATGGATTTGGCCTGGAGTCTTAAGGGACAGAGCCAAGCCAGCACTGTGCCAGCAAAGATAATGGAGCCAGGGTGTGCGTATTCTGTTGTGTCATTTTTTTTCCCAAGCCATGGATAAACAGGAAGGCTCTTGCAAGCTATTTTTCTTCCTTCCTGCACCCCCTAGCCCAAACTTGCCCTGTTAATGAGTCACAATTTTGGCATTTGAATGTATGACCCAGCAGAATGAGAAACACCTCTGAGAACGTCAACCTACTAAACATTTCCACAGTTTGAGTAAGAGGGGGACTGTGTGGCCTGAAGAGCCTGAGCTAATGTTCCTGCCCACAGCAGGTTAGTAGGATTCAAGCTGAGTCGTCAGTGGGGGAGTAGCATGTTGCTTCAGGCTGTGGCAGGATGGGACTTGAACAAGCATCTGAGTATCAGCTTATGCTCTTGATACTCTTGCAGCTGGGATGGGAAAGAGGAATGGTTTTGACAACAATTAAAAAAACACATTAGCAAAAAGCTGCTCTTTTCAAAGAGGCATGTAGACATACGAATAATTGGGGTAACTGTTTGGGATTTCTAATCCCAAACACTTGTCACATGACGGTGTGACTAAACGTTACACTCAGCAAGAGCTGGTTAATAAACCAAGGCCCAAACCAGCTACAGAAATGTGACCTGGGCAAGGCCGTTTTGAGTCCTGCTGTGAAAACCACCTCTAGCATCCCTCAGGTATGCGTTAGTCAGATATTGTTCAGTTGACAACCACAGTTTAGAGAGGGTGGAGAGGCAAATGTCAGGACTTCTTCCCATCGTGGCTGGGTCAGGGTGGCATTGGCAGCCTCCCTCTTCTCACGACTCTGCTGACATGCCCATATGCTGCCTCTTGCATGCTCTAGCCTGAGGAAAACTGAGTGCAACTCATGTATAAATTTCATCTCTGCTCTGTTGGCACTAGCATTTAATTGTAAAGCATGCTATTCCTCCGGTGAATGCTTTCCTTATTAACTAGTTCCCTTGATTTTTAAGAATTCTTTATATTTAGGTTTACTGTTTAATTTACTTCAAATTTGTGGATCACTAGTAGTGATAGAAACATCTATTTTATGTACCGAAATGCCCACATTGTGCCATTGGTACAGTCCTCTTCCTCCTGATTCGTTTCTCTGATGAGTTTTCTTCATTGTTTCCCCTGAGGAACTTGAGGGGCATGAGAAGTTGCAGCAGAGGAAATAAAAGTGTGGTTTTACAGGGAAACAGAAGTAGCCATTTCACAAGGATAGTGAGAGCTTTCTGCCTGCATGCTTGTGTTTGCAACTTTCCTTAAATCCCTGTAAAATCTGATTAATAACCAAGTTTCTTGTAAAATTCATCTGGCCAAGAGGAGGATCTGACACTAACACCACATAACAGGGATGGGGAAGAAAAACCGTGGTAAATCTGGAGGGAGGATCAGATATAACAGGTTGTGACCTGTGGCATTTGTTTTTGCCCCTTCCAAAGTTGTGGCTAGGCAAAATTTGCTTTCTGTGATGAAATTCAGGGTAGTTGAATGCAAATGTCTGGGGGTGGGGGTACTGCTGGCAGTTTGCTGAGTAAGAGTGGGAAGACATGGAGCTCTTGCACCAGTGAGGAGGTTCTGACTGAGGCTCAGAGGACTTGACTAGTAAACAACGGAAATCAGAGGCTCTGTAACTCGCTGTCAGTGGGTTTGAGGTTTGTTAGGTCTCACGCTCTGCTTGCACCCAAACAAGGGAGATGGATGGAATAGGAAGAGCTTTGTGCTGACCAGTCACATGCTCACACAGAATCTCATCACCACCACTGTCGTGCCGAGACAGTGACATTTGGTGAGGGAGTTTGGCTGCTGAGAAATGGTGATCCCATTAAGCACTGCTGCCCCTGATGTGCTGTCCCTGCTTGCAGATGTCGTCTGTTGCTGGTCCTGGTGAGGCAGAAGTGTGGAAGGCTGAGGTGTGCCCAAGGTCCTCTTTACGGTATGTAGCTGGTTGTAGTTGGCTTCCTGCCAAACCCCACTGACTACAGCTGAAAAACCTCCCAGAAGAATGAGGAAAAAAAAATAGCAAAAGCTATATAAAATATATATATTTTACATATATCACAGATATACAATTAAGGTACTATGCACATATGAATACAGGAACCCCAAACCGCTCCCAAAAGGGAAAGAGGGGAAGGGAAAAGGGGAAAAAAAGGGACAAAAAGGGATAAAAAGGGACAAAAACATAACAGGTGTGCACAACCAAAAAACACGATAACCAACAAAATAAAGAACTAGCAAAATCTTACCACTTCCCTAGAGAAAAGCAGGACAGCCAGACCCAGCCCAGCACTTTCCCCTCACGTGTGATAGACAACAGCAGTCGCTGCAGGCCTCAGCTCCAGATAAGCAAGGCCGACGCAGGGACCTACCATTCCCAAACCTCGCTGGAAGAAGAGAGAGAGAGGTCTCTCTGACCAGCTTATTTATACCTCAGGTTACATGAAGGAATAGCATGGAATACTTCCTTGGTCACTTTCCTAGTTCCTTCCTGGCTACAAGCTGGTCTCCAGGAAGGCCTAGACTGAAACTAGCACATGGTAACAGGGAGAACATCTCCATTGCTTGCTTTAGGTCACAGTGGGAAGCCCACGGGCTGGACCACCCCATCCCCTGGCTTGACCTTGATGCTCTCCTCTCACTTGCTTCTCAATTGTTTTCCCAAGCCAGTCCTATGACAGCACATTGCGGGAAGAGGTTCAGAGCTCAGCGTTTAACAAGCCTCTCAAGACTTTGCAAACCCAAGGACAGAAGTGTCCTTGGAGCCCAGTGCATCACCTCACAGGAGGGCTGCTGCTTCCCTTCCCTGCCATCCTGGTCCCTGGTGGAATGGATGCTTGGATATTACATCTTCGGGCACAGAGCTGCTGATGACTTCTGAATGGTGACAGTGGAGATACTAATGGTATCAGCTTGTGGAAGACCAAAACGTAGTAAGGATCTGTTGTATGCAAGAACTCATCACTAGGATTTCTGTCCTATGGCCAACTGTGTTTGCTGCTCCAATCTGCTGCTCTGCTGAAGTGCCGTGGAGGTGGCTCACTAGGGAAGGGAAGCAGAGGTGTGCCTAGAGGCATGCTTCCTGTCCTGAGCATTTCTGAAAATTGCTTACAGCCTGCAAAGTGTAGAGGCTCTCAAAGGGAAGGATCAAAGCCCCTCCACTTCATTTGCCACAAAGGCAGTAACTGTAAGACAATGCATTTGGAAGAATCTTACAGATATAGGGGCAATTGCCTCCTAAGGAGGGAATTTCATGTTGCTATCTGTGGTGGAGATCTCCCCTCAGAAACTGTTATACCACTAAAAAAGTATGCAAGTCAATTGGTGGAAAAACAGATTTCTTCACAGCCGGTAATTAAAAAAGCACAGTTTCCAAGCTACGCTGTTCAGCAGACATCTTTTCCTCCACCTCATATGCAGTGGTAAGAAAGATTAAGTGGAGATTAACACATACAAAAATCAAGAGAAGAGACACTAAATCACTATAAGTAGTGTTCTCAAAAAATAACTAGTAAAGAGGAGAGCATTGAAGTAACGGTAATGTTTGCTTTGTGTCTTGAAAATAGCAAGGTATGGAGGAGAAGGTAGTATTCAGGATTGACTTTGAAGCTGAGTGGGACTCAGGCAGTTAATGAGACTTAACAAACCCAGAGAGGTAGAAGACTCCCAGGGTCACATGTGAAATGGTGGGTTACTGCAACAATAAAGTCTGTTTCCAATTAGACTTTGTTTTCTCCACAGAGGATCTTCTAAAAATAGGCTGGCCTTAAGAGAGTCTCCCTTATTTTTCACAAATTTGAATTTTCTGTCTCATCTCTGAAATTTGTGTGGCAGAGGTTGGTCTCAGGCACCTCCATCAAAGGCGGGTAATAGTGAAGCAAGGGCATTTTCACCAAGCCTCAAACATTAATTTTATTTTCCTCAGAACTGAGCAAGGGAGCTGGGACTGCAGGTTCTATAGGGAAGGCATTTTCTCCTCCTTCTCCTACTCCTGATATCACCAGGCTCCCCCAGCATCTCCAGATTCTGGGTCATATCACAGATCAAACAGTAAACAATAATTTATTGCTCTGAAATAAGAGAGAAGTAACTTGATCCATGCAAACTCAGTGTGATTGCTGGCTAACTCAATCTGGGCTAGTGCCTACCCACCTCGCCAATACAATATAATGAGAGGCCACCAAGGCAAGCATCTGAGAGCCTTTAAACCACCTTGAACCACTGTAGTCCTGAGGTATTGACATGACACACTAAATACATGCGGAAAAGACTACAATGAAATTAAAATTTATCAATAGACCTGAGCATCTAACTTCAAAGCTGGAACTGTTGCCTGACCCTTCTGCAATGAAACATCCCCTTGGGCTGGTGGGATTTGAATTGGCCCTAGGTCCAGCTTTTCTGCAAGCCACCGAGGAAGTCACAGAAGATTAAGGGAATGTCAGGCAAACTACACAAGAGCACACACTTGTATTTCACATTCTTGCTTTCCTGCCTATCCATTGATCTTGTAAGATCCATAAGACATTTGGGTGTATGCCAATTTCTATACTAGTAACATGCCAGGACAACATTTTAGAGACAGCTTCTTGACACTCGCTGCCTACAAAATACCTTCACCAGTACTGTCACCAAAAACAGGACAGTACAACAGAAGTGTTTTGATAGGATTTCAGCATATTATAGCCCCCTTTTTTCACAGAAATAGTCTCAACATACTATTTACCTATTTCTGAGAAGTAACAGCACAAATTTTTCCCCTTGCCAGCATGTTCAGAAGCACCAAAGACCAAAGTCTTGTGTATGAACCGCTTTCACCAACACCTTAGAAATTTGTAGGAAAGAAGTTTGCTTAATTCACAGTCCAATCAAAAGTCAGAGCAATACTTTCCTTTTTTTTTTTCTCCGCTATGTGATTCTTCTACAGATGCACTGAAAATGCATATTTTAGCATTTAGGGAGGTAGAAAACCTTTTCAGCCAGCTTTGAAATGGTCCCTCCCAGGGTCTCCTCATGGATCAGTTCCTAGAAATGTTTAACTTACCTAGTGTAAATGCATTGAAAGGACAACTCTACATATGAGAAACACTGTTTCTTGGCTTGCCAGTAGTCCAAAATTTATTTTCTGCCTTTGCTGCTGGCTAATTAACAAGGAAAGTGAAAGCAGTCAACAAAGTGATTAAGGACTCCAAACAGCCACCTTACTCTTGTAGCTGTATCACTTGTCCTGGGGCACATGCTACAATGCAGGTGGCCTTCTCAGCCAGTACAAAGCCTGCATGGTGCCTTCAGATATCTTAGTTTTATTTCCCTTTTTTCCTCTCTTGGGCACTCTTATTTTCATGTTTCTGTTCTATTTGAAAATACCATTTCTATTCCACTATCACAGACTACTTCCCATGTGCTCTTAAGCTACATGGTCTCATCTGGTGGGCTCACCTGTACTGCATTTCTTTTCTTCCTATCCACCCACTTTCACCCCTCTATGTGCCCTCTTACCCTGCAGACTATTGCAACACCACCCCAGTGCTGAGCAGACAGAAGCAGTGGAGCCACCATTCCCATTGTCCAAGGAGCCTTCTCCTGCTGTCCCTCAGTTTCTCTCTGTGAAAATGGAGTCTGTCTTCCTAACCGCAGGTTACAAAGGCAGGTGCCAAAATTCTTTATTGGTTTTCTCTAAGTTGGAAAGATGCTACAGACTAGATTGTTCAGTCTTTTTGAAGGCCGTGTCCATGTGCAAGCCAGATCAACAATCTGCTCCAGATCACCCTCCAAGACATCTAGAGCTGTCTGTACTTTGTACTGAAATACAAGGGATATCGCAGAAACAAGGCACGACTAGGGCGTGTTACTAGAGAACCAGGATAATTATAGCTACAGTGTGACCCATTTTTGCTGTTATTGGAGGATGGCATTATAGGTTAATGCCTCATAATCTGTCATTAGCATCCCTAATTGTATGTTTCTGTAATTGGACACCATGGAGGGGGGAAGAAGGTGTGAATGTTCACCTTTTGTGTTTTAGAGGTGAACTGCAAAGGATTTAAGAATAAGAATTCATAAGTAGGGTAAATGAAAAAGTTGCACCCAAGGTGCATGAAGTAAAGATCACTGGTGTTTATGGTTTTAACAGTGAGGGGTTTACCTGGAAAAGCTCTGGGACAGCTTCTTGGCTTCCTTGCCGCTGGGAGTGAGGTCATGGGTGCTGCAATCCAAGGTTCAAAAGAAATGCTCTGTGCTGTACCTGCTCTCCCCACAGCAAGCGGCACAGCCCAGCTTCCAAATGGGCATGTTAACATAAAAGAATCACATAAGAAATAGCAGATATAGTCCTTTGACTGTCTTCTGCTGCCAGGATGAGATGGAATAGCCCTCTGTGCTTAGCAGAAAGGGACTGTAAAGCCAGGGACGTTTTTGTAGTGTGGTGTGTGTTTTCTGTATATAGTTTCCTAGAATAGGTTCACTGAACTTTCAAGGTAAGGGAGCAATGAAGAGTACAAAATGATTTCTCATGGAAAGTTCAAAGAGTTTGCAATGCTTTCTATGAAGTAGTAACTACTTAGCTTTCTTGGCAGTTTGTGGGCATTTATCTCTGTCCAATATATTCACTATGCCAAAGACACCGACAGAATCTCAAAGCAAAACCCAATGACCAATCTTGCTTTAGGTCAACTTACTAAATCCTGAGATGTGGGAAAAAATCAAGAAACACAAGGAGTCTGTGATAACCTTCTTGGTTAACAGGTCACATTTTACCTTGCAAAGAGAAAAGCAAATGGTCACAAAAGCTCATAGAAGTACTGCAGATGTCACTGGGTTAGGAACTGTATGTGGCTATGTTAAAAGTTAATACCAACCTGGAAGTTCACAATCTCCAATCCTGATAAGGCTTGTGCTTGTCTGTAGCCTTGCTAACTTCAATAATATGAGCCACATGCATGCATTAAATAGGCATGCAGTAGATGGTGACCTAACGGAACTGAACGCCAGGGGAGGCAGTCATAGGGAAAAAAACGCTCAAAGCAGGAACATAGTGTAAATCATAAGATGCTTGCTCCCTTGTAATGTGTCTGCTTCCAGAAATGAGGGGGTAAAAGATGTGATTTGCTCTGCTGCGATCAGCATAGAGCCTGATTTACAAAGCTTTTAAAATATCAGCGGAGTTGGAGAGGTTTGCAGCCCTATGGCCAAAACCCTTGCTGATCTAATGCATTTTATTATATAATATTATAGCAGTACATACTTCTGGCGTTTCACAAACACACTGCTCTTATTCATAACTTCCTATTGAAAACCAAAACTTAAAAAAAAATGCTATCTTAATTCCCCTCAGATCCTCAGTTGTGGTAAGTTTATTTCAAGTGCCCATCTTTACACCCTCCCTGAAGGGCTCCTCCTTCAAAAAAGAAGGATCCTACCCTTCCTCTGAAAGTCAAGTCCCTTTTAAATATATCAGATCAACACTTAAAGCCTAAGGCTTTGAGGAAAACTAATTACTTTCAAACATTTTGGACATCCGGATCATTTACAGAAGTTGGTCCTTGCCCATATGAGCAGAACTGGTTCAGTATCAGCTAAATCTGTTAACACAAATTAGGATCTGGGGAAAAACTAACCTCAAAGACTCGTGACTTTTTAATAAGCATTGAGGACCAAAAACAGCACAAGACCAACAGGGATTCTGACCTAGAAACATTCTATTCTCAGAAAGACAAAAAGGGGGAAAAAAAGTTATTATGGGAACCATCAAAAATAAATGAAAGAAAAGAAGTTCTCATAGTACTTGAAGGTTTCTGTTCAGACAGATCCAGCTTTTTAACTTGAGCACAGAGCTGCACAAGATGGAGGGTGCAAAAGGGCAAAGGAAGTGATGGAACCTGTCACCACTGCACATGCAGCATCTCGAGTCAGACCTTTGATTTGATCTGGGCAGTAGCTACTGATTTATCCATCCACCCTTGGAAAAAGGAAAGGATATGCTGGGCACTCACAAGACAGTTGAATGTGAATCAGATTCCCTTCCAAAAATGAGTCAAGAGGAATTTCAGAGAACAGCTGACCGCAATCCATATTTTCCTCCTCAGAATATGTGTGGGAAAAGATCTGAGGAAAAAATATCTCTCTGTTTAATACTTTAAATGTTACTCACTAAATCTTTGGTCCTTCAACAGTTTCTGTTAGGGAATGCAGGATCTTTTTTTTCATTGTGCAAAGCTGTTGCAGAAAAACATGGAACAACTTCACAGGAAGTCTGTGACAGGTCAGACACTTGGGCTGTGTCCCTGTCAGAGACTTGGGCTGTGTCCCTGCCCATGAACCATGCCTTCTTTTAGACTAAAACATGCCAGCCTAGACAGATTCAGCACAATTCCAGGGCTGTTTCCTACAACAAACCTACCTTTAGGGATATGGGGACAAGCTTTGCCTATGGAGCTACAGCATAGGGCTTTGTCCAACAAGGAGGTGTGACAGTGCAAGAGCTGGGCAAAAGCACGAACCACACCTTTGCATACTGTTGATGGGTGAGATTTTTCAAAACATTGTGTGTTTTGTGTATGCTCAACAGGTAACACCTTCACAGGATCATTGTTTTCTAAAACTGTTGGGATCTTTGAAAATTCAGCATCTGCTTTACGGCATTTTCAAGATACATCCTCACTAGTAGCTTTCAAACAGGGCTGTTAACAACATTCCTTATTGCTACTGTAATCTTCAAATACTCATTTGTGGGGTTTGTTGATCAAATGCTAGATTACCGAGCACTCAGTACAATGAAATTTGACAAATGTGGCACACATGAGATACATAGGTGTGCTGTGATCCATTAGAAAAGGAAACAGGACCAGTTAGCGGGGAATGACTGCTGCTAATCATGCTGGTAGGGATCTGTGCCCACAGACTTCTTAAATTGAAGGCTGAAGAGGAAATACTTTGCCTTTGACCACAACACACACATTTTTCTGTTTGTTTATGTTTTGTTTTCCCATCACACACTACTCAGCTTTCTCTTTGTGGGAACTAGGAAGAGCGATGAAGAGATACAATCACTTTTATACAGTGTTACTCCCAGGACCCTCTGCTTAGATAGAAAAAGCCCCTACTTGGCCTTACTTTCAATTTACCCCTGACTTTTGCAGTTCATATGATGCCAGCACAAGCAAAGCAGAAGACGGTGCTCCCAGGTTTCACAAGCAGCTCAGGGACTGATTCACTGTATAGTTGTGGCTAAAACCATAAACTTTGGGTGTCTCAATTCACACATGTAAAAATAGGTGACTAAACACTTCCTAGTTCCTACTTTGCTGGAAGATACCAACATTTAATGGCTGCAAAGGGCTCTGACAGTCTAAGATGTAATTTTACTTAGGTATGAAATTGCCCATGTGCAGTACACACATGTTAAGAGGCACAACAATGTGTTCCAGACAAAAAAAATATTTTGCAGTCTGGCACAGGGCGTGTTGTAGGACCAGCAGAATAATTATAGCAGCTGCAGTTGGCACTTATTAGAAAATTAAAGAAGCTGTTAACAGGTCATTAATAATCTGTGACTACCTAACTTAATAGTATTCTTCAGTCAACAGGCATGAAGGTGAGGGGGTGGAGGAAACAGTCACACCTTTTCTAAGTCACTGTAGAACACCGATACCCTTATTTTTCATCACTTTGTAATCTGCTTGTTTACTTCCCTCCTGGTGTCTCTTCCCACTGGCTCTTCTCTCACTGCTAACTCTCACACCGAAGGACCGCAAGACTCATGGCCAGGGAAGCCAGCAGCAGCACCTGCAACAGCAAGTCCCACGGGAAAGCCAGCCCTCTCTGCAGTGTCTCAGCCTGGTAGCTGCCTCCCTGCTGTTCAGAGTTGCCTCTAAACACCTTTCCTGAGTCTGTGCTGCTACTTTTAAAGACCGTTTTGTCTGTAAGGCATCCCAGTCCATTTACAACACACTAGGATTTGTTCTCTTGTGTTTTGCTCCTTGCCTTCTGCATGTAAGCAGATGGCTGGAGGAGGAGGAGGAAAAAGCAACTTGTTTCCCTGCTTCTTCAGACAAACACATGCTCTTCAGAGCAGACAGATGCCTTAAAGTCAGATCCAGGACATCAATTCATCTTTAAGGTTCAGCTGTAGCGTATAAAGCATTTGCTGGCTCTGGTCTAATGCTTTTTGACATTGTCAGGCCCCCTTCAGTGAACTACTGCCTTGTAACCAACTTGACAGCAAGTATTGTTCTACATTTATTAATACCGTACATGTTATCTCCAAGCTGACACGTTCCAAGGCCAGGCATCAGCTGTGCTCAGCCCTGGCTTCAAAAAAAATATTCAGACAACAGCACAGACCTCCTGCTGCTAATAAGTAAATAAATAAATAAAAACATACCTTCACCATGCTACTGCCACAGAGTTTTACCCTTTCAATCTCAATTTTGCAGTAATTTTTATTTTACTTGTGGTCATAAAAATCTGAAGTACCCACTTTCTTGCACCCTCCTCTTTTTGGCTTCTTTAGGAAAGGAGTTCTGTTTTTTTTTCCCAGAGTCTTCTTTCTCTCCTTTCTCTCACTTTTGTATGCCAACCTAAATTCAAGAAACTTGAATCTACATAAAACTTAATTAACTTCAGGAACTGTTTTTCCTCTCCTCTCCTTTTATTTTATTTTTTTTTTAACTGTAGTCATTATAATTTTCTATTATTTTAAAAATGTTCAGCTTAATGAGTTACGTTTACTTAGTCAATAAGCTGATGATGCCCATGACAGGACCAGAAGTGTTTGGTTAGCAGCAGGGAAGGGAAAAAAAATCAATAACTCCAAGCATTTGGCAGCTTTGTGGGCAGGAAATCATTTGTATTCTCTGGTTTAAATCAATGACCTTCTTTTCTTTGCTGTTCCAACAGGAAATTATAAACTCTGTGAACACTATTTGCATAGTGCCTTCTGCAATACACTTGTATATGCCTGGGCAAAACAATATGTTAACCCCAGCAGTGCTTCTCTGAGGTCCCTGTTAGAGAAACACAGGCACTTTAGCACAGAGCTTTTCAGCAGGCACTTGTATTTACTAGAAAAGGAGACAGACTAGAAAAGATGTGAAAAGAGCTCCTTCTCCACTTCCAACAGCACCACCAAGAGATGAAGGCATTATTATTGAATAACAGGGTTGTCTACTGCAGAGTATGAAAAAATGCCTTCTTTGTAACTTGGCAAGATTTTGTATTTTCAGTATGACAGACAGAAACTTGCTACTTCTACATTAAAGCTGCATTTGCACTTTTGTATCTTGCCCTAATGTGCCAGGTACAATTTGAAAGTGTTACATTTTTGCTTAAACTCATCATTACAGAGTTCTTGTTTTTGAAAGTTTCAGCCTCCTCTGTCCCATCCTTTTGCAAAATTCACTTAAGAAAAAGAATATATCTTGCCATGCTTATGGGAAGCTGTTCCAGGGAGGTGACATTCCGAGAAAAGGCACTGTTGAACTTGGCACTGAATTTGCCTTCTAACATTTTCTGCTGCCCTGCACCACTTTAAGTCCAGATCAGCTATTTTTTTTAGCATGTAGGAGAGCTGGCATTCAAGAAGACAAGCAAGTCACAGGAGACAGAGGGAGGTATGTGACACCTTTTTCTATATTTCCCCCCGTGTGATCACAGTGCAGCCCCAAAGCCTGGGATTCCTGTCTATGGCCAGAGCTAAGTGTTGCAGGCACCAGCAACTGGCACTGTAAAGCCCCTGGATGTACTTATTTTCATCCTGTGCAGGAGAATGATACAGTAAATCAGTATGGAAAACATGATGATAACCCCAGAAACTACCAAGGCCTCAGTGTAGTCTTCACTAGAATCAAATGTCATAAAATTCAGGCATCCAGATTTCTCTGCTTTGCTTTTTCACATGACAAGTCCTTTCAGAGCAGTTCTCAGCATCCCTCCTGTGCCCCCAATGCCGCTGGCACAAAGATGTAGTAATCAGTTGATACTTGAAGTATATTTATTAGTTATGTCACAGTTCTCCCTCTCTGAAACAAAAAGGAGAGGAATGATTCTCTGAGTGATTGAAGTGGAAGTAACACGTGATTCTTGAGCTCCTCCTTTGTTTCTATTAATCTGCCAGATGCAAAGTTGCCTATCCTGACCCCACAAGCATTTCACTCCTTCCCACTGCAAACTTTAAGTGCTTGTTGGGGTCCCTTCCAGAGCTCCTGGCTGCTGGAGCACCCTTTGCATTTCTAAAATTTGCAGTTCCTGATTGAAGGGAGCCACCGAGTAAATGAGTTGTATCACTTTCTCACTGACAAGAGACTAAAGTAGTATCACAGTATCATACAAAGGCTGAGGCTGTGACCTCTCTGGAGGTCACTTTTTCCAATATCCTTGCTCAAATTTGGTTGCCTACAGGTGGTTGTCCAGCTTTTGAGTATCTCCAAGGATGGAGACTCCACAACCTCCCTGGGCAACCTGTGCCAGCAATTAGTCAACCTCACAGTGAAAAAACCTTTCCTGATATTCAGACTGCATTTCCTGTGTTTCAGTTTGTGCCCATGGCCTCTGGTTCCATCACTGGGCACTGATGAAAAGAGCCTGGGTCCCTCTTCTTTACATTCTCCCCTCACATACATTGATGAGATGCCATTTGAGCCTTTTCTACTCTGGATAGTTCCAGAAAACAGGGATAAATCAAAGGATGAATTGGGTAGCTATTGCTCAGTTGACTTTCTTCTACTGAAAGGATCAAAAGCAAATGTCCCTTTCTTTCCCTGTTGCTTTCCTACTTTCCTCCCTTCCCCATCCATACATCTTCTGTATGTCACGCTGTCACCTTTTTTCTATAGAATACCACGTACCTGGAATCTTTCTATATCCCAACAAGAAATGTTTAATTTGGAAAGGCGTGCAAGTAGAATAGCTCATGCGAGAAATATGAACTGGTTTAGTTAGTTTTAGGCTTTGGACTGATTTATGAGTGATTTATGGTTCCATATGAATAAAACCTAATCAGAAACTGTGGAGTGATAGTGCTGTATGTACAAAGAGGAGAGCTGCTCCTGTTACACGGGGAACATATAGGCCATAATCTAATTATTTTGAGGTTGTGAAAGGTGTGCTAAGTGACTAATTCATTTCACTAATATATGACAAGCCACTTTCATAATGGAAAAAATTACTTTCCGAGATAATTTGTTTTTAACAACTTATCATAGCTGTTACCCTTCTAAGGGTGTATATTTTCCATTATGCAGAAAACTGGTAGGGAATAAAAATGCTGATAGACTAAAAACCTTCATTTAGCTTCAAAACAGAAGTTGTTTGGTTTTTTATAATGTATAAGCTGTGGTCTTCGAGACATTGCTCGGAAGACAACCATGTGTTTTATGTGGCCTCTGTTTGCAAAAAAGAAAATATACTTCTTTCTGGGGAAAATAAACTAGATCACACTGCAGGAAAAGAAGATTTATACCACAAAGTTCAAGAGTACTCAAATGGAAATTCAGCTCCAGATTTTCCTATTGTCTCTGTCCTTGCATTCCACTTAAATGTACTGTTGTATTCATACTGAATTGAATGGGATTTGGTGTAGAGGTAAAAAGCAAGACTCTTCTGAGTTTAATACCAGGTAATGACTTTGCTGACTTCAATAGTCAAAGTGACAGTGTTCAGATGTATATTTAACATCTGTTAAATGAACCATTTGGAATAAAATGCACTATTCACTGCCCTTAAAATTCTCTCTGTAAATGCATTGTGAAACACCTTGTGGTATTTTTTTTAATCTTTATAAAATCAGTAATGAGGACCCACAGTATCCCAAACATTACTCTCCTCATGTGATGCTTCTTCAGTGTAAATCCAGTCCCATTTCCAAGATGGCAGTTGTCTGACAGAGCTAAAACTTACCAGCTCTGTTCTTCTGCCCAAGTCTGGCACAGATGGGCAGATCCTTTCGTATTCAGATCCATTAGACACACCCTTAATTGTCTTATTTGTTCTTCTCCATTTATGTTGGCCATCACTTTCTAACAGGCCATTCTCCTCCACCCAAGGCAAGCAGCTAGTCAAGCAAACGGTTGAAAAGGCTTGAAAGTATCTATAGGCATGGGATTTTCCCCTGGGCATGTTTTGTCTGGGATATTTTATGATGTAAAGGTGGTCTTACTGGTAAAAAGAACTGGCCCTACAAGGTCTGGATACCTTGCTGAGAAGGGAATACTAGTTAGCATGCATAATATCCAGTACTGGTGGAGAAAGTAAAAAGAAATCAACTAATCATTTTTAACTTATGCAACAAGCTCCACTCCTCTGACTGTGTTTTTTTCTCAAATCTGCTTGCTAACTATGATGCACTATGTGCCATTTGTGCTTTAGGGGATTAGGAGTCTAAACCAGTTTCCTGGTGAAAGCAAGAACTTTCTCGTTAAACGTTAAAGGCAAGGTTTTAATTAGTCACAACGTTCTGGCAGAGAGTTAAGTCCTTCCTTCGATAACCAGCAGTTAGAGATGCAGCAAATGTTAACAACCTAATAGGAAGCAAACTAGGCAGGCATACGTTACATCATCCAGAAAATGGATTTCATGTAGCTTTTTGAGGGACTGATCACACTTTAAACCAAAAAAGTTGTTTATTTTTAATATGGAGGTTTGGACTGTTTGCAGCACCTAAAGCTACAGTCCCATCATGTCCCATTTCTCTCAGATCTAGTGTTTAATATGCTCCCCGCTGCACAATTTGAAGTTAAAAATGCCACCTGGTTTAGGGGTGGAGAGGGGAAGAAATTCAAACAGAAACAGCAAACATTCTCAGACTTTTAGCAGCTATGCCTAGATGTCAAAAGAACAAACATAAGAAATCATGAGAGATTTCAATAGCTTTGATTCTGATATGAGCTTTTCAAGCCACAAATGGACTTTTTTAAGGAAACAACAGTATGTATGGGGGTTGTGTGGGAATGGAAAAGGGCTTCCTATGTGAATGTGACACCAGAGAGGATTTAGTGCGAATGGCAAAGGAACAAAGTTTTATCAAATGCCAGCCTAAAGGCCCAGGAGCCTGATTTTCATCTCCATGCAAAAAGAGAGCAGCCTGCTACACAGCTCCTCCTCCACCATCACTGGAGCCACCAAGGACTTAGATGGGGGAAACTCTCTTAAACAAAGCCTAGCAAATCACAAGGAAACCCCAAATTGAGGGGTTTGAAAGGTTACTGTATCTTTGGGGATACAGTAACTTTAAGGGATGCTTTAGGAATACTGTATCTCAGATAGAGCGGATTTTTTTGAAAGGTTACTGTCTCATTAGGTATATAGTAACCTTTCTGAAGACTGTATCTTTAGGGATAGAGAGTTGTTACTTTGACGTCTTTCTGATCTTCGGTTTTAACCAAGTAAAACAAAAAGGTAGACTGCTACTTTATTCTCTTAAATAACTAGTCAGTTTAGATATCTTCTGCACTCTGCAGTTTAGGAAGCAAACAGAAGTTGCACTAAGAAATCTTGAGCTTTTGTCATGGCCAAGAAGCAAGACTCTTTTTGGCAGTGGGCAGGGCTTTTCCAGTGGACCCACTGCAGTTTTCCAGCCTCCGCACTCCTGTAACTTAGGAAGTTCTTGAAATGCAACCCAACATCAGTACAGCACCAGGGTGTACTAACGAGACCTCACTTACTGTAGTTTTAGTACAACGGGGAGAGATTGCCAGTGTCCTCTACAAAACATTGTGCTCTAGTGATTTTTCCCCTGGCTTTGTTTCAGACAGTTGTATGATAGGCTGATAACTATATTTTAAACTCAGTCATGCAATGTATGCAGGTTTCTGACTTACCCTATTCAAACTGAAGCTCAATATCTATGGCTTGATTTTCAGGCAGCTGAGGAAGCAGGGAATGTTACTTGTCCTGTAAAGCACTCAGCATAACAACTGGCTTTTTGGTGCCACTCCTCTAAAACTGCAGTTGAAGATCACTATCACTAGGTAGTCCCAAACCAGCTAAGAAGCTCCCTTGACAGGTCTTATCCAGACTCCACCTAGACAAAAGAGAAAATGCAGAGGAGTGGGTATGTATCAGAGACAGAGGAAGAATATTCAAACATTCCCAAGAATTCAACATGATCACTCAATATTCCACTCCAAGACAACATCTAGCACTGTCGGTCCTACTGCCTGAGTTTTCCATGTAACCAATTTACAGTAAAGCGAGAAGTTTGCACATGATATTTTGACATTACGACAGTGCTATCAAAAACATTAGGGATCTCCTGCAGCTTTCTCCAGTCTTACTCACAAAAACCTTATGAAAATAACCACACACTCTTTAGCATGAAATCATTCCTGCCATGCTAACGGTATTTGTAAAAAGGAGGTAACAGACCACGTATGTCAGCCTTGTAACTAAATATAATTTTCATAATAGACATTCCTTCTGTACAGTTCTTCTTCTGTTCGTAATGTTGAATCAATTTGCAATAGTCCATGTGCTGGGACTTTTTGTTTGCCAGTTTATCCAATTTTTATGAACTAGGCTACCTGTAAATGGCACTTCTAATGGCACTTTCTGTTTATCAGTCTCTGCACATGCAATATTTTGCTCTACATGTACCAGGAGAAACAAAGTAGAGGAGCTAGTGCTTTTAAAGATGAAGCATTTCAGGCTGCAAGCAACCCTCAAGCTTTGTGAAAAGTGGAATAAGAACACCTGATATCCTCCAGATTTGGGTCTTTTGGAGTCTCCAAGGCTGACAGAGACCACAGTTTCCTGCAGCTTCTCCCCTGCAGAGAATATCCAGAAGTCCTTTGGTATCCATCCACCTGCTGCCACAAAAGTCTAACATCTTCAATTGCTCAAAGACCCTGCATGTCTCTGTCAGGTCTGTTATAACAGGGAGGGAGATTCCCAAACTGTGTATACACAGATGTGGATACGTGTACAACACACCTGCTGAGTACGGTCCTTTACGAAGGAAACCAAGCTGAAATATGTGCAAGTCAGCCAATACAAAGTCAGTCAATTTTCAAGACAGCTGCTAAAAAGCTTATTAAACGTTTGCTAAACTCTAGGAATCAGACTGAATGCTTGCTACAGAACTGCATACCATGGCATCCCAACAGCAGCCTCTTGAATACTCCCATCGTGTGGGAGTTAATGTTACAGTATCATCATGAACAGTCCCAACAGAAATGAGAGTTTCATCCACTGGTCACTCAGCCTTAATTAAAAGGACACTTTTCAATTAAACTTCAATGACATCTTTTGAAAAGAAGTTTTACACCTACTATATTCTTTTGGGCAAAACAGTCTGCTCAGCTGTATTCCCAGATGTACATTTTGTTTCTCCCAGCTTGCTGGGATCCACAGCTATTTAGAAAGAAAGTTATGTCAACTGCTAGGATTTTCTACAGTACTTATTACATCAGCTTTCCTGAGAAACTTGTCTGAGCAGATCCCCTTTCTTGCTTTCTCCTTTCATAATGTCCTTCACATTCCTCTTTCAATATTTGTTGTTCTCTCTGTGGAAGCTCAGTTGCTGGCATTTTAAGGAAAGGTTACACAGCAAAAGGGTTACTAATAGAGTTTTTTCTCCCTATCCCATGCTCCTGGAGAGAAACTGTAGTATGTGGCACCTCTAAAGAAAGGTTTTCCTTCAGGAAAACTTACAGCATTCACTGCCAGTTTCAGAATGAGAAAAGAAATTTGGAGCATAAATGACCTTGGCCACTCTCATTCTAAAAGTGAAGAAGTAAGGACGAGAAAGAGCAAAAGATAAAACAAAACAAAGAGAGCAAATTATGCTGTGGTGCAAGAAGAAAGCCAGATCCTTAAATTTTACCCTCATCCCTGATACTTGGGTGACTGTGCCTCTGATCAATTTGCTCCTGTGTGTCTGCTTGCTTCTTGTTGAACCCTGGTCCTTAGGAAATGGTCTTGGAAGTCAGCAGTCATATGTCTCTCAAAATGTCCTCTAGATAAAAATGTACCAACTGAAGTGTGGTCCACAGACAGCTGACAGTGCTGGACCTGCCCAATTCAGGTCCAAAGCCTTCAAAGTAGGCAAGATAAGAACAAAGGATGTTAAGTCTGGACAGGATTTGAATAAGCTGGAAATGGAGCATAGACAAAAAATGATAAACATTTCCCACCTCACGTGTATAAACTTGGGTGGCTTAATACACCTGCTCCCCAGTGCAAACACATGCACGCACACGTGAGGAGGCGTGTGAGATGGCTGCTTGCTGTTTATTTATGCTGGATCTTGTACAGTCCCTCACTGCAGCACAGCAGTGTGTGCAGGACACAGCCTGCTGTAGGGCTTCAGCTCAAAAGCATGGTAAGGACACTTATTTTGACTACTGCTAAGTAGCTGAACGTGAAGCTGGGAAGTATCTTTTATTCAAATGCAGCTCCTTCTTCTAAACACAGGGGCTCCCACATGACCTTCTTGAGTAGTTTGAGTTTTTCTATACAAACAATGGAGAAGGAAATCTAATTTCCAGCCTAGGAAAGGAAACACAGCTCAGTGAACACTGTTAGCAAGGGCAAGCACATTATCTCTGCCTGTTTGAGGGCCTACTGAGTTGAACAAAATCTTTTCATTAGCTGTACTAGTCTTTATTACACTCCATTTGAATGATTTGTTTAGGATTAAACTTTTATTGAAAAACACACTGCTCTTAATCCCAAGGAATTTTCTTTTCCATGGGACTTGGTAATGCTTCATTCTAGCAAAATGCTGAATGATCTGTGTCATCTAACATGAAGTGTAACTGAAGCATTCTGTATCCTGCAGAAGTGCTTTCTGAACCTCTGTTTTTTAAGAGATCTGTAAAAATCAACAGAAAAAAACACAAACAAAATATTTTGAGTAGGCTTAAATTTGGTACAAATAGGCCCTCATCTTTACTGGATAACTTCTAAAGAAGTCATAAAAAACAAACAAATGAAACAATTCAAAATCACTGTGCTTCAACAGCAGAATCATCTAAAAATTAACTTAATCCTTTTAGGATCAGGAATCTGGGCAGATAACAAAAGCAATGGATAATAAAATGGTCAAGCACTGGGTACCCAGTTAATGTATCAGCATCCTGATAAACAATGCTAAAAGAATAGGAAATTATTGAAGCAGAAGGCTTCATTTACTGTTCTGCTAGGATTACTGCTTAGGAAGTCACTAATACACATTCATAATGAATACTAGAAGTGAGCACAGGCAGAAACTTGCCTGTTACCCAAATGAGTATGACTAGTGCTGAATGTGTCTTTTACTAATCTTTTTTACAGTCTTCTTCACTTCCAGAAAGGCAAGATTATTTGGGAGGTTCCATTTTCCCACTTAAATGCAGAATCAGACACAAGGAGTTCTTGCAGGAGCTCTTTAGGTTTTGGTTTCTTCTGAGCAGAAAGAACATCAAGGAGTAACAAAGCCCAAAGCACCTGCTTCAACCTGCAGGTTAGCCAACCTGCTTGTTGGATTGGGAATTTTATTCTCTTTTTTGGAAGACAAAAGAGAAGGGGAAGGGGGGAGAAAAAGAAATAAAACTATCCAAAAGCAGTATTCTGTTCTTGTTCCAGTTGATCTGTTTAGGATTTTGTCAATGGCCTTTGCCAGACCATGAAATCCTTCTGTGTATGAAAAATAGCACCTCTCCCATGGTACAGTGTGACCCCCCTGCCCCTTTTGACAGAAATCACTCACAGGATCACAGGAGTACTTTCCCACTTTTGCTTTCTTAGGAGCCCTGTGTAGAATGGGCTGCTGTCACAGGTAAATCCAGCTGGGTTAATAACAGACTGGAAGATGCGGCTTCTACAGAGAAAGGCAGACCCAGGACAAACAAAATGACATGAAATAGAAAGGGAATTTATAACCACAATTTACCCTCCCCCTCTTCCATTTTTACCCCTTCTCTCTTCCTGCTTCATCCCTTGTCTTCCTACCCTTTTGCAAAAATCAAAAATAGCACTGGTCATGTTACAGGTACAGACCATTTGTCAAAGATTTGTTTCCTCTCTCTCTGTGTGAGTTAATCATTCCCAGCAAGCTTTCTGGGGTGATGAGTCAGTAGCACAAAGAAATGACAGATTAAATGTGGTGTTTATTTTCCTCTACTTTTTTTTAAGCATGGCTGTCTCCCCCATCTGCAAGCATAGAGGAAGGGGTAACCAAATGTACTACAGCTGGGAGCTCTAAGGATAATGTCTCCAAAACCTGCAGCTTCCAGTAAAAGCCTTGTATTTTTTGTATTCTTTTTGCTGTTTACTCAGCAACACACTGTGTTAAAAGTTGCAACATTCAGCTTTAAACATTAATTACCAAGGCATGATTACTTCAAAAATCCACTGCCTGAGGCCAGAGCCTAGGAAGTGGAAAATGTAATTTCAGAAAGCGATGAGAACAAATGCTGAGCCTTTTAATTGCAGGTTAGAACAAATGACTAACAGTAAAGCAAAACTCATTTTGGATGAATTTGTTGTTCTGCATGTCAAATCCAAAACTTAGCAGTGAGTTGCCTGGGGTTTGTTCTTTCCCCTTACTCTTTTTGTAAAAGACGGGGAAGCTGATGAATTTTTGAGAGGTTCAGGAAATACTTTTCTAAAAATTCAGCTGTAATTATTTAAAATAAAGAAAGAAAGACTAAATGATGCATACAAAGTCAGGCAAAAGTTGCAATCATTGTTGGACAATTACTGTGCTCTTTTGGACCTCCATTTTAGGATGAAGGCTGCAGTGATTCTCAGCATCTATCTCCTTCTTCCTCAGTTTTACTGAAATGTATCTGGAATTACCAACAGTATAACAATGGATTGAGCCTGCTTCATCATGTGTGGCAACACAAGATTACATATGCTGCTGTGACTCAATGTTACCCTATCGAGTGTCCCAGCCTGCTGCCAACAGAACCACTGCAATAGCAAAGGCATTTTCATCTCCACCCTTCTGGCCTTGCTGCTGGCAGAACAGGGACAGCCCTGCATGAGCTCTTTTGCAGGGCATCAAAGGCACTTCTTTTCACACAAAGGTCGAGAATTTGTTCATTCCAGCCCCCACTGCCATACCTGGGAGCATACATCTGATGGGAGATCTGACTCACAGTCTGATGGGCCTGAGGCTGGTTTCCTGTGTGACCATAGGAGAGACCATAAGAGCACAGTCTGTGATGGTCCTGAAGTTGTAGTTATGCACCAAAGTCTGGAAGTCAAAGAGACTCCAAACTGCTTTTCTAATGGTGATGTTCATTGGCAAACGTCAGTTCTGCTTCTGGGTGCGCTCAGCACTGCACTGAACAGCTTGGTGTCTGGCCTCCATAGGATTGAGACATGGCATGCCACTTCCCTACCAGAAGGGCCTGAACCACTAGGTATATCAAAAATCTGCCTAACCCCTCATGGTTCATCCAGAGAAGAAAAGACAAGAAGCTGGTGATGATAGTCCTTGTGTCCCACCTCCTCTCCCACTTGCTTTTAACAGTTCTGTACTGAAAGCTTTTCCCCTGTGACCTGGGAGATCTGGTTTCAATGTACTCTTGAGTACATTCTCTTGCTGAGTCAGTGTATGCCCTTCTGTCTTCTGTTAAATGGGGAATAAAAGACTTTCTTTAACCCATGGCCATTCTCACCAGGCCTGTACTACAGACCCTTGCCCACAGGCCACTTTTGGCAGGATGGTTCATGACCACACTGTTTAGAGTTTGTTCCCTGCTGAGTGGGCTGGCTGCAGCCATGCTGCACAGCACTCAGCTCACATCTCTTCTCATGACCCTGTAGCTAACAGTCATTATATTCGGCTCATGGGCTTGGTGGCTTTTTTCAGTCCAAAATACGGAGAGTACTAACAGGTAGATGCTGCAGGCCAGCTGAGCAGTCCTGTGTCAAACACATTATAATGCCAGAAAAAAAATTGTTGCGTTCTCTAGGAAAAGAAAGGGTGAGCACAAATGATGCTATTGCCCAACTTTGAATAATGATGAAGCACTGTCCTCGCTGAAGGAAACACATTTGGTGTCTTCCAAATCTATCCTATCTGTTTGGAGCAAACCCTGGAGTAGTTTACACAGTTGATGACACATTTCCCCTCGGGGATAACAACAGATTTGTTTCAGAAGGGTGCTCAGACACTGACGGGTGTCTGTCATACTGACATGGGTGGTATGAATGACCAGGACACCCATCCCTGGAGAAGAACAGCAGTGCACCAAGCTACTAGTGCAGACACAGCATTTTTAAGCAATAGCTGTTCTACTTTGGCACAGTCCATGAAGCTCAGGAGAGATATGTCAGACAAAGCGACAAAGCACCAAGCAGAACATCAAAACCAAGTGAAACAGCGCTGTACAGTAGTCCTCAGTTGGTGTGGTCAAGTAAGTAACATACATTTTCCACTATTCCTTTCTCTCACAATTTCAGATAACCAGGTGAGTGCTGCATTTGTAGGGTGACATCTGGAAGTGACCAGGAGAATACTGGGGCTTGCACTGTCTCCCAGTATCCCCTCCTTTCCCAGAAATCCAGTGACCAGTTTCACCTCTGTTTTATCACAGGTATGACCTGGAGACCGAGATGAGTTTTCTGTGCCTCTGCCCTCTTTAATGTCACTACTGCTCTATGGAAACCAAGCTGCCACTATGTTTTCCTGACAGCCTCTAAGGTGATTGGCAAGGACAGAAAATATTAATTAAATTTTAATTAATAAATTGAATACTGTGGGGTTAATTATAGCTATTTACGGGGAGTGTATGGGATTTGGAGGGCTTACCTTCTGGTGTTTTTGCATAAAGTGTTGCCTCTTCCTCTAAGCTCTAATTAGCTGGCTTTTTTCTTTTTAATAGCCAGCCTTCAAATTACTGGTCAGTAGCTCCCATTTTGTTCCTCATCAGCAGTCCTCCAGCACAGCTGCTACAGAAGGGAAGCAGCCCTCTAGTTTGCCTTGCAGGGAGCAGGTGATAAAGAATCTATCAGAAGTGGTATTAACCAACAACATTAAAAAAAAAAAAAAGAAGGAAAGAAAAAGCAACCAAGAGGCTTAGCCCCTAACTATGTCTAGCAAGGGAACTATGTAAGAAACAAAGGACATGGCTAGAAATAAGCAACATCTGAGGCTGCTGAAAGGTCAAAAATGTTCTCTCTGTATGCAGCCCTCTTGTCCAGCTGCATGTTCTGCCTTCCTGCATATGCACAATGCCAAGAGCCATCAACAGTAGATAAGCACCTGGGAAAAAGCAAGCTGTTCCAGTACAAAGTCAACTTCTCCTCTACTCCTTATTTTCAACCTACACATTTCCTCCTTAGTGGTAAAACCTTTTTAAAATATAAATGGACTTAATTATCTGTATTGTAAAACCATTACTTCTAGTTACTTAGTGTATAGCTATAAAGAAAAAAGGGTCCTTTCAGGACACTGTTAAACTGAAGGCACATGGTAACACACTGTGCCCAGATACCAGGATTTTATTCAAGACAGCTTTTCAATTTCATGCCACAAGATGAAAACTAATAGCGCCTAAGAACAAGCACAGAAGAGAGCTTTGGGAGTTTGGGGGTTATTTTGGATGTTGTTTTGCTGTGTTTTTTTCGCAAAAGTGACGAACAGGATCAGTAGGCAGACCACTGCTTTCCCTCAAGTATCTGCTCCTGCCTGTTAACTGTTCAGGACTGAACGGCGGCCACAGAGGGAACGGAGGGCAGCGGCTGGAAGATGAGGACTGGCACCGGCGCCACAGCTGGTAGCTGGCCCGGTGCCTGTCTTCTCCTTCCTACCACAGCATTTGGCTCTGTGTGGTAGGCACAGGAGCTTGGTTTTGGCTCCTGCTGAGGTGAGATGGGGTGAAGAAAAGAGGGGAAAAATATGCTGTGTTTTCTTTTTTTAACCAAGAGCCGTAATGCTAGTAAGGGAAAACGGGGATAGACTGGCCAGCATAGAGAGCAGGATATCTCCAAAATTTCATATGGATCTCTGTGGTTTCTGAGGTTGGAAAACCATTGCTTAAATTAAGAAAGCTATCTTCCATCACAAGAAAGGCAAACATAACAGCCAGAATTGCTCTTGCAGAAAAGGCTAACTTGTCTGACTCCTTAAGCATGCTTGAAAGTTTTATCTGCTCTCCTTTGCAGCAAAACAGTTTCACTGCCCAGGGGTCCTCAGCTAAGGGCCCTCCAGCCCCAAGGTGTCTCCTCACCCCAGGCTTTGGACGAAAGTCTCAGATCACAGTGCAAAAATCCTACTCTAGGTCTACCTTCCACATTCATAGAGGTTTTCCCAAAACAGAGAAGATGAACCAGTGTCTCTTCTTCTAGTATTTGGAATTGTGACACCTGAGAAATGCTTGCCAGTAATAACTCAACTGCTTGCATCAATACATGCACATCCACTAACAGAGTGGCAGTGCCCACACAGCACCTGTCGTGAAACATCCTTTAAAAAAACCAATCCTGAATGGTGTCTTCAGACAGGCTTTTCTCCACTTCAGCAGCAAAACTAATCTTGTAATGAGGTGGCAAAGATCCTGCTGCTTAGAGCTTCTGCTGCTCTGAGGACTTAGCTGCTTATTCAAGTCCCAAGATCCCAATCACAGCAGTGATTATTGGTCACCCCCCACGCCAGTCACCCGTGGGCTCAGAGGCCTGGAGCCAGGCAATGAGAGCACAGGCTTGGTTACAGGCTTAAAGGGTTAAGAGCCTTTAAGGAGGCTGAGACCTCGGATTAGCGAGGGTGTTTCCAGCCGGGGCGGCGCTGCCCGCCTGGCTGGGCCCGGACAAGGGAAGAGCTGCAGGCAGGCTCGGGCTGCCGGTGCCACCTTCTGGACACACACACAAGCGTTATTCACCTTCCCCTCGGGATGGAAGAACACTAAGGAAAGTGGCTTCATTTCACTCTCCAGTCCTGCGTTTTTTGGTTTCTTCACCTTTTAATCCATCTCTACGTAGCACATGACCGACAGGGAGCAGCCCCGGTGGCGTGGCAGCAGCAGAACTCAAGGCAGCTTCACAGTGCATCACACCTTCTGAGGAAAAGTACATACCACAAGCTAGGAAAAATGCTCTCCCTTTAGCATTTTGTCTTCTCCAAGCATTTCTGAGAAACAGACAAGTATGGCAGAAGTAGGTACAAAACAGTGGCACTACTTTGAGACATCTGTGCATTTTAGGGGTGAAAAGCAGGGGCATGCAAAAGCACCCTGGTTAACACCAGAGGCACCATCTCAGGGGCTCACAGAGTATTAATTTCAGCAAGGACTAGTCTGTGGAGAGGGGTCTGACTCTCTGGCCCATTAGCTTCAATGGCCATGTATGAGTGCAGACATCATGAAGTCTTGCCATATATGTCAACAGCAATTGTGTTCTCACAGGAAATTGTCCTCTTTAACATTCAAAACACACGCTGTTGCATGTGGTTACACCACACACATTACTGAGAGCAAGACTAAGGTTAGAGAGGCCACCTCATTCTGAAAAAATCCAAAATTATATCTCCTACAAACAGCAGCTGCAGTTCTTCCTATTTCTTACCGCTGCCTTCCAAGTGGCAAGCAGGATACATACACCTAACACAACCCTCAAAACTGGCTTGCAGAATAAGCTTGGGAACAACTTTTAGTGCAAAGATGTCTCCAAGGAATGCTTTAAAAAGCACAATTAGGAGTGGCAGACCAGAAAAAGCTGTGAGGTTGGAAAGAAATGTCTGAACTGGTAGAAAGCAAAGAGGAGCCAAAAGAAAGAGCTATGGGGACAGTCAGAAGGCAGGCAGCAATGAAAAGCTGCAGGCTGCAGAGCAGTGTGCTGCAGGGCTCCACACTGCAGACTTGTTCTTTTGCTAAAATGGAACTTAAAAAATAGAGAGTTCAAAGCTGTCAAATGCTTCCAGCAGCTGCAAGCATGCAGCATCTAAAACAAAGGGCCTCAATTTAGTGGCAGGTTTTTTTAGGGATTACCACAGCATGTGGCAACAGAGGCAATGGGTCATATAAAATGCACAGGTAATAAAATGTGGTCCACAATGGAAACTTAAATGATCTAAGGATTAGACGGGTGCTGTTGCACTTCTATACTGTAAATGACACTTGTTTCCATTTCAGTGACCAGGTCTCAGCAGTGATGTTGAGTCAGGTTGAAGGACCCATAAGGCAAATGTACAGCAATGCTAAGGCAATATATTTATTTCAGAAATATTTTTTTCATTGCATTTATTCTTAAATACACACAAAGCTATATGATAAATACCCACCGTGTGGCAATTAAAGCCACACTGCGGCTTTGATATTGCCATGTTGCTGTTATTCAACCCAGTTTCAGATGCTGACCCATCCAGGTTGCCCATTTTTACAGCTGGACTCCACTTGAGTTTAGTTGCTGCATAGCAGGCCCAAATATATGTACTATTACTGCTTGTTTGTGCAATGGCTTCACTCAAATTCTTTTAATGTAGATTTATTAAAAATAGCAACAGGCTATCTTCCACAACAGTTAATCAGAGTAACTGATGATAACAGCAGTTTACTCATGTCAAGGCATCTAATTCCTAGTGCTGTTAAGTCTCAGTTCCCATAGCCCTCCAGGAAGGATACAGACAAATTCTGCTTGAAGTAAGTTTCAGTGGGATCTGGGATTCTGAGCCCTGCAGAAAGGGATTCATAGATGTGCTTCTCTCTAGCACTGGTACATACTGTTGTATGATTTATAACAAAAGGGTCAGTGAAGTACTTTTATTCTCACTGTGCATGATCTCTATTTATAAATTTTATAATTTCCAATCTTTATTGATTTTAAAAGCATTTTTAGCATGCAAGCAGCTGTTTAATGCATTTTGACCCCAAAGAGGGAATTTGCATTAGTATTCCCACTAGAATGTTTGTCCTTTCGTGTCCATGCATTAAGTCTCTGTTTAAAATCTGTCCATGTCCCTAATCTCCCTGGGGAGCTTTCCCTGAATATTCAATGTTAGTCCACAGTCTGTAACAAAAGAGGGAGGGGAAAAAAAAAAAGAGGGGAGAACAGTGTTTATGCATAAAGTTCAAGAGCCTTTTCACATAAAAAAACATATGCACACACAAAAGCACCTCAACTATGGAGCCTGGCATTTCCACAGCAAAGATCTGACAGTGTGTGCAGTTTTTCAAGTTAACTAATTTACAATAAGGGCATCAGACATCTGAGCTCCAGATGCACTCATTCAGGCAGCCAGGGCCATAAATAAAATAGAAAAGAATGCTCTGACTTCACCATGAGTTTTACAGGGATGTGTTGAAGGTCTAGCAGATGGGTTTTGCTGTCTCAGCTTTTACCTGAGTAACAAAGTAAATGCATAAAGCTGCTTACTGGTTTCTTCAATTCAAAACCTTTGCATTTGCTCCATATGTTCCCATGAAGATAGGGCTAATTTAAACAATGAGCAAAATCCTACTCCTCAGGGAAGCTGATGGCAAAACTCCCACTGGCTTCAGCAGGCTCTGGATGTTGCTCAACACAAATGCAATTGGCTGAACTTGACCAATAGCATAACCAATATTGTAATCAAATTTGTATTTTTTCCTCTACAAATTTGCTGCCCCTGGTGCTGCTTTCATCCCATAGTTCTTGTGAAAGAACAAAACCAGTGACACAACTTCTGTCACCAAAACTGGGGTCGCTGCACCCTCAGCCCATGCTGACCACTAGCTCTTTCCCATGGAGGGGTGAGAAACCCTCTCTCATACTAAAACAACATATCAAAACATTTTGTCAAACCACTAACTTTGTTTTGCTCAATCTACGTGCTGTTTTAACAAAGTAGAAAACTGGAATCACAAATTTGAAAGACAGTGCATCAGATAGCAAAAATTTCTGATTTTCAAAAAAGCTTGCCAGTTGAGAAATGAGTGCTTTCCCTCACACAGAGACTTCATCATCATCATTCAGTCTAGCTTTCATAAACATCTGAGCATTCTTTTTAAAGCCAGTGTGCCGTTTGGGCAGATGGCATGGAAATTTTACAGTCCATTTCATCCCTGATGCCTAAACTTAGTGCTCACTGTTAATAATGGGAGATACACACACATACACAGATGAATACACATGCATATACTGACATGTGAAGAGAAGAAAACATTCCTGACATGTTCTTAAATTATTAGTGAAGGTAGATTCCTGAGCTTAGCACATACTAGAAGTACATCTCCAAAACTGCATATTTGGCTGACTTTAGGAAAAATTGTGTACTATGAGCAACAAAGCAATGCCTCCTAGTTTAGTATTTCTGGAAAATCAATTCCTCTGTGTCTCTCTTAATTCTTAACAAAATACAGCTGCTCACCTGTACCACTTAGTTTTAAAAGATGACCATTTGGGTGGCCATATTCAGTTTGGTAACTGGGGATGCTCACTATATGCCACACTTCACTCTGATCTGTGCCTGCAGTCTCAGATTCTCTTGCCAGAAATACATGCAGCTATTTAAAGGTATGTTTGACTTATTCAATTTCATAACCAGGGAATATTGTTTTCCTCTCAAAATTCTGGATTTAAAACAGGAAATCCTAGCACTGAGAATAGGGAGATGACACGGAGAGAAATATCCAGTCTGGGACCAAAGCCTGCATCAGAAGGAAGCAACAGAGGCAACTCCAGGGATGAGAGGTAGTATAGGGAACAGGCATCAAGGAAGTTGCTGGACTAATGCATGGCTTATCCATGGTTGCATATATCCTTTCAGAGCCCTCCTTAAGAAGCAACACTTGACTCAAGCAACTCTTGCAACCTGGGCTCTGCTCGTCTCTCCATGCTTTGGCTCAGTCCCTACTGAAAGTCTCAGTCCCTGCCTGCTCTCAGGAGCAGCCCCCCATAATGTACTCCCAATTCCAGTCAAAGCACTGCTTTATAATACAGCTCAGGGAAAGACAGAGGAGGAAGAAGACAATAAACATATTTGATGACTGATGACTTAGACTAACTAGAGAATGTGCTTAAAGCAAGTTGTTTCATAAATGGCAGTGCTTTGCTGTTTGCTTTACCCCTCTTAGACTAGGTCATCGGCAATTCCTTTTCTCCATTTAATAGTGACATAACTAAGTGGCCAGGAGGAAGCTGTCTCACCTATCATAAAAACACAGTACACAGTAACCATAGGAGACTACTCTTCAAGACAAAGCCATGAACTCCACATTTAAGAATCTGCTGGGTTGTAATTCTGAAGAATGCATTTATTAGCAAAATCCCGGTTTTATAAGCGGTCAATCAAGACACAGCTCCCTTCAGCACTCTATCAGATGTATGAATCGTGAGCCCTGTAGAGCATCGCCATAAGATTTCGCTTCAGAAATAAAACTGTTTGTTAGACAGCAGACCATCTCAGTTCAGTCTTCTCTAACTACTGCTTCGTCTCAGACCAGAATGAAACAGTTCTGCAATTATACATGCACTTAATGTCCTCTTAGTATCTATTACTGACCATCTTATTCAGTATAAAGGCATAATGGTGAATTTCTAAGTCAGACGTCTGCTTGATTAGCCCCACTTTCAGTATCTGGCTACTTTGCAACACCTGGCAGCTAAGTAAAACAGATCTAGTGCACAGTCAATCATACGGATTTTTTGTTTTGCAGGAGTGGTGCTAGAGGTTTCCCAGATATCCCTTATTTCAAAGCAGGAAAAAACCACAATGGCCAGCTCTGTACCAAGCCACAAGTAAACAGATTTCAATGGTTCAAGGTTAAAATTGGCCTCCAGCTAGCTGCACAGACTTATCCCACAGGTATTAAACAGGAAACTTTTAAAGCTTAAAAATAGTTACAGTTATGTGACTTATCCTTGTAAAAGGATTTTTATCATGTACATGAAGACTAGAAGCTTTCCTCCTTTGAAATGTTTGTGTTTGATGCTTCCTCTATAGCACAGCAAGACTGTTTTTCTCTCGTGCTGTGGGCTGAGTTTTGTTTTGCCATTTTGTTCTTTTTTTCTTCCACAAATCAAGCTGTCAGCAGCACGGGAAGTAATTCTGTAACTGGGACACGTAAGAGCTCTGTTCTGAGGCTGCACCGCCGTGCCCATAAAGTAACCCTTGGAAACAAGAGCACTTGAGAGTATCTCAGCACACAGTGAAAGGCTTTTCGCTATGGTTTATTTAGCTGAAAAGGAAAAACATAATTCAAGTAGAAAACTCCAGAGATTAGAGATGCTAGAAGTATGAGGTCTCTGCTGAGCTTCCTGCTACTGCAGGCCACAACCACTAAAGTGCACTGTGTTTGAATATTCACTTTGGTGGGGACAATGCTTTTTGGCTGGGAGATAAATCTAGTTTTCTTGGACTGATATGAAAGCTAAACAATAACATATGCTCCTCTCCTACTACCACAACCACTCCCAACACTAAGGGAGTCCAGTCCAATACCGAAGGGCCATGCTGTGCACAGCTGATTGCTACACGAATTGCTTTCGCCTGCTGCTAACTTCTTCCTCTGCTCCTTTACTCACTGGCTCGTATCATGGCTCATAGCTGTTCTCTCCACATTTCCAGACTTCATCCCCAGCAGATCCATCCCATCTGTCCCCAGATGCCACATCTATCCACCACTTCCCAGGTGGCCCAGTTTACCTAACCTCAATCTCCTGCAGGGCCCTGGAGCCTATCTCCACCATCAGATACACTGTGTTTAAACAGCCCAGCTATGTAATTAGCAGTGCAGCTGCACAGCCACCAACCTGCCAGTAGCATGTGGCAGACCACTTCTTGGCAACTATTAATCATACATTGCATAAGAAACAGTCCCTTAATGCAGGCTAGTCTTTCCACTCCCGAATCACGTAAAGGACATAAAAGCTTTTGGCCATGCAGAAAAGTGAACAAAATGAGTGGTAATTAACTCTCATGACTACAAAGGCTAACAACTTCGGCACTTGCAAAGGGGATCAGAGGCAGCCGAGCTGAGAAAGAACTGTAGCAGAACAAGTATTTGCCTGGGAGCAAACACTGCCAGGGTGCTTATTTTAGAATGAATAGTCATGTTAGTTAACTAGAGCTAACTATTGAACAAATAGCTCACGTTACAGCATACCGAGGTACACTAGATGCATCCTTTAATCCACTGCAGTGATTTTTTTTTTTTTTTTTCAGAAATTAAAACCCCCTTCATAGCTGATTCTGGTTTTTGGTACAGTCCTTTCACAGATTAATGGAAACGAAACTTGCATGAAAGAGGAACCTAGTCGCTGCAGCATGAGATATTTACATTGAGCAAGAGCATGTGGTTTGCAAAGAAGGAGAGGAACCAAATTAAAAGTTTGCCTGTAAATCAACACGCATGACCGTTACCCCCCTAACTCCCATCTCTGTCAGGACAGGTAGGTTTTGGTGCCTACCTGTCCTTGTCGCTTCTGACCTTCTAACACAACTGCAGCCTCTACACATCGGGATTAGGCCTGCTGCTCAGCAGCATACTGTGCAGCCTGCCACACCCTTCGTGCCACTTACTTAAAATACCAGCATGGCCACCGATTATGACTCCCATGGTTTTCAAGAAGTAGAGGAGGAGAGCTGGCGTTTTGGGAATGTTTTTAAGGCAGCCAAAATTCATCCTGAAAATTATAAGTAAAATGTGTTCCGATTATCACTGTGGAAGTAAACACATCTCATCCGGAAACACACATGAATTGAGGAGCAAAAGTTTCTTTTTTATATGAACTGCTTTACACTGGTCATAAACTAAGGGATTTGACAGGGATTAAAGATTCACTTGTCAGCTGCTATGTCCTTTAATAAGCTTCTGAACATCTATACTGACAGAAGCAGCATATTCCCAATTTAGCAAATCAGGCTATCTCTGTCGAGGTTTCACAGTAGCACTGAAGACCTGGAGAAAGTATTGAATGCAGTGACTCTTCTGCCCCCTTCAGGGACATCACCTAATAAAGAGATTTTCTTCAAATCCAGCTTTTGTGGAATGGACAATAAAAGTACAACTTAATTTCCAGAAGCTGCATAAAGTGTGTGTGGCTCTCCAAGTTTTGCTGAGGAGAAATTCACATACCAAAACCTCATGTTGTACTCTGCTATGTCCTGGTTTTGTATCTCCTGTTCTAGTTCAGGTCCACAGCAAACTTCCTCACCTACATTCATTCACAACTTCTCAACCATGCCACAACTTGGTAGGGATGGCCTTGTTTGTAAAGCACTTGACAACACTTAGGGGACCTCTGCCACAGGCAGATGCTGACTGTTTAACCCAGCCAAACCATCTTAACCCCTGTTTTTGCACTCTCACCTGTAATATAGAGATGATAAAATTCTTTGACCCTTCCAGCTAAATATCATTCTACTTTTTAAATGGTATACTCCTTAGGACAGAGGGTCAACCATACACTTACCCAGAACCAAACACAAATCACTCTTTGCTATAATTCTTTGGCATCTGTGGGTAAAAATCAGCCCTTAAGATGTTAACCAGCTTTTGTTTAACCACATATTTAGAGTTCAAACCAACTGCAAAACAGATCAGGCAGATTCTCAGCTTGGGCCCTTAGGTTTACCTAGTTTCCATCTTCCTGTCTTTCTATGCTCTGGGCAATTCCAGGCAAGTCTCTTGCTGGTCTCTTACACTTGTTTTGTGCCATCTTCCACTGCTGGAGCCATGCAAGGAACCGTAATAACAATACTAACTGCTCAGCTTTGACAGGGCATAGCTATTTTTACTGGATTACTTTTCTGGCACAGCACTTAATGCACCAAATGATTTGACACCTGTAATTTTATACTTGGAATAACACAAGGCATTCATGCTTCTTTTGTAATGTAAGATAAAAGCAAACACTACATATGTTCTCATTCCAGGGCTGCTGTCTGGCAGCTATTTGCCCAAGGAGAAAAAAGTACTGTTACATTACAGAATACATGGAAAAGTAAGAGCTATGGAAAAGGAATCATTAAAGAGCTAACTTATTCCCCTGCTAGCACTAGACTGTTCCCTGCAGCATGTTTCAGAGTGTTTTGTCCAGTCTGGTTTTACAAGTTTCACATTACTTTCATTTATATATTTAATACAGCACCAATGTGGTTTGGTGCTGCTTATTTTCGTTGCCTTTCAACTAGAAGACTCAGTGCTAGACCAGCTGTTCATATAGAGTCAGCTCCAAAACTACTGAAAAAATAGCTGGACTCTTTCCACTGACTTCAACAGGCTTTGGATCAGGCTCAGGAAAAGACGACGAATACATTTCATGTAAGACTAAGCAGGTTACAGTCAGCAAAGTATAAAGAGGATTAGCTGTGTGCAATCCTAAGGCACATTACTCTGCATGCTGAAACAACTGGCTAACACACTTTCACTTTCATGGAGAGACAGGGCCAGATTCGTTCCTGGTGCTTTGCCGCTAAATCAACGTTACCATGCTAGGAACGAGTGTGATCTGGAATCTGCCCAGTTAGCATCATTACAACTGGAATTTTCCTAAATCAGAGGTGAGAAAATTTATTTTCTAAAAATGCAAAACCAATAAGCAAGTCATAGAACTATACAATGGAAAAGACCTTAAAGATCATCTAGTTCCAAATCCCCTGCCGTGGGCTTTCTGCTTTTCAATTAAGTTTAGGTCTTTAGGCTAGAGACACTATGGAACAGGTAACAGGACAAAGACAATGGGTTTGGTCTTTTTAATCTGCCAGAGAAAGATGGATTCTCTTTTTCTTCAGAACCTAAAATGGATCATTTTTGGCTTAAAACCCATACATTTAGACCTTTCTGTCATCAAAATATATGGGCAGACACAAACCACTAATTTGTGCATTTTTTGACAGAGCACTGATACTACAACGCAACCCCACTGCATCTGCTTTGAGTGTATGACTTTGGAAAGCTAGAATGCCTTTTATCAGGAATTATTTTATCAGTGGGGAATTCATTCTGAACAACACAATCAAATGAAGATGGTGGTGTGCAGTTATTTTTCCCACCCTTTCGAAGTTCACAGTCAAACATGTCAGAGTTAGTGATGTTCTCAGCCACTGAGAATGCTTTAATCAACAAGCCTTTTTTTTTCCTCCTCCCTCTGTTCCCTAGGGACAGAGGACTTCATGGTACTGCTTTGTTGTATAATGTGTACAGTTATAACCTACGCTGAAAGTATGCCATTAATGAATGAATGCTGGGTGTTGTGTGTGTCAAGCAGATGAGAATGTTCTTTTGATCTTCTGAGCTCCACCACTGTGGCAGATGGATGTCTAAATTGCTTTATTAATGCACTGAAGTATTCCATCATTTCTCAAACAATACTGAAGGAATAATCAGAATTTCATTGAGGTGTGATATTCTGCTCTTCCAGTTCAAATATAGCTGGATGTTAGGCAGTAGGGAAAAAACTGTTTATTTATTTGTTTGTTTGTTTATTAATTTTCCAGGGGGTTTGGTGGAACATATCATGTGCTTGACTCTCTCTGAAGCAGCTAACAAAGCTTCTCAAATTTCTGTTTCGTTTCAAAGCAGTTTCCTCAGAATATAGGAGCTGTATTTAGCTTTAGGTACAATTTTGAAACTAGTTCAAGTGAGAAAGACAACTGATTCAAAGCTTTCTTTGAGGATAATGTAGAATATGAAAAAGCATGTTTAAAAAGCATAGAGGTATCTGAACATGATGATAGCAATGGTTTTATTCCCCAACATATAAATAACAGTGGAAGACCAAATAACCCAACTGGTTTGAGGCCACAGAAACATATTAAAGAAAGCTTATATGCAAATGCCTGTAGGAGAATGATGTAGAAAATGCTTGATAACCCTTCCAAATAAAAGATTCTAATGTGATGTTGTGACAAAAACTGTGAATCCACCCAAATTTTCCCAGATTGAATGACACAGCTATAAATGACAAGGAGGAGAGGAAAAAGATGCACTGTAGGGCCTCTGTTTTGTAAAAGAAACAAATCAAACTACCACTTCACAGGTAGCTAAGCTGATCTAACAAGCCACTTGCAAAAGTGAGAGGTCAAGTCTCTCAATCTCTTTCCCAGCCTCCCAGCTGCACTTGCAACAGCTCCGGTACTCCTCTGATCATAGAATCATAGAATGGTTTGGGTTGGAAGGGACCTTAAAGAACATCTAGTTCCAACCCCCCTGCCATGGGCAGCAATGCCACACACTACATCAGGATGCTCAAGCCCCATCCAAAATGACCTTGAACACTTTCAGGGATGGGACTCCACAGCTTCTCTGGGCAATGTGTTCCAACGTGTCAACACTCTCACAGTAGAAAATTTCTTTTAATATCTAATGTAAACCTATTGTCTTTCAGTTTAAAACGATTTCCCCTTGTCCTATCCATGCACCTTTGTAAAAAGTCTCTCTCCAGCTTTTGTAGGTCCCCTTCAGATACCTGAAGGCTGCTCTAAGGTCTCCCCAGAGCCTTCTCTTCTCCAGGCTGAACAGCCCCAACTCTCAGCCTGTCTTCATAGGAGAGGTGGTCAGGCCCTCTTAGCATCTTTGTGGCCACCTCTGGATTTTTTCTAACAGGTCCATGTCCTTCTTATGTTGGGGGCCCTGGGGCTGGACAAAGTGCTCCAGGTAGGGGCTCACAAGAGCAGAGCAGAGAGGCAGAATCACCTCCCTTGACCTGCTGGCCATGCTGCTTTGGATGTAGCCCAGGACACGACTGGATTTCTGGGCTGTGCCAGGTTGTGTCAAGCTTCTCATCAACCAACACCCCCAAGTCCTTCTCTTCAGGGCTGCTCTCAATCCATTCTTCTCTGCCCAGCCTGTACTGGTGCTTGGGATTGCCCCAACCCAGATGCAGCACCTTGCACTTGGCCTTGTTCAACTTCCCAAGGTTCACATGGGCCCAGCTCTCAAGCCTGTCCAGGTCCCTCTGGATGGCATTCCTTCCCTCCAGTGTGTCAACCACACCACACAGCTTAGTATCACTGGCAAATTTGCTGATCCTTTATCTTAGATCATTTAGTCAGCTGATTTACCTCACTGTTCCAGGGAAAGCTACCCACCTTTCTGCTATTTTTCTTCCAGGCTAATAGGTCACAGCGGCTAATGGAGGGATCCAACACATGTCAGAACCAGTGCAAGGTAAGCAGCAGGATGACCAAGAGCAAGGACTCCTGGGAGAGCAAAGGACTGGGGACTACAAACTGAAATTGCCTGAGGGTGTGTCATGAAAGCACTCTCTTAGTGCAAGGACTTGTTATTAAAAGGGAAGGGGGTATCGAAGGGAGAAGTGGAACAAGTAAGGGTCCTGTTGCTTTAGTGGAGGAGCGCGTATATCACGGTGCAAACTAGAGCCGTAGGAACCCCATATGTCTGCAGAGCATTTCATGGGTAGAAAAAACAATGTGCATACACAGCAGCTGCAGTACACCCAGGAGCAAGGGATGTACAGTCTATATGCAAATAACTGTGTAGTTCCCCCACAAAAGCATGGGGCCAACTGCACAGTCTTAGTAGCTGCACAATATATCTACATCAAGTCTGCTGCTTCTGATGTTTTGAACTCCATATGCATGGCTGGACAGCACAGCACACACACAGAGCTGCTCCTGCTGGGGCCTTCATGTTCTGTAACTGCAGGAAATGCTCATAGGCATGCAGCAACTAGTTCAGAAGTGTCTGCTCCCTACAGCTACCAGACATCTGGAAAGCCCGGATGAATTTATGAAGTCCTCAAAATCTGCCTAAATGTGATTTTCAGGTGGAAAGAGTAAATGTGTCTGGGAAAAGGAAGCCTGCAGCATCCAGGAAGTCCTTTGCTACCTGTAGAAAAGCAAACATAGGACAGCAAAAGTTCAGGAATGCCTGTTCTGATGAACTGAAGGCAGGGCTGGAGCTCAAGACTCAAATTCTTCTTCACCTGTCTTCTCTACTGACTTGATTTACCACAGTTGCATTTTACAAATTTGAGAGGACATGCTTTCACGTAGTGGAAATATGAGAGGTGTCTTGCAGTTCAGCTTCACAAATGTTCCTGTTACTGAGGCCATTACAAAAGCCGTGTAAGGAACTTACTTCAGGTCTAGACACCTGTGAAGAAAACAGCTGTAAACAAATAGGAGGCTATGTGCTAATGTGAGAATCCACCTTTCTCTCTCCTGTATGTGGTGCTGGCTTGTAAAACTAATTATTTACATACCTCACAGAGACGCAATATTTAATTAATATTTGTTAAGGGCTTTCAAATTCTGATGGAAGACTTCATACTATTGTGCATTATGATTAATACAGTGTAAAAGTGATGCCAACGGTGTTGCTCAAGCAGAATGCTGAAAGGATATCTACTCAGTTTCTGATTTAAAAGGGGAATTAGGAAAGCATTTTAAAACTCAGCCTAAAGAAAAAGGGAGAACTGGGGAGGAGAGGAGCTAAAACAGTTTTCAGAGGAATTTACTGTGCAGTGTGCATTAACTCCTGCAAAGTTACAGTGTAGGCACCTACAGCAAGATCCTGGCTCCAGTCAAGTACATGGAAAATATTTCACTAACTTCACTGAGGTGCAGATTGTTAGCTTTTGTCATAATTTCCAGCAGATGCATCCCATACGCAGGTTTGCAACTTTGAACGGTTGCTTGTTTATAGTTTAGGTTCAGGAAATAACCTCATCAAGCCAAGGCATGCTCATCATGTAAAAGCAATGGCACAGCTTCTAATCTGAGCTACTACATCCCACACTTGGAGTAAATCTTTCCATTCTGTTAACGAATTTGGACCTGAGCTACCTATTTAAATTGGTGGCAAAACTTCAATTAAATGGAAGCAGTGTGGAGATCACCATAGATTTTGTAATAAACATGGGAAGCAAACATCCTGTGTTTAACAGTGGTTGTAATTCATATACACCCCTGGAATTCAACTCATTTACTTAGAAGCCTGTGGAATTCATAATTAATCCCTGACTGGAGAGAAAAAAAAAAGTAATAGAAACTCAGACAACCTATTTTTTTAAGCATTCATCCTTCATACCTAGCAGGATTAAGATTGGAGAAACATGTTCCTCACCACTTCTGGGTAAGGCGGACTTAAAGAGTACATTTTTCAACTGAAAGCTTTGGACCTGTGAGGCTTAAAGGAGAAAGGTTAAAAAGACAAGCAGGTGAGAGGCAGCAAAATTTAAAAGAAAGTACCTGGGAGCTTCTAGTATTAAGAAGAATCACTATACAGCAGGAGTCTACAGCTACTTTAGGTAGGAAACTAAGTGGAAAATTTTGAAGGATACAAGTTTCAATACATTTTTATTTTTTAAAAGGATTGAAGACTGTTACGTGGTGTATATGGGACTCTTGGTAAGCTATTAATGTTCCTTTTCCAAGTGGTGTGTGATGACTTCCATCCTCTTAATGGACTCCTATACAACACAGGGAATAGTATTATTATTCTAAACCAGCTCTTAAGGTGGGCTTTCTGACTATGCTACATGTAGAAGCCTTGTACTACAGCAAAATCAGCACTTCTAGAGCAGCTTTTTGTTCATGCACTTGCTAGACCTAATGTAACAATGAAGTTGCACATGGCAACTTTCCCTTTTGCTTCTGCTACTGTGCTGTATGTTTTTAACTGTAGTGCAGGCTATGAAGCATGTAGGCTTTTAGTTTTCTCTCTCAGTGCTCGTACAGCTGTGTCCACAAATGTACATATCCAGTAAAAAACCCAAGGAAATGTTCCTGGATGCCAGGATTAAGCTTAGATAGCTGCAGCTCTAATAACTCACGTGCTTTCTATTTAACAGAGAATTTTCATAAACTTCTTGCAGCAGCTCACATTGTAGCTCTAAGTGCTGACAGTTGCTTTCCCGTCCTAGAGGAATAAGCAACATCATTTTTCCATCTAAACTCAGTAGTCAAAATGGGTTGGTGTATGAACTACATCATGTTGCAGCTCTCTGGATCCCAACAACAGATGATATTAAGGGGCCAAGGAAAAAAATTCAAGTCTAAAGCTTTTATTGACTGAAAGTTAAATGCTTAAATCACGTGAAAACAATGCTGTGTCACTCATTTATGCAGATAGGCTGTGTCTCCTTCCTCAGAATGCTCATTAATAACATACTTACTGGACAACCAGTTCCATTAAACATGGCAAGTGTTTCTTTGAAATCTGTCTTTATTATGGCTGGAGAAAATGGTGAGCAGGAAGTACAGAGGAAAAATCATTCCATCTTGCTTGGCAAGGGTACTTTCAGGGAAGGCCACTGAAGAGATGCTAACTATGTGTTTTGGAGGGGTCTTAATTTTGTGGAGGGATCAGAAGAAAATGATACCAGAGATCAGAGTACTTAGTGATGTCTGCACTAAGCTGACAGGACATGAAGGACTTTTTAAGACAATACTGTTCCTTGTTTAAAGACCTCAGAAAAAAACACCTTCCTGCTAAATAAGGAATTTCATTACTTGTTTGCCTCGCTGTGTGTCCATCTACATCATACTTGACTTTTTACCTGGCTAGGTCTGTCTTTCTCCTACTGGCTCCAGTAGGCTAAAGAGCAGCCCAGAAGCAATCTCTAAAAAACCACACCTGTATGGAAAGTATCTGAATTGACTCTAAACCCATCTAATCAATCCTAATCACTCTTAACTGACATGTTTTCCAGAGTAGGTTCTTGCAGTTCTCTAACCTTTTAACTTATGTTTCTGTGCCTGGTTTTAATGTTAAAACTACTTTCATGGTTCTCTTATGCCATGAACAGGACACAAATCCGTTAATTTAAGTCTCTGGCAAGACTTGTATTCCTTCTACCCATAGCCTGCCAAAGCAAACTCCATTTAGGCAGTTTAGTCATTCTGTATCTGCAAAAGTCTTTGCATTCTGAGTATCTTCCTATTTTTTCCTACCTCCTAAGTACCCTACATACATTTCCCAGCCTCAGGGTGAATGATTTCTCATGTTACATTAAAATGAATGTTGTTCAGATGACCATGTCTTTTCAAGTAGTCTAGACCTTGGTGTACCACCCTGTGTTTACACCTTCAATTTGTGGTGTTCACCAACACCACCTAAGCCGTTGTAGAGGCTCTTGTAGACTGCTAAAAGACAGAAAAGCACTAGTGCAAAGTCTCTGGGACTGTGCTAGACTTCCGCTGGCTCAAATTTCCCTGTGGATATTCCCATTTCTTATGGGTCTTCCTTCTGGGGAAGTTCAATACATCAATTTTAAATTATTTTAATGCTAGACTGGATTTTTATAATTAATGCTGGCTATATATGTATCTGCTCTGAAAATCAAAATACCCGATGGTGAGGGTTGTGTTCCCACTACGTAGGCTGTGTGTGTGGTTTGTTTAGGGTAGCTCAGACCTGTTCTCGTGGACTTTCCCATCTCTGAGTTGTGGAGGGAGTTAGGCATTCACCCATGGTGCGGCCTCTGATGATCCATCTGAAACTTCATGTTCAAGTCAAGGTGCAGTACGTGGAGACAATCTGCTTCAAACCCATGCTCTGGGCTCTAACTCATTTAACAGCATCAAAGTGGGAATCTGCACTAGTGCTGGAGCATAGATCAACACTTGTCAGACAGTCTAGGAGATTACTGTTGCCATTAATGAACTTAATCCGCATCTGGAGAAGGCACACAGGGATGGGGAAGATTTTTATCTCTTTGTTAGTTAATGGGAGAAGCTTACAAAGCACACGTTCAAAGCAGATACAGCTATAGATATGAAAAAAGAAAACATTCTCTGTTCACGTGCCTCCAGTTTGATCTACAAGACGTCTAAAAATACGATGGCAGAATACATTTTGATGTACGGGATAATTGGGCTTACTATGTTTAGTAGAATGATCAAATTAGTATCAGGATTGACTTTTTATTTGGTGTAAGGAGGTGTAAGAAAGGCAACGCAAAACCCTTATTATCTGCTGTGTACTGAGGATACACAGAGTACTCTGAGACAGCCCTGAAAACAGGGAATATTTCAGCTGGTGGGATGCTATGCAATCACTTAATGAATACCAAGAAAAGCATATTACTCTGCCCTGGGGGAGGGGGACTGAGGGGGTTAAACACAAGTGTTACTAATGCTGTGGATTTATTGAAAAAACACCACTACACCAGATGAAAGCATTTTGTCACTTAAGATATTCTAATACCAGAAAGCATCTCTGAAACCTGCTGAAAGGCAAATGTCAGTATAAACTAGCTGGTGATGCTTTTCAAATTGCTCACAACAGGAAAAAGACTAAGAAGCAATGTTGAACTGATAACTGGAACAGTGTTAGTAAAATTTCGAGTTTTCTTGTGTATCAGGTAACTTTTCAGAAGCACACTCTGAAGGAGTTTCTATTCCTTAGAAGATGATGAGTAGAAAAAAGTAAGACTACATCTTCAAGAGCTTAGCTCCCATACTAGCTTGATGGTCACATAACTGCTCCTTCTAGAAACTAAAAAACAATACAGCCTTTCTCTGGAACCTTTTCAGTTATGTAAAATCACAGCTCAAAACTGTAGACTGAGTCACTAACAGCATTACAGACAAATAGAAAAATTCAGCTAAGTCCCTTTTTTCCCTCTCCCCTCCCACTTACTTGAATATGCAAACATATCAAGATCAAGTGTTCGCGCAGATCAGTTGTTGACTTCTGTTTCTGCGGCACTTGAATAGATGGGAGCTGGACAGGCAGTGAGGTCGATGTACAAAAGAAGGCTAGATCTGACGCAGCCAGCCTTCAGATATGCATCTAGAGCTCCCTTCTAATTTTCAGAACAACCACAAGTTGGGCTGCCACCAAACTGTCCCCAGAGATGCTCTAAGGCCCATGCTGCTGACTAGGTAAGGCAGGACAGGCAAATAAGGGAAACTGCTGTGCCATAACAATGCTCACACGGACCTATGCTGTATAATAGGTAAGTTGCATTCACCTGTGCTGGCTAAATTGTGTAGGTATAAAAGAAAGGCCAAGTGCCCTAACAGCCATGCTGCTTGGGAGGGCATGCGTGGCCTCATCTCTTTGTGTGAGTGCCAACTCTAAAGGTGCCTTAAGTGTAGTGAAAACAACCCCCAGCATCAGCTCTTCTTCCTGCTTGATTTTATGTTGTGGTCACAGCTGCATAGGTAAGGATGTTATTTTGCTTCTCTGGCATTAAGTCAAACCCCAGAAGTTTGTATTAGAAAAGTGGCCTGGAAAGTACTGCACTAACAGACATGCAAAGCCTCTGACTTCTGGGGAATAACCAGCTTTGAAGTAAAATATGCTCAGCAATAATCCATGCACACTTCATTAATTTCAGAACTGCAACAGCAAAGTACTACTTAGAAAAAGCCGTAAGACAGTAATGAAGGGTTTGGGGGTTATTTTTATTTTTAATCCCAAAAGCTCCTTATCTCCATTCTCCATGTTTTTTCATTCAATTTACAGTAGTCTAAATTAAAGCTCATCCAACAAAAAAGTGACACATTAAGTTTGACTAACCTCTTCACCCCCCTCTTGATGAGAATCCTTTCTTCCTCAAGGGAAGAAATGAAACAACTTTACAAGGGCTACACTGCTTGTTTAAGATAACTTTTCTTTGCACTTTGTGTTTAATGGAATTTGGCTGATCTGGGATATTTTAGCACTTTAAATAATTAAGTTGATATAGTGAGGGTAGCAGTTTTTGTCAAGTCTTAACGAACACAAAAGGGTCTATAGGCACCAAGCTGCCAGAAAGGCAGTATTTTGTTATCTGTCAACATGCATGCATCTTTCTCTACCACACCCCTAGTCAAGTTTGAGAACCCCTTAACGTTGGCTACTGCATGATATGAAACATCAGTTACTGCTCAAATTTGAGTCAAAGCTTAGACTCAAAACAGAGTAGTTGCAGTCTAACACTGCTTCTAAGTGCAGCTGTGAGTTGCTGCTGCATGGAGGACACTCGTGCCCCTTTTCCCTCCCTTCTGCTGGCCTGTGTAGCTGCAGTGTATGCCATGTCCAGAAAGCTGTGATGCACTGGAAAAACCAACGTTCAAAAATGCAGTTGATCCCTAAACCTGATACAAGTGGTACAGCACGATGTTCAGCTGGGCAGTGGAATAGGGCCATCTTGCTGTCACAGCCTGCTATTACTCCAGCCTGTGAGACTGGATTAAGGAGGAGGTTTGATTGGTTGGTTGAGCACTTCAGTTTATCAAAACCTGGCTCTAACAGAAGCAATCCAACCTGCTCTTATAACTCATGCTCTCTTCTTGCACTTTAAGAGTTCATGTCAATGAACAGAAAGTAATTAAGTCAAAACCAACTACGCTGAGAAGCAGGAGGAACCAAAAAGAAGGGATAGGGGAAACCTCGTCTGGTTTAGTGGTCACAGTAGTCTTAAATTGGAATGTTTCAACTTTTAGAGAAAGAAACATGACAATCCCTTTCCTTTGCAGCGTCTGAACTTTAAATGTGCTCAAGACAACCTGATCACTTCACAAGTTGTACCTGAATGACAAAGTAAAGCTGACTGTAGTTTTCCGATCATGCAGATGAGTTACTGTGAATGACTTGCCTTATGTTTGCTCTACCGCTTCAAGTTTCCACTGGCTGTGGTCCTGTCAACGCACTCCCCACAGCACAGGGCACCACAGGCCTGGGCCTCTTTTAAACTGTGCCTATTTTAAACAACAAGGGATGTTTTGGCCCGGTGGCCATGGGGCAGAAGCGATGGTGTGCTGCGCCTCCTGCACCTCCAACCTGCATGGAAGCTAGTAGCGTCTTTAAAAATGATAGTTAGGTGGGTGAAACCAACGTTGAAAGAGCAGGCCCTTATGGCAGCTTTAATATTTTGTGTGCATCAGGCTTTGTTTGTAGCTTGCTAGGTAAATTTGCCTCATGTCCCGCTTCTAGAAGTGGGCGAGGTGTATCTGAAGTGCAGTTACCCTAAGCACAGCCCTGCTACTCGCCCTGCGAGATGGTGCGTGTGGTTACTGCCATCGGCCGCGCCCTCAGGGTCTTGGGCTCCTCGCTCAGCCCGCCCGCGCCCCCCTGACGGCACCGCGCCCCTCCCCGCGATGCCACCGCTCAGTGCCCCTGGTTTGACCCCTGCCGCCGCTGTAGGCGCCTGCCGTTCTCCGCAGCCGCTGCTGTACTTCCCTCGGCCGCATCCCTCCTGGATCAAACCCACCCCCGCGCCCCCATTCCCGCCCCCGCGGGGCCCCGGCTGCCCCACAGCCCCTCCCGCGCCCCGTCCGCCATTTTGTGCAGCGTGAGGCCCGCTTGGGTGCTGCGGTGCGGGCGCGGAGGGGGCAGCGGGGCCCCACCATGGCCGCGCCTCGGGCTCGGCTGCCCGTCCGTCCCCACTCACGGCAGCGGCGGTCAGCGGTCGGGCTCAGGCGTGGGCCGTGGGGGCCGCCATAGCTGCGATACCGGCGGCGGGCGGCAGAGGGCGATGCCAGGTGGCGCTGCGAATGCAGCGGAGGGTGTCATAGTTACAGAATATGCTGAATTGGAAGAGACTCCCAAGGATCATCGAGTCCAACTTCTGGCCCCGCAGAGGACCATCCCCAAGACCATCATGTGTCTGAGAGCGTTGTCCAAGCGCTTCTTGAACTCGGGCAGGCTTGGTGCTTGGAAAGTGCTCCCCACTTTCTTAGGGAGCCTGTTCCAGTGCTCAACCACCCTCTGGGTGGTTTTTCCTAAAGGTCCCCTGACACAGCTTCGTGCCGTTCACTTGGGTTCTCTCACTGGTCGCCAGAGAGAAGAGATCAGTGTTTGCCCCTCCTCTTCCCCTCACGAGGAAGTTGTAGACTGCAATGAGTTCTCCCTTTACTCTTTTCTAGGCCAAACAGGCTAAGTGACCTCAGCTGCTTCTTGTATGGTTTCCACTACAGAGCCTTCACTGTCCTCGTTGCCCTCCTTTGGATGCTCTCTAGTAGTTTAATATCTTTCTTTTATTGTGTTCTGTTGCATCATGTCTCAACCAGGGTTTTTTTATCGAGGGTCCCTCTCCTCAGCATCCTAGTTGGGAGTTTCCTCAGTCCGTGTCTTGCTGGAGCAGGCAGGTGTCCCACAGCCATGGCTTCGGCTGCAGGGCTAAGCTGTGGGAGGCCTGCAAAGGGAGAACTGCAGTCCCCCAACTAGCTGCCACCGCACAGACCTCCCAGCAATTCAGGTCCCCCCAGCTCTGCCCACACCTGAACTTCCTGCCAGAGATCTGCTCTTTTATGGTGCTTCAATATTATTTTTTTCCAGGACAAGCCCTGATCCAATGGACACCATAAAACAACTCTTGTGTAGTCAAATAAAATTGAAACACTCAACAGAATTTCTGCAAGTGTCTGTCCAGCAATCCCCCCCAAAAACTCTGGCTCCAATCTGACCATCTAACTCCACACACTAATATTAATATTTAATTTAATCACTGCTGTCTTTAGCTCATCTTTTTCATTCCAGATTTATCCCTCACCATTGTCCCACATAAGCTGGTGTCCCTGTCAGAGTTTATTTAAGCAAGCTGTCCAGCGCTGTCCCTGAGCTCAGCACTTAGGCTGTAGCATTTGTAAAGTGTGTGTGTGAGTGCTGCTGGATTATGTCATCCCGAGCCTCGGCTTGCGGTTTTGATTCATCTGAAATTAAATGATGAGTGTACCAATAACGTCAGAGTGTATTCCACTGCTGTTCCTTATTGCATTCTACCTGCTTTGATGTTTGTTGTGTGGGCTTCCTGGCTGAGGAATTGTGTAAGGCACTCTTCTCAGTGCTGTTGCCAAGCCAGTTTGTTTTGTTATCCAATATTCTGTTATTCCAGCTTATTTACACTTTTTGCCTTACCGTTGTGATTTAGTGGAATACTATCTGCTATTTTATTCTCCCGTATAAAACTGTTTCTTCCCATGGAGGACTTCTAGTGGTTTCAAGTCAACTCCTGTCATCAGGAGTTGATTACATGGTTTTGCATTGCTTAGTTGTTACTGACAAAATAATTGACAAATGAGATGTTGCTACGTTGTAGCAGAAATTAATTAATACTGCTTGCTAGGGCTTGTAAAACTCCTGGGGTTGTGGAAGGTGAGAGCTGGCAGAAACTTGGTATGGAAAGACAATCAGCAGAGCTAAAGGGCATGCAGATATGACCAAAAAAGAGACAATGAGAAATACAGCACAAAAAAGGGAGCAGGTGGCCTCTTCCTACACTCCTAAGAAGCCCTGGCATTAAGAGACTGTTTTATATGCACAGCTGCAGGTTTTTTAACCTCTCTTCCTCTCCTCCTGCCTTTCCACTACCGTCTCTTCTTTGTGGGAGTTGGTGGCCTTTAGGTTCAAGGTGGTCTGACTCCTATATGTCTAATTACCTTCTGAAGAATCTGTTTCATATATTTCAGACCTGAAGAAGGATTTTGTGCCAAAAGCTTGTCTACAGTTCCCAGCTATGCCTGCGTTGGCCTAACTACCCCTGCAGGCCTTTTTTAGTGGTACTTTTGCAACGATGAAAGCCATACAATATCCATCCAATTTTGGTGAAATCTTATTGGTATTGAAAGACACTCATTATTCATAGATACTCCTTCTGCTATTTCCACATGGAAAGAGAAACAGATGGTTATACTGTTATACCAGTAGAGCTATGTCCATGCTGGGGACTATTTGCTATTTGCTGTTGCTTCTTTCCAGGCTGGTGTCTCCCTGTGCCCACTGTCATCACCCTGGGGACCCAGCTTCTCTTGCTATCCTGGCCACTCCTCTCACGGCCACACATGACTCCTCCAGAGCCCATATCTTGTTCCACCTCTGGAAGAACCACTCCCCCCACCCTCCCAATCTTATCCAGATCTGGAGCTCATTTAAATGTTGAGGTTTTTAACTAGCCACCTGAATAAGCAAACAACCTTATGGCAGAGAGAGCTCCAGGCTGTATACAGGGATCAAACAGCAAGTAGGCACATGACTGGTTTAAGCTAACCTAACTCTACTGTGCGGTCGAAAGAGTTGTGCCCTCCTGTTTGGCTGTGTGTTGTACCACTTCCATCTCGTTGGGGATCTGATTCATTTGGAAAGTGGGTGGGTTTTTTGGATTTTTTTGGACAAGATTAATTATGAGATTGGACGTGTCCCACATCCTGTAGAACACGTGGCTGTACAAATGGGAGCATGGTTATTGAATCCAAGGGCTCTGAGTTACATCTGCCTCTAATCACTCCCATATGCGTTCTTTCCCGTGTTCTGCTATGCGTTAAGGTTTCCTATCATGTGCTAATTGATTCATTACTTTATGCTAAGCATACTGTTACGTGCTAATCGTTAACTGTCCCATATGTTGAACTTATGAGGAACATCTTTAAATTCTGTATCTCCTGGTCTGCCAATCCCCCTTTATGTAATATCACATATATGTTGGAGACCTTCAGACTTTAAACTTCCTGCTTGTTAGTTTTGTGTATAATGCTTGAGTTACCCTCTGGAGCTCCTCCTTATTTCAGTTGTGTAATGACTGTAATTAAAGCTGCTGTGGCATAGGTCTGTGCTTTAGCCTATGGTAATACAACATGTTTGAGAGCGGATGGAAAAAGTTTTGAAACATCCTGTGACGTATTTGAAACAACCAGCATAGTAATGTCAGCATAAACTCTGTGCGCAAGTTTTCTCAAGGAAATGTAGCTGAGAGGAGGCCAAGGGAGTTCCTGAAGTCTTTCTAATAAGGAAGTTAACTGGTCAGAAACGAGTGAGAAAAGATGGAAAGAAAGGTGTGTCACTCTCAAAATCCCAATCTGCAGAATTTCAGTATAAAGGAATAATGACAGATTTCTTCCAGTATGGCTACTTACACAGCACACCCTAAGATTTACCAGAAGCGGGTTGAATTAAACACACTTGTGTGTAAAACAAAAAAGGTACTGGGTTCTCCAGCGTTATTTCTATTTCATCTTTGAGATGAATGAGTACAGAACTTGATCCTTTGTACATGTAGTCCCAATGTGACACAGTTCTAGTTTCCATGTGGAATTCAGACCATCCTCATTTCATATACTGCTCATTGCAGTAACTGCTGGCCTGGGGGTAAATAACTGCACCCTCACAGGCTTTTATCTTCCAAGCCCTTAAAGTAACAGCTAAAAGTCCTGTTGTGTGTAGATAACAAACGGCAAGTAAAGAGGCTAGGAGTAAGATATGGGTAAAAAGTGGCTTTCCTAGGAAAATCTAGTGCTTAAGCACAGTATGTTGTGGGCCAGGAAGCAATCCCTGTAGAAAGGGAGGCAAACAGTCTTTAATAAGAGCTTGCCTAACATCTGGCCTGGGCTGTCCCAGCATCTGCTCTCTGTATACCTGCTGCTTGGGCAAAGCCAGGCAGAGAGTGATCTCTTTCCCACTCCCAATTTCCCAATGTTGAAACTCCCAATTTCCTGTGCACAGATTCATCCTGCAATGTAAACCCTAGGGGATGCAGCTGGGAGACACAAGCATTGCTGACGTACAAGTGTCTGCAGGCCGTTGCAATGAGTGGGCTCTGGGTAGTGCCTGGCTGGGGTTATGGTCCCGCAGGTGGGCTCATTACCTGGTGTGCAATGTCAAATCACACTGAGGCGATGTATGTCTATTTCTTTATTCTAGTTTGTGCAAAGTAGGGAGTTGGTGGTAACCCACAAAAGGCTAGCTTCCCCATCATCAAAACTTTACATTACTTATACGTTTTAGCAAACAAAAGTACCAGTATTCATTGTCTACAAGTTACATAGTGCTCTCATTAGGTAGTATTCTATATTCTATTGGTTCAATGATTCACCTCATGCGAATTAGTCCTCATGCTCAGTCTTCTCCTTCTTTTGAGTCGGTGGTTTCTAGAGTCGGTGTGCTGTGAGTCAGTGGCTGTGATCTCCCCCTGCCAAAATCCCTTTTACCCAGTTAGCACTTTAGATTGTTGGCACTGTTTGTTCCTCCTTTGGACTTTGTCTTGGGTGTTCTGCCAAGAATCCTTGTGGTCTGTTAGTTCAGCATTCCCTAGTGACTGATTTCAGTAGATATATAATCCTAAGTTCCTCTTTTTCCCTGTTCTTTCTCTGTGGATGCATTTACTGAGGCATATTAAGCATATACAATGCCTTTTATTGATATGTAGTTTATCTATTTGGAAACCGTACGTCAGGGTGATGACCGCTGCGCGGGCTTAACTGGGGGTCTCGCACAGGTCCCCAGGGAGGTGTCACAGAATGACACTGTGCCCCTTGGTAGCCACGTGCAGCTTTCTTGGTGTGTCCTAAGCAAAAGCTCCCTGCACCAGCTGCCTCTGGCTACAGCCCGCCCCTATGGAGCCTTATTGGATTCCTGGCCGAGGGGGTGTTGCTGCCGCGGCAGCGATAGGGCGTGCGGTCGGTGATATGCCGGAGCTGCGGAGCGTTGTATAAGAGGGAGCTGCAGGGAGCAGTGGAGAATTAAACAGGATCACGTTTCTCCTCTGTGATCTTACGAGGTTAGTGGCTATTACTTAATCCTTGCTAACTGTAATTAGGATTTGGATGCAGCGCTTTCGTCTTTCGTCCCCGCCCCCCGCAGCCCTCCTCAAGGTTGTTCGCTACCGGCGTTCCCCCCTCTGTGGCGAAGGATTGGGGGAGTCCTGCGAGTCACGTTGCTCCAAAGACACCCACCACAGCAGAGGGAGAGGCCAGCGCTTGGGGAGCGGGGTCACGGAGAGAAAGAAAAAAGGGACAAGTCTTTTGTTTGGAAGAATATCCAGGGTGCGGTGAAAGAAGAGTGTAATGATGTAAATGATGTGGAAGTAACCGATAAGCATCGTGGCGTGGCCAGGGCACTTCATGATGAGAGTGTGAGAGGTCATATAAAGCCTTTCCTACAAAGTGGCTTCTGGGCTTGTTTTGAGAAGTGCTGAACTTCCTCCAAATCCTGTTAAAATCCATGTTTACTGCAAGTGTTTGACACTCCCTTCCGAACCAGCAGACTGTACCTCAGTTTACCCACGTGTAAACTGGGGATGAGAATATTTTCCTTTTGTAAAAGAACGTGGTGGGTACATGTTTCATGCAGCTTTTGGTGGGAAAAAGGTGATTCTTATGTTCTCAGATACAGTACAGAATCTGTGTGTAAAACACGGTGACACTTTATTAGTAATTACTTCATGCTCTAATCACAGCTATTGCCTATCTCTGTCTTAAAAAAAAAAGAAAAAGATGCATCAAGTCTCAATCTATATACAGCGAAAAGACAAGCTCAGCCTTTATATACTTCCTGGCATCATGCTGAACTTCTGTGTTGGAGCTTGTTAAAAAAAGAAAAGAACCAGTGTTAATTAGGGCAACAGTTTACTTAACTGATTTTGTGTGAAATAATTTTTATCCAATTCCTTGCATTGATTTGCCAAATTATTTTTTGTGGAGTGAGGATAGTCTTTCACCTGTTGGTTCTCTAATTACAGATGTGAACACAGAATGACACTGTGCCAAAAATCAATAACATAGTGTTTGGGCATCTTTCTGTCATTTGTGTCAATAAATGAGGGAATGAAGACACATCTGTTTCAGTAATGTAAATCCAAATTGCAGTTTAGTCTTTGCAAAATAAAGAGCAATAGGTTAATATTTTAAATTATTTTAAGCATATATAAGAAAGCCTTAAAGTCTTACTAGAAACTGTCACAAGTGGTGCATGCCACTTAGATAGTAAATAATTGATAGTAAAATATTACCAAATTATATATTTCTTCGCACTGGATCAGGGAACTTCCTTTGTACTGGAAGGCTGATGATTCTGGACTTGTGCTCCTGGATTTACATCCACATGGTCAACAAACTATCAGTTTCTTCAGACAGTGAACTGAGTTACTGTTAGTAAGTAACTGGAGTTTGTCAATGAAGTATGGTCTGTGTTATCCTTAGAGGAATAGCAATGCTTATTTTGTAGAGCTAAAAAAGCAGAATCAATCTTTGTAGTTTTCAACTTCTCATTCTTAGTGTCCTCATTATTTTTGAAATTATGCTAACTAGATGTTTCAATGCCCACTCCTCACACCCCCTGAAAAAACCCAAGCCCAACAACCCAAAAATACCACCACATTCAGCTCTGAGAGACTTCATTTTAAAGGTCAAAGGACAGATTTTTTTTTGTAATTTTTTTTTTTTTTGTAATGAAGAACATCTACTGTATCTACAGACTTTGAAAAGTAGTCTTAGCAGATGGGAACAGGACCACTTTGCTCTCTCCACTAAAAATGAACTGTCATGGTCAATACAAGTGAAGATAAATGGATACATTAACTGACCAGTTTTCAAATTAAAATGGGAATCACTTTCCATGTTATGCTTTGGTGTCAGGACTTCAATAAAATGGAAGACTGGAATGCACATTGGCATTTTTGCTTTTTAATGATGACTCTGAAATAACCTCAGCTTCATCTGTCTTGTAGAAAAGATATTGCACTGTATGTTGTGCAGATATGTTGTAGGAAGCTTCACTGGGTGTTTTCCATTACCACTGCTGCAGTCCATTGAAGCTCTGTCTGTGTTGCCATCCCTGGCTAGGTAAGCAGCAGTCCGGAGATAAAACTAAACCGAAGCTGGAAAGAAGTGGAGTAGATAACAGAAAGAGCTTGGATGGATATGATAAAGCAGTTTTTGCAGTGGGAGAACAATTCCCTGGAAAGGAATTTCTGTGTTTCAAAAGGTGATAGAGCAACATCAACATATGCTGGACTGCGAATAACTTTTTCGCCTCTAATTTTCACACAACCGTAGATCTTTCTGAAACTTGCAGGTAGTGCTCAGTGTATTAAAATAACTTACATTATGCTTGTACTGTATGTTATTAAGCAAGACATCAAAAAGGTTGCTTCACTGAGGTGGGAGGGAATGGAGCTTAGGGAGGAAAAACAATCTGAAAGTCAAGACGCCAGCTTAATCCTATAGTTAAAGAAACCCCAAACCTCACTGGATGTATACATGTCATGTTGTAACTTAGTGGAACAAAGCTTGCTGAGGACCTATCCCACTTCTCTGGAGCTTGCCTTGAACTGTGGCAAGTGTTCTCTCGCCTGTAAGGCCTAATTGTTGGGCTTACATCTTGAAACTTTATAAAATAATTGTAATAAAAAGATAAATATACATTTTACTTGTTTCCTCTCTACTAAGCAAAAGGAGCTTTGGCTTTTTATTTAACTGAACTTAAGTATTCCCTAGACTGCAACCCAGACAGAGCTCTACTGTCTAATTAGAAAACATTGAAGAAAACACACCTGACTGGGAAAGATAATGAAATGCTTTCGCTAATCCTGTTCCTCCAGATGAGCACAATCCACCACTTTAACAACATGAGTTCAACAATTAGCATAAACAAAGCGGTTTTTTTGTTGGTTTTTTTTTTAATCTTCTTTCTTTTCAGTATACCATTATAAACCAGTTAGAAAGAGCCTGTTTGGGGCAACTAGTGTTCCTGTTGTGGTAACTATCCTAAATGCTAAATTAAAGGCTACACTACATTGGCTAATAAAACAAACTCTCTTGGCTCAAGTAATGTTACCATGTTTATTAACTTTCCCTTATAGCGAAAGGTATAGGCAAAAAGGTATATTTATTGTCTTGTCACTGCCTTTGTTCTGTGAATGAGAGGAGAGGAAAGCTGTGGGAATGAACACGGAATTATTAAATAATCCCTAAATTACAGAAAGAAAGAAAGAAGTTGTACAGGATGTGAGGGGTAAAATTGAGACCACAATTGTTCTAGTTGAAATGCCATTCTTTGCTATGCTAGAAGCTGTAAAGCTTTGTGACCCTTTCTGTTGCTAGGGAGAGCAGCCCTTAGTCAGTATTTAGTGTCTTTTGTTGGCACCGACACAGATTAGCCACAGAAGACTGGTTAGTCTGTTATTTGGTGATGAACACAGAGACTGAGGTGGCTTGCTCATACTTGTCTTTGGAGTAATTTGCTAATTTTTCTCAGACGTAGCTGGAAGTGGGATCAGCAGGTTGGTATAGATCTCTCTGTGCCTAGTCTTGGTGACAGAAGATACAAATGTATGAAGGACTGAGAATTTTTTTTTTTTTTGTTGCCATTACATCAGATTCATAAAATTTGGATGGAGCAGGCAAATTAGCTCCTGGTTTGTGTCTTCTTTTTTTTTTTTTTTTTCATAAGTATGGAGTACTTGACTTTTCAGTTTGAGTATCCTGGAGTGCACTGTCTGTAAGAAACAGTTCTGAAGTGTCTGAGATCTTAGGTTCACCACCCAGAAATCAGCATAACCGATCTCAGCAGCTGCTGAAAATGTTTGCTCTAGGAAACGTGTTTTTTGTTTGGACTTTAGATTTTTTTAAATCTATTTTACATGTACTTACTTGCATAGTGAAGTGAGATAGCTATCCATGTATTTAGCCCAGTATTTACAAATTAAGGCAAACTGTCTGTTTTTATATGCCTGGCATCTGTAATGAGACCTTAAGACTGAGGGCTCTTGAAAAACTATTTTCAAAATAAATAGGTCATTTGCCTGACTCTGTTTAAAAATAGGAGTTTCCAATGCAGTCCTTCCTGGATAGGTCCTGGTGACAGTCATCCTGATCTAGTAATATTTGCAATACTGACACAATGAAAACACAGCGAAAGAACCATAAAAATAGCCATATTATATGATAATATAAACAGTGTTTAAAGTGGCTGGTCCTCTGTTTTAGGGAAGATAAGAGCTTCACATCCTTTCTCCTCTTGCCCTCCAAGTAGGGAATGTGGCCATGTGATTCTCTGGCTGCTCTGAACCCAGTTTTTCTGTTAAGACTCCATCAAAGAGGATACTGCTTTCTCAAGAGGGCAGAGATGAAGACCACAGTCTTTATTCCCTGGTGTCTTTAAAGAAGCCCTAATTTTGCACCAGGGATACACATGAGGCACCTTGTTTCCCTGGTGGAAGGTCAGCAGTTTTTTTGTATTCATGTACTCAGATTGAGAGCACCTTTCAGAAACAACTGCTGGTCTGTTGCATGTTACCATCCCTGTCATTTGGCTGGTACCTTTTAGCATCAAATGGCATGTAATATCAGAAACAAAATGTTCCTCTTTTTAAAACACAGAAGGGAAAATCCTCCTATCCTAGATGTTGCTAAGTTATCAACTCCTAAGAAGCATGAAGGTGCTGATAACACCAGAGATTAATTTTCTTTTGGTTAAATGACTACTTAATGAGGCTTTAACTCTTCATCTTTTGCCTGTGGGATCTCATACTACTATGCTGACTGAGATAGCCTTTTTCATACAAAGAATCCTCATCAGCAGGGAGAACTCATGCAGTTGCCAAGTCACTCTCCATCATATTCAAAAAGTCATGGCAATCAGATGAAGTCCCCAGTGACAGGAAAAAGGAAACATCACACTTGCAGCAGGGGGATTGGACTAGAAGATCTTTAAATGTTTCTTTCAACCCAAACCATTCTGTTGTTCTAACAAAGTAGATTCCTTTTCAGTGTGCCCATTATTATTTTTAATTTACACCTCCTACATTACCTTATTTTTGCTTATTGGCCTATCTGGAATAAATTTTCCTATTCCAGATTGTGGAACTAAAATCCATTGGGAGGAAAAAGCATCCAGCCTTACAGCAAGTGTAGTCAAATGGCTTGTGATCTCTAAGTCTGTCTCACAAGCCATTTTTGGGCCATTTTTTGCTCTTTTTCTGACTCAATCCTAAACAGAGCCAATGGATCTGAGTGGTCTCAGAGGATTATTACAGATTATTACAGACAGTTGTCATTCACATATTCTGAGCTGCTGAGGCTCCATTGCTGCCTTTATGTACACAAGTCTGACCATAGGAGGAAAGAACAGAGATTTAGTGTCCAATATCTAAGACAGGCATCTGTAAAACAATGACAGCTTACAGATGCCCATGTGTAGTGTTTGTGTTTATCGTATTAGTGTAAGATGCCTTGTGTTTTCCATTTCTAATAATAAAGAAAGAGATTGTTTGAAACTCATTTTATGGAGGGGCCAGAGTCATGCCTGAGATGTGGATGGCTTAAATAATAGATAATAAACTTAAAAGGTTAACTTTCTTCCCAGAACCTCAAAATGCTTTCTTGGGTTACGGTAGCAGAGAAGAAGGGATTTAGATGGGTATTTTAAAAAGGAGCAAGGCTGAATAAAGCAATGATCAGGATTGCTGTTACATTTTAAAATTACTATTGGTGGCACAGGATGGTGGTAGTTCAGCACAGCCACTCTCTTCAGAACGCAGCGACCTCTTTGGCTGTTTAAAGGAATGGTGCAGTTAAGGACGTGAACTTGAGTTGGGGTCAAATCTCTTCTCCAACAGTAACTGTTAAATCACTTCACCAAAATATTGCAGAAAAAGTGGGGTGGATATACTCTAGTAAAATCCGGTTAATAGAGAGAAATGTCTGCATTACGTTTCAAATGCAAGTATTGACTCTAAAAAATCTAGTGCTTCCATGATCCTGTTATTTTTCTACTTCTTTTACAAGGTATATTCCCCTCTTTCAGTGCCCCAAGTATTGTCTGCTCCTGAACCTTTGCAATAGCTGTTTTAGTCATTTCAAAGTTAGGTGCTTGTGCCGATTCTGTCTTTTGTGGAATATTATCCATTTGTTCAGCCACAGTTGTTATAAATAACGTAATAGTCCACACTGAGTACATGCAGTTGGCAGAGGAAAGAAGAGGAGCGATACTGGATTCTTTTATCCCAATTGCATGGCCATGCTGGTTCTGAATGAGTTGTGTATTTAAAATACTCCTCTGAGCAGGCAGTCAGCTTCACTAAAACCTTCCAGCTCCACATCTTTGAAGGCAGATTGTGAGGAATAAAGGGGAGCTGGGGGTGTTTAAGTCTATTACCCAGCTATAGGTATTTTTACATAAATTTTGGAGAGGGTCTTGAGTTTTTGTAAGCTCTGCCAGCAGCTTCACTGTCCCCAAACTGACAGAAGTTAACAAAGTATGTAGAATCTATGATGCCCTTAATATACTGGCACAATCCATCCTGTACCCTTCTCCAGGCTGTCCCTGCATGGACTCAATCATCAAGTCCATTTATAGTTTTTGGTGAGTTTTGTATTCATTACACATTCATGTGCAGGAGTTGAAATGTATATCCATCTTTCACTTAACATGTTTTAAATAATAGATAGTTTAGGAGTGGCTTGAGCCAAGTTGAATCTTCTACTTTGCTTGAAGTTGGACCTAACTTGATGGTAGTTTTCTAGGTCCTTTTGGAGACTTTTTGGAACGATAAATCTGGGGATTGTGAATCTGTAAAGAGGAAGACAGTTGTAAATAGGAACCATTTTGTAGGTTGTTCTTTTTCTTGTTTATCAAGCCCAAGACTGAGCATGTCAGGCTCTAGCTTGGCATGCTTGAAGGATCAGGTTTAGACATGCTCAGAGATGACTGTACAGGCAAATCAAACCTAGTGATAATTTAGCCATGTTCTTGGCATATAAAACTACATCTCTGCTCACAGAAATTGCAGTGTTTGATGTGGGTAGACCTAAGAATTGGAAGAGGAGACGAGGCGTTTGCTTCTGCATTGTGTTCAGTTATACACAAAGAAAGCATTGTTTTTCCTAAAACACTTTGCATGGAACCTTATGTGTAATTGCAGTACTGTGGGAAATATGCTTTTACAGGTTTTCTGTAACCTTAATTTTTTTTTTTTTAATTTCATTTTCTTATCAGGTTTTAGGTAGGATACCAAATACCCCCTCTAGTGGCTGATACTTCAGTAAAGGTGTTTTGCTTTTTTGGGACAATTATAACAGATGAATAGCACATCAGGACTACTTGACTGCTAAAGCACATTGATTTACAGACTAACTCTTCATGAGAGAGAGGCTGGCCTATCTCATTCTTGAGTTTTGTGTTGCCCAGTAACATGAAAAATACTGAGCTCTAAAGTTAGGAGTGAATAACCTCAATTGTTAATCTTCATTCAAAAGCTTCTCCTTTTCCCTAGTCTTGAGCAATGTCTGACATTGGTAGATTTCCAAAATGTAATATGAATGGAGAGAAACCATTGCATTTTTCAGGCCTTACTGTGGAGTTGTAGACTTGATAAAATGACAGAGGTGTTAGAGCATGATTTTTAAAAATAGAACGTTATGCAAAACTTTATCAATTTCCTAAGTTGTCTCAATCTAGTTATTAAAAAAACCCACTTTATCTTACTCTCAATTTATTTTAGAAGGGTGAAAACATTTTTTACTGCTGGATAGAGGATGAGAAAGCTAAAAAAGTATGCTTGTCTGACTAGCTGAATTTTGTGTATATTGTCTGCTCTGAAGAGAGTATGGGGCAGGACTCTGGTGTTATGAGTTGCTATCATACTAACGATGCTGGCAGAGGATTTCATCAGCCATGGTAAGCAATATCTTTATGGTGACTGCAGCGTGTAGCAAGAGTGCTTTTTTTGTTTGGGGAATTCTCAAAATAGGTCAGCCTGTTACAGATCTGGGATGCAGTGACCTTTAGTGGACCGGAAGATAGGTATCATCTATTGGGCTGAGTCCATAAAGATATTAATGGAACATACTTGTAGCGGGATATGTGTTTTGTTCTTGTGCCTACTAATATTACAGTAAACAGCAAGAGCTCTTATTTCTTAATGGGCTCGTAGGAGTATTCTCATTGAGATCAATGGGATTACTTGCGATTAAAGCTAAGCATGCATATAATTCCTTTTAGGTTTCGAGTTTCAGATTAATTTAACAGCAAGAGAAGAGAAAGAAGAAATCTCTTTTTGTGTTATGCATTATAGGGCATTGTTTTATATAGATATTTGAATACTAACTTTAGTTACAGTCATATTTTCTAGATGTCTGTTCTGTGTGGGATTTCCTACAGAGAAGAAGAGAGGTTGTAGTAATACCTACTTCTTACATTGCACTTATTGTCAGTAGGTCTGAGAATGCTCTACAGAGAGAGAGGTTTCTGCTGTTCTGGAACTGGGAGGACTGATGAGGAAAGGGGGTGTGATTTGCTTGCTTTAGGTCACCCAGTAAACTTCTCGGATAAAGTAAGAATACAGCCTGGAAATATGGGTTTCCTGCATCTGCCCAGCACAGCTCTGCGTTCTTTAGGCCCTCTGAAGAAGTAAGAGCTTGTAGAAAGGAGTGCAGTAATTGGCAGGAAAATTCAGGGGCAGATGTAATAATTGAGAAAATATTTCAGAACATTTTTCTGTAATTGTTTATCATCACTTCCAGTTGTATTACAACAAAAGGTTGGAAGCCTCTTTGGCATTAGAGTTTACCTGCAAAGTACTTGTGAATCTATCAGGTGATGTAGAGAAGCCTCTTCTCTCAGTAGGTGATACAGCAAAAACAAAATGAGCAGCATAAAGGAGGGAAGGAAATGGGCTGAGATTCTCGGGCATGTCTCAGCTCCCTGCCCTCATGATTAGCTCTGAGTAAAGTTTCCCCGGAAATGCAGGTATGGATAAGTAGTCCTCCAGTCATTGTTTTTACCAGAATATGAAAAGCTCTCAAAAAAAAAAAAAAAAAAAAAAAAGTGTAAGAGTCAGGACAAAACAATAATATCTTTGTATGAAATAGATGTTCAAGCAGAGTCTCAGTTATTAGTGTTCAGACACTTAGCTGTGCAGACACTTTACGCTGGGGGCTTTATTGCTCTACAGGGAAGCCAGGAAACATGGTTCATGGTCCACAGGGACCTGGCAGAGTTCAACTTTGTGATAGCTCGAGTGTTTTATGTGGGTGTTAAATCAAAAAAAGTGGTGGAGGATGTGTCTCATGCCTTTTTTTTTTTTTTTTTTTGCCTTTTTGAGTTAGAACTGTTTTTAGCTTTACAGGGGTTATTTTCTCAGGCACAGATTGGGACTGTAGCAATAATATTGTTTGATCTCATGGAAAATTAGGATCTGAAAATTGTTGATATCTCCAAAACATAGCTCATTGTCCTGAATAGACTTTACTCCAAAGTAATTAGCTTGTTGCTTGTTAAAACACTCTTCTCTTCTTCTATCACTGGCTTTCAAAAAATGTTATAGCACATTAAAGCCTGAAATAAATTTTGGGGGTGTTTTTTTGTCTCTCTTTGTTTTAGGCATGTGCTAATTAGCCACATACAAGCAGCCTTTTGGTTAAAAAGTAGCTGTGATGAGGCTGCAGTTATGTGCAATTGTTTATTTAGCCACCAAAAGTTTCACGAGACTTTCTGAAATTCTCTCCAGAATAGTTCCTGGAAAATTACCATTATAAGTAAGGGTTTGCTTTTTTTTTTAAGGGAATATTTTTATAAAATAAAAAGTGGAGTCCTTCATGTCTTCCTCTTAATTTTCAGGTGCCCCAAAGCAGGCTCAGTTCTTTCTTGGATAGTTTCAGCCTTAGCAGTGTAGGTATATCAAAATGTAATTTGACTCTCAGTTTTAAACAAAATGAGCCTGCCTGACCTATCTCAAAAGTGTTATTTGCCTTTGTTTTTCCTCTGCATACTAGCAACCAAATCTGAACCACAAAGGGTGAATACAGACAAGAGAACAGGATGAAATGGTCATTCATACCCATGCATGTCCCTCACAGAACTTCTGTTTCAGTCCTCCACAGGGTAGAATATATCACATATTAAAACCAGATCTTCAGGTTATTCTTTCAGTACTTCTCATGGTGTTATATTACTTTCATGAGATGGTTTTGCTTCAATTATGGAGTTGCAGGCTGTGGAAAGCAGCCCTACTGAGATGGGAGTCAGAACCACTGCAGACTCTGGAGTTAGCAGATTTAGCTTGCAGAACTATGTTCTAACAAAAGTTTTCCTTCTACTCAGATATTAATGCTGGAGACAGCGTATCTGGTACAAGTGCAGTCCTTTATTATCAACGATCCACTGTGTAGACTAAAGGTGCTTGTTTGGCAGCTGTAACACAGCATCTGGCCATATCTCAATATAACTATATCAACTTCAGCTTTGGCAGCCAGGGAAAACTGTAATTTAATTGGTGAACCTGCATAAAAATGTGAAACAATGCACGTGTATTGTTCAAATGGCATTTAAAATGGGGGAAGAAAAGTCCCCTCTGGCTCTTTCCACAGTGATGCCAGTCAGGATGAGAGACTTTTCCACCGGCAAACCTGTGTAAGAGTTGGTGCCTTAAAGTTATAACTCATTCAGCAGAGCCTGTGTGCCTGCCAAGAGACTGTGGCCTCGGTTTTGATAGCCTGAAAGATGGGCAGGAGAGATGAAGAGGTGCTGGCAAGCATTGACATTTAAGACTGTAACAAACAGCTTTCAAGGAAAATGTACATGGTTGCTCTACAACTTCTAAGTGCTGCTGTTTTCCTCTGAAATGTGGAAACTGTAAATGGTCTTGTCAGGTTTTCAAGTCAAATTCTGACTTTATGTTCAATTAATGTTTTGAAGAGAATTAACGAAGAGTGTTGGGGGTTGCCTTCCTGTCTGTCTCTTTCTTGCAGAACACTTTACTTTTCTCTTTCTGTATTGCAGCAAACACAGAGCAAAAACAATCCAGCATTTTGGCATTCAAACAATAATTTTCTTTGCCTTCATTTTTGCTTTGCCTTTTTCTTCAAGTCCTGCCTTTAGTGAGGATTCGTGAGGCCCGTGCTGGGTCTACTTCCAGCAGGTCCTTCAGTACATGCAGAGGTTAAAGTGCCTAAATGGTTTCCTGCAGAACAAAGGGTATTTATGCGTCTGAATAGGCTGCTAAATTGGAGCATTTGTGAATTTTTTCACACAAAAACCTCAACACTAACAGAAGCCACTCTGTTCAGCTTCTGCTTTCCCTGCTCCAGGCAGATGTTTCTTGCTAAGAGTAGACAATGAGAGTAAGATGTGATGGCACAGGCTGTATCATGTACCAGCAACCTTGAGTACAGTATCTTCCACTTCTCTGGGTATTTGAAATCAGTGAGTTAGATCTGAAAGGAACTTCAAATTTTCAGCTTGTTGACTTTACAGTGACTGCTGCTGTCTGTCTGGTGTTCCCCTGAAAATTTCTGTTGAGGTTCTGCAACCCTCATCTCGGAGTTTCACTGCGGTAACAGAGAAAACATTTTGGAGGATGTTAATCCACAAGGCTATTCAAAGGGAGCTCCGGAAAACTTCCTCAGTCCAGCCTGGTTTATATTAGAAGAAAAATCAGGCGGAATCCAACAGCCTGAAAGGGGCAAGACTTCGTATGACCCCTGGTCAGTATTTAGGCTGAAAACATATTTCCAGTCAGCACATACACGCAGAACACACATGTACGCCATGTATATGCGTATGTACATGGTCAGTCACAAATCACAGAGCACTCACAGAAACACAGACAGCACCAGCAGTCTCATCTTGTCCCCTTTCTGACTGAGCAAGCTGAAGGTCTGCTAAGTGAGAATATGTAAGTGAGAATATATGTGTATAAGGTGGATCCCTCCAGCAGCCAGGCTCAAACACTCATGGTTCAACTTTTGACTATGCAAAAGTGAACTAACCTTGACAACAGTTTTTTCACATTAAGTACTCATCTGTGAGGTTTCTGTTACTCTTAAGATATGTGTGGCACTTGAAGTAACACACGTAAAAAGACCCAGATGGCAGTGCTTCAGGAAAGCCTCCTGCATCAGTGTTATTTGTGACATGAACTACATGTTATTATATGTGACATGAACTACAAAATATTTTGATTTCTGATGTGAGTCACTCATTCATATCCGTGGGAACAAGACTGTGAAAACTGCAGGGAAAATGCATGAGGCTTACTGAAATTCTTTATATATCATGAGAGAAGGTACCTGTTCTCATTCTGTAATGTCTAAGTATGCCATGAAAAATTTTATTGAAAAAGAAATTGTTCTTAAGTTCTGCCTTTTATCTTGCCTCTCCACGGACTTTGCATTGCCTTAGTGATGTTGCACAAAACAGAGGTAAGCCTCACTTCCCTTAAGCTTACCTCAGTAAGTGTAAACAGTTCTGAGATGTAGAGGCTGAAGTCCCAGTGTGATTGCATGGGGAGGAACACGCTTGCTGGGTGCCTGATCCCTTTGGACATACTCCGTTGTTTGCTTTGCTGCTGAATATTCTTGTTTCATTGCTAAATTTTGCAAGAATATTTGGGCATGGAGCAATTTATTTTTTTTTTTTACTTCGGAGTAGCCTAGATCTACTGCAGGAAATACACAGCAGAAGCACAGAAAGCTCAAGAGCAGAGGAGTGATGGGACAATGATATATCGGTGTAGGATAAATGATCCTCTTCAGCTGAATGCCTTTCTCATCTCTGTGTCATGCAGGGCTCGTCTGCATTGGTAAGAGGAGCCACTTGTGCTGGCTGTCAGTGGGGAAAAGCTCCCACTGCATTCGGCAGCCTCCTTTCCCCCTATCCCACTTCAGAGGGCACCCCAGCGAAGCTGGCAGGCCTGCCTGCAACCTGGCCAGGGCGAGTCTTGCTGGGGTGTGGGATGCATTCCCCACTCACAGTGTGTGAGCACTGCTTTTGGACACTGGCTGATGTACTGTTATATCACTTATGGTACTTTTTTTTTTCAGTATGATGGGAGCCAAAGTCCAGCAGCCTTGAAAATGCCTCTGAAATCTTTTTTGTCAAAGCTTTAGTCGAGGTCACTGATAGTAAGAAAAAAGCATGAAAGGCAGGCACAGCAGTTTATGATTTGGGCTTCCTACTTCCTCTTTTTTTTTCTTGAAAGATAACTGTAGCTGTTATCCTCATGTAAAGGTTTGAAATAAGGAGTAAATTTTTATATATTCATCAGATGAGTATTCTCTATTCTGCTCTTACCTGGTTTGTAACAGTTCTGAAAAACATCTAATTTACTTTTCTCCCTGAGCAGCTGCAGATTTTGTTGTGTGAGCAAAATAAAGGTAATAAAAAGTGGCAGCAGGGATGCAAACATAGCAATTTTTCTCTTAGCGATGTGTATAAGCAATTGTTCTGTAATATACATTTAGTAGCTGTCTCTTTCAGTATGGATACGGTATTAGCCTCCAAACCCTTAACCACCCTTGACTTGGACCAAATGGCTGGTTGCTATGGCAACAGGTTGCATAGTAACAGGTTTTGTTCTTAGTATGAAATAATCTTGCTTATCTTAAATATTACTTTTGAGGAGGTCAGAAGGTGTTCATCAGATGAAGCTAGGAAAGTTTTTTTTCAAAAGAGAGGCAAAAATATTGATATTCAGCAACCTGAGCATCTACAGAGAGATGTTCTTTGTTCACTGAAGAAGGTAGTCAGCTCCCCCACTTTATCCACTTTGTTGAAGCAGAGGTCAGCAGCTTACCAGCAAAAAAAAGCAGTTCTTGGAAATGAGATGACTGTAGGAGGTTCAGTGGAATTTGTTTGCTGTATGACTCCCAATCCTGCTGAAGGCGACAGGCAAATATTAACAGCTTAACACTCTACTAACCTTGGAAATTTCTGAACTTAACTCCTGTTTTCAAACTGTGCTACTTCTAGATTCTGCTGACCTGGTCCTGATGCACACTTGGAGCTCTTTATGGATATAAATTTTAAAGAATTGCAACCATATACTTCAAAATAGCAGGTATTTGGGCTTTTTGATGGCTCTACTTGGCAAGTTCTAATGGAAGACTGCCCTGGGGGGCCAGAGAGGCTGAGGTTGATCTACAGGGATGATCTCCCCAGAGCACAGGTGCCTGACTTCAGTGTGCTGGAAGCAGAGACAAGCATGGCAGAAAGCTGGCATGGATCAGCAGGGTTCTCCTGACTGCCCTCCAACACAAAACCCGAAGGCTTTCACTAGTAAGTTTTGTCCACAGACCTCCAGGTTTTCTGAATCTACTAACAGACTCTATGGGAATGTTACATTACTCACAGTAGAGGAAGATGGTGGTATAGCTCTTGGATGTACAGCAACCCCTGGCAGCAGACATAGTACATCCAAGAGTGCTAGGGACTTGCTTGATATCCCTATGAAGCCATTTGGTGATCAGGGAGGATCCTGATGGCTGGAAAGGGTAAGTATTGTGTTCATCTTCAATACTGTTAAATGTGTTTATTAACCACCTGCACAATAGCCTGGAGTGTGGCTTTGGTAAGTGTGTACCTTTGGTAAGTCTGTGGATGAAATCCAGCTGGAGGGAGTGGTCAATACATCAGAGGGGCTTGGGCAGACAGGAACATCATGATGTTCAGCAAAGGCAAATGTAGAATAGCCCCCTTTTGTATTAGGGAGGGGTTTGAGACATACTGAAACCTGAAAACCATACACCGTTAAAAGCTTAACAAAAACCAATATTTATTACTAAGAGGTGGCCAACAAAACGAACAAACCCAAAAGGGAGGAAGGAAGAGAGAAATAAGCCCCCAGCACGACCTCCCCAGTTACCCAGCTGTTTCCCATAAAGTTATCTTACCGACCTAGCATGCCTATAATTACCCATAGCAGAAGCTGCATCCTTGGAGAGTCAGTAAGTTCACAAATGGGCAGGCGTCCCCGCCAAAAGGCAACGTTGTCCTTGGTGTGAAGATTAGCTCCTCTCCAAGAAAGCACTATCTACTTTTATACAATTAACTGAGTGACCACAACCTCCCAGGTGTGGCCAGCACCGCCCAGCCAGAGGCCCTCAGTCTCACCTCCCGGTTATGCAAGTGCATCTCTTCTGTGCACACGTGAGAACTTCGGAAATCCCCTCACGCACGTGCAGTATGTTTTGGGGGTCTTTCGTAATTGAGTCTGGGGGCGAGCCTTCCTCCCCTCCTCATCAAATTCTGCTTCAAATGCCCTTGGAAGAGAATTAGCCAATCACAGAACACCAATTAAAACAGTTTATACAGAAGTTCTCCCTCCAAGGACGAATTCACTGTTTTATCAGTGAACTTGGCAGGGAGAATGTAAACTACTGCAGGTGTCTGGGGCCAAACACAGACCAAAAGTATCAGCATAAATTCACCCTGGTACACCTTTGCATCAGTACAGGTTGGGCACTGCATGGCTAGAAAGTCAGAAGCTGCCCTACAGCTACTGATGGACAGGTTGAACTCAGGCCATGACATGCTCTTGTGGCAAAGAAGGCCAACCATGAACTGGACTGCATTAGCAAGAGTGTAGCTGACAGGACCTGGGTACATCCGTCTGCAGTGCTGTGTCCAGTTTTGTGTACCCTGGTACGAGAAATAATTTCAAGGATCACCTCGTCTGAGCTCAGGAGTGATGCATCTCAACAAAGAGGAAGTCAGGCAAAAACACCGGGAGGCCTGCATGGATGAACAAGGAGCTCCTGGACACACTCAAACTCAAAAAGGAAACCTACAGAGTATGGAAGGAATACAGAGAGATTGTCCGAGCAGCCAGGGAGCAGATTAGGAAAGCTAAAGCCCTGATAGAATTAAAGCTGACCAGGGATGTTAAAGGCAACAAGAAAAGCTTCTACAGGTATGATAACAGGAAGACTAGGGAAAATGTGGGTTCTCCCTGGAAGAAAATGGGAGACCTGGCTGGGATATGGAGAAGTCTGGGATACATAATGACTTTTTTTCCTTGGTCTTCATTGGCAAGTGCTCCAGGCACACTACCCGAGTCTCAGAAGGCAAAGGCAGGGACTGAGAGAATGAAGAACTGCCCACTGTAGATGTTTTTGAACCTGACCTTCTCCTAAGGAACCTGAAAGTGCACAAGTCCATGGGACTTCTGAGGCTTTTGAGGGAACTGGCAGATGGTGGACCTGGCAGGGCCAATAGTTCCTGTCATATTTGATGGCCTTCTATGATGGAATTACAGTGTTGGTGGATGGGGAAGAGTAACTGATGGCATCTACCTCGATTTGTGCAAAGCATTTGACACTGTCCTGCACACATCCTTGTGTCTGAACTGGAGAGACATGGGTTTGATGGAAAGATCACTCGGCAGATAAGAAATTGTTTGGATGGTTGCACTCAACAACACAGTGTCCACCAGTGATGAGGGGTATTCCTCAAGGGTCAGTATTGGGACTGACATTGTCAGTCTTTGGGACATCTTTGTCCCAGGGCAGTAGGATCAAGTGCACCTTAAGCAATGCACTTGCCGATGACACCAAGCTGGGTGGTGCAGTCAGTATACTAGAGGAGAGGGATAATGCCATCCAGAGGGCCCTTTTCAGGCTCAAAAAATGGACCTATGCAAACCTCATGGAGTTCAGCGAGGCCAAGTGCAAAGTCCTGCACCTGGATTGGAGTGATCCCAAGTGCAAATACAGGCTGGGTGGAGAATGCATTGATTGATGAGAAGCTTGAAGTCACCTGGCAATGTGCACTTGCAGACCAGAAAGCCAACTGTATTCTGGGCTGCATCATTCTGGGCTGCGTGGCCAGCAGGTCAAAGGAGGGGATTCTCCCCCTCTACTCTGCTCTTGTGAGACCCCGCTAGGAGTGCTGCGTCCAGCTCTGGGCCTCCAACATAAGGAAGATATTGACCTGTTGGAGCAGTTCTAGAGGAGGCCATAAAGATGCTCAGAGGGCTGGAGCACCTCTCCTAAAAAAACAGGATGAGAGAGTTGGTGTTGTTCAGCCTGGAGAAGAGAAGGCTCTGGGCAGACCTTGTAGCAGCCTTCCAGTACCTAAAGGGGGCTACAAGAGAGCTAGAGAGGGACTTTTTACAAGGGCCTATAGGGGTGAGAAAAGGGAGAATGGCTTTAGATTAGATATTAGGAAGAAATTCTTTACTGAGAGGGTGGTGAGGTGCTGGAACAGGTTGCCCAGAGAAGTTGTGGATGCCCCATCCCTGGAAGTGTTTAAGGCCAGTTTGGTTGGGACTTTGAGCACCCTGGTCTAGTGAAAGGTGTCCTTGCATGTGGGGGCTGGAGGTTGAAACTAGAGGATCTTTAAGGTCCTTTTCAACCCAAATTATTCTATGATTCTCTGATGAAATACAGGAGCGAGTCCTGTGGAGAGCTATGAAGATGGTAAATGGCTCAAGGAGATGATGAATGAGGGCAGGCTTAGGGAACTCAGTTTTTCCCACTTGCAGAAAAGAAATGTAAAGGGCATTATTATTGCTGCCTACAGCTTTCTGATGGGAGGGTGTAGAGGAACTGGAGCCACACTCTTTTGGAGGTGTGCTATGAAATGGCAAAAGGCAACACAGGAAACTTTTGTGGATGCTAAGAAGAAGTTCTTGTTGTGAGAGCGGTCAAACACTGCAGCAGGGGCCTGAGAAGTTGGAGGATTGCCAACCATGGGAACAGAACTCAGAACTCAGCATGGCTGTGGTGCAACTGAATAGGTTTTGGATCAAGTGACCTTCTGGGCCTCCTCACAGCTGAGATCATTCTGAAAGTCTCAGTCTCTTTTCTCTTTGGCCACAGAGAAAAGCAAATGTAACAGAGTCCAGACCAAGACTCTGCCTGTGGCTGGTCCTGAAAATGGGTTGTGTGGTTATATTGCCCTCCTTTCCCCCCACCTCTCTCTCAGCCCTCTTTTCTCTGGTGAACAGTGTCATGTTATACCTCAAATATCACTGAAATGTCACTGTAATGCCCATGGAGGACTCTTCAGTATATCATTGATTTTTTCTTTTACATTAAACATTTATCTTTGTACCCTTTTGGCATATATGAAAGGAATGGAGTTCAGCCCTGGCAGGAATATAGGCAGGAGCTTATAGGAAAACAAAATCCAGACAAGGCATGTGATTGGAGACAGGATCTTTTCTTTGTCCCAGTTGATGTAATTTCTTAGCAGCTGTCAGACTCTCAGACTGCCAGAACAGTCATTTATGGCTGTGATGCTGCACTGTCCATCTATCCATTTCAGTGTCAGAAGGATGTAAAGGGCTACAGTAAATCTAAACAATCTAAAGAGTTCACTCAGATGAAGGGATTGGCAGTGGTGGGAAGGAGAAGACCAAGACAGAAGAAATAAAATTTGAAGGGGTGTTTTCTTGGAATGGAAGGAACAAAAAATACAGAGGATGTGACTTGATTGTTTTAGGCCATTTTTCCTGTAAATTTTCAATTACTTTACAAAGTGTTGCTAGTTGTCAGGGTGCTGGAGCAGTCCAGGTTTGAAAGGTTTCACCAGTTGCTCAGTGCTTCTGCAAATCAATAGCAAATCAAAACCAACAGAAAAATTTATTACCTGTACCCAGCAGCCCAGCCAGTGAGTGCAATACCTGTCTTGCCCTCCATGTTGTGGCAGAAATGTGCATTTGGGAGATGTAGATCTTGAAGACATGCCTGCTTGTTATTAAAGAGTTGGCAGAGCTTTCTTTGTGCATGGAAATGTGAAGCAAGTATCTCCGCCAGATTATTAGATGGTTGGTTGCAGCTTGACATTGTAGGACGTGCCAGTGGTTACATGGGGCAAGAAAAGATGCTCTTTGCTTCCTGTCCCAAAGTATTCCAGCTATGCTGCTCTACTCTGTGACTGACTGTGTGGCAGCCCGAGGCCCGCTGTACTGCAGACACTCAGGAAGTCAGCAGGGTTTATATAAAGCTCTGCTGGTTTTGCAGAACCTTTTGGCTCCTTTCCAGGGTGGAAGTGGCAATATAAATAGAAGAATGTCTCACTTCTAAAGCCTGCTTTCTATTCACGGAAAGGAAGGACTTTGCTGGAGCTGTGATTTCATAGCTGTTAAATACAAGTCTCAAGACCAGTCCTTTGACAGGCTGAACCGCTTGACCACATTTCAATGGGATGCAAGTGAGCTCAGTAGCATACAGCATCACATCTCTGTTAGCTGACATCTCAATAAGGTTTGGCTGTATGAAAGCGGAGTTCAAGAATAATCCATTCTCCCACCTTCCCTCCCAGTTGCTCTTCTCCCTGCTTAAAAAAAAAACAAGATTGTCTTTTTTTTTTTTTTCTTTTGGACAGTCTAGCAAAATGTTTGGGACAGTAGTGGTTGGCGTTGGAATTGCTGGCTTAGCACGAATCCGAGACTTGATGAATCCGATGCCTTCCAGCCCTTCTGAGCACCTGAAACTCCTTGGTTTCGTATCCAGGTTAGAAATTTCATCTTATCATGTTTAATATGTATATTGCAATGTTTCATTTTTCTGTTACATGTATCTTTCGAGGTGGAGGACAACTATCTGAGGGGGTCAGGGATGAGATCCAAAGTTTTATTTTTCTCTTATAATTAAGGCTGGCTGAAAAGGGAAAGTTTATGCAAGTATGCCTATCATTCTAAGTGGCAGCTCAGAAATGAGCACAGAAAGCTTTGCAAGAGGGAAGAAATAGGTTACCTTAGTGAAATACCTTTAAGAAATTACTAAAATAAAAGCTGAGAGATGTTCTTGCTGTAGGATCTGTATGATAGGAAGAAACTGCAATTCCGTCTGACTGAAATTTCCTATAGGTTTAAGATAGTGTGACAAGAACTACATTAATGACATAGTGTTTGAATAACGTTTGTAGAAATGTTTTTAAAAAGAAGTTTTACAGAGTTTAAAAAAGCTTTTTTTACAAAAGCATATGCTGTAAAGTTCCCAATACTACAACTTCATCATAAAATTGTATTTTTTTAAAACCAGATATTGAACCTGTAGATACCTTTAAAGAAAATCCTATGATTTAGTACATACAATAAGGTTGCTTCTTAGAGATCAACAGTTTTTCTCACTAGGTTGGAGCTGTGGAAATTTAGTATGTATTTCCTCTGAGCATTCCTGCTACACTGTCTGCCCCATTACAGTGGAGCATAAAAGTTTTAAATAGTTAGGCAGTACATGAATGGATCTCAGATTGTGAATGTATATTTCCAGCTATGTTTAAATTATGCAGGGTTGTCTGAGACTGAATCGACTCATTAGATCACTCCCTTTATCTCCCTGCCAAATACACTTTTGTCCTCTGATGCCTCTGCCAGTGCTACAGCTAGCCTTGAAGTGCGCTGAAGACAGGGTTTCCACTACTTTTTTTAAGAAACAGTGCCGTTGAAATGCATGATTCAGTGTAATCTTGCTTGTATCCCAATCACGCAAACATTACCTGTCTGCTTTCAAGTTCTGCTTGCGGCCTGCTTTCATGCCTTCTGTCACCTGTCCTAATACTGTCAAGGTGCCTGCTCCACTCTTTAGTAATGCAAAGGGCTTTTGGGGAGAGTGTGTGTGTTTAATTTGCAGTTGGAGATGTGCTGAAGTTGCTGGCCAAAAGAGCTTTCCCCTTAGCACTGACATGCTGTGTACTTTGCCAGGTATGAGCCATCACAGCCAAGCATCTGCTTTGTCCTTCTCCTGCTTGTCCGTACTTGCAGTTGTGTGTGGCCCTGCCAGCTCAAGTGCTTTTGCCCACTTTGTCCAGGACAGTGGGGAGAAGTTCTCCCATAGGAGCACAGTGCTCTTTCAAGTCACTCTTTTACAAAGGTTCTTTGGTAATGATGCTTATTAAAAACTAAAATGCCAGAATCAGAAAGCACTTTACACTTCAATAGCAGGCCAGTGTCTGTACTGATACCACCACCTACACACTGGCACATCTGTTTGTTTCTCTTGTGCACTCCACTTCTGTCTGTAAGTGCTCACACTCTTCCTGGATAACTGAGCTGCCTTTGTTTTACCCTGCTTGAGCTCAGTGAGGCTGGTCCATGGGAACAATTTTTAAGTACTGCTATACAACATGCAGTTGTGAAGAATGGACTGTGACAGTTAAAGTCTGGTTGTATTTATGCTAAATAATGCAGGAGAAGTTTTGGAAATATTAATGAGGCCAAGCAGATTAGCCTGGAAGATGCTCTAAGAAGCAAAGAGGTCCATGCAGCCTTCATCAGTACAGAGAACAGAAGCCATGAAGAAACCATCAGGTATTTTGATGTTTTTCCCTCCTTTTCACACTCTTTCCCTTGTATTTTGGAGGCACAGAGGAGCTGTGTAAACTGTTGCAGGAGAGGATGCAGACACTGAAGAAGAGACTGCCAGACTAGAGGCCTGAAATGAATGATAGTGCGTTCCCTAGAGCACCCAATAAGCTCTGGAAGAGAGTAGGATTTAAGATGCATTCCTTTCCCAAGTAATTCCATTTGCATACATCTAGGCCTGTGTTTGATGGACAGGCAGCTTAAAACAGGATTCAAAGCCTTTCCTCACAGATTATATAGCAGAAGGATATGCCAGTGCCCCTCTCCAGCTACTTGGGTGTAAGTTAGAAATTGTAGTGGTCAATTCTGTGGTATTTTAGCAGCTGGAGTGAGGGAATTCTGTGGAAAAAGAAGACTTAAAACCCAGTTTCCGTGCTGTTTAAATGTGTGATGTAGCCATCACACCATCCTTGCTAGGAAATTTGCCATTTATTTCTGTTACTCCATATTGAACATTTCTCCTTATGGAGATGGCTGTGGGAATGAGAAGCAACTTGCACAGTGGTAAGAGATGATTACAATAAAATTCTCTGTAATGACTGATCTTTTATCCCTTTCAGAATGTTTTTAGAAGCTGGGAAACATGTCCTTGTTGAGTACCCCATGGCTTTGTCTGCTAAGGCAGCCCATGAGCTCTGGGAGATGGCTGAGCAGAAAGGTAACACATTTGTTCTCAAGAGTGTAAAGTACTACCTGTTGGGTAGTACCACAGGCATCAAACTCAAAGGTGTCTCCAGCCTACTATAAGTCATCACATTCGAGAGAGTATTCCTGTCTCAGAGATGTGCGAATCTAGGATTTAAGACATGTGCCAGTAGGGAAACAAACACACAAATGTCAATGCTAAGAGTAAGGTATGTTCGCCCTCGCAAAAACATACCCTCTGTTTGTGACACTGAGAGTGCAGTTAAAGAAGAAAACTTCTGTCACAGTGATAGTAAAGCACTTGGTGAGTGCAGCCATTAGACTTGAGCACTTCCCTGTCCTCTTTCTCCCTTGAAATGGAACTGTAAACAGCTCCCCTAGCTTCTAGCATTTGCGATGTGCTGGTCACATACAGCTGCTCATGCTATTGTGGGGCAGCAAGGCATCCCTGTCTGAAAGACAATTTATCTCTAAGCAAAATCTTTTTTTTTCTGGGAAGTGTGTATTACCATCCCTGTGGTGACCAGGGTCAGAAGCTGGCAGTTCAGTTAGGCCAGTGGGGATGAATGGGGCTGCCAGGGAAAGAGCAGTGCTGGGTAGGAGTGGAGTGCAAATTATTTGGGCAAGTTGTACTATTTATACCACTGCTTCTTAAAAATTTCCTTTGTGACTTTTGTCCTGAAACACCAGAGGTATAGGATTTCTGCTTTGCTGTTTCCCTGTACCAACACCACTTACTGTCTTGTTGCTCACCAAATGGTTTCCCATTGAGCAGAATTTATGCATCTTCTCTTGAAACAGCAGCAGTTACTGTCAGCAGCCTAAATTGACTCTCCTGGAAATCTTCCAGAAAAACGTATTGAATGAGGGCCACATTCAACTTGGATAACCTCTATTCCAAAGCAACCCAATTAATTGCAATGGAGGGAGGTACTCCTTAACATATTGTTCCAATCTGGGTCTGAGCATTATACTATTTTTTCCCTTCCCTTTTTCTTTCATACTACCCTGGGAGGAAAAATGCAGAACAAGGAGATGTGAGGAAAAAGAGGCCAAGAATTAATCCATCTGTTACTCTGAAGACTCATGTGTCAGCCTTACTTGGGTATTGAGTTTCATTACAGAGTTTCTGTTAAACATAAACTACTGTTTCTGTAGTCTTTATATTTGTTGTCTCCCGAAAATCCTTAACCCAGATTGATGCCTCAGCACAGGGCGCATGTTTGGTTTTCTTCCTGACATCACTTTGCCAGCCATGCATGAGAATATTTCTAAGTGAGTTCCCACTGGTGGTTGGTGAAGTCTTCACTGTGTAGACATGACTTTGATTCACACAGAAAGCTTTTATTTAATCTGTCCTGATTTTCGGCTTGTGTTTTGTTGTTTTGTTGGGTTTTTTTTCTGGCAGATAAAGTGCTCCATGTGGAGCACATTGAACTTCTTACTGAAGAGTACAAGCAGCTGAAAAAAGAGGTGGCTGGGAAAGACCTGGTGAAGGGAACGCTGCATTTCACAGGTCAGTAGCTGTGAGGAAATCAAAGTACATCTGGACTTATGTGCCTGCTCCACAGGGACACCAGTCCTTCCAGGCTTCATTCAGTCCTTTTACACATGAGTCTGTCTATAAACTGAGTAGGGACACAGGTATTGGTTCATTGATATTTCCATGAAACAATGGAACTGTCTGGAAAGCACCTTTGCCCTAACAGTTATGTTCTACGGACTGTTGCTTTGCTGCTTTCTTTCTGCTATCTGGTGAGGGGTGCAAGCCCATGCCTTGGTGTATGGAGGAGAGAGCACTCCTTCAGACCTTCTTGTACCCTGGTGTGAGTGACAAATTTCTCATTCATATTGGTCTTGAAGAGGAGGTTGAGTGCTGAGGAAGCATTCCAATTTCTACGGGGGACCTTTAGTCTTCCATACTGATGTTTGGCCACAGAAGACCTTGAAGAGATTTTTTTATCTGTTTTTTTTTCCTCCCTGCTTTATACCCTTGTTGAATCCACATACACCCTCCTGTCCTCAGCATGTCCCGAAGGGTTTGTTGTATATGTACTTTGTGCAGCCTTCTCTGCCACAGGTCACCAACTTGTCCGTTTCAAGGCTGACTGTGTTTGTTGACTTTCCTATTCAGTCCATCCACTCATGACTTTTCTACAACCAGATCTCTAAGTCTACAACTCTGCAGTTTCTTCATCCTTTCCTATGCAGAAGGCATTATTCTTTTTCATATTTCTCAAGGGTTTTTATTATGTTGCACCAGGTAGTGTCCTTGATGAAAACAAATCAGGATTCCCAGCTTTCAGTGGAATTGCCCGGCTGACTTGGCTGATTGACCTCTTTGGAGACCTCACTGTTACCTCTGCCACCAGAGAAAAACAGAAGGATAAGAATTATTCCAGAATGACTGTTCACTTCCAGACGGCAAATAAGAAGTGAGTAATGGCTGTGGCAGCAGGTGAGCCAGGCTCCTCATTGTCTGCAGGAATTCTGCATCCTCTCTTCCTCTTGAGGAACAGTGATTGGATGCTGACATGAAGGTGTACAAGAGAAAACTCTTTTGATGATGCATTTTGTAGTATTGAGTTTGATCTCCTTTTTACTATATCGTAACAATATCTTTTCTTTCAAATAGGATATTTGTAATGGCCTTGCTATAAAATAGCATATTTTAAAATATTTTATGACTATGAAGTAAGTCATCAGTGTTTCATACTGTGGATTGAGTACTCAGCTTGGTCTAAAGTCTGGTAAAAACTCTCAGGTTTGATTATTCTGGACCATCTGTACAGAGATTATGTCCTTTCTGATAGGCTGAAGTTACTGATGATGACAGATTAATGTGTGCTATAGATGCAACTTGAGAATTATCTGATGTGAAAAGGTACAGAGAAGTTACCCAAGCTCTGCGTGTTTCCTAGGAGGTAGAAAGAGTGGTGGAACAATTTGTTCCTTTCTTTTTACTCCTGTTTTCCTAGTTTTTTATTTAGGATGCTCTGCCTTTGAGATGGACGACCCCTTATAGGCATATGACAAGAAATATATTGAAAAGACTGTGGAGAGCAGGGGATAATAAGACCCCATGGGAAAATATTCTGGCCTATGTTCATTTGTAACAAATAGCCCTTTTTTTGTTGCGCACATCTTGGTAGAACTCTTAAAAAAACCCAAAGCCAACACAGAATTTTAGAAAACTGTTTAGGTAAAGTAATAACCTGAAGGACTAGTATTTGGGGAGGGAATAATCAGGGCTCCTTTGAACTGTTAGTTTCACCACGGGTCTAGTTAAGCATTTTATCAGCCACTCCTACAGCCCACTGGTGTTTATCTTGGGATTAGCATCTTGTTTTAGCAATTTTTCTCTCTCTTTAAATAAAACATCCTTTCCAATTCCTTTTAAAATGCAGTTGTGAGAGGACAGAACTCTGTATACAAGCTCTGTTTACCCTGTTAGCAGTTTGCTAGTAACACAAGTAGCTGTAAAGATCTTGATACAGTGAGATTTTGAACTAATTCCAGCAGGTGGAACTAGCGGGTGGTTTAAACATTTCCCTTGCTGTCCTGTCTCCTGGGTAGTCCTTAGCTGCTATATATGATATTTGCTGGATACAGAACTGTTTCTGTTTTACTGGGGTTTTTTTCCTGCTCCACACCACTAACCAATACCTGCTTTTCTTAGCCCTTGGATGGATCAGTAAGTGTTTTGTCACCATGAGTGTTTTAATGACTTTGGGGACAGTCAGTTTTATGCCTCTGGGATAATTTATGCCAGTTGGAAAGTTACATAGCGTTCCTGTATTCTGTTCAGTGCTGAGGCCATACTTCCTGCTGACCTTCCCCTGTTGACGTCAATGGAGTTACTGCAGCAGAGAATTTGGCCCACTGTCTGTCAAGTGAGGTTATGGCCCAGCAGCAACGGTGATGGTGTTACAGCTCTAATTTGCCCAATCTTCATTTTGCTGAAGGATGGGAAAGGTCTGCCCCTTTCCTGAGAGCTATCCCATACTTTTTTGAAAGACATGAATGCACTACCTTGAGAAAACAGATTAATTCATCCTATTTTCTGCCTTGGAAAATACAGCAGGTGCAGAGTGCGGGAGCCTGTGTTCTGCTTGTTAAGCAGGGATTTGTGCAAAGGGTATAGCCTGTCTCTGCTGCACAGCCCACCCTGGCTGCTTGTCTGTCTTTGGGTGAATTTTGGAGGTGTGTGTTAATGCCTGGCACCCAGCTATTTGAGAGATGACCTCTGCCTCTGTTGTGTTTCCAAGAAGGCTGAGCTGACAGCCTCTCTGTGATAAAACACTGAGCAATCCAGGAAAAGCCAAACCTCTACTGACAGCGCATCTGGTTTGGGACTGCAGTTCCTGTCCAAGGATTACAGAGCTTGGATTCAGTAAATGTCAGAAATCAATTTTTAGTGCAAGCTGGAGAGATAATGATTTGGACAACATCTCTTTTGATGTTAACCAGGGGTAGGGTCCAATTGTCTAATTCCCATCCAAGCTAAGGGAGACCCTCATTGACTGCATGATAAATAAAAAATATTGGCATTTTCAAAGTGTAAAAAGGAAAATTTTAAAAAGAAATTGAAGACATTTTCTGAACACATATTCTGACAGTAAACATTTGAAATTATGTTTTTATGGACATCTAAGCTTGCAGAGTCTAATAAAATAGCTTCAAATTGAACTTTCATAGAAAATCATGTAATACATGCTTTCTGCAGAAGTTGCTGCATAGAATATTAAGCTGAGTGTACCCAGAATTCTTTCAAGCATGAAGCCAGCTTAATTCTTCTGGAGATACAAAGAATGCTTGCTTCATTTTGGTTTATTGAGCTAATGCAGTCCAGCAAGGGCCGCTCATTATTTGAGGAACCAGGGAATCAGAAAAGCAGAAAGTCTCTTCCTCTCTCTGAATAAAATGTAGCTAGGATATCTCTGCCAGTTTGAAATCTGGAAAGACAGAAAGTCAAGGTGGTTTCTTCTCTGCAGACTGCTTTGCAAAAAGTTGGTATAAAAGTGGTTTGTTAATGCTTGGTAAATTTTCTTCTTCTTCTTTAAATATCTAACATATTTAATGTGGCGTTATTCAGCTATCAAAAATGTTGGATTTGTTGCTTCTAAGTAACACTTCTAAATAACTAAATACATCTGTAGCCAGACAATACTTTCATACAAATCTTTAAGGAAAGTGGGTAAATTGTCTATGAAAAAAGCAGCAGCCCTTCACAGTTTTCTGACATAAAATATAAGCCTGTTTCTTAAGCTACAAAATTGGTTAAATAATGTGGACTTACAACACACTTATTTTTATAGCAAAATAAGAGACTAATTTTAGAGTAGAAGTTGTTGTCAATTAAAAAGAATATGTTTTGATTACCAATCAAGTAGCATCAACCTCTCTTTGGGAAGATGACTATAATTCCAATTGCAGAAGAAGATAAATCTATTAGTAAACCCAACATTTTCCTGCTCACTGATCTCAATCAGTCATTCTAATAATTTCAATTAAATTCTGCCTGCTCTGCATGATTGTGCTTCTGGTTCAGTGGCTTACCCAAGCTAAGAGCAGAAGGCGTACACTTGAGCCTGATCACTGATGTACATCTGCTCTAGATCATCCCAGGGAGGTGACCCTGCATTGACAGGGCCTGTTTTGGATCATATTGTGAACTCCTTGCTATTACATGATGGAGATCTTTGCCTATGCCTGCCCAGTGGTTTCTTCATATCTCCCTACCTGAGCTAAAGCAGCTTTGAATAACAGTGGCCTGAACCCTCTGTGACTGTTTACTATCATAGGAATATAAAACCAGCTCTGTCAAGTCAGAGCAAAGCCTTGCTTGCTCAGCAGCCTCTGACCCAGATCAACAGCCTTTACCTCAGGGAAGGAGGATGAGAACACAGAAAACACTGAGTGATATGGCCCTCAAGCACCCTTCTGGCTTGCAGCCACATGTAGCCTTGAGACTTCCTGAAACCCGTGGTATCTCTGCATTTATTAGTCCTCTGAGGATTTTTTTGGTGTGTTCTTGTAGGCTGTGATTTAGGTATTTTCCCCCCCCTCCAGTTATTTTATTCTGTTCAGGCAGATTGACCTGGCCATGCTTAATTTTTAGAGGGGGGTGTGGTGTGGCAGTACAGATGAGCAAAGAATAGTTGATACAATGATGTAAAATATAGAAAATGAATCCTAAAGTATAAAAGATGAGAGGTGCAGAATCATTAAGTTGAGTGCTCTGCAGAATGCATTCAGGGTAGATTGACAAGGACGTTCCTTCCAGATCTAATGATACTGAAGATTTAATGGGCAGTACTTGGAAACAGAATTTGTTCTTCCAGGCTATTGATGCCTTCATAATTTGTGAATGGCAGACTAAAGTAGGATATAAAGGACTGTGGAAGGGCCATCAATAACCAAGTAAGAAAAATAATGTGCATCCTCTAAACAGAGGCAGTAGTGAGTGCTGATGAATGAGCTGCAGAAGGGTAATGGCGTGGTTCAGACAGTTGAGAAAGAGCAGGAAGGGAGGACTGTGACTTGTTGCTAGTGTTGAGGACCATTCCTCAAAGCCTCTGCAAGCACTTGCAGCGTTGTGTCAGGGAGTCTGAGTACCCTGAAGTGATGCAGCATGTCCCATGGCTCCTCTTTCCTCAGCCAATATGGGAAGCTGGGGGGAAAAGTGCAAGCTATGCAGGTCAATAGCCAATACCACCAGTGCTTGGTTTAGAGACTGTGGCTATCAAGTTGGCATAAGACAGGACTCTGCTCTGATTAAGAAAGATCAGCCTGAGAACTGAAATAGGAAAAATTGTCATTTTCTGGTATAATTTTTAGGATCAGCTCAGTGGTCCCAGTGTAGAGAAAGAAACATTTTTTCAAAGTTCAGAGAGTATGGACACTTGTGTCTGTGTGAGTGAACTTGCCATCTGTCCAGTTTATCCCAAAGGGGTGAGGTTCAGCTCACGCTGTAGCACCTGGATCATCATTATGTACCTGAGCAACCTGAATTTATTCTCGCTGGAGGAATTACTAGATATTGAGGGCCTTGTGGGATTAGCTGTGATTGAATCATGTAAAAAATATTTGAATGTTTCACTGCACTTTTCATCCAAGTCCACAAACAAACATATTAAACTTCCCTTTTCCCTGTGAGCTGGCTAGACATTGCTGGCTTCACTTTGTGCATGGGGAAAACAAAGCTGGAGAGAGCTTAGATGGTGTGCTGAAAGTCATGGAGTGAAGAAATGGCAGAGTTAAGACTGTTACTTGCTGTTGAGCTCTGTAACCACAAGGCACATTTTTCAGAACATGTTGCCTGAATATGCGATGACTGATATTTAAAAATGGTGCATTTATTAGAGCACTTTCTGTAAATGTTGAGGAAAAAAGCACATAAATTAGAGCTGTTGATTCCGTTTCTTAATAAATACTCTTCCTCTGTTCCTTCAACTAGACCTCTGACTTGGATTGAAGAAAGGGGACCGGGGATGAGACGTGAAAAGAAAATCAACTTCTGTTTCACAAGTGGTTGCCTGGAGAACTTCCCTGAAGCCCCAAGGTCTTCTGTGGGACTTTTCATGCAGGATCAGAACCTCTTTGCCAAAAAACTGCTGGGCCAGGTATCCAAGGAAGAGCTGGCTGCTGAGAAATGGAGAATTTTGCGGTGCCTTGACCTTGCTGAGGTGATCCAACAGTACTGTGAGGAGCCAGAGAAGATCTATTCCTGAGACTGCTCTTAGGGAAGGAAGAACACGGCAGACAGAAAAGCTGTAGGGGTAGAACTCACTGTTGCCATCAAGCAGTTGCTATTTCTGTTTCATTACCTTCTTTTTGACTACTTGTGATTCCTAGACTCTCTGGGTGGTCTGGAGAGCCTGGGCTATACCGTGTGCCTTCTGGTTTGCACCCGAACAAAGCAGCATTCACCTACACCGATGCATTGCTGTCCTTTCAGATAGATAGGAACCTAGCAACAACAAGCTTTCTTGTGATTCAGTTGGAAATATCCCTGAGAGCAGATCCTGGAGAACTGTAAATACTATATATAATTTTCTCTTCTAAGATGTGTTCCCCCACTCCAGATATGTCTGAAAATGAGATATGTCTTGGTAGTACTCATGTACTATTTTCTAGAAAAAAGTATTAGCTGCAATGAAGTTCTTGTTTAGTTTTCCACCTCTTGATATGCAGAACTTGTGCCACCACAGTTCTGACCTTTTCTTCCAGATGCCCTGAATTGTTCTGTGTGTTTGCTCTAATTAGTTGTTGTGCCTGTTAGTTTTGGGGGTGTTTTTTGTGTGTGGTTTCAATTTTTGGGGAGGTGGGTAGTTTTCACACTGAAAGTCATCTACCTTCAAATAGAATCCATATTTGTATCAAAAGAATAGAAGAAAAATCTTGTCTCTTGATAGTTGCCATATTAGTTCACTCAATTTCTCTGGTGTCCTGTGCCAACATAGAAATCTTTTCCCAGCAGAGATTAGGTACATACATTAAACTAATGAATTGCCTGCTTGCTTTCTACTGAATATAAATATTTTTCTTCTGTTGTACTGGAAGCAGCATATTATTGTGCCTGATTTGTGTTCTGTATCTAATTTAGCATGTGAATGGGTAACGGTGAAAAATAATAAATATCCTGCCTTTAAGAAAAAAGTAACTAATGTGCTCCTGGAAACAGGGAAATTCATTAGAAATAGTGATAAATTTAGAATAGAACTGTATAAAATGGAGCAATTTGCAAATATAGCCAGACAGTTATGTCATGGTTAAACCCCAGCTGGCAGCTAAGCACCACGCAGCTGCTTGCTCAGTAGGATGGGGAAGAGAATCAGAAAGGTAATAGTGAGAAAAAAAAAGGTGTGTTGAGATAACGGCAGTTTACCAGACAAAGCAAAAGCCCCATGTGCTAGCAAAGTGAAACAGGGAATTAATTCACCACTTGCCGTGGGCAGGCAGGTGTTCAGCCAGCCCCAGGAAAGCTGGGCTCTATCGTGAACAGTGGCTACTTGGAAAAACAAATGCCCTCACTCTGAATATCCTCCCCTTCCTTCTCCTTCCTCAGCTTTATATGCTCAGCATGACACCCTATGGCATGGGATATCCCTTTGGTCATTTAGGGTCAACTGTCTTGGCTGTGTCCGCTCTCCAATTCTTGTGAACCCCCAGCCTACTTGCTGGTGGGAGGGGATGAGAAACAGAAGAGGTCTTGAGGCCATGCAAGCACAACTCAGCAATAACTAAAACATCCCTGTTTTATCAACACTGTTTCCAGCACAAATTCAAAACACAGGCCCATATTAGCTACTGTGACTCGATTTTACTCTACCCCAGCCAAAACCAGCACAGGTTATAGCATGTGACACTTGTGGGAATGCGTCTTTAACATTTATACTGTAGTCACAGGATCACATATGAGAATATTATCACTTCCCTAAAGAAGCATTTTAGTTTTAGAAGCCTAAACACTGCACAAAACTATTAACAACTCCTCTGGTTGCCTTTTACTTTCTAATTACAGCCTCTATTTGTGCTACATTAATATAGTAGCAAACTGCAGTCTGTGCAGTTATTCTTTCAAACCAGAAGCATTTTTTTTTCCACCTTATCACTTGGGCAATCTTTTAATAAGGGAACATATATGTTGTGAATGTATACATAATTACAGGCAGTCAATATTGATGGAAAAAAGTCTTCCTTTGGATAAATTGTGTTCATTCAGAAGTTAGATACTGTTCAGTTAGCTGGAAACAAGGAAGGAAAGTCCATATATTTTCTTCCAAATCAGTCAGATTTTAGGAACGACTGGAGTTTGATGTGTGAATGAATTCTGCATGTGACATTTGTTTAAATCTACCCTATCTGTTAAAATCAGTGAAAACCCTCCTATTACCTTCAATGGATTGAAACCCACATGGGTTGGCAGCATATTTGTGCAGGCAGATCCTGTGGTTGTCCACCCAAATGGACACCCTACTGAGCATTCACAGGGACTTCTGTGCCAATGTGATGGACATGGTGTGGGCAGATCTGATGCTGTATGAGGTGGAAAAGTGGGGTTTTGGCAAAATGCAAAAAGTCCATCAGGGATTAGAATGAAATTAGAGTTTTCTCTGTATGTCTGTCTCCTATGTATGACAGCCTGTGAAAGGCCCTGTTTCTTGATAAATTCCTTATCTGTGAATATGGGGTGAATGCCACTGGTTTACATGCTAATTCAAAATGGGTAGCTGTGGAGGGAATGCAAAGGGAACAGAGATTCACATATCTCTAGGCATCAAAATTAGCCAACTCATCTCCCTGGGCATGCTCTGCAATTGCTGGTGAGAGCATTAGTATTCCTCTAAGAAACAGGAAATAAATTCACAAGAGCTCTGTAGAGCAGCAGTATAACACTGTGCAGTGAATTGCCCTCTGGAGAAACTTGTTTCTGTAGAGAGCACCTGGGGAAATTAGTTGGCTAATTTGAGATAGGGAAAGCAGATGCCTAGAGCTGGATATCTCACACTCTCCTCCACCCCCCTTCTATTAGTTAGGTAAGCTAACCTGCTTACCTACTACTGTCTGCTCCTGGGAGCCTGCAGCATTTAAATGGCTTTTCCTTCTGCACTGTGAATTTGCCAAGGTACTGTGATGGTTTGTATATGAGAGCTACTGGATGCCCAGTTTCAAATGTATGTATGTATTGTTTAACCAGATTCCAAACTCACCAATAAAATATTGGAACTCTTAATCATTCCTTTTAGTTCCCTTTTTCCTTCATTAGCAGTTCCCATCGCCTGTGCTGAAAGTGTCTCTGTCCCAACTGGTTCTTTTCTCCTCTTTCACTCATCAAGGCCTGTGAAATCCTGCCAGTGACTACAGGCTGTGATAATATCCTAAAGCCCTCAGCTGCCTCCTTCTCCTGTTTCAAAGTTCTGAATACAGGTGTGGTAGGGTGTGAGACCTTACCTCAACTCATGAGCTCTCCCACAAAATTCCTGCCCTTCCTATGCCGTCTGACACCTGCCCAAGAGTACTAGCAAGTCTAAATCTCACTGTACACTTCTGGTTTCACATTCACAACAACCCAGTGTATTTGAGCAACATTTTTGAATCTGCTAGGTAGAATCTAAAACAGGTATTGAAATGGGTTTTCTTGTGTTTTTAATAAACTGCTTTGTTGTAGCAGAAATTACAGAGTTTTTTAGCTAGCATTTGGCATAATCTGAACCCAGACAGTTTTAGAGTTGCAGAGGTATGGAAAGGTAAGTAGAAGATGTGACATGGTCAGGTTAGTATATCACCCTCTTTGGAGGTGGCTGTTTTATGCTCTTGCTGCTGGAAATCACCCTGCTCCTGTGGAACACTAGGAAGTCCATTGCAGAACCTTTATTAGCTGCTTAATGCTATGAGGAAAGTGCTATGATACACAGTGCTCCTACAGTGCTGAAGGAGGGATGCTCGCTTTGCTGACATGGGCTGAAGCTTGTGTCTGGCAGATGAGAGGTGTGGAGTCACTAACTGCAACAAGCTAGCTGAAATCTAGAAGAAGTGGTTTGATCCAAAGCCCTTTTCAGAGGGCTAGAGATCGTGGGAATGGAAAATTTCCAAAGAGCAAAGAAACTAGGTAGTGGTATAAAAGCTGTGTGAGAAGTTCTGGTTGAGAGGCAGAGATGGGTGTGATTTTGGGATCAAGTGTTTATCCAAAAGCCTGTTTTGTGGATCCTGGGAATGGGGGCTTATTTACCTATGTGATTACTGAGGAGTATCAGGAATGGTATGGTAACAGTGGAGGTGGGAAGAGGGGGAAAGCAAAGAGAACCAGGGGACACCTCAGGAGCTGATTGAGCTGGCATTATTTATGAGGAGGATGTCATTGGAACTGCCCCCAGAGCAGATCAAACAGACAAGGAAGGGGGAAGGCAAGGGTTGGCAGCTGTGCAGACCAGGGGTTTTCAAAATGTCCTACTGTATCAAAATGAGCTGTTTTGAAATGAATTGTATGTATGGCAGCTGAGTAAAACTGCAGGGCTGAGTTACAGAAAGTGCTTCGGGGATTGCAGGTCCTCCAGCAGCCTGTAGAGGGGTCAGGGTGATAAGGACTGAACTGTGCACCTATTTGCAGTTGTCATTCAAAATATTTGATTCCTTCAGGTTGGTAGTATGATCTAGAGCCTTGGACACCCTCAGAGTTTGCTGATGAGTGATCCCCCAGAGGTGATCCTGGCTGGATGTCGACTCCAGGGAGATTTGCAGCACTATGTGCTGATGTATGTCATGCAGTAGCATTTACTGCTCCCCGAGGTATGTGATATGCTCTGTGTAATAGTAATAAAACACAACACCAGGAAGCTAAGAGTCTCCAGTAAAATAATAACTCCAGGCTTTTGACAGAAATAGCAAGATACTTGGTTAGCCTTAAATGCTGCAAGGTGGTATTTGTAGAGGCTGAATTAAATGAGAGACCCGTTAGAATTTTTGTTTAAAGAAGAAATGTAGCAGAGGTATTCTCAGTAGCAGCCTTCAGGCCTAACCCAGAAGAACCAAGCCTTATAATGGGAAGACAGAAGATGTCCATGCAATACAATATAGTTCAATACAAAATACTGGAGCCAGATCCAGTTCTTAACCACATTCTAAACCACAAGGGCTGGCTTGCAATGTAATTTCATCTGACCAGATGTGCCCTGATTCTCAGCAGATCTGGGTGGCCTGCATGGAGCACTGAGCTGAGTCATTAGACCATGTATACATCCCCACAGCTCAGCCTGAAGTGCCCGTTTGGCTTCTGGCCTGGCAGCATTGATAGTATCTTTCTCCTGTTTACACTTACCTTTTGGGCAAAAAAGGGAACCCAAACATAGCTTCCAACCTGTACCTTCTGCTTTCTTCCTGACCGAACTTGTTAACACAGATAGCTTATTTCCTCACCCTCAAACTAAACATAAAGCTCAGGAGTTACAGGGCTGCTGTGCGGTGATGCCCACTAGGCTGCGGGGATCATCCTGGTGTAACAGGTAACAGAGCTCCAGGCCCAGTGCTTGTCTTCCACATCTTGGCAATAAACACATCTTACTGGAGCCCAGCTGCATGCAGGTAAATAAGGAGGGAAACTTCAAAGCAATAATTTAAGTAAAAAAATACCACCATTAGAAGCTCTGAGTAGTAGCCTGGAGATATGCATGCTAGAGCTTACAGCAGTAAATGTATCCTATTTAGTCTAGGTTACTGCTTCAAAAAACTTCTCTAAAACTTCATACTTGGGGCATCCTAGATGATGCTTAATGTGAGCTAACTTTCTGATTTTGCTACTGCATGTTACAACCTGCCTACTAACATTCTTGTCTATCACACGTAGTGTGTTGTGCCATCCTGCCTGACCTCCAAGGAGTTATTAATTTTCTCTGATAACGATTAACTTACAAAGAATGTGATAACATGTCTATAAAACAGCTAGATTACCTTAATGTAGTGAATAAGTAATTCACTGAATTAGGGCTTTCTGATGTTTTGTGCATGGGTGTTATTCAAGTAGCAGATAAGTAAAAATAATTTTAAAATGCTAGGTTAAGTATTAGGAGAAAGTCAAGAGACACTCAACAGAGGAACAATAATAATAATAATAATAACAATAATAATAATAATGTCAGAAATAAAGTCCCTTTTTGAATAATCTGTCTCTGGGGAGTTCTAAAATGGCCCAAAACCAGATAGAATAAAGCTCTGTAGTAGTAGAAAGCAGAACCATTAGCTCTTCTTTTTCTCTTACATAATTCAAATGTACTCTGCAATTCAAATACAGTTCTAATTCAAATAGTCTCTTCAAATGATTTGGGAAGCAGCACACCAGCACAGCGTTTGGGTTTTTTATTTGATGTATTCGATACCAGGATTTACAGCTGGTGTCCCAAGCTGGGTAGAGAGCAGTATCCTCCTTCTTCCTTAGGGAACTGTTTATATCTGTATCTCTCTCTTTTTCTCCCCCACATCAAGGGCTCCTCCACCTCCACTGTACAATTCCCTTGTAAGTTGTCATCTCTCCTTTATTCTGGCCCTTATGATTAGCAGTACTTGTAGATAACATGGCTTTGCAAAGTCTCGGTGAGATTTTAAATTAATCAGTACACCTTTTCTCAGTTTCCTCTGATGTGAGATTTCATTTTATGAATTCTACTGCTGGTGGATTTGTTATTGAGTTCAATAGTTTTAAGCCTTTTCTTTCTAGTGCTGATGCAAAATACACATTTATTATAGAAAAAGCCTGGATGCTGACATCCTATCATTGACTGTACCTGCATTTTAATATAACCTTTTTTGTATATGGGGACTGTTTAAATTCCTAGTCTTTTTCACAAAGACAGTGTTCATGTTTAGACTTTTTCTTTTACTATGCTGAAGTCTATTTGTCTCCAGATTTTGAATGTTACAGAAATTTCTTTAAGACCTGTTAACACCGGGTGTTACAAATTACACCGGGTGTTACCATCTTTATCTTATTTTGCCCTATGGCAAAACCCAACCAATCCCCAAACCATCTATGTCCCTGTTTCTACTCTGTACAGCTTGATATTCTGTGCTAGTCTAGCTGCACTGAATTCTAGTAGAATGGGTTTATGTGTGGGTCTGTGTGTACACCAGGTGTGCTTTTTGCTTTGCACAGTGCAGCCCACCTCTGCTGCAAACCTACTGTGTTCTAACATTTGCCTCTCTTGTAATAATACCATGTCCTGCTGTTGTACCTTCACCTGTGTGCTCATGAGGCTTTGCTCATATCTGCTTTATTACAGATACTTGTTTTATTACGTGACCACGTAGGTCATGACTGCACACCAGAGCACTTCTGGGTGCTGTTATATCTTAAGTTTTTCTGTGTTAAATTATCAGCCATTAGAGCCTTCTCTACTTTTGCTTTTGAGCTTGATTTCATTAGGAGCTCATCTTTCAGCCTGTCATCCCTGTAAAGGCATAGTCATCTTATTGCCAGCTGTAGCCAGGTTACACACTCATGAATCATTTTGGAATGTCCTTGATTTCACTCGTCAGAGAAGCTGTTTGCATGGAGGTGTTTTTCACTGGAAAATAATAAGGGTTTGAGTAGCTCAAGCAGTGCACCCAGTTGTTGGTTTTTTTTCTATTCTTCTTCGGTGAACTTGTCACTGGAGATGTGGGGCTCTACAGATATCCCTGCCTTTTTTCCTGGTGCATAGCATCATGTGGGCTGTATCTGCCAATAACCCTGAGATAACTAAGCCTGTTAAGCGCTTGTATTTAGCATGTTTCTCTGCAGTCCTTCCAGTTTGAAAAATGGTGTCAAGCAACATGTTTCTTCCAATGCTTGACATGAAAAGCCCTCTTTTTTCTTCTAATATTATGAAATTTGAAGGGAAGGATAGGATAAAGAAAAAAAGTATGCCTTACATTTTTTGCTTGCAAATCCCCTTGCGTGTACTCTGCTCTCAGAAATTCAGCCCTGTACGTGACAGACATAGCTGTGGTGTTTTAGGGTGCAATTTGACACACATTTATTTGGGCGGGACCACCAAGCACCCATGGCTTGTCCCTGCCCAGCTGCCTTTATGCAAATGAGACACTTCCATCTTCTATCCCTACTGCTCTGCCTATTGAGGTTCCTCCAGATGTGCTGTACTGCTGCCATTGCTGCAGTCCCTTTTCCAGAATCTCAAGGTGGGGCCCTGAGGTGATTAGTAAGAGGATCAACAGAGGCCTGTGAGGAAAGGAACAGGTAGCAGCAATTGTTCACCCAAAATCTAGGGAACAGCATTAGGGATGGAGTGTATTGTGAAAAGAGGAGGCTGAGCAGTCACTGTCAGTGAGCACTTCACCAGCATACCCACAAGAATGTAGAAAGGTGGGATCAGTGACCTAGCCTCACATCCTAATCTCTTAATCTCCTCCTCGGTGTCCTACTAGAAGTGGTTTTGAAGGGATCAAGTATCGGTGAAGGGGGTTGACATCAGTCACAAAGGGAAACCTGGTAGAGGCAGGCTCCCTTTGTCTCTTACCTCAAATACACCTTCCTCAGATGTGCCTTGCTTTCTTTGGAATTTTAGCAAAAAGCCCCATTCCTTTCAGCAGCTACTTCAAGGTGCTCCTCCTTGCCAGCGCACAGCACCATCTGGCTCTGGGAAAGGAGGTAAGATGTGAGGGCAGTGCAATGTGAAATCCAGCACCACCTCTGCTTTTTGGTGCTCTGAGTAGGAGTTACGCTTTACTGTGAGAGTAAGATGAGTGGTGGTGGAAACTCATCCAGGAGCAGGGTTTTACCTGGATGCTGTGACTGCTTTTTCTGCCTACTAAGTTCCCATTGTGTGCTCTGCAGTATTAAGGGCTTGTCCTCTGGCTTTGGAAAGCCTGGAGTGGAGAACTTAGAAATTTCCTCGTGGGGTTTAGCTCTGGAGGCACTGCGGGACTGGGCTGGTCACAGTCAATTTGGCTTCTTCTTATCACCCTTTGAGCGGCAGAATTTGTACCTTCTCTTTCTGACAGCTCTGCTAAAGTCACCCTCTGAAGGAAGTGGTGCCTTGACTGGCTGCATGAGTTTGGATGGCCGTGCTGCTGTGTCAGGAAAGTCCTACCTTCTAACAACGCCTTGGGGTAAATGTCTGGGTTTTGCAAGTAAAATTGAAATTAGAACTTGATCTGTAGCATCACAAACACTACAGAGTAGTGAATGTAAACCTCACTATTTTCTTACTCCATAGTGTATAGACTTCTCTCTTCTCTTCATGTATATTTTGTACAGGTTCCAGTTGCCAGCCCCAGTACAAACTTGAAACTGGTTGTTCTGTAGAGTGATAAAAACCGGAAAACTAAATCATTCCAACAGAGAAAGGGTAGGGAATTTTTTATCTCTAATTTAGTCGCATCAGTAAAATACTCAGCAAGGTTGATGTATCCTCTGCACATGTAGCTAAAAGGATTTTTTTTGTGCATTGATATTCATTTTGCGACAGCTTATAATAAGATATCACTTGCAATGCTCTGGTCACTGAGTATCTTCAGGCTTGTTTATTAGGCAGAAAACTGCAGTAAATCATAGTCAGGTATTATTACTGGCAGTATAATGTCTTGCTATTAATGCAGCTCTGATCTTTTGGAAATTCAGGACGCAAACTAAGATATATCAACAATTCAGACCCAATCCTGTGAACGTATCCCAGTGATTCTTAATACATTAAATAATCACAGTTTAATCTGCCTGTCTGCTTTTGGCCATTCAAGTCAGGGCACAGATTTGTTTTAAATGATGTCTTGCAGCTATTTTCTTTTTGACTGTTCAGATCATTCAGACTGAAGCAAACAGTTTTCATACCTTAAGCCTCACATAGTAATTCATATCTGTGCAAAAGAGTACAAAGGGAAACCACATCAAAATGTACCACATCTCACCCACTTTCCTCTAAATGCAAAACAACAGAGAGCCTCTTGAGCTGGCATTTGTCTAACTGAGTTCCATTTAAAAGCCTCTCAGAGAAGCTGTACTGTTAACCCATCACAGCAAACAGGAAAAGTAAAGCTGGAGGGGACACCTGTTGATTGAAGGTGCAACAAAATTGGTCCCAGGAGCATCAAGGAGTGAGAGTTATTCAAAGGAGATGTTTAGTGGAAACACATGGATGCAGAAATAGAACCATGTCATTCATCTGGCTGTCACAGAACAAACCCACAGTGAATAAAGGCCAACCCGAGCATGTCTGGGGCAGAGCTGGCAGGAGGGTAATTCCATTTTGTGGCACCAGAATTGATTTTTTTCCAGACTGGGAGAAAGCAGAATTTCTGACCAATTTTTGTGTACACAGACAGTGAGTTTAAATGGCGATTGAGATCTCTAAACCCTAAAGTAATGCTTTGTCTTATTCAAAACAGATCTGGTTTTTTTCTTATTTTTCTGGGATCACTCTGAATCAGGTCAAGCAAACATTTCACAGGACAGACTTTTTTGCCATTCAGTGTAGACGTTATGACTCTGTGAGAAAATATTCTTATTTAATGTAACCGAAAATAGAAAAAAGCTCCATTTGGAAATTGAAAGATACTTTTCCAGGATTAAGCAACACCACGTGGTCATTTTTTCAAGCCACCCCATTGTATGTATTTCAGAGGTGGTAGAGAAAAATAGTTCAATTACTTAAGTCAGATTTTAAGATAAAAAAATAAAAAAAAGTAATACCTAAATACCTTAAAACCTATATCTAGTTAAAGTTGCATTGGAAAATAAAATGTAATGCCTGTAGTTATTATGGAACTGTGATAAAGCCAACAAAAAAGTGATGCATATTTTCCACTTAAGTTTATCTTAAACTTGGGGAAGCTCTTAGTAGAACGACTGGGGCCAGAGTTTTCTGATTTGGTAAAATAGCTTTCTGTAGCCCTAACTTCTCACAAAATGCTTTTTTCATTTTATTGTATCTATTTCAGTATAGTTGTCTCCAGATAATAACTAAGCAATAACATACAAACTGACTGGAAGTTTAAAAAGCAGGATGTGGGGAAGGCATGGGCTCCTAGAAAGCCTCATACTCCCTTTCTGGCTCTCACAGTAATCAAGAGAAATGGTAGCTAGAATTTGGCAGAGGTAAGGGATGTATAAATGGTTCCTGCCTCTGTCACCCAGGCCAAGCAAAAGTGGAAAGCATGGGGACCATTTGTCTTGTTTTGGAAATTGGCAGTGCATGCTTTTACATGTGTATATGTGACCTATGTATTAATTCATGACCAAAAATATATTTCCTCTTAACAATATATTTACTTCCTATAAAGTGACTGTGGCATCAAGTATTTCTAAGTTTTCTGCCCTTCTGCTCCTCTGAGATCAAGCTTATTCTTTTCATTCAGGTTTCTGCCTCTTTTCACACCATCTGCCACATACTTTCCTCCTGGCCTGTCGCTGCTAATCATCCCAAGGGTTGTGTCCAGCTGTGCCCTCCACCTGTGGCTAACATGGGCCAGCTGTGCCAGAGACTCCTTTTCATCCAAAGACCCAGCAGCCAGGAGAGGGCTCAGCAGATGAAGGAAGGTTTTTCACATCTTCAGTCAGTCAAGACAAGTCCAGGCCATGCTTGGGTGCTTTTCTCTGAATGCTTGTTTAGTGAAGGAGTATTTCTTGAGCAGAAGCTGAGCTGAAGGGAAGGACGGCAGGGCACCAAGCATAGAAAGCTAGTCTTTTGGGACATGTGAGAAAAGAATTTCCTCTGTAGACTGAGGCTGGCTGGAGCTATGCAATGCCTTTCAAATATTTTGTAAGGAGATGTGTTAGGTGGAAGTTTACCTGTAGTTCCTCATACCTGTGGCTTTGAGTTGGGTTAAATAAAGAAGCCTCAGCTGTAGTTATTTTCTGTGGGAGGAGTCCCTCATTTTGAAGCAAGACAGCACAGTGACTCACATTAGAATCTTTTCATTTATTAGCACAGTTTTTCTGAAAAGTGTGGATGGAAGAACAGGGAAACCTGAAGGCTCCCTAAATGGGGGGGAAAAAAAGAATTATAGTTATAAACTCCCTGTGCAGATCTGGCAGTTAGATGGGTTTCTATGGAAAAGTTTTATTTGAAAATGGAAATCCAAAAAGGTGTTATATTTCTTCCTGAATGTTAAGATGGTTTTGTTTATAACAAACATATATAACCTTTTTATAACAAAGAAAAACCTCTAGGACTATTAACATTTACAGTATTACTTGAAATACAAATCTACCATTGATTTCACTCCCTGAGTGGCAGCAGTTCACTGTGTTTTGCAAAAAGGTTCAGCCACGACAAGAATTAATTGGATTATCTTTATTTATTAATGCTTATTTTCTTTCACAGTAACAAGGGAGAAGGAAGGGGCAGAATGGATGTTCCTGCCTTGTGTGGGAAAAAAGGCATCTGAAAATTAGCTCTGTTTTCAAGCTGGGAGCTGACTCTTCTCCCCAGGGAGGTATTCTTCCATCTGCATTGCTACTCCGAATGAGCAGAGCTTCAGAGAAACTGGAAGAGCTTGTGGCTGAAGGGAGATTAGAAAAGCAAGAAGCAACATGATGGTGCCCCAAGGAAGATTCAGCCTCCAGCAGCAGAGACCAGAAGAAGACTAATTTCCCCCTTGAAACATGGTCTTTGTGACTGATATCATCATCCTGTCACCAGAAATTATTACCAAAAAGAGCACTGTTCAAAGCCAGGTAAACCTAGATGGTGCTAAGTTACTTCTCTTGTGAAAAAGGATGTGTCCAGTGTTACTAAATCCTCCCCACCTTCTGAGCTGCAATATTTTGGCCTTAGGCAATGTCAGAATTCAGGTATGGTAGCCCTGTTTCCTGCCCACTGCCTTAATTTGAACTTACTATATCAGCCTTATTGGGAATGCAGCCCACAGACTGGTCTTCCATCCTCAGAGGCACAGTTATGGTTCATCTTGACCCTGACTGGCTGTAAAAATGGCATCTCAAAGTTCCATGCAAAACAAGGATATCATGGATTGGCAAATTCAATTTGTTGCACTTGTCACATGAAAAGAAAATTTTTCCTACAGTCCAGCACACTTCCCCTGCAGTGTGGAAGTCTGAAATTATTGATCCTGTTTCAACTTGTATGCAAATCCAGTAATCATCCTGCGTTTTGACTAGTAATTGCTAGTGTTAAGTGCTGTGGGCACCAGATTCTGCTCCATCACTTCAAACAGGTAATACCTGTATTTTTTACACACACGGAGTGCAACTTAATTAAACCTCTTTGTGGAATGGAAACAACCTAGGAATGCTTTAGAACAGAGTAGTCTGGTTTAATCCAATGAATTAGGATTATTTTTACCAGATTTTTGAGTTGTGAATCCAGTTTCTTTTGAATATAGATGATGAGTCCTCCAATCATCCTTTATATCTTATGTGTACTGCCTCCTCTTGCTAGTGTCTTTTTACTTGTTGTCTTTGTCCTACTATAAAATGCGGATTCTGTTAACTCAATTTGAGCAAAATCCTTTGTAATTGCTGTAGCAATACATAAGTTTAAGTTAGATGGACTTCTAGTAACCCTCTTAGTGTTGTTTGTTGAAGCACAAAGTTTACAGTTTGCTGGAGGGGCTTAGAGATGAAACAAGACCAACAAAACACAGGAAACATTCAGCACTATTAGAACAAATGGGGTTTCTAAATCAAAATGAAAAGAGCTGCAAAGTGCTGTATTGAGCTGATATTACCATCATAATACATTCTTTTTGTGTTGGTTGTACTTGCTGCTGGTGTCAGTAGAACAAATCCCCTGATATGGTCACTAGTTCGTTAAATGAGCTGTCCAAGAATGGGCAGGGATGAAATAGTGTCAGTGAAACAGTGACTCACTTATCCTTTGAGAAGCTTTTGTCAACATCCTTTTGAGACTGATGAAGTGGATACTTCTCAGTATGAGCTATTGAAAGTTCTGGCTGGCCTTGCAGCAGCAAAAGGATTGAAAAAAACTGAGCATGAGTGAGGAAGGGCTCAGGGAGCTAATGTAAGATGAGATTTTGACAGCAAGAAAAACGGCTGGGACAAAAGCTGGTGAGAGGAGGCTTTGGAAGAGATCTCAGCGAAGAAAGGAGAAAGGCACCTGTAGGAAGGAGAATCTGGAGCTTGGAAGAGGAAAGGGAGCCTGAGAGAGAGGAAGTATGGGCAATACAGCTGGGCAGGAGAGTGGAGAGTAGTGACAAATGGTGTTCCTCAGGGGTTGATATTGGGACTGACACTGTTTGACACCTTTGTCAGTGACATAGACAGTGGGATCAAGTGCACCCTCTGCAAGTTTGCATTCCTATTGACCATTATGTATGATTTGTTTCCTGGGAAATATCTCTGTTTGCCTCTTGAGACAGATGTTTCTCTTCCAAACAATGCTGGATTCTTCGATTCTTTCTGCCAGCAGCTCTTTACAACATTTACAAACAACTGGAAATCCTTCTGTGTTGGGGGAAATCTCATAGGTCCCTGGGAAATTCAATAAAAGGAGACCATTTGTGTACAAGAATCGATAAATCTGAATGCAATTGTAGCAAGTGAGATGAAATAGTGAATCGTAAGAAGGGGAAAAAGGCTAAAGTAGAACACGGAGTTCGAATGCTACTTACACTGGAAAAACTCTACTATATCTTTTGCTAGAAAAGACTTTGCAATGCTAAGTAGTCATAACTGACCAAAATTAATTGGACCTACTGTGACACTGAAAGGGTTAAAGAGAAAGTTAGACGTTAGTACTGTAAATGTAGGCAGGGATTTTGAAAGGGTTTATAAAGTTAGCAAGATTCAAGGAGGTCAAGAATCTGATGATTCTAGAGGGACAAATACGGTGCTATTTGTATCCAGTTTGCAGACTGGGCTCTTACGGATCTTGAAATTATAAACTAGAGTTATTGGGAGGTAAGAGATACAGGATACTAGGTCTTCTGAGAAGATGCATAGGTGAGTATTTGGCAGCACCAGGCATTGAATCCCTCAAAAGGATTGTAATACAAATGAATCAGAATGTATTTGAAAGAGGTGCTGGAAATCCCTAAATCTTTTGTGTGTGTGTCTATGTGGTTTTGAGTGTGGCTTACAGGGGGTTTTTTTTTGGTTTTGGTTTTTTTAAACAACAGAATATTGACAAGAATAGAGCACAGCTACAGTTGTTCAGGGTTTGAGGTACCAACTATGGCTATAGCAGAGCCAAATGAGGCCTTGAAAGAGGATGTGAAAAGTTCACTGTAAAGATAGAGACAAAGGTGAAAATCAGGAACTCAAGCAGAAGACCAAAGAAGTGAAAGCTGACGCATGCTACAGCTTCTGATGCCCTGGCAGAAAAAGCTGAGAAATGCTGTGACATATCAGAGAAGCACCTGGGTAATTTGGTAGCTACTGGAGAGTATGTGGAGGGCAGAAAGTTCATAGAAGCAGCTACAAGATAGAAAGTAAAGGAATTCACCTAGGAAATTGATGTTTGTCAAGCAATATGTCCTTCAGTAATGAGTCAGAACCTATCATAATTTTTCTGCTCTCTTGGTAAAATCAGAGAGGTAGAAATGTGACTATATAGAGAAGGCTTGGATACTGTCACTGGGATGAGGCCATGGAGTGTGTCCTGGAGTGTTTTGACACAGTGCAGAGAAAAAATTGACTTTCTAACTTCATTAGAGGGATAGGATTCAAGCCAGATAATTGTGTCTTGAAAATAACCTATCCACAGCCACTCTTGCACTCAGAATCCACTAACACAGAAATTAATTTGTAACACATCACAGTGGATATCCTTCAGATATTCCAAAATAGTGACAACTCCTGGGAGAAGATGGAGAAAACTGTAATATCTCCCTTGATAATGCCAAAGAAGTACCTCAGGATGCTGCTGAGCTTGGTGGTGTTTGAATGTCTGTGGGAAAGCAATGTATGTTGTTCTGCCTGACCTCAGTCTAAAACAGGTACAAATTCTTTAGCGCATTTTTGCCTTCTCATGAGCTTTTTATTCCTGGATGTCTCAGTAGGATCAAATACAAAATATAATGGCTAAAGCTGCTCAGAGATTGCAGAGCAAATGTAATTTTTCATCAGAAAAGGAATAAATCAAAAGTTACTCCGCATGTAGAGGGGAAGAAGCAAGCTGATTTATTACTTTATGAAACTGTTTATTAGGTAATTTTTTAATTCTTGAAAATTGATTAATTATTAATTTACTAATATAGGTTTTGTACAGTAAAAAGGTTTGTTGGGAGTTAAAAAATGGGGAATTTAAAAATTAGAAATCAGTCAATGCATTATAGTTGATTAAATCTTTTATCTTTCCACAGGGAAAAGCCTCAGCAGTCTCAGTATTCTTTCTTAGAGCAAGAATTTTTTTCAAGATGGAGTTGTTCCAGTAATGTCTGAAGCCTATGAAGAAGAAAATCAGGGAACAGATGGAAAAATACTTGCATGTGCTTACACCTGAAGTTAAAATCAGAGAGGTAATAAAAAGTTCTCCCCACACCCAAGCCTCATTGCCTAATAAAATAAAAGGAAATTCCATCTGCCACCTATCAGAGACTGAGCCATATTAGGAATAGGTGTTCATAATTCATTTGAAATGGGAAATTAAATTAGTGAATGAAATGTCTTTACAGTAGCACAGATGTGTATGAAATACCTGGCTCTGTCAGGCTTATGTAGCACTTCTATGGGCTCCAAGGAGGGGAACACTGTATTGTTAGTACCTACTAGAGTTTCAGCTTGGTGTTATGGATTATCTAACTTATGTCTACATCTATCACCATGCATTTATTTGAGTCTAGTTGACCAAAATGTGAATGTTAACAAGAAATGTCCTTGAAAAGGGTTGACAGAAGCTATTGTATGACATTTTTAGGGCTCACTAGATGCATGCAGAGGTGATTGTGTACCCTAGCAGCCCATCCTACTGAGGCTCTTAAGTCCATCCACCAGCTGAGCCAGAAAAGTATTGGAGACTTTAATCTCCTCCAAGTCTGCTGCAGGCATGACAGAAGAACACCCTCCTTCATCAATGCCCTGAAGCAATGGCAACTTTTCTTCCAGATGACAAATGTTGACTGAATATAGCAGTGGGATTTGGCAATGGAATAATTTGTAAGTAATTGGGAGCATCAGAACATGTTTAATAATATGCAGTTTTGCAGGTTATGTATAATGTGAAAACCTGACAAACTTCAAGTTGCCATGACAGCTTTGTCACAGAAACTCCACACACTTTTATATGGAAATGGTGACAGAAGTGCCATGTGAGTTTTAAGTAATCAGTAGATGAGATGGTATTGGGGGCAGGGAGAGAAATTGGCATCCCAAAAGGGAAAATGTTACAAAATGAAGGGAGAGATTTGGGATGCTGAGGAGGATGTCAGCCTCTGGGTTGGAGGGACTGGTGGGAGGAGAAGCAGCAAGCAAGGGCGCAGAAGCGAAGGTTATGGGTGGGCATTAGTAGTTCTCAGTGGGAGGACATAGAAGATGACTTAAAAGCTGTTCAGAATGTGAGTAGCAAGATACCAAGTTAAGAAGCATTGAATAGCTGCTAGGAGCATTGTTTGCCAGCCAATATGTGTAAAACAAGTTCCTGCATAATGCACAGCACCTGACATAGTACTAAGGTTACAAGCAGGATGTAGAGAAGCCCAGCATGGGGATGGGGAGGGAGGAAAGTATTTGGGTTCATAAACCACAAGAAGCTGGAACAAGACAAAATAATAAATATGAATTGAGGAAGGAAAAAGGAGTTGTTGGTGCTCCACTGTACTCAGGAGGAGGGTGGGCTCAAGGACTTATCACCATGCCTGTGGCAATGCCGGGTAATCTGCATATTTGCAGACATTGGAGGTGATTCCAAACTGTGTTGTACAAATCTATGTCTTCCACAGATATGAGCAGAAATGCTCAATGCAGTTTGGGAAGGCCTGGATACCTTGTGTTCACAGAGCGGTGGCTTCTGGAGATCCTGCTATAAGGTGCAGGAGAGTGCATTGCTGGCAAGTGATTCACCTTGGTGAAGAGGCCCCAACTACGCATTGCAGCCACAGCAGCTGGTGGAGGCAGGGTTATGCAAGGGCTGCAAAGGTTGAAGAAAGGCAAGAATGAGGTAACCTGTGGTGTAGAGCATGTCCAGTGTGTGGCATAAGCCTGCTGACATGATCGGTGTGGGCTTTGTTTAGCAATCAAACGAGTAACACAGGTGGGAGACACTGAATCCTTGGTCACAAGTCCCACAACATTCAGGTGTTGACCTTTTGCTACTCTGGAAGCTGCAGATCAGCAGAACTGAGTCCTCCATCTCCAGTCTGATGTGACAAATTTATGAGCAGATAGCTAAAGCAGTTGATAGCTCAAGGAGTCTACATCTCCACAGAGATGCAGATTTGCTAGGAAATGCTGGTTAGTTAGAGCTGCCTGATACATGCTCAGAGTATCTACTGGGCACAGTAATTTAGTGAGGTTTTTTAGTAATATGACATTATAATATTGTTTGTCATTCTCACGCTGAAGGCTTAGAAGGATATTTGAAGAAATGTGTGGAAAGCATGGATCTTGAATCCCTGGAAAGGATTTGGAATTCCAAAACGTGAGCATTATTATGAGAGCTTGTTGGACAGTTATGAATAAACAGGAATGAATATTAGGAAGGTTTCAGAAGGCTGATGTATGAAGAGAAAGTGGATCATAGAGGTGGGGATGCAGAAAAGATAGAAAACTCATGAGGAACACTTGGAAAGTTAGCTGAACACTGATGGGAGCTAGCAAGGATTTTTAATTAACAAAAATAGAGCAGAAAAAATAGAGAAATGGTGGATTTAAAGAAAGGACATATTGCTAATATAAAGAATGACTGGGATGTGAAGAAGTTAGCGATCAAAGAGGGAATTCCTGAGGCTGATTCCAGAGGACTGTGCTTGTACTTTTGGGTTACTTTATATAATAAATTGTTATCCATAGCTCATTTATGCAGTGAGCTTTATTCCAAAAACTGTCCCTCCTGTGCTTGAAATAGCAACCCACAGCCCTGCCAAAGCATAGTTTATTCTCTAAGGCCAAGTTGACCCAAGTTTATCCTCAAGTTGCAGCTGGCTGTTTCACCTCCAAATAAGCTCAGCGTGCTGGTACCTATTTATTATTCCTCATCACCCTCCTGTCCTGTAACTGCAACCTCTACACCTTAGTGCATCAGGAGAGTGTTACAGAAAAAGTTGCTGGGAGAGTGTTTGGGGAGAAATTTACTTGGTGAGGCTTTATCAGCCTTGGGTCTCCTCCATGCTGTCTGTCTCACATGTTCCAAGGGGAGAGAGTGCCTCAAGATAACCTCTTTGCTCCTCTGGGAGAGGCAGAAGCTGCTTTTTGACTCCTCGACGGTTCATCCACTGATGGAAAAAAACATGACCTGGTCAATCAAAAATCTAACCAATGCTCAGTAAGGTCTGTTTGTACACTAGCAGCTACCAAGGCAAATGAAGCAACCAAGGCAAATGTACCATGTACCATTCAGAGTACATTTTTTATGCTGGCAGCATGGACTTAGCTGTCCTTCCTGGTTTTATGACACTGAGAAATAAATCTGAGGCTGCTCTTCGTTTCTATTTAGTGTTATTTGTCTGAAGACTCTCTGGAGTCTTGTAGTGGCTTAACAGATGGAGCCAGGGCAGAGATTCATATTGTGATGCTTATTTATTAACATAGCTTTTCCTGAGACAGGGAAAAAATATGTTTTTGTAGGAAACCTTTTCCCCTTTCCTGGAATGGAAAAAGAATGACATCTGGATCTCTCCTATTCAGCTGTGCTTGGGATACGTATTTTCCCCAGATATGTATTTCTGAATTTCCTGATGATCTGGTTGCTTAGAAGTAGCTCCAGTAGCCAGTTCCTTTTTCCCACAGAAATCAGTTTGAATAAAGAAGCAGTTTTCTTGTATGTCAGTGTCCCAGTTCCTTTTTAATCTTGAGAAACTACTGCTCTTGTTTATCTACCTCAGAAATATAGAAAAACACAGAAGAGTAAAAAATTTATCAGTGGCTGTAGTTGCTTGATGGGTGCAATTCAAGACTGTTGTTGACTCCATTGTCTGTAAGAGAGGGTTTTGAAGGAAGGAAGATTTTTAGGAGGAAGGTTTTTAGGAGGAAGATTTAGATAAGCAAGTGATTTAAATTATGACATTTACTTTTTAATGTCTGTTTTAAGAGAGGTAGAATAAAGGAACATTGCTGGAAGAGCCACTGTGAACTCACCCTTTCATTCGTCAATCCCCATGAAAGAGAGGTCCTCTTTGGCTCTTTTCCCCAGGCAAGCAACCCTCCTTCTAGCTGGTATTCTGCATCAGTGAGGTTTGAAATAAGCCAGAGGGGTAAAGGCCCAGGGTCAGGGGACACTGAAGGGGGAGGAAATAAGGAATAAAGGACTCAGCACAGAGGCTGCATTTATGGGAAAAATCAGATGAAAGAAAAACCTGGAAATTTTTGATATTTTGCTCCCCTTGGGGCCTAATTACACCAGCTTCGTAGCACTGTAGAAAGAAAATGATTAATCAGGAGCATGGTATCTAACAGTTCCTGTGGAGCACAAACCCTGGACTAATGATAGTACCATTGGCTTGACTTCTCAAAGATAGGCAACAACCGCTCTATCAGCCCCCAAAATTTTTGGATGGTGAAATGGTATAATTTTGGCATTCAATGCCAAGAGTACTAGCAGGTTTCAGGGAACATAGAGAGGCCTTCACTGCCTTGTGCTTTGCATTCTGTTTAGACTATGGGCCAGCATGGCCCTGAATCTGCTCTTAAGCCTGCAGGAATTCAGATCCTGATGTGTAAAAAACAATAAAAAACCAATTTTAGGCTTGGCAGATGACATTTATTGAGTTGGCATATAGAAAACAAAGGTACTACAGTGTGGGAGCCCAGCTAGCTCCATCTCTCTGCAACTTATAGCTGACATTCACGGAAATCTTTTCATTACTACTCAAAACTCTGGGAGCCAGTTCTGTTCCATTTGTTGATTCAGCTGGAAATTTTGTGTACACACAGAACAGACTGCTCCTTGGACTGGTGCTGACTTCGGATGCTACTTAAACGACCCTCTTGCCTCAGTTTGATTGTTCTCTTGCACTTTTTTTTTCCCAGGAGAAGGGAAGGGAGAGGGAATCAGGGGAACTTCACAATGCAGGAAAACCATCAGCTTCCTCTATCCTGTCACACACAAGGTTTCACAGGTGCATTTTTCTTCCTCTCAATGTGCTCAGTAGCTGAGAGTCCAAAGCAGTGACAAAACATTTTTGAAAAGCCAGTGGTATGCAAAGAAGCGCTTAGGTGTTTCCTTGCTTGCACCTACATGATGCTGCATTTCAAAGTGAGGCAAACTGCTTTGAAATCAGCAATGGTCTAGGAAATCTGTGAGGCTAATACTGAGCTGATGAGAGAATAGTCTCTGTGCTCTCTCATGCCACTGAATTATCCTCCATCCTCAGATTTAGCCTTCCTTCAGTCCCAGTGGCAAAGGCGACATGCAGCTGTGTGTTTCCCCCTGTGTGTAGAGAGGTAGCTGTGGCTGGTTCTGACAGATCAAGACCGAGCTATGATCATTCCTTCCTTTCTTTTTTTTTTCTTTTAATTTTTTTCCAGGAATACTTGCATTTAGTTCAGGAAAGTATTACTGCTGAACTATGGTCTCCTTCTTGCTCCCTTCTGCCTTTTCCTCTGTTGTCTCCAGTTCCTCTACTGCTCCTGCCATGCACATCTCTTCCATCACCTCTCTCATCCCCTTTTTTCTCTTTGCTGATGCAGTTAGGCTAGAGAGAAGCAGCCTGTCTGGAAACAAGCAAGGTGCTTTTTTTTTCCCAGGCTTGCCACCTGTGCAGGTCAGCACCCGCTCTCTGGAAGGAAGGATAAGAGGAAGGATAATACTACTGGGACGTCACAGAAAATAACAAAATCAGTCTTTAATCTCATTGGCACACAGCAGTGTGGGAAATGACTGAGTAATTGGAGAAAACCAAGTCTTTCAACTTGCTTTGCAATCAAGAGTTTGCCATAGACTATATATGCAGAGTCAAACGATTGCATTTCCATATTACTGGTGACTTGTTTTCTAGGGTTTGGGTTTGTGGATTGCTGAATAGGGTTTGCTGTGCGTTTGCATTAAATGACTAAAGTAAGCATGTCTCCTAAATCCCATCACTTACCATTTCTTGGCTCTGAGGGCAACCTGTACCATCTAGAGATACCCACACTACTGTGGTTTGTTTCTGGTGCGCAGATTACTTTGGGTGCTCCTCTAAAGCAGCGAAAGGAGGATTAGAAGTGGCAGGAAGAGCACAGAGAGTTTTGTAGGGTCTGGAAAAGGGATTTAAGAGAAGATGGTAAAATCACTCAAACAAATTAAGCACCTATTTGTCCTAATCATGCATACACACCTAGGCCTGTCTCTCTGTGTTCCGCTGTTTCAGAACACCATCCTGAATGCCAGGGAATCATATGCAAGGTCCATAGCCTTCTGTGCACCTCCAAAGATGCCAGGCAGGGTAGTGCTTATTTCTCTTGTTCCTCTGTGAGACAGCCAAAGCCCAAGACTTCAACTCTCAGTTGAGTAAGGTGTTATTTGGATAATCTCGTATCAGCGTATGAAGCCTTCATTATTCTGTGCAGCTGGATATTTGCTTCTGTCTGTGTCAGCCTGTGCCCTTTCCTGGTATAAATTGAGCTGATCCTGGACCTTTTACAGTGGTGAGGTGTGTATTTTTGCAGCTTTTAAATGAAGTACTCTTGACCCTATCAGCAGGATAGCCCTTACTCTCAGTTATTCAGGGCTCTGCAGGAAAACAACATGACTCATAGGAGGCAAAGACATGCATAATGCAAATCGTAAATGATTTAGACCAAAAGAATAGATTTGGTGTGTTAATCTCCGAAGAACACCTAAGGAGATCTCTGTTGAGACCACAGGAAGGTTGAGAGAGTAGCAGACTTGCTGAGGCCTCACCTACTCTGCATCAGATCTCTCCAGGACACTTTGCCACAGCTGCAGGCAGTTGGGCAGAATGGTTGACGTACCACCCGGAAAATATACCTGATGGTACAGAACAGTCCATGAGGACAAAGGCCATTGCTAAGAGATGTAGTGAGAACAAGCCAGTAGCATACCAATTGTTCTTCCTCCTCTCATACCCTGCAGCATCTCATTGTAATTGTTTATCCTACAGGAAAATGTTATAATACTATGGGTGTGCAGCATCCTGAAACCTGATGATATTGATGACAAACAGAATCCATGTAGAAATAAGTGGCTTTACAAAGAGGAACAATTCTTGTCTTGTGCCTATGCTCTGCAACACAGATTTTGTCTGGAAGCCTGGTATTCTTCCATGCTCAGCAGCCTTTCATTCTTTTAGAATAATTTTCTCCTCCTTTCTGGGATATGAATATAAATGACATTTCTTGCTTCAGGGCATTTGGACAGGCTCCATATAGATTCAACACACAAATTCATTGTAAACAATATGTCTGTGAAAGCTCATGCATGGATATTGCTCTTGATTGCACCTGGCTGTCCATTGTTCCACGTCAGGAGAGCTAACAGAGGAGGAGCGTGTGCCCCATAGCAAGATGAGGACCACACTGCAGAACAGCCTGGCAATTCATGCATTAGCACTCTTGCAAGACTTCCAGTGACCTCTAAGAACCATCATAAAAGAACATCAGAATGTTTCCTAGGTTGTTTTTTTTTTTTAATCATATTTTTGGAGAAAAACTGATGCCTTTATTAGGTTTTAACAAGTACCAGTTTTGCTTTCTATCAACACAAGCCTAAGGATGAAATCAGCCAAAAGCAACAGAAGTCTTTTAAGGGCCTCCTTAATTATTTTCATCAACTTTAAGAACAAGCCAACAAATAAAACAGTGTTGAGGCCTAAAACTAGGAAAGTTATGAGAAATAGAAATTACTTTATTGCATATTCTGTGAGAATTTTTTACAGGAAAAAAAATAGAGAAAATAAAATAGTAACTTACCTGGTCAATACAAGCTGTTTAAGCTATGCTATTTTTCTCTTTCAGCTCTTTTAGAAGGCAATTATTTTGCTCGCTTTCACGGTTGATTTCCTTACCTAAGTTATCTCTTGGATTCTTTTATGTAACAACAAGACAAAAATACACAAAATTGTAGAGCATGATTATGTGTGTCAGATGGCATGTAACTGAACAGCCTTTAAACCTTCCCTGTCTTCATCTAAGACTTTTTGCTGAGCTGAAGATGTTGTTATTGGCTGGATAATTGCCCAGTGTCAAATACGAGTTGTTCTGTGAGCAGCAGAGCTAATGAAGCCTGCTTTGCCATCATGTTTGTGCCTTTTGTCCCTTAATTCCAGTTTCTGCATGGCAAGTTCATTGCAAAATGCTTACCACAGGAGAGACTACGGTGCTGTGATCCTCCATGTCTCTTTCTAGCTCCCTTTTCTTCCCCAAAACTTGTAGGACTCCAGATAGGTATGAAGCGAATTCTTCTCTTTTTCAAATGTGATTGAAAGGGGTCAATGGCCTCCAAAAGCACTAAGGTTGCCAGGAAACACTACGGAGCGGCTTGTCCCCAGACCAGCACGGTCGTTATCAATTTAGTGCTACTGTTGGTGAAAAGTGCTGCCCTGGCACCATATGCGGTATATTCTGGCCCGGCAGAGAGCTGGGGTATGCCCTGACATTTGCACCAATGAGTGAGAGAAGACTCTTCCTCAGCACTCCTTGGTATGGTGGGAATCTAGGAGAACATGTGGGCCTCTCAAAGGAAGTTGCTAACTGGAAAGGGAAAGGTGGGATAAACATTTGTGTTTGTGTGAGAAGAACATGTGAAGAGCTGGATGTGGAATGTAGCTGGCAGGCTGCAATGGACTGGGCTTGTTATTACTAGAGCAGGCATCCAACCCAAAGGCAGTGGCCTCCTGCTCAACTGCTGAACTGGAGCAGTAACACATGATTGCCTCGTGATTACCTCAGTGTAGCCACATGCGCTACATTTGAGTGTGATGCTTTACATGAAAAGCTACCCCTGTGCTTTGGGTCCAAAGCTTACAAGCCAATTACAGCAACCACCAGAGGAGAAAATGGTTATGGGATGCAAAAGCCCCAGTATTATAGTCCCTGGAGTTGTCCCTAGATTGTTGTCACTTTCCTGCTATGTTGAAAATAACAATACATGTTATAACCCACAATAACTGTGTGGGTTTTCATTCATAGGATGACATACTTGTTTGGTCAGATTTACTTTTTTTTTTTTTCTAATAGAGAATGAAAACTATGTGCAGTGCTAAAGATATTCTCTTAATTTTTAAGAGATGTAAGAGTTTGGTATTAAGAAGATCAGAGTTTTAAATTAATCTAAAAACACGAGAAATATGTTAATTTGAGAAAAATACCAACTGACTGGAAATAATAAAAATAAGAGGGGAAGATAAATCTACTGGATAATTTCGGGTTTAGGATTTTTTGAGCTAGAGAGAGTTAACATGTTCTGAATTTATTTTTCTGGGTTGTGATGCTTTTATGAAGACATGCCAGGAGCACTTCATTTGGGGAAGCATAAGCAGCTGCCCTTTCATTTCTTCTATTCATAAATATGGAAGAGTTACTTGGAGAAATGGTGCAGTTGTCAATGCCATGGCCAATGACAGGGCTGCTGGGTCCTTTCTGTGGCCTCAGGCATGAGGAACACCTGCAGATTTTGGAGCAGGAGGAAAATGAATGTTTTGCTTCCATGGGAATGGGGAAGACTTTATCTCACATTGGGTTAACACAGTGATGCTCGGTTTCTTAAGGTTGGGGTTTAGGATCCAGCTGTAAAGTAGGTGGCTGAAATTTGAAATAGCAGCCTGATGCAGTCCTGGCTTCTCTAGCAGGCTGGCACCTGGCTGCAGCAAAGGGAAAGGGAATTTGGCCACATCAGTTATATGCCCCTGATATACAGAGAACTCATTTTAAGCCAGAGGAGAAATCCAGTTTAAGGGGCTGAGATGGAAGATTATGGCCTTCATATGACTTGACTGAAGCAGAAAACACTTTTTTAAAATGACAGTGTATTTTATAAGCAAGAGTCTCCTTGGACTTTGAGGATCAATCTCTACAAGACTTTCTGTTGGAGGCCACCTAAGTTTGAGGTGCATTGACCGCGTGGTTAATACAAGGCAAGCAGAAATATGAGACAGGTAGAAACGATCAATTTATAGGATTCAGAAATCCAAACATTTCTCTTAAAGTTAGAATAAAAGGAAATTAATTCAGCAGTCACCAGGCTTTCCTGTCTGGGAATAAAACCTAGGTCTTCCCAGCAATCAGGAGGGAGCTGCACAGCTGTGCCACTGCCAAGGGTGAAGAGGTGGTGGAGGTAGAGATGAAAACACGGACACTGAGCTTTGCTAGTGCTGAAAGGGGAGGGCAATGTAAAATGTTCATAAATGGGAAAACATCTGGTTAGGCCTGACTTCTGCCAGGCAACAAATCCCTGTGGTAGAAAAAATCTTTGCTAAACCTCTCCCTTGGGCAAGTTAACTCTGAGTCACATATACGAAAGGTAAACCATGGGATTATATATCATGTAAGCATGACAGCTAAATCTTTAATGCCACCCTGGAAAATAGTGCTCTGAAAAGTGCAATGAAGAAAGGAACAATATGTGCAGTAATCAATATCCTGAAGATTTAATTCAGTACACTATTTTTGATGTTTAGTGTTGGTGAGGGACTGTCATGTTTACAAACAAATAAAAACTTTTGTGTTGTTGAAATTACTTTCCACTATGGATGCTACCTAGATATTACATTAATCAGAATTTTTTCCTCAAAAACAGTCCTCTTTAAAGATTTTGTCCTAACCTTGAAAATAATGGTTCTGACTTGAGCTAAATTTGTGCTGGAGAGGCGAGGTCTAACCTCTGTTTTGGCCTTACACGTACCTCTGTGCAACCACACTCAAGCTACTGAGAGTGCATCGCAGATGCAGAGAGAACCTCACTAGTGGGGAATTAGAAATAGGAAATGATGCAGGATATTCTACTTACATCTGCTCAGCTGGCACATATAAACAAACAGGGTTCCCTGCTTGCAGTATGAAGACTTTAACAGAAACCATAATGCTTCCATTTTACAATGAAACTACAACTCACATAGTTGTGAACATATTTTGTCTTTGTCTTATCTATTTTCTTTGACTCTTGCTCTATTTTTGCCTCTCCACACTTTACATGTACCTCCTTTCTTGTATGCTTTCTATCATGATCTCCAGAACAGATTTAATCAGTATCCTTCCCCTTTCTCTATTTCAGATGATAAAAAATTTAATCCTATTTCACCTAGTGTTCCCATTTGAGACCTGCAAAGCAGCAACAACAAGTTACTCAAGCCACAGGAAAGGTACTGTTCAGAGCCCGTGTCCATTCTGTGTTACTGTGCTGGAGACACATGCCATGTTCTCTAAAGATGTTTTATTTTGTGTAACATTCTCACTTGGTAGCAGTGTGCTATTGTGAAATAATTTCAGGCTCTTCCTTGTTGCACTGTGTAACAGTAGGAAAAATATTTTTCAACCATTTAGAAACTACCAAAAGTTATAAGTAATGGTGGATCTACACCCCAAAATGTAAACACAGATCTTAATCATTCAAATACTTACCATAGTAGTGTGAAATTTAACAAAGAAAGATTTTCGTTCTCCTGTGTATATTTTAATTCAAGCTGTGGACTTTGATACACTTTTTCATTAATTACAAAAAATTCTGTAAGATTTTCTTTCAGCCTTATGGTCTCCTTAGTATAAAAAATATACCTAATTAACAGCCAATTGAAGGATGAAAGTAAGCTCCCTCATGCACAAGTTCATCTGGAAGCAGAGTCTGATCTGCTACATTTTTGTTTTATTGACAAAAGAATCACGAAGAGCCAGGTTTGCCCTTGCATCACAGACTGGGCTTGTTATGCTGGCAGCCAAAGGAAATGCGTTAGCTGTAAATGGAGATGATACCTGCAGAGCTGATAAAATATGGAACGTTGTGTCACCGTTATGCAATTATTTAGTTTCAATGAGGCAGTCATGCTTGTTTCTTCCGGAAGAGCATTGTGCCCAGTAGTGGAGTCAGCCTTCTGCTCAGCACAGGACTTTGTCATGCCATCATGGTGGCAATGATTTCATAATCCTGCTTTTGCCTGTTCAACTACAAATGTATTGATGGGTAGGTAGCAAGCTGGCCTACAGCAAGCTTCTTCAATGCAGGTGTGTATTTACACAGAAAAGATGTAAGGAAAGAGTGGATACCTTGCTGTCGGAATTGATCATGATTTGAGGGGCACACGCAAATGCCATAAGATCTAGTCTATATGAGGAAAAACTCAGCCAAACTTTTGCTTCCACGTGGGATGCAGTCAGTACAGAAACTGAGGGCTTTACTTCACCTTTTATTGAGTAAAAAAGATTATTAAAAGAAAAAAAAGAAATTGCTTAAAAGATTGAAATCCTTATATGATTATCCCGCTAGACATAATGTAATAATAATATTGGTTACCAGAAATACTTTCTCTTTTAACAAAAGCAAAACACCAGTCAAATTCTTTGTAGCATCTTATACAAACGCTTAAGGAATTGTCAATAAGACAAGGAGAGTGAAGAGGATAAGAAAATACACACATAATGTAGGTAGGGCTTGTATTGCAGCAGGAAGGATAGGAGGTGAGGTGGGAATATTCAGTATCTGGGGTTAGAGAGAAGCAGATATCTACTGATTGAATGTAGTGTGATTATAACTGATTGATTAAATGCTGTGAGTGTGGATGTGGCATGCCGATGGAAGAAATCCCTGTTATGGAAGGTGCAGACATGGAAAGAGCTGCTAGTTGATCATGGAGTGGAAGTATGTTTCTCAAGCTAAAGGCATGTTTTCATCAAGAACAGTGAGCTTGGAGGGGAATGAAGTATAAAGATGTACTGATTTTGTTGTGCCTGCTACAGCTTTTAACAGAGGAATTAGTTCTAATGAACTTACCCAACTGCCTGCCACCAGCCAGGAGGTTTTTTTTATTTTATTGGGTTTTTTTAAAGGAAGATTACATTTGGAGTTTGGGCTAAAATGCTTGGAATTGAGAGACAATTAAGTGCCCTGTATAGAAAAAGGAGCTGTTGCTAGCAGGGATGGGGAGACAGCTCTGACTGAGGCCAGCCACAGAAGGCTCCAACACTGAAATGTGGCTTCATGAAGGGCTCAGCAAGAGGCTTTAAAATAAAATAAAAGAAAGTTGGTCAGGATATGGGTCATGATATTCGAAGGGCTCCAGAAGAATGGGTGAAGCTGTGTTATTTAGCAGTTAGAGCTTAGCACTTACGAGTTTTGATAACACTTTTAGGAAAAGCTGCAGTGTAGAGCAGCTGGCCCAGGTTTGGGGTGACCCTGTTTGCCACCCAGCCAAGATGCAAAAATAGACATGCTTGGCAGAAAATTGTTTCCTGGCTAAAAAGGTAGAGCATTGCTCCCTGGAACCATATGTGTGTAAAGAGAGACAGTATGCCTATATAACATTAACACAAGGATTCACAGTATGGTATTGAAAATGGAAGTATATGTAGGAGCAGCAAAACTCTTGACTTTCAAGGATCTAGGAGGCAGTGGACAAATGCCCTAGGTCAAGCTTAAAGTAAATGAGTGTGATTTTACAACATCACAGCAAAAAGCAAAGCTGAAGCAGCCTTCCTGTTAGGGTAACTTATCCAAAGGTATTTCGAGGTAGTGGTAATTAAGTAGAAATTAGGATCCAAAAAAACAGGCTGGACATGAGGAACATTGAAAAGAAAAATGCTGAGCTGTATTTAGTAGTCGTATACTGATAAACTAATTTCTGAATTCCTCTAATCTAGGTCTGAGGTACATGTGCTGCAAAAGCCTGGCAAAAAGCACTTAAACAAAATGTAAAGGCAGAGCATAATTTCTTCTGTGGAATTTATGAAAAGGGCTGCACTGATTGCAGGTACTCCAAAGAGTGATGGCAGCTTAAGGAGCTGTGGGTGCAATGAAGCCACTGTAAATCCCAGCTGAAATGAATCAATATCTTCTTCCTAAATTCATTCATTTTCAGAACATGCTGGCTGGGCAGAGCTTACTAAACTATGCTCACTTTGTGTATCTTTAGAGTGAGTACTGGAACTAGAGCTGAATACATTTCTAACAGTGAACGTACATGAGAGACTATTTCAATGTGAGCAATTACCCTATAGCACAGTCAGTGTATTTGCTTATATCTGAGAGTAATGAATTCATGACTTCCAGGATAAAGGTTGCTGCCTGCTGTTTTATGGCATAGGACTAAAGAGTTAGAAGCAGTCAGACGTTTATAAAACTGAGATGGAAGTTCTGCATTCTGACTCACCTCAGGAAAATACAGTGTGTGTGGATAGAAAAGGAAAATATGTTTTTTGAAGAACAGTGCAGTTGCAGGGAAGAATAAGCAATTGTTTCGGGTGCTGGTTGTTGAATATTCATTCTGTCCAGAAATGAATAGGAAGCTCTCCTGTAAAATTAGCTAAAGCAGTATCAGGTATGAGTTGCCAGCACAGTCACTTTTGAATGAAGGTCTACAACATACCTTTGAAGTGCGACAGGTATTTGTACAGCAGGGGATATTTAAATTGGCCTCACTTTGGATAACAAAGTACTTTGTACAGGCTCTGAGAAAGGCATTATGCAAAGATGATAGAAAATCAATCAGTCCCAGAGACTATTCCAGCAAAGAGATTCTTATACAGTGAGAAGGGATTTGATTTACTGCAAGTAGACTTAGCAAAGGACTCAAGGTGAAAATTGCAAATAGAAAAAAAAAAGGCTCATAGACTGGATCTCCCCTTGTTTTGCTGCATAAATCAGATAGTGCTGATACATGACTGAAAGGAAGGAGGGAGAGGTAGTAAGGCAGTATGGTAGAGCAGATATTGGGATGGGTGACATTTTTAGCAGTGGAGGAAAGGAGAGATAAGAAAGAAGCAGCTTAGTAATTGCCTGCAGATAAAACCAGAGGATAGTTATGGAATATGCGCCCTGACATTAATGAAAAATGGTCACAAGCTTTCATAAGCTGCAAGAGGGAACCAGGACATGGTACTGGGAAGTAATAAACATGAAGCAATGAGGAGGCATGTTTGTAATCATTGCAGGAGCCAGAAAGCAGGCTCATGCTTATCACATCCCCCAGCACAGCTCCACAGACTTCTATGCTCAGCACAGGCACACTGAGCAGGCAGTGCTCTGGTTGCCAGTTAATCCCCTCTGCCTTCCTAGGGAAGGCCTTACAGCCTGTGGAAGTGCAGGTGGGATGTGGATGAGTAGCTTGAAGAAGGAAATGTAGCCAGACCATCCTCTAGTCAATGCCATGCAGGGAAGTATGGGCTTGGGTCCTTCCAAAGGGTGGCTGTGGGACCTGGCATTCCTCAGAAGCTGCAGCTGAGTTCACATAATGTGGATGCAAGGAGGGTTTGAACACAGGCATGGAATCTACCTTTCACTTTAGATGCAGAATTCGATGAAGACAGGGATACTTGAGAGTAATGGCCTCAATAAAGAAGCCATAACAAGCAGTGAAAGAGCAGTTTCTCCTCTGACCTTGTGCCCCACAGTAGTTCTGTACAGCTAATCTATGGAGTTTTGCATGCAGGAATGGTTTCTTGAAAGAGGATCACCAGCAAATGCTGTGTTAAGCCCGGGACTGCTTGTTCTGCCCTTGCACTTGGGCAGCAGTCCTTCTGCTACATGAATGATTTGCAGAGCTGCTTTGTGGACTGGATTTGGGAGGATGATCTGATTTAAAAAAAAGAAAAGTATCTGAGGGGAAAAAGAAAGTTATTTTTAACCCAGATTGGTTTATTATTCATGCTTAACAGGAGAGCTTTACCAAGTCAGGAAGGTACAAGTGGGAGGGAAACATACTGCAGAGCACTGTATGGTCTTAGCTGCCTCAAGTGGGGCTGTGTGGCCTCGGTTTTAGCCTCTGCTGTGAGCTCAGCTTCTGGAAATATGGTAGGTTTCACTCTGCTCCAGGGTTTTTATTTTTACAACTCAGTGTTCTGAATTAGAAAGGGTGGCTGTTTGAAGTTGTTGCTTTTCCAGGAAGAGTATCCCTACTTTTTTTTTTTTTTTTTTTTTTTTTTTTTTTTATTTTTATGACTCCTGTTTCAGGAAAAAAATAGTTATTTCTCTTTTTGTTATTTCTTTTTTTCCTCCTTTCTTCCCCCATTCAAAGGCTGTGTTTTAACTCACAATTTCTCCAAGCTCAGCTTAGAAATTGCAGTGGGAGAGAGAGCTCTGCTGAGGGGGTAGTGGGGAAGGCCATTTTAGGAGAGGAAGCTGATGGTCACTTCTGGACTTCTGCACTTTGACCCTCTAGACAGGTGTCCTGGGGAAGGCTGGGCTCGAGGCTTATAGTGTGAGCGACAGAAAGAAGATAAGGCAAAAGTAAAATCCTGGCTTCGAAATCAATAATAATCCTATCTCTTTATAATTGTTGGTGTCATAGTTATGCAAACCATCTCCCTGTAGCAGTGGGATGGCCAAGCGCAACAGAGACAATGCCCAGCTTGGAAGGAAATAATGAAAATCATGGATTTGCTACCATAAAGGCATTAACCAAGACAGGCTGAGGCACATCTTGACAAAGGCCAGTATCCTCCTGCTCGTGGGTGCCTTTTGTGGGAGCTGTGAAAACAGAACGTTTCTCAAGCCTTGCTGCAGTGCCCGAAGTACATAAACTACTTTCTCCTCTTCTTTCCTTGTTTTCTTTTATCTTGGGAGATTACTGAACTGAGAGTCTGCCTTCTCATAATGAGGCCAGAGTACACTGGAATTATCTGCGGGCATCAGTTAATAAATAGCAGAATAAAAGGCAAAGAGCTGGCTGAGGGTGATGTGTGTCAAACCTGCACAGAGCAGCAGCCCCTTTCTGTGCGGGGTGGGAGTGGGGGAAGACAAGAGCCGGGGCAGGAGAGTGCAGCTCGGCTGCACGCCTACTGCAATTAAACTGAATTGCCTCGCTCTGTCATCCTCCTCCCTGCCTCAAAAAGCAAGGGTATAAATTGCTGTCAGCCTACAGCTACTAATGAGACTGAGCTACAGGCTGGCATGTTCAGTGTCCCCTCTGCTGTGCTGGAGGAGAGTAAAGTAAGAGACGGTGGGTGCATCAGTGGGGACAATGAAATCTCACAACCTACTCTCACAGAAAGCCGTCAATTCTGATTTATTACTTGAGTAGCTGTAGTAAGACACTAAGCGTTTAACACTCATCATCTCAGGAGGAGGAGGAGCTTGGACCAATGTAAACAAAAGCATTATTTGCTTGATATTCTTTTTTATTATTATTTCATGCAGAAATTGTAAGGTTGCCTATCAGTAAGGTTGCCCAACATTTTCCTTTGGAAAAAGCTGTTTTCAATTGCTTCTAGCAATTCCTAACCATTTGGATGGTAATTTTCCACACCAGATACCTGGTGCAAACCAAGTAGTTTTGGAAAATTTCCAAGATGTTGTGGTTGGTGGAGGGGGGGTGGGGCAGGTTTTGAGGCATTACCTTGGGAATATACATTCTTTTGTCCATGCTAAAATTTTATATTTTTAAAAATTCTTTTAAGTGAGAAGGTAGTATTTGCTGTCCTGTGGTGATCTGCCAAGATTTGGCAATATTACAAAACCATGGAAAAAAGTACTTAAAAAAATCAGAACTGAGTCAGCTTCCCCTGTCAGCTCAAGGGTAACGGGATGTTGTGCTCTGAGTGTAACTGAGCAAATAATTACGTGCTGTTTGTTTGCTGAGTCTTCGGTTCAGTTTTCAGAACAACGCTTGTGGATTTCTGTGTTTCTACATGTGTTCATGTGGCAAAAATCAGGCCAGCTTATTAGTTTCAGCTCCCAGTAGTTTTCCTTTGAATAAGGACTGCAGGACTTGGCCTTCAGTGTGTAACTCAAACCTGTGTCTTTAATACAGGATTGTATTTATTTTTGCAGACCTGGGGCAGGAAATAAGAAATAGGAAGTGCCTTTCCCTCCTCCAGAAAAACACAGTAATGAGACAAAAATGATAACTTCTATAGAACATCACATGTCCAGGTATTCTTCTAGTTGCAATCTTGTGACATTAGCAATTCAGATAAAATCTTGTGGTTTTATCTGTGTGGATCAAGGAACCTCGAAACAGTGACAGTCTATTTATTTTTTTATGGTTGCTGAACCTCTATTAAGAGGTATTATGCATGGTGTTTGATTTTTCTGCCTTTACATCCTCACATCCCCATGGTTACTCTTTGATTAAACTTTGATCAAAGAAAAGACAAATTATGTTGTTAGTTATTTAACCCTGTGTGGAAAGGGCTCTGTAAGTCAATTCTAACTCGTCTAGGCACAAAACCTGAAATATTTTTCAAATAGAATTCCCACTCATAGAGTAAAAAAAAAAGTTGTTTTTAGCAGACTATGTATGATATGGTCTTTTACTTTGTTCCTGGTATAAACTTGTCATTCCTTGTTTTTTCATCTATTGACTGGAGCTGCCTGCTCGAGAAAGAAAGAACACTCTAAGGTTGAAAAAACACCCTTCCGTTCAATGTTAGTGACATTGGGCAATCGATGCTTGATTAGAAAATCAAAGCCACTTCCTTTTCATTCTTTGAAAATGTTTGCTTATTTGCATCTGTCCAGACTGAACATCAAAGGTGGAATAGGTTGGTTATGTCCTTGCAATGCTGAGCAACTTTGGTGTATTGCTAGAACAGAGAGAAGTGACCCACTTGTAACACCAGAGGATGTGAGCAGCCCTGCACTCTTCATGTACCCATACTTATATACTACATGAGGTATCTCCTGCGGGCCAATTAATAAATGCTCAGCTGGATTTCAGCGTTGGCAATGTATATTCTCCTATCTGTGAGTAGCTGGCTCAGGTTCAGGGCATGCTGCTTACAAGGCTTGATGGAGTAGCAACGTATATGTCCTACAGTACCAAGTACATGGTCAGGGAGAGACATCCAGGGTGCTTGGCCTCTGATGGGACCTGTTTGGGTGTTTGACTGTGCCTTTAGTTACAGTGTGTTACAGCGCGACATGGCCTGCTCTCTTCTGTACAGGGCTGAGTGGGCAGTTTCAGGCCAGCCTGAGCTTTGGTGTATTGGACTAGGGAGTGACGGAGGGATTGTGTGTAAGTTTAACAGGCAAATGTAGCTGGAGACAGGCTGTAGAGCTCAGTGTAGGAGCCTTGACAAATTTGGTTTTAGGAGTCTGTGATATTCATCACAGTATTTGCACTGGCAAGAGAAGAGGAAACTCCTGTAAAAGTAAGGAGTATGGGACTCTGTTACAGCCAATGCTGTAAAAACAGGACTGTGCCAAGCTGGGTGGAAAAGAGGGATTCTCATCCACTTCATAGTGCTTGAAGCAGCTGGAAAGAAGTGTTAAATTTGGTTAAAACCGGTAAGCTGGCACTCAGAAAAACCAGAGAGAAGCAATTGAAGTAAATACTACTACTGTAGCAAAATTAATCACAGCCAGGAAGATCGTTTGAAATATAAAATAATCCTGGAATAAGCATCACGAGCACTTAGGGAAAAGTCCTTCAAAATAATGTGGAAAATGAGACACAGAGACAGAAAGGAGGGTTCTTGCTTAAGCTGAGGCAGCTAAGAAACTTGATAGCAACCTGGCTAGCACTTGAAACCATGAAATGCACAGTTGTTTTGGACTCATACACATAGATTAATGTGATAATACTAAGAGACCTAGAAACAAACAACCTATTCATCTGCAAGGGGAAAGAGTGACTGGGGATTTTGCATCCACTTAAAAAGGCAATTGCACTAGAACTGTAGACCTGTGTTAAGCGAGCAAGAACATTTGACAGACAAACAGTTGATCTGGACTTCATTGAAAGTGAAAAATGTATGAGATAGAAATGTGTTTGAGAACCATATGGTTTGTGGCAAGTTAGGATAGCTCCCTTCCTCCTAAAATGAATCAGGAAACAAATGCCTTATTCACTTTTACATAACAAGCCGAGGTTCATTAATCATCTGCTCCTATAACAATAGGAGACAAAAATAGCTTGGAGGTGTCTCAGGTGAATTATAGTTGAAATTTGCCATGAATTCAAACTCAAGAAAGTTGTTAAGATATGATTTCTGTATGGATAGATGACTCTTGGTCTTTCTCCTTTGCTCCTCTCTCCAGCTCAGCAATGGATTATCTCCCAGTGATGACGGACAATGACATTTAATTGCTTAAGGACTAACTTGGGGGGGACTTAAAAAATTAAACAGGCAGGGGTAAAGCCCTCTTTCAAACCATTAGTTTTTTAGACCACATGGGAAATGGCATCCAGTTGTCCACACAATGAGTTCTTCTCTTCATGCAACCAGATGTAGAGAACTAGGAGGAAGAAAAATAATGCAGCCTTTAAAAGGGGGAAAGCCCCCATCAAGAGGCAGTTTTAGTCTAACTCCAGAATATAAATTAAAGTGAGTGAAACTTCATAATAGCTAAGGACAGGAATGTGTCATAAAAGTTCTTGCTGAATCTTTAAAGTTATCTTTTTTTCTTCTCTTTCTCCTTTTCCTAAATCTGAGGGCATAAACTTGCCGAACTAACCAAAATGCTGCTCAGTAAGAAGAATGGCAGACAGATGCCTGGATTGTCTGTGTAGCTACTCACCACTTCTTCTGGTAATCTGGAACTGAAAGAGAAAGAATAGGATTTAATTTTAGACTTCTTTGACTGATGTTAGAACTTCTTGAAATGTACGTAACTGCAAAGTAATTTATTAAGCCTCTAAACTTTCCACCCAGATGTCATGCAGTTCAGCTGCAGATTCTTACCAGATGGATTTGCAAGCATATGTCTTTCTTGTTGGTTAGCCAAAGGAAAATGACTGAACAAGTCAGTTTATAAAAATGACTTAGGCTGATTGTGCCCTTCCTTTCACACCATTGCTGGAAAAATGTGGGAGAGAGAACAACTGAGAAGCAGACAGTAAATGATTGTCAAATAAGAAGTTAAAATAAAGATAATGAGAATTCCCAGAATTTATTGTTCTCTGCTACAATAGCTTGATGGTTATACACACCTGGAATCATACAATATGCACACTCAAAATGCACTTACAAGGTCTACTCTTGGCTTTCTGGAACATGGCCTCTTCCTACTTGATTGCTCATCCACTTTTCTCCATCCTCTAAGGAAACTTTTTCAAGTTTCTCCACTTCTCTCTGCCATCCTCTGATTCACCCATGCTTTGACACTTCACTTGCATCGCTTCCTCCTTCCAGCATCCAGAAAAGCTTTTGGTTCTTCCCTCCAAGCTCAGCACTTGGACAGGCTTCCAAAAACACAACAGCTCCACAGCAAAACCAGACATCTTTCTTTCTGTTGGTGTCCTAGCCCATGGTACAGCTGGGAGTAGGAATAGATATATTTACAAATGGTGAAAAAAAGTAAAGATGTTCTTCTAAAAATGAGATCAGAGGTGTGAGTTGCGACCATAAAAGTTGTCTATCACACATGATCAGTAAAGAGACTTTCCACCATCTGAAAGAAATGCAAACCTGCACAAACTGGGCTAAATCCCCAGATACTCACAGCAGATACACAAAGGGCTCAGGTCTTATCACAGGACCTTTACCAATATTGCAAAAATTATCCATTTGTGATGGATAATGAAAATGGGGAATTCAGAATTGACCAGAGTGAAAAAAACCCTCTTGAGAAAGTTTCCATTTTAGCTTACCCGCATTTCAAACCTCTGGGTGAAGATTTTAGAAAAAAAAGTACTTAACAGACCGTGGGAAATCTCAAGGCGAGAGCACAAATAATTCCAGGGAAATGAAAATGTTCCAGACTCCTGCAAGTGAAAACTGATAATGTGGTGATGGCAGCTCAGGTTGAAAGGACGTATAGTAATAAGGAATTCTTTCACTGAACCCCAAAAGAAACCATGAAAATAGTGGATATGTATGAAGAACCCCAGGAAGGCATTTCCTCTCAATTATCTAAGCAAGGTTTCACATAAATGCTGGATTACTGTAGCATACTGGGTTGTGCTAACAATATGCTGGACTGTGGACTACAGCCCATTAATACCCACTTGGCTGAAACACAGGCTGGTAAAATGGCAAAAAGTTTGTAGGATATCTGTTCTGAAAGATAATGAAGATTTGATGTGACTTTCCTAACAGAAAAACATTGAGTAATGAGGGTTTTAAATATAATTGTTTCCCTGTTTTTCAACACAATTTGATTGGAAGAAAGATGTCTTTTGCTAAATTTATGGTTGAATTGAGTGAGATTCTTGAGATAGCAACAAACTAGGCTTGATGACTCAGGAGATCCCTTTCAGGTTAATGGATATAGCCCATGCATACTGATAAGCTATAGATAAATGACTTCTGGCTAATGTTAATGTTAAACCTGATAGGGAGTAGTCTTGAAAACTGCTTAATTTGGGTGGATGATGCTTCATGAAAACCTGAAAGAACTGCCATTTGATCTGCTGATGTTTAAAGTGTAGGAGCTGCAGCTTCATTTGCCTCCTTTGGGGTTAATGTCGGGTGTTGTATGTAGAGGTGGCAATGGGAGACCTTAAATCCAGAGGTCAAATGCTTTCTCTTTCAGGTCAAACAAGCCCCTTTGTGCAGTGAAAACAGCAAGGGCTGGGAGGATATGGGCTTAAAGCAGGCAACTGAAGCTGCTTGGGGATGCCGGTGAGTGTGATGCAGCATGAAGGGTAAGACATGACCCTGAGGAGTAGAGAAAGTTTCTTGGCCTCGGCACTGATGGAGTGATAAGCAGTTGTGAGACCAAGCACAGTACAGAAGGCAATTTCTTCTGCTTTGCTCAGGAAAGCAATCATTGCATATAACATTGTAATGAGACTAGACTGAGAATTCTTCTGCTTGTTGGCATGTAGAAGTCTTATCCTTCAGGTATGTCCCCGTGAGACCCATACTGAGTGGCTAACCACATTCAGGTGAAATGAGGCAACAGTGTTTTCCATGTGAACCTAGAGTGCAAAACTGTCTCTTTTTTGATAACTTTGTTTTCTTGTTAGAGACGAAAATCTAAAAAGTGTGACACATACTATGTGTGGCTACCAGGACAGAGAGGAATTTTCCCTGGGGTGCCCCTCACAGAGTTTCTATATTATTTCTCTGAAGAGTCTGTCCCCCTCGCAAAGACAGTACTATTGCAGGAACTGAACAGCTTATGAAGGCTCACCAGAGCACCAAACATCTTTCTAATTACTTCACTGCATGCAGGATAATTATAGAAAAAAAAAAGGATGAAAGCCTAAATGAAGTACAGAAGCCTGTGAAAAATGCCACCAGGTCAAACATTGTTGCCATCTTCTCCTCCTTTCCTACTGACCTGTCCTTTCATCTCAGCATTAAATGCCCACTTCCTTTAAATAGCTTTTTATCCTAACCAACTCTCCTAATTAACAAAGCTTCTTGAACTTCATTTTTGTTGACTGCCTGCAACAGAAAGCTTTAATGCTTTGTTCCTTGTAACTGAGTAAGCTTTCTGTGCTCTGCTTGCATTGCTTCAAGCAGCCAGGCAATGGTCATCTACCGTGGCAATGCTAACTTCGCTTCTTCAGCCAGAAACAAAACAGACTCCGTGAGTTTTAGGTATAAGATGGGTGAAGGAGAATAGTCACTGTAAGACATGAACTGTAAGGGAGACCATGTACTTTATATCAGTAAACACAAACAGGAAGAACTTTGCCTTATTTATCTGCAGACTGAGAAAGCTGCTTGATATTCTTCCTCCTCAGCAGCAAATGACAGCACAAAAAGTGGTCGCGTTATTAATTTAGGTGAATAGTAGCACACATCCCTGCGTTATATAATTATTTCATTAAAGTGAAAGATCAGTTTAAAACATCATTAAAATCTAACCAGCAGAAAATAATATGATTCCACAGACATTTGATTTAATTAAAACCTGTGAATTAGGAATATTGAAATGTGTATTAGCTCTAGAAGGTCTCTCTGAAAGCAGCATCACTGGTACCTTATCCCTCTATGTGTGGTGCTTCTCAGAGAGCAGGGGGTAGCAGACAAGTGCAAGGAGTTCCTGGGATTCCAACTCAGTTAATGATCAGTGAAGCCAGCAATAAAGGTGGCCTGCACACAGTTGTTCAAAACATCCTTGAATTAGTCAAGCAGGGTTTCCACATTATCAAAATAAGTATTACTCATTCAATTCGGTCTCGAGAGTCAAAGAACCAAACTGATTCTCTGAACTTGGAGAAACAATGGCTCCCAGCCAAAGCCCAGTGAAACCAAGACAAAGATCCCCTGCTGAGTTCAATAGCTTGCTGGATCTCACCCAACGCAAGTAATTCCCTTTTTTTTCTGGAGTGAGTTTCTTTTTCCTGTGGCAGCTTCACACAATATTTTCCATTGTGGCTACCTTCATTTGTACACTGCTGTTCTTTGACTTGCAATTTCAGACTCATATTATTTCCATTATTTCCATTATATTTTATAATTTTGCATTGTCAGGATAGTTTTCTCCGTGGTTTCACAGAGTGAATTGACCTAGTTAAAATTAAAGGTTGCCAGCATAAATTAGATTAGGTTGATCTGGTGGACTGAAAAAGCACTGTAAAATGCTGTGTTTGTCTTTATTTCTGTCAGTAAGAATGGCTTGGTGAAAAGACTGCTATTAGAGCTACTTGGTTTACACTGTTATAATTGCAGGTCTGATGGTATCCTATTAGAATGCAACAAGACTGAGTGATCAGTTATTTCAACTAGAAATATAATAATTCCACTTTATTTTTAGCTATGAGATTTCACATTTCATTTGAAATGCATATGAATCTGGTTAGTAATTAAGTAATATGACTTACTGACAGTGAGGATATTTCTACCTTCTTAAGACCATCTATACTGTGAACTCTCAAACTCAATATAGAACAAAAATTTCTTATCCCATCTTATCCCAAACTATGGAGATTGCGAGAAGTGGATAACTTGCTCACCATATTTTAGCACAGGCCCAGGGTCTCTTATTCATGAGCTGTGGATACAGCAGATATAGGAAGGGTGATTAATGTTACCAACCTCATCTACCAAAAACATACTAAGTCTGACTCTTTGTAGGCACAATGCAAATACTTTGAAGCTGAACTACTATCAGCTGTCTCAGTCTTCTTATGCATGCCCTTAAACCTGTGGGTTTTTTTGTACAGTGAAAAGCAGACTAATATTTCCTTAAGAATGTTATTTTTTCCTGTCAGTCCTATTGTTCCTGTACATACCTCTCATCACTACTAAAAGAGGACAACAGTAGAATGGATATTCATCCTGAATAGAGCCCAGAAGCACTTCAGTTTGGGAACTGCATCACTCTGCAGGCAGAATCCCTGCAAATGTCAAAGCAAGGTCTATTAACAATAATGCATAGATAATAATTAGGAAATAATTGATGTTGACATTGCTATTTGATGCTGCGTATGACTCTGCTGTGTGCATAGTAAGCTGATTGGTTGGCTGCACTGGTAAAACCTGCACTGCTTTTTAGCTTGTTGATATCCAGTTTATTCCACTATCTAATGAATGGGTGTGTAAAGATTGCTGTGCTGAGCTGCAGGTTACCAACACTTCCACGATATACGGGAGAAATTACCCACGACTTTGTATCAGACCATAACTGTTTCTTATCAAGCCAATTTTTAACACAGCTGCAGCCCAAAGAGACTCTCTTTTGGATCGTATTTTCAATGGGGAAAGTGTTATTGTTTTAAACCTACATTCTGCTTTTTTTCATGCTTTGCTGTTTGTTACTAAGAATTCATCCTATCTGTCAAAAAATATACCTGGGAATGGTTTTTGCATTGATTGTAGAATGGTTTTGTTATTTTTGGAGCTATGGCTGCATTATGGCTGTCATCTTAAAGGTATTGGGACACTTCAGATCCATTATTTTCTTTCATCCTTGTGTACAGTCAGTTGCTATTTTGAAAAGAGAAGAGGGAGAAAGGAATGGGATAAGTGAAGATGGAAAGACTTGGGACAATGAATAGGGAAACATTTTTCTCACTTTTTCTTTTAGAGGAATCCATCTTGTGTTTGTACCATTCCTGTGTGGCTGCAGCAGAAAGTTTCTGCTTCTCCATGGGGTTTGCATGATCTTGGGTTTCTACCTCAAATGTCTCACCAGTTTAAGCTGCTGGAACATCTCTATGTGAATGCCATATAGTCCTTACTATCAGAGAGAAGCACTAATGAGATACTTGCCCTTCATAGCATCCAGCGTTGTGTAGCAGTGGTTGCTACAGAGTGCCTGGTAAGATTATCAGCTTCCCTTGGCTTTTGGTAGGACCATTTTGTTTCCATCCTTGCATCCTAGCAGTGTTATTTACCGTCGCTACATTCTGTCCCCTATGCTCCAGAAACAGCTTTATTTCTACATCTGGGCACACACTGCCTCTTCAATATCAGCAGGGCTAGAAGATCCAAGTCTTCTTTCCCAACACGTAAAGACAACCCTGAAGCATGCTCATAGAGGGGTTTCTCAAGGCTGAGCTTGCTGAAAGAGGAAGCATTACAAGAAATGGGCATGGGAGCACAAATACAGATTTTAATGATCAGGCTTGAAATTGACTGAGGGTCAGGAAAATGTGTGCTAACATAAGGCAAGTTGTGCTGGTGAAAAATGTAGCATAGTTGAAAATAGAACAGCTTGAAAGTTATTTAGCAATGCGCTGCACACTGCAGTGGTTCAGAACAGCCAGGAAGGAGTGTCTCAGATAATAAATGCTGTAGTGGAGTTTAGGTAGGTGTAAGATGTTTGTCTGCACTAAATAGCATTAGCAGCTTGTTAAGGCCAAGTGAAAAATAAATCACTGACTTCAACAGACTTTACTGTTTACTAAGTCCTTACTTTTAGATTTACACAGTGAACTGGACTGCCATAATGCACCTTGAGTTAGTGAGCTGGTACTCCTCAGCTGAAGGACTTAGCTTGATTTGTGCGATAAGCAATATGCACACTTAAAGAAAATCAAGGTATTTCCTCATGCAGGGCCTTACAGGTTTCAGTGCATGCTCCCTTTTGCACTACTGCCAGGGAGAAACTCCTGGCTCTGGTCCTCAAGTCTCCTGAAGAAGGTATAGCAGATGGTTGGAGTAATTTATTCCTTCTGAGGGTGAAAAAATCCCAGTATCTAGTATCTCCACTGAAGAGATGTTATACCTACTGAACTTATAACCATTTGGGCTTCTTTCTTCACTCTTGACATAGAAATCACCACAGTGTTCATATTCCAGCAAGCCTAAAGATTTCTTGTCCACAGACTCTCAAGATCCATTTAGACAGCGAAACCTGCTCAGATGCCAGCACTCATATTAGTACTGCATTTTGTGCTTGAATGGTTTAGCACTATGAAACTTATCTCTGAGACAAGTGCTTGAAAACCCTGCCCAAGGGACAAAACCTACATTCAACCTTCTGTATTCCTCATATGCCTTCCTTGACTCATCATCTCTCCTGAAAATTTCCTTGCCTGTCAGTTCATTACCTCACATGAGCATATGGTGGACAACCTTGTACAGAGTTTAAAGAACATGAGTCATGACTGTGCTATACCTCGTGCTGTCTATGCCAGACAGATTTGCAGATTTATCTGCCCTATATTTTTGTCTAAGCTGTGTATCATATGCCATCAATACTGCTTCACAACTTTGGTTGGTAGTTAGACTTTGTATCATTGAAGGGCTTAGGGTCACCCACTGGGCATGTTTGAGGATCATCACTCAAGTGAGAAGGAAAGGTTATTCATCTACCACCACTACATTTCTCTTCTCTGTTTTAGTCCCTGAGGAATTTTCAGGAAGCCAGGAGATATGCTTGAGCCCCTCTTTTTGTTTTGTATGCAGCCGTGGTAGTGGAGGTGATAGTAGTAGCAGTAGTAAAACATGGGAGAATAGGTGGATGGAGATGCCACTGGCGGTACCATTAAGGCAAATATTCCCTGACTAACTGTGTTGTGTGTGTGTGACTGTAGATGGAGACAGCACATCTCAAAGACAGGTTAAATAATCTTCCTTTTCATAACGGACCACATGAGGCTCTCTAAGGTTCCTTCAACAGACTGTGTGAACAACATCATTGCACAGTTCTTCTGGCGGCCCTAGATATTTTCCATAATTGAAAATGGTATGTCTTACAGATCAGATGCCTTATTAGTATTGTTATTATTTCTTGTCATTCTGACATCAGTTGCATTTTTATCCCTTTTGATTTCTAGAATATATCTAATGTTTTTTTTTTTCAGTCCAGCAACAGCTTAATCCTCTTCCCATCTCATTACAATATGAGAAAATTGAGATTGCTTGGGGGACATTAGTTAATAAACCCATTGCCTGTAATTTCCAGACTATTGATGCATTTTTCCATCTTTACTTAATGGGATGTTATTTCTCACATTGAAATATGCAAGCTATAGTGGTGGAGAAATGCTACAGATAAATTCACACTGAAGGAAAAAAAACCAGGAAATGGTTACTATTTTAAATGAAGAAAGAAAATCCCTATTAGGCAACTTCATCTTTTTTGTTTGACTTAAAGGTGAAATCCAAAACCCTATTCTCCACTTGCACTGGTTTTATATTTGTCCCATTGACTTCAGTGGAATTAGTCCTAATGTACACCGGTATGAGAAAAACTGGATCACTGAGGTCTCGTTACTTCAGACTGTAACCTTTAATTCTCTGGCTAGAAGGATGCTGTAAAGGTTGAGAGGTTGTTCGTCGCACAGACAGGAAGATGAGATAAGACAAAGCAAAAATAAAGTGCTTCAGACTATTTCATTCCAGGGGGCTTGTCCTCACAGGCCACAGGGGATTGCCTTGCATTTCCATTAAGATACCATGTTCTTGGAATTGCATTTTCTAAGCTTTTTCTCTGGAGTGCTAAGAGAGTTCACTGACAGTGCCCAGATGCACAACATAGTCCTGACAGTGATCAGGATTAGTTCTTAGTCTCTGCCAGCATCCCTTTCCTCTCTTCATCCCTTTTATTTTAACACATAGGGAGAATAACCATGTTTTTAAATCAAGTGGCTTCTCTGTGGAAGGAATTAATGGTGAGCAAAGCAAGAGCAAGTAAGCACTGACAGGAACACATAGACATTCAGCTAGAGCATCCTTTTTTCCATTTGCAGTTTACCGTACAGCCTCATAAAGACTCTGGAACAAAACCAGTTTGGAATATTACATATCTATATATAAAGTACAGCTGGCTTGCTCAATTTCAGTGATAGCAGGCAGCAGCTCTTGGTTCTGTGCTTGGCCATAATGGGAGAAGCACTACCTCCTCTTCTTCCCCTACCATTCCTCTGGAGCAGGCTCTCGCTTTCCCAAAGGACACAAACTGCCCCACACCACTACCACTCTACGGCTTGGAGGCCATCAGTGGTACACATATCACCACTAGCAATCTCTATTTCAGTCCATTTCCACCTTTGTGCACCATAATGCTTATGTCCACCATGCTCTCTTGCACCATGTATTTCTCTTCAGAGTCTCATCCTACTCCGTCTCACCCTCTTGTGGCTTTCAGATACTCCTGACAAAATCTTACTTGTTTTCTGTCTCTGATTCTGCCTGGCCAGAGATAGGTTGCTTTATCTGATCTACCTGTTTCCTACACGTGCAATTCAGCCCTGCCCTCCTCCCCTGGCAGATTTGATCATCTGCCCAGACCTTCTCCTTCTGTCTCCTTACAAACCATTTGCAGGCAGCTTGGAATGTTACTGCTCTAATTTGACAGTGTTTTGTGCTTACCGTGCTCAGGTCTGAGGCAGCACAGACTACATCTAGCTTCAATAGCATGTGTTTAGACTTCTAACTATCCACTGAAATCAATAACAGGAGTCCAAATAGGAATTCAAAGCCTAAATGTTTCATTGGCAATGAGCTTTGGTCCTATAACAGTACTCTGAATGAACTTAACCTTCCTTAATCCTTCCAGCAAGCCAGCGTTTGTCCTTTCACCGTGGACTGCAAACAAAGAGTTTGCATTTACAAATGATCCATCTTGCAGGAAAAAAAAAATCCCTCTGAGCTCCTGAGTTCTCTAATACAAAGCATTAGTACCTTTGCTGAGGGGATAAAACTTCAGTCTTGATTGAGAAAACTGAACAAAAAAGCATTTGATCTGATTGACACAGCTATTCTGGTTGAATTGGGTATTATGTTTAATCAATAAACTTTGTCCTTTAGAATACTAATGCTTATCTTGTAGTTGCTGCTTCTCAAAATACTGTTTGCTATGGAATTATTACTTTAATATGATGGACAAATATCTGACTCCATCAAGAAAGCCTGAAAGTCACAGGGTGTGAACAGTGGGGCTGGTTCTTTGGGAGCCCAGGTAGGGTAGCTTATAGATAATTACTCCATCCTTCATTTCTTAGCATATCTGTTAAATATGTTATAATTTCTTGTAAATGGTGTTTCAAGTGGCCACAGATTTCTAGTGTGCTAGTATATAGTGAGCATGGTTACCATGGACTCTCATTTGGAGGTCTCAAAGTACAGTCCAGTAAGCAGTCATCCTGTTTCAGTTTAGTGAGTTTTACTTAATGTCATTAGTTATGGAAAACTGACCTCTTCATGCACTTTTCAGATATTAATGAAGATTGATGGATGTATTAAAATACTAAAAGACAAATCAGGTTACATCTTTTTGATCAGTGCCTCTCAGCTCAATAACATCCACAGAAAAACTAAGTTGTAGGAGGTATATTATCATTGGAAATAGAGCTACTATGTCTGGATCATCCCTCTAAACCTCCATAGACACTTACTGAAATATAATTATTTAGGATGGAGGCATTGGTGTTAATATGCTACTGAATTTAGAGTAGGTTGTTGAAACTTCAACGAGTCCTTAGTCGTGTTTCATTTAAAATCAATCACAATGAGTAGTTAGTTGTGCAAGTCATGAAAAATATTTAGTCCTTATTCTGGGAAGTTGGACAACAATTTAACTATTATTCTGCCAAGAGATACACCTTTGTTTAAATAGCTAGATAGTTAGAAAAAAATGGTATTCCTTTTTTATTTTTAAACACACCCTGGAAAAACAAATATCTTTGAACAAGATACGGAAGCTACAGAAATATAACATTATGTTTGTCTTGGCTAGTTATTGCTGCATTCATGAATATTTTTCCTACCTATTTTTAAATGAATAATGCTAGTGTGGTTTCTCAACAGATACCAATTATGATTTTGAAAGGCTTTAGATATTTACTGAATATTTTATGTAATTTAAAAGGGCTTTCTTTTACTTACTGACAAAGGTTAGTACCATTTACATAATTATAAAGAAAAAATTCTCAAAATATATTTGAGGTGATCCAACTCTTAAAATACAGAGTTTGGAAAACAACTATGAATTTGGCTAATTTTTAATAGCCTGTGAAGAAGGCAGTGGAATATTTTAATAAAGACAAAATTATAGTCATTCATAATTATTTACAGTTCATGTGGGGAAGCACATGAAAGTATTGTATTTGTTTGTTCATAATAAAGTTTTTAACTACTTCACACACAGCCTTTGTGGAATTGAGTATTTCTCAGTAGTATTAGATTAGAAACAACTGTTTCAACATAAACAAGAAAGCATTCAATGAAATCAATTTATAAGTACTATATTCTTTAAAAATATTCATCAGTCTTGGTTCAAAATAAATAATGTCTAGAGAATACATGCATCTATATGCACTGTGGGTGCCCCCTAGGAATTTTTATATCTGTTACTCAATTTGAAAAAGAAGAATTGACAGAGGAGTGGCAGTCTCAAAAATAATGTATGCTTTTTTGCTTCAGGAAAGAGAGGTGGCTGAGTAAAAGAAATACGTTAATATTGGCACCTCTACTGAGAGAAAGATGGCAATATTATTGAAAAAGATTCCACAGAGAAGAAGGATATTAGGAATATTTCAGCAGTAGTACAAGCCTCGATCAGATAAAATAAAGCTTCATTACTCCCACCGCTCCTGAAACTATTTTATTTTATTTTTAAATATATATGTTTGTTTCTATGCACAGGGAGGTGTGGAGTCGTAAGCTCTGAAGAGAGACTGGAATCAGGATGTGAAGGAAAGGGCTGTTTTCTACCTAGGGACCTTGCCTCCAACAAAAGCCTTATTTCTCTGCTGTGTCACCATGGCATGGTACATGTGCCCTGCCTGCCTTGCTGTCAAGCTGCAGCACACTGGATGGAAAGTGTTCATTTATTGCCTAGACAAGCTCTAAGGGGCTCTGTGGCAACTTGCACTTTTGCTGAGAAAATGCCACATGCTGGGCTAAGTTCATTTGTACTCAAACTCCATTAAAGCTAATGGGCTTTCCCAGGGAATGAAGATGGTTCCTTGAAGCTGGGTGGAAATGAAAGAAGACATCACTTAGGGGAGCCGAGATATGACTGAAATGAAATACAAAACTGTTTATTCCTAGGTCAGGAGATAGTTTTCCTTTTTCAGCTTATCTTGGCCTGGAAAGAATTTTATAGCATGGGATATCCACACCCTTATCTAGGCTAGATAATAAACTACGCACTAGGATGCATATACTTCCAGACTGTGCGCCTTCCACTTCCTCCAGCCCATTGCTTCAATCTCACTCTTGCTAATGTATCTATTGGTTAAAAACAGCAGTACTTTTTCCTAGCTTTTCTTGCCCTAGCTGAGAAAAACAAACAAACAAAACTAATGCTTTATTGGTTCTCAAGCTAAACTCGGTAGTGATGTGTGTGTTAATAATTAACTGAAACGTATTTTACAGCTAAGCCTAGACACACGCCTACTGTTCCCCCTCACCAGGCTGATGGAGGCAGCACCTCACAGAATCACAGAACCACAGAATGATTTGGGTTGGAAGGGACCCTCAAAGATCATTTTGTCCAACCCCTCTGTCACCGGCAGGGACATTTTTCACTACATCGGATTGCTCAAATCCCCACCCAACCTGGCCTTGAACACTTCCAGGGATGGGGCATCCACAACTTCCTAGGCAATCTGTTCCAGTGTCTCACCACCCTCACTGTAAAAAATTTCTTCCATTATGTACATATAATATAAATCTACTCTCCGTTTAAAACCATTGCCCATTGGTCTATCACTACAGGTAAAAAGTCCATCCTCATATTTCTTATAAGCCACCTTTTGGTATTTGGAAGGTTGCTATGAGGTCTCCCCAGAGTCTTCTCTTCTGCAGGCTGAACAGCCCCAACTCTACCAGCCTGTCTTCATAGGAGAGGTGCTCCATCCCTCTGAGAATCTTTGTGGCCTCCTCTGGACTCACTCCAGCAGGTCGCTCTCCCGCGGAGGGGAGTCGCCCCCGCGGAGCCCGTTACCGTCCCCTGGTGGCAGGTGCGGGGGCAGGTGCGGGGCGCTCACCCCGCCGCCGCCGCCACCGCCCCCTCCCGGCCGGGCAGGGCGCGGGGCGGGGCCGGGGCGGGCCGGCTCCGCTCCCCGCCCTCAGCCGCGGCGGGGTCCGGCCTCTTTGTGCCGCCCGCCCCGGCACCGAGCCGTCCTCCGCCTCGCCTCGACCCCGACTGCCGGCGGGGACCGGCGGGTCAGCCCGCCCTCGCCCTGCCGCGGGGCTTCCCCGCCTCCCTCCCCTCCCCGCCCCGCCGGCGCTCTACCCCGCCTCGTCAGTCTGCCCCCGGCGTGGGCTGCTCGCCGCCCCTTCCCCCGGGCTGCCCGTCATCCCGCCGTGCGCGCCGCTGTCCGGAGCTCCCCCGCCGTCGGGGATGGCGGGGCTGGCAGCGCCCGTGCGCGCCTGAGCCCGAGCGGCGAACCCGCCGCCGCCGCGGGAGGAGGAGGAGAAGGAGGAGGAGGAGATGAAGCGCTTCCAGCCTGGGGTCGCGCTTCTGCTCTCGCTGCTGTGGGAGGTGAGATGGGCCGGGGAGGGGGCGCTGCCCTGCGGCAGCCCTGGGTTCGCTCCGGGGGGATCCGCTGTCGGTCTCTGCTTGGAGCTGAGCGGCCGGCGGGGGGAGGCTGCAGCCCGCACCCAACCGGGGGGCGTGCGGGGGAGATGATTTATTTTGAGGTTAATGCCTTTGCCGGAGAGGGGTGGCTCCACTGGCTCTCGGGCAGTGTGCGGTCAGGAACGGCACAGTGTGCGTGGGAACGGCGGGGAGGTGCGGGCCGGGCCGGGCAGGGCTGGGCGAGACCCGGCGGGGCTGCGCTGCCCGCGGGGGCTGCGGTGCGGTGGTTTACGCGCTTAGCGGCGGCCGGGCTCGCCTCCTGTCCAGTGTCTTATTGCGGGATCAGAGGAAGATTATACGCGGTGTGATGGAGCAGAGTAGCGCGGGAACCGTAGGCAGGGGCACAGGCTGTTGGAACCTGCCCGTTCCCAACAGGCTGGCTGACTCTCCAAGGGATTCGAGGAAAGTGCATCTCTTGTTTTCATTTTAAGTGTCCTTTCGTGGGCAAAATGTCCATTGCGGGGTAGATAAGAGGTGCGGCGGCATCAGCTCAGGAGGAGCCGTGGCGGCACCGAGCAGCGTGGTTAAACTTCTGGGAAAGCCTGGGTAGCACGGCTGTCGTAGTTACAACAAACAAGAAATTAGGATCTTTCATTAACTGGAGTAGGTATTTGTCCCACGCAGTTACGGAATCATAGAATAGTTCGGGTTGGAAGAGACAAAGATCATTTAGTTTCAACTTTCCTACCATGGGCAGTGATGCCACTCACTAGATCACGGGATTGTGGAAACCGGCTCTTTTTTTTCAGCAGGCAGATCCACAGATGTTTTCTGTTGGCGAGCTATCACTTGGTCTTTGGTTTAACCTTGGGGCTGGGATCAGGCTGGGGGGCCACCCTGGGACAGGTTCATGGTGGGCACACTGCCATGTGCAGCTCCCGGTGACAGAATTGTCAGCGTGCTGGAGTCATTGCCAGGACACGTGCGGTGGCAGCGTGCCGGGGTGACTTCGGAAACACCAGTGGGCTTGTTTTAGGTACATCTCTACATTTATAAAGCCCAGAGGCGGTGTGGCTAAAAACGTCAGAGGTAGAGAGCTGTGTTGCCTCTGTGATGGAGCAGTTTAGAGAGAAAATGAAATATTTCTTTTTAAAAAGCAGCATACCACCAAACCCATACATGGAAACCAGAATGCTGGCTGTATAATTATTGCTTTCGGTAATGGATATAATTCATGAAAATTATGTTTACTACATGTTTATGCCACCTACGTAGATGAATGATTTCTGATGTGTTGCCCGCTATGTCATCCAGCATCATCCCATTAAAACACTCAGATCAAAATCACCACTTAATGTAAATAAATGTAACTCTTTACCGGTTAATTGGTCTGCATCTCGTTACCCCGGCTGTAAACCTGGCCCCGATTCTGGCCCACAATTGCTCTTGACTCTGCAGAAGCTCTTCAGAAAGCAGGAATAGCAAAATGTCAATTAAATGAAAGGAACACCATCATTTCCCTGAGGGATTCTGTTCATCTGAGACTGTGAAAGGTTTCACCCCTCCAGGATCTGTTTGATTAGATGTCTCTGGTCTCTTAATGTGTATTCTGCTGAAAAAGATCCTTAGTGCCTGAAAAAAGTAATTTGCATAAATCCTCTTTGGATGTAACCAATGTTGCTGTTATTTAAGCTTATGTACTGGTTTTAATTGTGGAGTTTTTTTCCTTTTAATCTAGAATGTTTGTTTTGCCATCTGGTTTTGTGATTTTTTTTTTTTTTTTTTTGGAAATGCTTAGGATGCCTATTAAAATGAGATGCTATGTAAATAAGGTTGTATTCTACAGGAAAAAAAGGCCCAGAAACAGGGTGTTGGGGGTTTAAATAACTTAAACGGAGACATCTGGTTGTTTTGAAGGTTTTTGATATACGAAACTTTCACTGTCTTCTGCACAAAATTCTGTACTGGATATTATCTGAAATAGCATTGCTGCAATTGTTTTAAATCTATTTGCTGCTTCAATATGATCTTGGTTATTATTGAACAAAGCATGAGCTGAGGAATATGTTTTTCATTCATCATTTTGCAAAAGGCTTTGACTGTTACCCAAATACTATGAAGAGGAAGCCATTTAGTCCTTCAGAGCAATTTACGAGTTTACTGATTCTAACCAAGTTTTCCTTGGTTAAATTACACAAAATACATGTTGCAAGATGTTCATGTATTGTCTGTTTGTATGCATGCAAAAACACTGTTTCTGGTTATATTGATAAAAGGAATAAAGTGCTTCATAAGTAAGCATACATCAAGTTCACGGTGGGTGTGAGTTTGGATGTGGGGAGCATGTGTGTTTGTGGCTTTCAGGTTGAAGCCTAGTCGGTAGCTGACTGTGCCAGGTTCCCACGAGGCAGTGATGGTTTGCTGTTCCTGGTTTAAAGGCAGAAGGTTCAAAAGAAGGACTGAGGGGCAGGGGAAGGCACTTGCCATGTGCTGGTGGGTCGTTTCACAAAGGTGACTAAAGGCATTGCTATCAAAGCAGGATTTACACGTAAGAAATTGCTGACTCTTGGTGGTAGGGTGCCAGTCCTTTCTCTAGAAGAGCTTGAGATACACTAATTACAGAAACATTCAGAGCACTGTGGTGGTAGGAGAGGGTAATTAATTTTGAGTTTTCTGGTTTGATGAGGGTTTTTCACTGTAACCACAAAGACCGTGATGGAAGAAAAATCTCCAGCCCCAGGTTCCAGGAGACTCTGCTCTGAGAAGACCTTGTTGGGGGAGAAAAGCCAAAGATGCCATGAGTTTTACTCACAACGTAATTGCAGTTGAACAGTTTAACGAGTAAGCCAAAATGAGGTGGAAAACTTGACAGGTAATTTTGGTTCCTGCAGGAAGAAATGAAAACCGTTGAATCTTTATCTGTCATTTTCAAATTAATTTGGCTACTTGGAGGTAGCAGTGTGTTATTAACTGCAGTTGCTTGAAATGCCCTTTTCCACACGGAGCCTGGATGTCTGGTATACCAGTAGTACCACATTATGTGATTTCAGCATTCACAAATAACCAGTGGTCTTGCTAGCATGGCTTTTGGTTCCATCAACAGGACTGTGTTTTGTCTCAGTTGGCTCTCAGGTTTATGGAAATCTTTGAGGAGGTCCTTAAAGTAGTGTCTGGTTTGGGTATATATATCAAGATTTTCAGCTTCTGTTTTATCAGTGATCCCGAGGGCTTTGGCTGTCTGAGCTTAAATGTGACTTTAATGAATAGTGATATCTTTGGAATGGGAAAAAATAAAACTAAGTAGGCAGTCCCCCCACCCCCTTGATGATGAAGCGAGCTTATTTTCAGCCTGAATGAGGGCATCAGAGTGTCTCTGTGGGGCTTACTTCTCAGACTGAGTGCTCACTTTCTCTCCCACCAGTTGCAGAAGTGCTGGATGGAGGAGAGCTCAGTGGCTGAGACTCAGCTCAAGGATGTGGAAGCTGAACAGAGCTGTTTCAACCCAACAGAGGACCCTGTCTGTGCTGCAGTGGTAATAAAGGTGTTTTATTGTTACTACTGCAGAGTCGATTGCTGGGTAGCCTCAACTTCCAAAATAATTTTAGGTACCTAAGCCTCCGGTTGGCCCAGATTCCAGAGGAATCTAGGAGCAAGTGTAACTGAATATTTAAGTCAAGATTTTTAATGGTCTCGATTAAGATAAACTGACACCTACAGTAGTCACTGTAGGAGGTGTGAGCTGTGGGTGAGAATCCCTCCGCAAAGGTTTCCACCTGGCTATCCAAAATCAAGAATATCACTTTTGGATATAGTGGCATTGATATTTCTGCACACTGAGTTTCTCATTACTGAGAATTCTAGTGTGGATGCTGATGGAAACTGATAATTGGATGGTTGAAAAAGGTGATCAAATTAGTCCTTTTCTTATTAATTTGTCAGATGAAAGATAATGCATAAGAGCCGAGTGCCTTTTTTAAAAGAATAAGAGAATGGACATGTCATAGGAACAGCAAGTGTGTTATCTTGAAGGAAAATTCAAATACTCCTGACAGTCTGTCATACAAGATTTGTTTAAATAAAAGCAAAGTTGGCTGGTGCTTCTCAGTTGGGTAACTGATGTGTTGAGCTTTTTAGTATTATTTTTGTAAGTGGACTTCAATAGGACAGATTTTATCAAATCAGAGAAACCTAAAATTTCTGTCCTTCCTGAAGAAGTTTGTGTTAGGTTTGTTTGTGGTTTTTGTTTGTTGTTTGTTTTTTATAAATCCTTGTAGGAACAAAAACATTAAGATCAGCAAACCTACCATTCTTAAAGAAAAGACCCACACATTTTGATCATAGTAGGCACAGGCAGAGTTGAGAAAGTTGTGAGGATTATGGGGACCACCCTACCCACTGCATCTCCTGTTTCTGGCATTTTTTTCTATCCGTTAGCAGTTGGGTTTTCCTTTATATATATGTGTTATAAGAATGTATGTAGCCTTGAATGTATGAATGTGTGTGCACACCACAACTGTTGTCTCTGATGTCCCTCTCTGTGGAAGCCCACTAATACTGTCCTATTGATGTTTTAACTCTTGTGGGTGTTGTGTCAGTGGGGGTTGGGAAAGAATAAAGGGAAAAGTCTATCCCAAAAATTCTGCAAGAGAACTGTTGACGTAGATGTGTCCTCTAACCCTCTCCTGCTTTTTGGTTTTAGCTATATAATGCACTTAGCAACTTAAACGATTTTTGGTGGGTTTTTTTCCTTACCCTCCTCTAGCTGGTTGCAAAGGAGCTCCTGCGTTGCTGAGTGAAGGCAGGAAAGAGCTTAGTTATGATTTATAGTTTGAGGATCCAACTGGTGCTGGCAAGTCTTCCCTGTCTCTTGACAGCAGGGAGATGGGCTGTGATTTCCAGGCGGGAGGACTGAGCTTGCACACTTTTCTCACTTTGCTCCTGCTGAGGAGGAGACAAATTCGTGTTCACTGTGGGAAGGGAACGGTGGCTGAGTGCCATTTATATTCTCTGAGGGGAGATGCAAATAGCTGTGAGATGCAGTGGGTTTTTTTGGGCTTAGTTGTTTTTTTGGACTTTTTTTTGTTTAAATTAGAAAAAGAATCTATAAAATCTGTTTATATTTTTTACGGCAGTCAAAAATATTTATCACTTTCCGTTATGCTATCTCCATAAAAGGGAAGTCTTCTGACTCTCTTTTCTCTTAGTACTTTCCACTCAGCTAATGAAGGTGGCTGAAAGGATGTGTTAAACTTGACCAAAGCAAGCCTTTAGACTTCAGGTGCTCTTTTAAAAGGGCACCTTTTTAGGGTTTAGCTAAAGTCAGTGCAAAATGGCTCAATGGAAACTCTTTGGTTTTATACAAATTTATTTTTGTTTACTCCACTAGGAAGAGGCTTAGGAAAACTGGAATGAGTATGCCCATATATAGGCTTGCTGTGGTCATCTGTCTAGGCTGAGTTTACGGGCAGGAACAGATTAATGCTTGAGTGTATGCTACGTAATTTAAAGTAAAAATTTGTATCTTGCTGGGACTTCAAGTTTGTTGTGATATAAAGTAAAATCCATATGAAAAATCATTACAAAAATCTAGCACATTTTAATTTTTGGGTCTAATTTTTGAAGATGCTGTGTTGCTTTGTATCCTCAGCAATGCAGCTGTTTCCAGAGTTTGTTTTGCTGAAATTTTTTTTGAAATCTTGTTAGTTTGTTATGGCAAATATAAACTCTCTTTAGACTAGCAGGAGGCAAAGCCTTTTTAAAACAATTGTGTTTTCTTTGCCTGAATAGTGCTTTTTGGAAAACGAATCTTAGGTCTGTCTGAAGTCTGGCGACACAGCCTGGGATCTTGGGCATTAAATAGCACTTTCAGGACAAGGGAGAGCTAAGGTCTTAAATAACAGACATTACCACTTTCCCTGATATCAGTATGGTAATATATGAGATGGAATGCCATGCCTGGTATTTCAGGAGGGTGTGAGAGGGGGGTCTGGGTGTGTTGAATGCTTTTTTTTTTCGTTTTTGAGAACAGTGTGTCTTGACAGGTATCTCACATATTAAGTGAAAGAGTTTAACTGGTGAGTTAAAAATGTCTTTCTTCTCAAGTGTGTCTTCAGCTTCGTGCTAAATAGTTGTTAACTGAACCTGTGTTTTAAATAGCTCAGCTAAAAAATCTCTTCCTCTTTCTCAATGACTCAGCTTTCAGTCTGGTAAATTTTTAAAAGGAAAGGAATTAACAAGAAGTGTTTTCTAGTCTGTATCTCATCCAGTGAAGGCACAGGTTATTGCTGGCGAGCATGGTCTCTAATCCATTGTTTTATGATTTCCCCAGATCTAGTGACCATGCAGCCACAAAAGGATTGTATCAACCCACTGATGCTATGAACAAGTAAGCCACCAAAAAGAGGATGGGGGGGGGGGGGAAGCATGAGGCAATAGTTTTCCATTGGCTCAGCAGGGTTTTGTGAAGTGGTTGTAGTATCACGAAACTTGCTGCAAGGGAGGAGGGGGAATGTATGGCTTGGAGCAGGACTGTTCATTTTGGTAGCACACCTCTTGTTTCAATACATTAGGTGTTTCCTAATGGAAATCATAAAATCCTCTTGTTTGGAAAAGACCTTTAAGATCATTAAGTCCAGTGGTAAACTTAACACAGCCACATCCACTGCTAAGCTGTGTCCCTAGACAATACAAAGGCAATCATGCAGACCTTTTCCATAGTCTGCTAGAAGGGAAAACTAGCAGAGTCTGATTTCCCTCACTCTGCCTCGCCACAACCCCCCCCCCCACCAAAGATGCCATTAGATGAGACTAACTTCTCCAGATGATGTCCTATCATTTTCCCAAATTGCCTGCCAAGTATGTCTCAGAGCAGAAGTACTTAACCAGGAGCTAATGACCTCCCCAACCTTTCCCATGTGTGGGGTGGGAGAGGGTCATGGCTGGAGACTGTCCTTCTGGAGAAGGTCCAGCATCAGTTGCAGTGTGAGAGGGACCATTGCGCTCGAGTTCAGCCAATGGGAAACTACAAACGCAGCAGTCTTCTGCTGTACACTTCACTCCATCACTCTTGTTTGGAGGTCTGAAAGAAAAAACCTTGTCCTTTCAGTGGAAGTGACTGTGAAGTGATCTGGGCCTTAGTTTCGAATTTCAATAGCATTGGGAAATGGCCGTTTGTGAAGGCTGATGAAGAGGGGTGGTGGGAGTGTGCCTACATTCCAGCCCTGGCTGCACTCGAGCCCTCTGTAAGCAGCTCATCCTTTCCAGCTGGAGTAGGAATGATGGTATGCCAGTTGGCTTGGTCTCTCACCTCTGAAATTGATAGGCATCATGCAACTAAATAGCTGGCAATAGTTTTGAGGATGGATCCTTCCTTCTCAGGTCTTGTGCTGGTGGAATTAGAAGTGAGGATCATGAACCCCAAGTATGCAGCCAGTACCTCAACAAATCTGTCTTTCTAAGGCAATTCCATTTAATGCTTTCTTTATGCCTTTCTAGTTACATGCATTCCAGTCCATTTGGATCTTCCCTTAGAGCATGAAGAACTGGAGAATCTTGAAATGAAAGTAATATGAGAGAAATGTGGGCATGTGGGAAGGTGGCAGGAATCTCACTGGCAGCAGACCGAAGACCACAGGCAGTGTGTGTTATACTTGATGTGAGAGGGGCATTTTGTTGCACATGTTCGTCCTCTTGGGGCTCAATGGCTCTGCCACCCAAGGCAAGATGATGCTTTTGTAGACCTACTCTGACTTAGCTTGGTCTTGCCAGCAGTGACAGGCTTGTGCCACTTTATGGTTAAGACCAGATAGTGTGTCTGTGATTTTTTTTTTTTTTTTTTTTTTTTCTGGCACAGTTGTGTCTTTCTGCATGCATGTCTGTGGATATAGGTAGACCAGCAAAATTATTTTGTGTGTCCTGGTCTGAGTCTTTTTGGACAAGAGACTCTCCTTGTCTAACCAGAGAAGTCTGGGTGTTTATACATTGCTGGTTTTAGTACAGTCCCTTTAGTGTCAACACAACAGATTGATATTCAACTGTGCAGTCTCATTTAGCTATGACAACAGACAGTGTAAAGGGTCTGTGCCTGAGGAATTGCTCAGGTTTAACTCAGTGTTTTGTTTCTCCCAATATCATTAAATCTCCTCACCGAAGTGGTTAGAAAACCTGTAAATGTAGTAAATTCCTTTCTGCTTTCCTCATGATATATCTGTAAATGTGGAAAGTTGGAGCAAGCACTTCTCACTGTAGTGGGTGACTGTGTGCTTCAGCTTTTGATGCAAGAACCAGGCAAGGATGAGTCAAGCAAGTATTTTCTTTCATTTCTGCTCCTTGGAGAGAAAAATGCATTGCTTATCGCTGCAGATAATTATCTCAATACCAGTGTGAGATCCAAGAATTCACTGCTGGCTCTCTTACGGTGTGAGTTCCCAGCTCAGGGCCCTACTTCTCTGCTGCATTTGGAGCCAGGAGTTTAACCCAGTACGGGAAGGGTAATGGGTATAAAAGTTGACGTTCATTTGTTCAACTGTCATTAAGTTTGGCAGGATTTCAGTCCAAAACAGAGGAGGACACATGCTGTCTAAATATGATGCTTTCAAATGGTCAGATAGTTGTCTAGCCTAAAAAAAATAAAAGGACGGGAAGAGGAAGAAGTAAGAAGTTTTAGGTCTACTTTTACATGGTTTACTTTTCTTTTATGCTGACATAAGCTGCTCCTATCTTGAGTGTTCTCTTGCCTATCCCAAGCATATATCCCTAATGATAATCATGATTTTCAGTGGCTCAGCAAAGGTGCTGAGGATGCCTGCTGATCCTGAGCTGTCAAGCAGTGCTGTCACCATGGGTACTAACCTGCGCAGTGGGGTTTGGTGTCAGGGACCCTGATTGTGCTCTGATCTGCTTTTTGACTAAAGCAACTCACGTCTCCTGGCTGTGATACAGAAATAATAATAGCATATGGGATTGGGTTAAACCTCTTCAGAACTGGGTCATCCTGTAGTTTGAGGTAGTGTAAGATGATATTAAGCTGTTTCAATATTTTTTTTCTGTAGCTGAAACAGTAGTGGTCTCTGTTCCCCAACTTGTGTGCTGTGTGTCCCTGCATAAAGCATATTGTGTTACACTAAGGCTGGGGGTTTGCCTGTGTATTTCTTAGGATGACCTATATATCTAGGAAAGTTAGGGAGCAGAGGAAGTGTAAGTGCCTAATAATGGCCAGGTACTACAAGTTGCATAATCTTGAGAAAATTTAAGGCAGATGCCTTGGGTTTGAGTGTCAGTTGGAAGTGGCGAATTAAGATCAAAGTTGTTAGTCTGTTCTGTCTTCTGTTCCCTTGGTATTTACAGAACTATGTCTTTGGTTTTCAGCAATGTTAATGCCTTGTTCTTGAGGAACTTCACAGTTTGGGGCTTTCCCATAATGCGAGCACCGTGCAGCTAGCAGAACTTAATGCTGAACTTGCAGCATGGTGATGGAAAACTGTTTCAGGATCTGCAGATGATCTATGGATCTTGGAGCTTCTATTTTCAGAAGTCCAGGACTTAAATTTTGTCTTCTCACATGCTGTGGGTAGTGTTTTTGATGCTGACTTCTTAAAACCTTGGGTGAACATTAGGAAGTTGGGTCTTGCTACACCGTCTATGTGGCAATTGTCTGTGTAGGTATCTGCACAGATATCTGCCTTCTTAGAAGACATTGAACGGGATCCTTAATATGCTGTAGGAGACACATTGGAGTATGCCCGAAACCTGGATGGTGAAACTGCCCAGAGTGGCTATGCTGACCCACACTGCCAGCTCTGTGTGTGCCTGTCACGAGGCACCATGTGGGAACACGTTTAGCTTGCAGCTTCACCTGGCTTTCCCTGTGGATGAAAACCACAGGCATGGCTGTGTCACAAAGCCAGGGGGATTAGGATTAAGCTTGTTTTAATTCTGTAGTAATCTTGACTTCCTATTTTTATTAAAGCCCTAATGCTGGCCCCCATCCAAAGGCAATGGAGACATCCCACTTGCTTCTAGTGAGTGCTGGGACAGGCTGCCTGGAGGGTACTGGCTGCATTTGATTTTGGCATCTCAACCAACCTGAGGTGCAGGTGATCTTTGCTCTGTGCAGCTTCTGGAGCACTGTGGGCAGGGATGGTGGTGTCTCCCCTGGGCCGAAGGCACATTTTATATGTTGCTGGTTCTGAAAGGTCTGGTTGCTGAGGCAGCTCTTGCTGTCGCTCACCCGTGCACCTGCAGTGGCCGGCACATTCACCCATGGTGCTGCTGGTGGAGCTCTCCTTGGGGAAGCAGCTACTTCAGCTGGTTGCGGTCACTGTCCACGTTGCATAAGGAGAAAAGCATTGTAGTGATTATATAAAAGATTATGTAACTGGGTAATTCGGTAATCGCCTCTCTGGTGAATGCTAAGAATAGCCTGTGAATATGCATTTATTTCTGTGATAGCCATCCACAGTGATTAAGTGCTGGAAACAGTGGGTGCTGGGCAGTGGGACAGGGTGAAATACTTGTGCCTGTGATGTGTGTGTTTGCACTGAGACTCCCCAGCTTCATCACTCCTGTGCTGCTCTGGTGAGATACATTAGCTCCTGTTCCTCTTGCCCCATAGTGTGGTATAACCTGATCTGCAGGTATGGTGAAGGTATAAAACTGCTCTTGATGAGCCTGTGCTAGTTGTTCATGGCATCCTGATGAGGACATGCAATGCATAGGCAGAGCAGATGACGGAGGTGGGAACACATGTTGCTTCTCCATGAATTTGGGCTGTTTCAGCTTTCTCTTGCTTCCCGGAGTATCTGTTTTTCATTCTGAAGTTGCCAGTACCACCTGCCCACACCCCCCCCACACACCCCCCCCCCAGCCCTCATGAAGTGTCTGTGAGGGGCTGGACAATTCTCAGGGCTGGACAATTTCCAGGACCCTGGTGAGGAGCAAGGACCCTCCCAGGCTGGTTTGAGACAACTGAGAAGACCATGTGTGCTTCAGCCCAGCTCCTACTTGCTCGTGGATTTATTCCTTGCTTACAGAAGAGAAGGTGACTCATGAAAAAATCAGATGCAACCAAAGCTGGTGAGAGCTCTGCAGTGCTAATTGAAGTCTTCAGAGAGAAACTGGGGAGGAGATGGGTGCTTTTCCTTGTAGTCTCTTAGCCCTGGGAAGATTGTGCAGGGGTGAGCTAGGGATAGCTTGGGAAAAGGCAGGAAGCTCCATGAGAGGTTGTAGCGGGAAGTGAGCAAAAGAAACTCTGTGAACGCTAGTGGTTCATTTGGGAACATCAGTCCTGGCTCTGAAAATGTTCCAGCAGTTCTCAACTCAGCTGCTGGAGTCTGAGTGGCTGCTGTTTTTTGGTGGGTTTTTTTTCCTTTTTTTTTTCCCTTTTGTGTGATTTTAATTTGCCCTCCTTTTCACTGTCCTGAAGGTACAGTTTGCCACCTTTTCTCGTTGCTACAGCTACAATGTCTTCTCTTCCTTGAGTTGCTTTATCAACTCCTCATCTCTAGCTGCCTGAAGCTCAAGCTCTTTAACCTTACGTTCAAGCTGCCACATAATCCGCTCTCCACCTACAGCTCTGACCTGGTTTCCTCCTCCCAGGCCTTGCTCTGGACTGTTGTTCCACCCTTTTTAGCTTAGGATGGCTTTCTTCTCTCTTTTCTGTGTTATTGATTTCATAATTTGCAATAGTTTCCACTTCCTTGGCTACTGGGTCCCTGTTCACTTTTTAAAGTGCTTTTTCTGTACTTTCCTCTTCTATTTCTTTTCTAGGCTTTCTTAAGTTCCATCTATGATTCAGCCCTCAGCACTTCCCACATGGGTTTTGCCTCTTCTATAATTTCTTTATTTTACCCTACTTGCAGAAGGAAAGGCCATACCATCTGCTCTTAGAAATGTCTTATAAATCACTTTCTCATGTATTGCAATTATGCGCTAGATACAGGTTAAAAAAATATAATTTAAAATCATTTTTATTTGAAAGAGATTGGATTTCCATCCTGTCCCTTTTGCCTGAATATCTGTTTCCTTGCATGCTTTTTCTCCTTTTTGGATGTTAGGCTAGAGATTTGAGGGTTCAGCTTGCTGCTTCACCCGAGAATTCCCTTTGCAGAATGGGTGACTCCTCATTACAGAGGACCTTTGTACAGACCCTTTCTCCTTTGTATTTATGCCGCCTCCTTTTAGTAGGATATCAACCCTGGAATGTGCTGCTGTTGCTGTTGGGCAAAGGAATGTTAGGGGAATGTTTTTAATAAACATATGGTTGTTGCATAATGTAGATGGAAAGTAGGCAGAGGAGACTGTATGTGCAGCTCTCTGTGAACTGTGAACTGTAAAGGACAAGGACAGGCACAGCCTATGGATAACATGGAATTATTATGACACCATGTAAATTCTCAGATGCTTAATGGACTTAATTTTCAGTCTCAAACTACACATCTAGAAAAAGATGTCAGTGAAGTTGAGAGGTTTTGTGCAAAAGCATGTAAGGAACTGTGAGAGCTGTTGTGGGAACTTCTGTGATGTGAAAACTTTTTAATTTGCAACTGTGCAGATACATTAAGAATAATTCTATTCAGTCTGATAGGCAAGTGTGAAGTAGTGAAAAGATGAGGAAGCCAAGATTCATTTACTGTAAGTTTTTTAAACTGGTGAAGCCGAAATGATATCTCATTTACATCAATTGAGGTATGTCTGTAAACTTCTGCCTAGGATGAAAGAAAAAGATTAATTCTTAATTTCATTTCGATAAGAGGGCTCAAGGTATGTAAATATGATATAAAAAGATATGAAGACAATTTTTAGATCTGGTGCAGAGACAAGGTACAAGATTTTGCTTTACTTTTGTGTGCCTTGCCAATGCCACATGCAGCATATATAATCTGATTCATTTTAGTAGGAGTATTATGTTCTATGTTGTGGGACCTTCAAATACAGGCTTTGACAATGCAGATTGCTAGTTTGTGACAGGAACCCTGGAGTTCAGCTGGAGTGTGCCAGTTGAATCGGATGTGATGGCACAACTCTCACTGGTGGGAAGGAGGATAATGGGTTACATGTTTTGGAGTTTTAACTTGGACCGTAACTGGTCTTCTGTTCCCTTCGAAGAAAATAGGCTGTAAAGATATTAAATTCCTTATGAAGGTTCAAGCTCAGTTAAATAGATTCAGTTAAATAGATTTCCAAAAACAAATCTGACAGAGGAAAAAAAAAGAAAAGGGCAGCGTCAACAAATATCCTGTTGTCTCTGGAAGTGCCTGATGGAGCCAAATTAATAACTTTAAGAAGTTTCCTTTTGAAATGTTCCTGCAGCAAACTTCTAAAAAAGATCTAGAGAGGCTTGAAAGCAGGAACCCTTTGTAAAAAGTCTTTCCTTCAAGCAAGAACATTTAAACATGATGTGAAGCAAGGACAATTAATACTGGCTTTCCTGATACTGCCTAGAGAATGCTCGGAAGCCTTATTCGCAGTGGTAGGGATGGCACTTGAAATCACACTGTCAGCAAGAGTTGCTCTAGCCCTGCTAATGACTCCCTGGACATCTCCCTGAATGTGACTGCCTTGCTTATGAGGGTTGTAAACAGCTGGGTCTCGAGGAAGGACTGAGATATGACTGTAAACCTGTCTGTATGAACAAATGACTCTTCCAAGGTGCTTGATCTCCCTGTCTATGCAGGCTTGCCAAATTTGTCTGGACCTGACCCTCTCTCAACCTGGTAGATATTTTTGCAGCCAGTTGATGGTGGGGACATGCCACCTTTGTGCCTGAGAGCTTGTGTGTGTGACAGTTTAGCACAGAAGTGCCTGCAGAGCCAGCGTGATGGTTACAGCCAGCAGGACTGGTATCCTGCTGCTGGACTGTGCACAGCTTCTGCCTGGAGGTCTGCCAGGACCTGCAGGGACAGAGGTGCTCACACTTGGATACTTGTGCCTAAAACTTGTGCTAGAGGTGGCAAAACTACATCATGTACCTGACTTGAATATCTGGCTCTTCAACTGCAGAAAAAAAAATCAACATTCCATTCTCTTTCAGTGCTTTATGTTGTGGAGGAGAAATTCTTTCTTATGATGTCCTAGACTTTGATATATATGCTGTATTCATGGTAACAGCTTCTCCAACTGTACATCGTCCAAATTAGATTAAATCTATTTGTACATTTGTGGTATTTCTTCACGCTTTATTCAAACACAAGTAATCAAGTAAAGAACAAATCAGGTGGTTATGCCTCAGAAGTCTCTGACAGTACTTAGATTTTTATGGGAAACCAGAATTTTGCAGTTGTTTGTAATGACAAAAAGGATGCTTGCCTGGCGCTTCTCACAGAAGGATTTCATAGTACTTAAGCAATATTAAGTAAGTCGTAGCACGTTCCAGTCATGTCCAGTCCAGATGCATAGCCGTTGTACAGATGGGTAGGTGGGCAGAGAGTATTGAAAGGGTCATGCAGGGTGTTCATGGCAGAATTAGAAACTTAAGATTTCTGATTCCCAGTTTCCCACTCCACTGTGAAGAATCTGCTTTGACTTCACAGTAAATGCTTTGCAACTAGTCCTTCCATGAACTTCTGAACTTGGGCATTTTTTGGAAGTCCCAGGCAAGATATCTTATACATGGGGGATGAATCTATCCAGGCATATGAGTGGTCTGGAGGAAAATTATTTGGACTGGGACTCTTTTCTATGTGGAATTATCAAATTATAACTGGAATGTTTGTTCAGTGCATGTTAGTAGTGAATCTGAGATCAATAGATACATCCAGATTCTTACCCTTAGTGTTTTGATTTATGCATTTGGACATTTACCACTGAACTGTAGTTGTATTGGGATTGTATAATACACTTAATGACTTTTGATAATCTGATTAACCTCAGACTGTTAGTGATGGCAATACTTATTTGGGTAGAACATGAATTAGCAAAAGTGTCTACCTGCATCTCACCTCTTTGGATAGCTGACTAAATGTGTTTAAGTTATTTTTGTCTTCTTACTTCTGCAACTGAAATACTGTAGGAACTAACGCTTGCATGTGAGGTTTTTTGTTCTCTCCCCCCCCTTTTTTTTAATCATTCATTGAAATATGTGGTCCTAAGACTGCATAAAGTTTTGCAAAATTGGGTCAATGCCACTGAGTAGATTTAGTCAAAGTAGAAATAAAAGCACATGAAAACAGTTTCAGCGCTTTCAAAAGCTGCTTTTAAGTACTTCCAGAAGCTAGGGAATTGAAAGTCCAGGTTTACAATATGTGATCAGAGTGAAACTTTTTTCTGAAAAGCTTGGCATTCTCCCAGGGTGTGGGAGGCCAGTTTTGTCTCCTTTGTGTCCTCTGGATAATTTGAATTCTATCCTTCTTCTCCTGGAAGAGTTCCTAACCTGAAAGAGATAGGGTATACTGGAATTGATTTATGTCAATTGTTGACATTATCCCTCTTCTCCACTTGTAAAGTACAAAGGAAATACGCACCAAGCTAGGTGGAAAGCTACACCATAGCTCAGTGGTTGAGATACTCTTTGGAGAGAGAGACCTGTGTTTGCAGTATTTGTTCAACTTATGCCCTTTCAGAGACTGAAGAACATAGAAATTCAAAGGCAGAAAAGGCTGACACGTTAGGTCTATTGGTTGCAATTAAACAGCCCGGGCTTGACTTGGGAAGTGCTTACATGACGAATTTGAGGAATCTACTTGGGTCTGTTGGAGAAGGAGGTGATTCTGTCCTTGCTGCTTTTTTACGCAATGTCCCCCACATTTTGCTACTATCTCCTGGTAGAGATAGGATGCTGGTGAAAGTAGATCTTTGCACTTATATTTATGCATTTCCGGTAAATAGGAACACCACCACACCACAGGAGATGCTGTCTCCTCTGATCAGCTGCAGCTTAATGTTTGTTCACTTCCAGGAGAGACAGAGAGAGAGAGAGGTTTCAGCCCTTCTGAGTGGGAGACTTGAACACAAATTTGCCATATCCCGGGAGGGCACGTTATCTGGGTTGGGTGGATCTTGACTGCAAGGTGACAATTGCTACTGTTTCCTTTCCCTTACCTCTCTTCTGCAGATGTGTCCTTTTGGACACTTAACGGGTGCTGAAAACCCCAAAGATATGTTTTTGTTTTGTTTTTGTTTTAGGCATTTAGTAAACATGATTTCAGAACCCCAAAAATTACATTCTTGTGCCCACCTCCTCAATATGATTGGGTTTCTCAGAAGATTTCTGTTGAAGTTTCAGATCAAGCTGGCACTATCTGGAGTTTACCTGCTGCTATGTATTTAATTCATATGCTGATATGAAGTATTTATATTTAATAAATAGCTCATAAAAACCTGTCTTTCCTCCTTTTTTCTACATTGAGAGCATCTCGAGGTGGTGCCATGAATGTTGTTGCACATCCAGGCAAGGACTGGCAATACAGAAGAGATGTATTTCAAATAATCACCATTTCTTTCCAATAACTAGGGAGATGGGAAAAAGTGGTACAGTGAAGACTGCAGAGAAGGCAATGCCTAATATGCCTTTTCCAACCTTAAAGACTATTGTAAAACAGATCTGTATAACATTTGGGCTTAGGGTGTTGGTAGTGTCTTTTCTAAGCACCAGATTTTTTTCAGGGTTGTTGTGTTGCTGACATTGCTGTGCCAGTTCACAGTACCTTCCTCAACTCCTTCCTGGTAAGGAATTCATGCTGAGGCTGATTTTGAGACTGTCCTTTTCCTTAAGGCAGCCTTGGATACCTTTTTCAAATTCTATTTATATGATCTGATGAAATGTTCCTGGCACTGGATGTTTAATACATAAAGTGGTGACTTTATATGTTCCTGTCTAAGTCTCTCATATATGTGGTGCTCTAATTGGTTTATTTGAGAGGTTTTTTCCTAATATTTCAAAATAATCCAATGATTTAAATTTTTTCTGGACTGGTTCAATTTTCCAATCTTATGTTTCTCTGGCTGGTGACAGGGCTGGCAAATTAGGATTGATGTAGCACTGGCCACCTCTATTGTTGAGATGCCATCCAAGTGCTCTGTGCAATGAAATTAATAGAAAAGAAACAGTTTTCAAATAAAAGCATGCATATCAACAACATCAATCCTAAACTTTCTTGTATCAGTGTATAGAATTGGCACTCTGGGTTTCCTGTTGCACAGTGTGGATTTAAGCTCACAGGAAACCCTGTGTCTTCAGACTGTGATCCCAATTTTATGTGCATAAACAGTGCTGGATTGTACAATATCCCCTGAGACTCCTCTGTTCTACTGTCAGGCAGACACAGTGCAGGCAGGCCTACACATATGCCTTGCAAATAAGCCTCAAATCTGACCCAGAGGGAATACATCTGTGGGTGGATACACAGCCTAAGCTTCTACCTCCTCAGTGCTTTGCCCCTCAGATAGCTCTGTTGGCAAAGCTGAGAATGAATCCTGGTGATGGGGATGACTTTTTGTTGTTTGGTGCAGAAGAATTTAGTTTTAACTGTTGTTAAAAAAAAAAAAGCTACTGCTTTAGAGCTTGCCTTATGTTAGAAATAATCATTTACTTCAGTAATTTCTTCATATATTTAAAGATATTTTCCCAATATCTTTATTGTGTTTTTGTGTTATCTGCTGTACTCTATAAGAAGCAATATAAAAGTATGGCCCCATGGCTAAAGGCAGTGTCACTTAGGAAAGGGGGGTTCTACTGTTGACTTTGCTGCTAGACCTGGGCACATCTCTTTGATTTTTGTTGCATGTTTTTCTTTTAGCACTTAAGAAGTGATCAACTTCTATTTATAGGTAGTCTTGGAAGCTATGGATTTGAAACCATAGGGAATACAGATAAGTTTGACTGAACTGCTTTAATTGAAAGCTGGGTTAAATGAAATTGAGCAGATTCTACCATTAACAGAGGTGAGGAAGAAGGATTTCTGATATCCTTTTAATGAGTACTAAGGAGGATGACCAAGTACCACAGAATTGTTGCTTGCCATGTAACATGTTGGTTCTCACATCAAGCAATGCTCTCTCTGACTATGGGCTGAGGGTCCTCTCTGTCAGTCCTCTCTTTCATGGTGTGGGTGTTTTTTTTTTCTAATGAACTTAAAGGCCTTTCATGAAACCTTGTTTTTAAAAAAGTAAAAAATCTGGATATCGGTTTAATTCCTTCTATTGAGAAAGATGAATTTCTCAGTTTCCCTTTGTTTAATGTCCTTGATCAGATCAACTTTCTTCTTGGCCTGAAAAGCTTTAGGCAGTGCTTGACTTGTGATACAGTTAGCACTGTACCTTAAGGAGCCACAGGCATTGCCATTAAGTAGTCTTAAACTCTCTTCCATCATTTGGAGCCAGCTTAGGTTAGGTCGTTGCTGCAGTTGCCCTTCTTGTTATAGTGGCTGTCCTCCATTGGTTCAGGTGTTTCTGCTATAGTAGTTCCCATAACATACAAGTCAAATATTGTGTTACAACACTTAGAGGTATCTCTATTGCAATCTCCACCGCTCGTCCCTTTGTACCAGACCATAGGGTTTGGTTCATAATGCAGTGAACTTGCTCCTGCTCCAGTTTGGATTTATCCACAGACTGCAGTTCCTTAGAGTTGTATCTGCTCCAAGCGCAGCCTTATCTATGAGCCGCAGTTTCTTCAGGGGTATACCTTCTGTGGCATGTTCTTATCCACAGCTGCTTTGAGATGCACCTGTTCCAGTGTGGCCTTTTATCCATTGGTCATAATCCCTTCAGAGGTGCGCCTGCTGCAGCACAGACAACCATGGCTGCAGACACTCCGGGATGTACCTGCTCTGGCATGGGCTTATCTACAGCCACAGACACTCTGGAGTGTTCTGCTCTGGTGTGGACTCATCCACGGGTGACAGTCCCTTTGACTTGAGTTCACACGGGAATTCCAGCCTGTCCAGCCTGGCAGCAATGCCCTGGCCATCTGCCAGCCCAGGCACATTGCCATGACTGTTATCAAAATGTTCCTGGGCACAGCAGAGGAAGATAAGCAGCAGAGCAGTACAGGAAGTAGCTAAAGCAAAAAGCAGCCAGTAATGAGCACAGACATACAGTAAAGCAAGAAAGCCTTGCAAGCACAGGAGCCTGCTGATTAGTACCCAAAAAGCAATAACAGCTATAAATTTCACCTAACCCATTCCAGTCTAACCTGTTACCTCAAAATGTTCAAGTCCCAGGCTGGGAGCCAAAAAGGAGGGTTGCGGTTTAACTCTGGCTGGCGACCAGGCACCATCCAGCCTCTCCATCACTCTTGCCCAGTGGAATGGGGAAGAGAATCAGAATGGTAAAAGTCAGGAAAAGCATGGGCTGAGATAAAGACAGTTTAACAGGCAAAGCAAAAGCTGTGCACACAAAGCAAAACAAGGAATACGTTCACCACTTCGCATGGGCAGGCAGGTGTTCAGCCATCTTTGGGAAGGCCGGGCTCCATCACTGTTACTTGGGAAGACAAAAACCATCACTCTGGAGGTCCCCCCTTCCTTCTTCTTCCCCCAGCTTTATACGCTCAACATGGCACCATATGGTATGGATTATCCCTTTGGACAGTTGGGATCAGCTGTCCTGGCTGTCTCTCTTCCCAGCTTCTTGTATACCCACAGTCTCCTCACTAGCATAGCATTAAAAGAAGCAGAAGAGGCCCTGACCTTGTGAAAGCACCAGCTCAGCAGTAACTAAAACATCTCTGTGTTATCAACACTGTTTCCAGCACAAATCCAAAACTAGCTACAGTGAATCAAATTAACTCTACCCCAGCAAAAATCAGCATACTTCATCGTGATGCTTTCATGAAAAGAACCCTCAATAAGCTACTGCATAGACCCATCCATGTGTTATATGTGGCTGTTTGGGAGGTGTTGGTCAAAATCGAGCACCTTTCTAACTCCTCATCTAACCAGTTCGTAGGCCATAAAGTTCAGTGGGACATTTGCATGGGTGACAGGAGATGCTCTTCTTACTCATCGTGTTGTGTTTAGTTGGATGGTCTGCATCTTGCAGGCATAAGATTGTCTTTGCAGTTGTTTATGGATTTATAAATCTGCAGAATGATGGGTTTTGTATTCTTTGACTGCACCTTTGTAGAAGAAGTCTGAATATTTAATGGCATATTGAATATTGCATAACTTTTCCATGTATGAACTTGCAGAAGGTGTTTTGATGAATTGGCTAGTTTGTTTCTCAAACTCTCTGTAGAGTCAGAGTTCACGTGTCTGAAATGTTTTATACATGTTGTGTAGGTTTTAAGTAATTAATATTTTATGCTTACCCCCAGCTATGTGGTAGTGGTTAAAACTCAAATAAGTGGCGATTATAAAGAATGATGAATATTTCATTTATTTGGTATGAAATAGGAAATAAAATATGTTGCTGCCGTGCTGGTTTTATTTTAAAAGACTTTGTCAAGATTAGCACATTAAAAATCTGTTTAGTGTCCTAAACTTATTCTGCTGGAAGAATGCAAACATTTCTTTGAGGATATTTTTAAAGGGATTTTGTTGTCTTGCTTTATAAGGATACTTCTGGCACCTTTTGTAAAGGCTTTTTGCCTTGTTGCCTTCAGATACACTAAGAAGTAGTGTTCTGTTCAAACCATTTATTAATTTAGCTCTTGCTAATTGCATATTGACAAATATATGTGACTACAAGACTGAATGAAATAAGATGGGTGAGACAAGTGTCTATATCTGTACTGTGTCTCAGTCAGTGGCAGGTGCTGTGCAAGGAAAGGCCATGAGCCTGCCCACTGTCTGAGCTCTGATCCCTTCACGCTTCTCCAACATATGGACCACTTGGATCAGAAATATAAGGGTGTAGCTCCCTTTTACTTTCTTTAATTACTGGTTTGAATTTGTCTTCCATGGATTTTGAATCCGTCTTCTTCTGCAGTCTCTTGCAACAACAAGGGATTTTAGGTTTTGTCTGTGTAGTGTGTAAAGGAGTACTTCTTGAACGAATTTTCTGCTAGGACAAGGGGCACTCATTGAAACTAATGCTGCAGGGCTTGGCAAATAATAGTTCTGTATCCAGCCTCATTCAGCTGCACATTCAACCTTGCTCTTGCTCATCACCCTGGCATCTGTTTTCCAGGTTGAAGGCTCCCAAACCTTCTAGACTTTTCTTGAAAGGCAGATGCTCCATCTTTGTGGTTGTCTGTCTCCATACTTTCGATTTCTAGGTACAAGCACTTCTTGGAAAGCAGAAAAAGGAACTTAGAGGTGGACTTTAAATTCCTAAGAGAGAAATTAGTCACTAGTATCTGCTGAAAATTTTGAATTTCCCTTCTATAGGGAAAATGAGCTCAAACTGATCTTTAAAATAAAGCTAATTTTAATTTCTGAGTTTTTCAGGAACTGTAATAAAATAACTAATTGGTTTGAGCTGGGTTTCAGTAGTGTTACTGACTTTTAGTTGTACTTATTCTGCAAGGGGTTATTAGCTGTGTAAGGGATTTGTCAACACAGAGAGCTAAAGGCCATGAAACCTACCTGAAAAGCATGTATTGACTTGTGCCTTGTGGAGCTTCATTGCTTTTGGTGGGGCTGGACAAGGGGAAAACTAGTGTGTGTTCACCTCCTGTGAGGGAAACTATTATAGCTTAATTTTCAAATTTCAGCGCTTGGAGGCTTGTTTGAGTGTACCTGTAGGAAGACATGGACATATTTTAGCTTGAAGGACTGTGGATAAGTGCAACTATCAGAAGATGGCTGGAATATGTGTACTGCTTCTGTAGCAAACGCTCATCTCTCTTCTGCAGCGTGAGCATAAAGGCTGCTTATCATCGTGACTGACTCTGTACTACAGAAATGGAAGTTTTACTATGTAATTTGTAGCTCACACTATTATTTAGGATTAAGTTTTGTTTCATATAGCTGTCCCACCACCACTGCAGTGGTGTCTTCCAGTGGTGTACCAAACAACATGGCTAATGTCTGTTCTGGGTCATCTTTCAGTGAGCTGAGGCATTTTTCAGATAAGAGGCTCAATATTATGTGGTATGAAACTTTGTTGTAGACAGTAGAGAGAAAGTAGAATTTGTTTTTTATTTTGCGGTGAGTTTTAGGTGGGGTGTTTTTTTGGGCAGGAGTAGAGGTGAAGCTGTTGATATTTTTTTTCTTTTCTATTTTGTAGCCTGTGTTGTTGAGAGAGTACACTTTGATACTTGGTGCCTGTTAGATTTTCTGAGGCAGTAATGCCTTTATGGTATATCAAAAACATCTGTTAGTACCATAGTTGAACTGAGAGATGGCAAAGGCACCTATGCCAAGACACAGGCCACAAGATGAAGTGGGACTTCCAGGCTGTTGGGGTCTTAACTGTGCTCTGCCTTTGAAACTGTAGGCAAATTTGACCACTTATGGATATATATGGAGAGTCAGAGATTAATGGCAAGTTCTCAAAACACATTTTACTCTGCATTTTGCCTTCTTTATCTAACTGTTGTCACAGTGGTGAGATGCAGGGGGAACTGAAAATCATCTGCAGGTTTGTTAGCATTTGTATCCATGTCATTTTTACCCATTTCAGTATTACTGTAAATAAAGAAAATTGATCCTTTTGAACCCTAATTTGATTATCTAGACACAAACTACTGGCAAAAGAACTGGATTATAAGCTTTGATTTGTATTGTCAGTCAGATTACATAGTTGGGCTGTTACCAACTGAAGCTTGAATGTGTCTTACATTAAATGCTCCAAATCAGAGTTTAGCTGCTAGGAATCTTACATGGTGGGTTAGTTGTTTTTTGTTTTCAGATGAGCTCCAGGTGTGGGCCTATAGTAACTGTAAGTTTGTTCATCAATGTGGAGTTTTTTTCATAAATCATATGCCCCTAATTTTAATGTACCTTGTGGGAAACCATAAGAACTTGGGTGCCACTTTCTCAGAGACATGCTGTTTCTCCCATTTGCCTGTTCTTTTTCAATTCAAATGTGTGCAGTCCAGTTCACATAGGTCTTTGTAGATTTTAGTTTACCTACATTTTGCTGATGCATGGGTTGTCATATTTTTTTTTGAGAAGGGCGGTTTTAAGCACATCTGATACTTTAGGTCAGTGACCTGTGGTTTCTATGTCATGTAGATGAAGAATGGCTTAATTCTATGCTTTAGACCTGAACTAGTTGAATGAATGACATATGAAATTCAGTCACTGAAATCTTGGCTCAATCCCAGCTGTAAATTTTTCTGAGACTTTGAACCATGGATACACCTATTCTGCTTGCTTTATGATGAATTGGAAATAGTCCTGTCTATTTGTTTACCTGGGTAAACAGGTAGCAAAAATCAGGTAGCAAACTTGCCAGTGTAGATGAGATGTAAAAAACTTTAAAAAAAAAATCACTGTTTAGGTAAGAATGCCAGTAGTGGTGACTTGTTGAGAACTAAATCCCAAATAAAAGTACTTGTAGGCTTGCAAGGCTAATGCATTCACTGTGGGTAGTTGGTATTTGTTGATGCTACACTCCAAGGAAGACTTGCAGAAACACAGGGACATGAACAGTAATGTTTGGGTGTTTGCAAAAGAAACTGGTATGAGATTCCTTGATGCTCCTGATGCTGCAAAATGTTCTTGATTTGCTGCTGCTTAGATGAAAACCTAAATAGGTAGTCAGAATAAGACTTTTTGCATCCCTGTCCTATTGTCCTGGTCCTAGTGTTTTCTTCCTAAATCCACCCTAACCTTCAAATAAATTTGTGAAGTTCTTGCTGCCTTTTCTCCAAACACTGGGAAGGGCTTTCAATAAACCCCTTCAATTTCCTCCCTTGCTTTTCTACAGGTCCTAGCATGGACTCGATGCCATTGAATGCAAAATGTGACAGCCGTTGAGCAGCTGGATCTGAAACCATTTGCTGTCATGACAGGGAATTTCGCTTCATTGTTTGCTTTTCCCCTCTATTTGCATCTTGATTTCTGTTGTGTCTTTTGTTTTATACTTTGATAGTCCTTATTCCCTTTTTGTGAAGTGATTGTGCAGGCATGTCCTGGTTCCTGATTAGGGCTTCTAGGTGCAGCCAATGATAAATGTGCAATAACAGTCATCCTGGTATACTTTCTATCAAACTCTACTTCTGGCAAATTTATTTCCATTTGATTTTTTTTCTTTTTTTCTGTGGTGCTAAGTACAGCAAACAGCTGCTTCTACCAGCAGAAACTCTGGAGAACTGACTTTCCCACTGTTGATTTTCCCTTCAGTCCATATGGATTTCTCCTTAGACTGAGAGGCAGATACACTTTGCCTGCTCAGTTATATAACACACCATTGGTTGCTTTTCGGCCCTGAACTCATAATGAAATAACCTAAATGATTATAAAAGCTTTAGCACCAGCTTCATTTCATTTTAATAGACCAATAAAAGCAACCAGTGTGCAAGCTGCTGGCTCCAGTACTCCTGCATAAACCATTAGCAAAACAATATTACTGGCTCTTGACAAAGGAAAATGGCAGCGACAAATCCAAGAATTTACTCTGAAGTCAACCAAGTGCCAGTGAATCCAGAGGCCCACTTGTATGCATGCTGGCTGCTGTGAGCTCTTTGTTTGAGGCTGAGAAGTTGGCACTTTCTCATAATTTGTTTTACATTCTGGCTTTGTCTTCTGTAAATATCCTTTGCAGTGTTTCCAGCAATGCTGGCAACTGGCTAGGCACCAGGCATCGAGTTAATTTGCAGGAGACTTGACAGGTTTTGCATTCTATGCGTGAGACTGGCTCATCTAGCTGCCTCCTATGCTCTCCCTCTGCAATACTGCTGGCTAAAGTATTTGCAACATTATACCCCACGTGGCAGGTACAGTGTGTTGTCTTTGAAGGGCAGAGTCTCCCCACAAGGCCCAAAGGAGCCCCAAGATGTCTCTGCTAGAAGGCCCCTGGTTACCTCACTGGTTAAGGAGGGGGGGGGCAGGAAACGAAGCATCACCATCTCATGGGATCCAGCACATGGAACCTTCTGTACTGAGCAACAACAAAATCCTCTGAGCCTTCTATTTACCTAAGGTTTGTTGAGTGTACCTTGAAGGATACCTATACAACTGGTATATTGTGTATTTCAAAGTATACAGAAAATGTAAAGCTACCTACTAACCCCAGTCAGATCTAAACTAGTACCGTTTGCTTATATGTTATCCTCTACTGTTTTGCTGTGTTTGATAAACAAAAACACTGCTCAAGTTTTGGTACTTGCATGGACAGACAGTGGTCTGTTATCAGACATGGCAACCTGTGAGGATGGCTGCACCCTGGTGCTTTCTCTTGAATGGTAGACCTCCCACCTGGGCAGGTCAGAAGACCTCTGCTCTGCTGATGTCTTTTCCTAGGGTGGTTTGTGATTATGCTTTCTTTGCCTGAACTCTCTGCAAGGGCAATATGTGATACTGAGAGCTTTGGTCCCCTTTTCCCTGTCTTTTTGTTTGTTTTCCTTCTTTCAAGCTGAAAAACCCCCAAACACCTTTTTGATTTCACTTGCTGAATTTAAAGGTGTCATGATCATTCTTTTCCAGTAAAAACTTTCAGCATTTCAAACTGTTCTAAGATATTCCTTGAGTATGGGTGCTCAAAAAACCTCTGGTCAACTGAAGCAATTTTAAAATGTAAGAGCACCTAGAACAAGACAGATGCTTGGAGATGCAGATGACCTCAGGGACAGTGAGAGTATAGGGGAGAGGATGAAATTTCTTCAAACAGTTTGGGAAAAGAATTAATATCACTCTCTGTGCTATATTCTGGTTGTTATGCATTAGGTACGAATAAGGGAACTGAGACTTCTCTCTGTGCCCCTATAACCTGGAAGAGGTTATATTATACTTTAATAAATTCGTATGGACTTTTCCTTTCCATCTCTTAGCTTTTGCAGAAGTTGGTGAACAGCACACCATCATCACTTTTCCCATTGTCCAGATCTTGTTTCACTATCCCTGCAAAACATCTGCCAACCATCTAGGTGGATGTGGTTGCATATATACATTTTTTTAAATTTAGATTATTCTGTGATTCATTTGTGTTCTTCAGTGTCATTGGCAGCAAGCTGAAAGTTCACAGTCTGGTTTGCTGGCACCACGTGCTTCTCTTCTTGCTTCTTTTGACTGATCTTTGTAGTTGTGAACCTTTGAAGGATGCTCATCCTATTGTTTTTAGCCTCCTGATGTCTGTTCTGATTTAAAGCAGATGTTTCTAACCTATTAAGAATACCTTTACTAGGATAACTAGATTTTTAAATTTACAGAGCTGATCTGAAATAGGACAAGAATTTCCAGATAATCATCCTTAGACTCTTGGTGCATTGTGGATTTGTTATTTTTAGTAATCTTTCCTGTTTAGTTGTCAGTCTCACATTGGTGATCTTCACTCCCAAGATCAGCTGCTAGAGTCAAGGGGTTATGATTACTTTAAAGACTGAGCAGGGAGCTTTGTAGTCTGATGGCTGCAGACAAAAAAGTTTGATATTTCATTCTCTTTGAACGGAACTATAACAAATCAACACAAAAACATGTAAAGAATTTCAACAGTGTACCACTGCAAAGCCATGCTAATTTCAGTTTCACCGTGAAGGGTTTCTCCTGATAATGTTTTCTTTCCTTTCTTTTTATTTAAATGAACATTGTACTGTTCCAAGAGCAGTCCACGTGGATGTGCCTGGAACAAGTAATTGAGTCATCTCACAGATTTAGTCATTCTGAGTGTAGGGCTTCATTTTGGTTTTTCCCCTGCAAAATATACTGTATGGCATATTTTCTTTTCTGCTCCCCTCCCGCCCCCACTACTCAAAAGAAAACATAGTTAGCCCTTTGGTAGCATTACCTGGTAGTGTAATTGCAAGCCCTGAAGTCTCACTGAAAGCTTCTGGCTAGACTAGGCTTGGAGTGTGCAGAAGTTTCCAAGCTGTTATACAAGCAAGCACTACTTGTGCATGTGTAGGATCTGTTCATACTGGTGTAATACCAGCTAAGTTCTCTTTCCAAGACCGTTGTATTAAGTGGGTAATTAGAGCTCAGTGATGGCTGGGGTCTTGTTTCACCCATTCCATGCATCACCTTCATGTTGCAGTGTGTGCACAGGCATTGCTGTAATACCAGGTGTGCAATTCTGTTTCTGGAGGTTTTACTAGTTTTACCTAGTTTTGTGATTGCTCTGTGGCCCTCGTGATTGCTCACATTATTGGTAGCTCTAATACTAAATTTAAAAGCTGAATAAAATCACTTCTGGGATCTGATTTCTTTCTTTGTAGAGAAAATGAAATGTGTCAGGAAGCTGGTGTCTTGTCAGAGAATATAGGCCCCTATCTAAGAGTGCTGAGTAGCAGCCATGTCTGCTTCAAACAGTGAAGGCTCTGTCTTTTAGCACCAGGGACTATAACCTATAGGTCTTTTCCTGGCTGGATAGGTGCCTGTATGCCTCAATATATTTACTGTCCCGTGATGTGACCTAATATGTACAAGTATCTTCTTGTCACAGGAGCGGACAAGCAGAGACTGACCTGTGAACAGCCAGAATAATTATCTAACATAAATAATGAGTTCAGCTGTATTACTGCTGTCTCTGCAGACAGCAGAGGGATATGGCTTTGCTCTGTTAAACAAGAGGAAGGGAGCAGGAAGGACCCAAGACACCTTCTATGTGTAAGATGAAGTCAGGGAGAGCCCAAAAGCCTGAGGAACAGCTGGGCACCAAGCTGTCTCCCAAAGACTCTCCTCAGCTCTCACTGATGCTTTGTCCCTTTGCAGAAGATTCTGCCAGATCCACATGGTTGCTTTTCTCCACTCTCAGGCTGAGGGCAGGAGCACAGTGCTGTTGGCACTACCAGCTTGCTGTGCCTGCCTTTAGGCGCTCAGCAGTGATAGACTTCACCACATCTGCATCATTGGTCATTGGGTTTAAAGAAATCCCATTCTTTACCTGCAGGAAGGCATGGGGCCACGTGTAAAACTGTTATTTATGTCTGCTTTTCAACCCAACTGCCCCATTTTCTTCCCCACTTCAGTTACATTCGCCAGGCGGTTTATTTATATAGAGCGATCCAAACCAGAGTCTCTGAACTGCTGAGTGTTGGATTGAGCCTTTGCTTTTGCAAGGAAGGATAGCACTGCTTGCCTTGGCCAGCAGTAATTGTTGGGCCAAGGCTGGATTGTTGGGACCTTTTTTTTTCCCCTCCCTTGAGTAGATTAAAACTATCTGAGCATAACAGAGGGGTCTTGGCAATGTTATGAGCTTTGACTTGTTTTAAAATTTCTTTTTTCCTCCTCTTTAAAACTTACTTACCATGTTTCAAATTTTGGTCTGTCATTGGGCCCTTAATAAGAGGAGAATAGATTTTTTTTTTTCCACTAGCTATTACCTCCTAAATGCTCTGGCTTTGTGACCTCTAACTGTGTCTTCCTGCATGGGAATGAGGCAAATGAAGCCCAATAAAGATAGAAGCTCTGTATTTCCAATTATAATCAAGTTTCCCAATTGCCCTTTCACTTCTGAGCCTTTGAGTTTTACTCCTGTACATAAGTCTTAATTTTTCTTTTGCACTTCGTTGCTCCTCATGTCTGTTGTGTGTGAATTTATAAGCACTGTCTGCTTGCTAATTCTGCTCAGTCTGGTTTGTAAGTGGGTACACATGAGAAGATGCTTAGCAACTGAATGCAGAGCCTCAAGAGGTGTAGCTAAGAAAGCATTTCTACTGCATCTGACTTCAGTGTTTCAAAAGTGGTTTTAGTTTTTAGATTCTTCTTGCCAAGTTTAAGAGGCATATTTTGTTTCGTTTCTGTTTCCTACAAATACCACGTACTTTATTACTTTGTTCTGTATGAAACTTGGGAAATCCGCTCATCCAGGCTACAGACAAGTTGGTTTATTCAGCGAGATTAGCAAGCAAAACCTCCCTGTGTTTCACACTAGAAACACCCTATGCTTAAAATAGAAGGAAAAAACAGCTCTTCAGCTTTAAAAATGTTTTCCACTTCATGAGTTTTTTATTAAGCACATTTTTTTTCCTGCTAAACATGCTAGTAAGTCTGCGAGCCTGATATAGCCAGCTGGGAAGTTGACTAATAACGTTAAATGAGAAACAAAAAGCAGGAGAAAATATTTGATGTGGACACCCAGTGGTCTACATCGTGTTGTCCTCCTTCCCTTTCGCTGCTTACTGTAGTCATTGACTTGCCTTTGGCATTCACATGAGCTAAAATATCTGCCTCCTGCTCAGATAGCCTTGTGCCAGGACTGAAACTGGAGCATATTGTTCCATCATTAAATGGGCAACACTGAATACTTGGGAAATTAACAACAGCTGCAAGTTCTTCAGCTATTTTTATTTGTACTGTGGCTATAATTTTTCTAGTGTGTTTGTGCTGAAGTCAGAAGAGGAAAGGAAAATAGATCCCCCAAGAGGCTCACTTTTTGTTTTTAATTGAAAAAAGGCCCTACCTAATGAAGGCATCCATAAAACAAATAGTACTGAGGGTCACTTAGTTTATTTGGTGTTGTGTGGGCCTTTAGTCTGGTTGCTGATATGACTTTCTGGGGATTTTAGTGGTACTTCGGCACATAGTGAGGTCACTGGTGATCTCCACAATCAGTCCTCTCCTTTAGAAGTCCTGCTACTAAGAGCATCTGTCTTAGCATTTTGTAGAGATTGCTGGCAGCAAACAATTTGATTTATTTATGTTTTGTGCTCTTAGCCAGAGACATAAACCTAAATGCACGGCAGCCAGTTCAGTGGTCTTTGGATGAGACTCTAAAATCAAGCTTGGGAAGCTTTAGAGGATGATTGTAAAACAAGAGTCCTTAGGTATCAGTTAATAGTCCAGTGACTTGAATCTCTTCCCAAAAGTCGCATGATCATGTGTCAGGAATGACAAGGCAGAGACCACACTTTAAAAAGAAAGGTCAGTGTGGATCCATGAATTGGCCAAAGGGCTCCTGTGCTGCTCCTTCTGCCACAGTGTCAGGCAGGTCTGTGGCTGCAGAGGGGAGATGGAGAGATAATGCTGGGGGAGAATGAATATCACAGTGTTGCTTGGTGCTTTATTTGAGCACCTGGAATTAATATCCCTCACATGGAGTTAGGATGCTGTCTTGAAGTTTGAAATGTAGCGAGAGAGAGCAGCGGGAAGGGTCACTGAGGGCAAAAATGAATTTTTCACTTATTCTATGGGCTTTTTAATATTCTGACTAAACACTTGGTGAATGCAAAAATGAGAAGAAACCCACACTGAAACATTATCCTTTCTGAAAGTTCAAGAAGGTGCTCCTTAGAAGCCTTGCCGTCGAGCAACTCTAGGAACCAGGCATAAGTGCATTGTTTGTTTATTTGAAAAGCAGTTTAGCAAGAATGCTTTTTTTTTTTTTTGTCCTTTAACTGAAGAGAGAGGTGGTCCAATTGTTTTGTCTTTTCATGTGACCTAAGTCATGGCTAGACATCCATTCCTTAGTCTGGACATAATTTTAGAAAAATGCATACCACTGTGGGAGTTGGTAGCCATTCCTTTAAAAACATTGAAAATGGGTTGGTATATTTCTGGATTTGAGTGGAAATGAATAAAGGGGATGGTTTGCTGTTCGTACTTGGTGACCTAAAACTTTAAGGGCAAAGCTAGATCTGTTGCCCCTAACACTTGTGCATGTGCTTACCTTTGCTACTGTGAACAGTAATAGTCTTCTTTGTATATGGAGTCCTATTCCCATATTTGAAAGACTGAGACTATTTGGTATCTGATGTCTGATTTGGGAGTCTCTAAAGTGGATTAAAGATTTCTTCTGCTTTAGCAAAGCATAGTTTTATTGACATGGGTTAGCACCATTACAGTTAAACTGTTAGAAGTCTTCATCTTTTCATTGAAAAAGAGCAATAGCAAGTGTGTGCCAAAGGCAAGCAACGTCTCAGGGGTGAGGTGCTAGGCTTTTCCTTTCCCAAATTAGAGGCTAAGCACATTACAAAACCAAGGATTCATTTTTTTGCCTTGCGCTGTGGGAAGATAAGATTTCTGCCCCAGGATGGCATTAGGAGATGTAGCTAATTCATGGTGTCATGCTTTTGTGTCAGAAAGGGCTCCTGGTTTGAAACTTGGTTATAGGTGAAAAATTTTAACTACTGCCTTGCATGGAGGGGATGTGCACCATCTGTCTGCAGTGTAAAAGTGATAAAACCAGTGGAGCTGTCCCATCATCAATACCCTATGCAAGATACTGTCATTCCTAAATGGTGTCCTGTTATTCAGAGACTATCTCTGATTTCTTTGACTGCCACCCTGTTGGTTTCTGACATCTGAAGCCTGTTTGGAAACGTACGGGGAAGAAGTCTTGACTGTTGCTCAGTGTCACTGCCGTTTATTCCGGTTAACCCCAGGTTTTATTCTGCTTCTCATTTTGCTGGTTATCTTGGGCATGTCATTGTCTTCCTTGCTTCTCTGCCCTGCTGCTCCTGTTCTGTTTCTTTCTCCCATACGTGAGTTTATGTTTGTGGTTACAGTCCAGAGTGTCCTTTTCCTGCTCAGAACTGCCCTGGAAAAATGTGGGAACGGTGATGCTGCTTCGTACTGCTGTAGTGCATTTGTAGTGTTTTTTCCCCTCTGAGATGAACCTGGCTCTTGGGAAAGCATCTGGCAGACTTGTGAAGAGAAGGGCAGCAAGCCAAGCCATATCCTGTGAAAGCAGAAGCAATGCCCTTGAAATTTGTGGAGTTGCCCACTGCCTGCACAGGGATTAAATTTTCTCCAAAAGTTCAGTTTATGCAACATTATCAACACTGACCAAAATACACAAGTGTGTCTGTGCTTGTCTCTGAGCTGTTGGTTGAATTTTCATCTGTTAGTGTGGGCAGGCACTATTAAAATCCTCAGTGCTTTCAATCTAGTTGAATAATTTTCTAGCTACTAGGTTTATAAATTAAACATTTACAACCATATCACCTGCTGTTATCTGTCCATAGCAATACCTCCAGGCAGGAATCTTGAGCTTTTTTGGAGTGTAGACCATGTGTTAAAGAAGAGTGAATGTTTCATTTATGCCTCATCTCTACTCTAGCACTTCTCAGTTACTGAATGTCCCTGACGTAACCTCAGATATTCTTTGTGAGGAAATAACCTTAATAAAGAGATTTTTGATGTCTGTGCAGTCTGTATCAAAGAGAAGAGCAGAGTTCATTGCAGCATCCTGAATTTTTTTTGTCTTGTCAGGTAACTTCCCAATACATGAATATGATCTGTCATCTGCAACCTGGAATAAAGAACGTAACATCAGATGAAGCACAGATCACAAGAGTGGTAGCTAGAGGTCCAACAGTGATAATTAGGACACAGCTTGAAAACTTGATGGGGTCTCAACAAAATCCATGTATATGGACAGGTGTTTGAGCAAGGGGCATGCACTGAATAACAGGAGAGGAGGAAATGGAAAAAACTACCGACATCTAGCATGTCCTTCATCAAGTTGTGAAGTGAGGGGTTTGAGGGGTGAAAGAAAATGTGAACCAAGTCGTGGCTTCTATACCTAACCAAAGGGGTTATGTGAATTTGTCTGCTTATGTGTATCCAGTATCTCTGTCTAGACGGTCAACTTTGGAACCCTTTTTTTTTCTTCTTCTCCTTCCAGGAAGCTATTTTGAATCTGAAAAAACTCAGGTGATAACTCAAACCAAGGAAATGATCCTTTTAGAAAAATGCCAAAACTCACATGCTTTTGATTTAAATGAAGAGATATGTCACATTCTTAGTGGTTTATGTTGAAATTGGACAATTTGGGACATTGCAGATTATTGTTTAGGTACATTCAGGCTTGTAATAAAAGAAAAGGAAATGTTAAGGTCTTATGTAGGAAATTACTTCATTTGGAAAATTAGAAGGCATTGTTACTTGCCTGAAAGTGTTATCTATTTATTTGCTATTGTAGCCCTTTAACAGGAAATACTCCAAGGACAAATGCTTAGTATTTCTTCCTGCTCAAATAAGTAGTTGTGAGATACAGCTGTTGGATTTGTCTCACTGGAAGTTAATAATCATATGCTATTGCTATGGCAGTGTATTGGACTGTCTGATTAGGAGTCAGTTTAGGTTCTTAGTTTAAATTAAAAGGCATTGATGTTTCGGTGTACCTGAAGACCACAATAAAGCATCTCCCTGAAAGCTTGAATTGACTTGTTAAACAAATACAAATTACAGTCAGTTAACTCTTCAGCTGTTTCTTTCTCTGAGGAGAGTTTTGGCCTGAGAAAGAGAGGTGTTTGCTGCCAAATCGGTAGGAACTTTAATAGACTGCAAGAATAGAAAAATGTGATTATTAGTCTGGATGAACCCAAACCCATAAACTCCTCTCAGTGTTCCAATAACTGTGTCCCAGAGCAAATGGTCTTCTGGACTCCAATGTGGAGATGGTTGTATCACAGTCCTGTTCAATGAGCTAGGCTTGCAGACCGAACCACGCTCACATTTGCTGTGTTACTATCAAAGTTTTAGTGTTTACTTCAAGGTAGTTAGTCTAATATAGCTGAATCAAATGAACTGAAGTTTCCTTTAGAACAGTTTCTCCAGTCCCGGTTTGGTCATTAAACCAGACTGGGCCTGTAACATAAATTATACATCTGTGCTTTTCCCTTGATTTGCCTTGTGAGGATGTGGAGGACACAATAATGATGGCTGCTAATGGAAGTTTCCATAGGTAAGCATTGACTTCACTGTTAAGCAGGTGGGAGTTGACCAAGAATGAAGCTTCTCCCAGCAGAGCATTCAAGTAGATGTTTCTGCTCAAAGAAGTACCTGGATTCTGACTTACCAGGGTTTTTTAGAAACTGGTTTTCAAATATCAGAATGTTTCCAAGGTAACCTCTTTAATCTCCAGTGTGTTCAGATGCTTACTAATTTAATATACGCATGATATGTGTAATCTGATTTCAAATTAACAGATGCTCCTAAAAACAATCTAATGCTAAACATGATGGGTTTCTAGAATAACCTCTTCAAGGTGAGAACTTGCCTTGGCCTTTCATACCTTGCAGGGGAACAGCACTTAGATGATATTTCATTATTATCGATTTCTTTTGTTCCCTGCACTGGGCGTGTGATTGGTCATGGATTCTGCATCTTTTTTTTTTTTTTTTTTTGAGACTAAGTAGTTGCTACCTTCAGTGCAACAGATGTTTTCAGGACTTCTGAGCACAAAGGATTTTGATCCAGTATTTGCAGTTTTTGAATAAATATCTCAGAATGCAGAAAAGGGAAAAGTCTTAGTTGAATAAAAAAATATTTTGTTTTCCAATATCTTCTCATAAGAAGAATCTGAGGAAGGTGTGCATCCCTGAATTAAATGTCAAGAATGAAAAATAAGGGTATTAGGGAGGGGAGCAAGAGTTGCTGTGATTATGCAGCTGCGCTCTGTCCTGTCAGCTTGTGCTCTCTCTCTGTGGAACAAACGAGCTCATGGGGGATGCATAACCTCAACAGAACAAAGCCCAGGAACTCCCGAAGCAACTGCCCTGTGTCCTGGTGACCATCAAAGAAATCTATTTTCCTGCAGCCTTTGATGGGCTGTCATAGCTTAACTAACTGGCATCTGTAGCACAATGCTGTTAAGTGCCTTGATCTTGTCTGCGCTGCAAATGACTAAGAAAATTGAGTTCTGAATTAATCTTCTTTTGCTCAGTCTCTTTGCTTTGCTTTTATTATTATGGGAGATGAAAAACAGCCCCTGAGGATTTAAGTACTAGGTAATTTAAAGGCTGTTTTCATTCTTGGGATGGTAAAGTGGAAGAATGAAATGCATGTAGGAAACTGGCAAATTTGCCAGTTCAGCATGGACTGAAGGGAATGAATGCTGGCATGGGATTAGATAAAAATGTGGAAAACCCAAATCTAGACTTTGCCCTTAATAGTACTATAGATAGCATCAGTTCCTGTGAGTAGTAAGTCTCCACCGAGGGCTGAGGCTGGAGATGAACCAAGCTTCCCGTTCTTAGTCAAAGGAAAGCAAGTTTGGTGTCCATGTTAATGCTGACATTGAAAGTTTATTAATGTTCATTAGAGGCTTAAAATTAAAACCATTGTATCAGCAAATCATTTTATCTGAAGAAATTAGAATTAGTTTTGTTTCATTTTTAAGGAGATTGAAGGTGGAAATAGTGAATGTCCTCACTCTTGGCATGGTCTTCCTTTCAATTCCTGACAAATGATCCCTTCCCCCCATGCACCCTAATTTACAGGTTGTTTTACGAGGTGACTTATGACTTGCTCCGTAGTTAAAGAATGCAAATAATAGTAACCTTGGTTTTATTTTTCATGCACATATAAAAGGAAACAGAGTAATTGCAGAAGCTAAATTCAATTTTGGAGCTGTGGAACCTGCCCAGTACAATTTGGAATAGATCAACTGCTTCTGGTGGATTTGGGAAAATGTTACATCTGTTTCCTTGCAGTTGGAACAAAAACGTCTGCCCCCTTGAAGCTCCAGTGGAATGTTGAGTCTTTTTTGCTTTTCTTGGGTGAAAATGCATTCAATATGTGGCATGCCTCATACTTTCTTGCAGGTCTTATATTAGAACTTTCAATGTAAGGTCAATTCCACCAGGAAAGTTTAACTACCCCTCCACTCCCGCAGCTTTTATGTTTGTGCAAATATTGCTGAGTTTGTGGGTACGGAAAGAAGAAGGTAAAGCAACTCCTAACCTTCTCTGGTACTGAGGATCTCTTGGCACTTCATAAGCATCTGGCTTGACATTCTGATGGAGATCCAAGCTGAATATTTCACGTAACTGTGACAACTATCATAAGTGCATTTTCCAAACAGTTTGAAAAAGATTGAGTACAGTTTTTCCATCCAAGGCAGTCAATGGTTGTTTGAGTTGATAGCAAGTAGAATATGAGTCAGCAGTGTGCCCTGGAAGCCGGGAGGGCCAACCATGTCTTTGGGTGCATCAAAGACAACCTCACCAGCCAGTCCAGGGAGGTTATTGTCCCACTCTATTCTGCAATGGTGTGGCTCCACCTTGAGTCCTGTGTGCAGTTTTGGGTGCCACAGTATAAGAAGGACATAAAATTATTAGAGTGTGTCAAGAGAAGGGTGACTGAGATGGTGAAAGGTCTTGAGGGCAAGACTTATGAGGAGTGGCTGAGGTCACTTGGTTTGTTGAGACTGGAGAACAGAAGGCTGAGTGGTGATCTCATTGAAGTCTATAACTTCCTTGAGAGGAGTAGTGGATGGGCAGGTGCTGATCTCTCTCTCATGATGAGCAGTAAGACATGAGGAGATGGAATGAAGCTGTGACAGGGGAAGTTCAAATTGGATAGCAGGAAAAGGTTCTTCACTGAGAGGGTCGCTGGTCACTGGAACAGCCTCCTCGGGGAGTGGTCATGACACTAAGCCTGACAGAGTTCAAGGAGCATCTGGATGATGCCCTTAGCCATATGGTTTAGAGTTAGATAGTCCTGTGAGGAACAGGGACTTGGACTGAATGATCCTTTCAAGTTGAGATATTCTGTGATTCTGATAGTTGTGCTTATCAGTTTCTCATATTATTTATTGCTCACACATGTGAAGAGATAATTAGTAGGTGCGACTGCTGAGAATTGAAAGAGAACTGAGAAGTGAGTGAGGTGATATGGGTGAGGTTTTATACAGACGATTTGTCCCACCGGAGCGCGGTACAGCCGGGCGGGTGGTGCGGAGGGTGCTGTCCGCGGTGCTGAGGGCGCGGCAGAGACCGGGGGGTGCTGACCCCGCACCCTCCGTGTCGTGGACTCGGAAAAAATAAGGATCTCTTGTTTTGCCTTTTATTTCTTCCTTTTTTTCTCTTTTGGATACGGATGAAAGAATTTTATTCAATTGAAATTGTGTTGTTCTAGGACTGAAGTGCATTTGCAATTTGCTGCATAATGGCAAAAAAAAAAAGTTAACGAAATAAATGAGTCAGGTTCCTGAAATGAAGTTGCACACAAGGGATATTTGTATTCCTTTTGCGGGAAAGGTTAATAGATCTAAATGTGAAATAATGCTTTGTGATGGGAAGCTATCTAATGCTAAAGCCACATTAATTCTAAATAAAAATATGATGATTAATGCATATGCACTGAGCAGCACAAGAAATAATAAGAATTAGCTGCTTGGGCTGGAATCTTTTACTGTTGCAAAATGCACACTGATTAATTCAAGGTGGAAAAGTTGTTACTTTTAAGAATCCTATATGAGAAATATTCCCTTTTTTCTTAGAGAATAGGCAAAAAGTCTAACCAAAACCAACTCCTTCTGAAATATATGAAAATAATTCCTTATACTGTGAGTTATATGACTTTGTAATCTTGGTGTTGATGAAACAGGTGTATAACTGAAATAGTATTTGTTCTTTTTATTGTTACAAGGGAGGGAAAGCTTGGTAGAGAATAGGCATCCTTTTATACAAGAGCATCCTTCTGTTTCCTTGTTACCTCAGTAAATAAAAATACCTTAACATAATCTTGGGTTTTAGTGAGAGTTGCTTCTGTCTTTTGTGGCAAGAGTATAAGTTGAAACGACTGGTAACACTCACTGGCTTGTGAGCTCTGTTTCTTTTGCAGATGGGCTACTTTCAGCTGTGAACATCAACAGGGAAGAAGTAGGAATTAATTTGATGCTTCCACCTCTTGCCTAGGCACTGAAAGGGATAGTGTTCTGAAAACAGATGCAATTTTAAAGATCAGATCCTGTAAAACATTGTGATTCCTAGCCAATAATGTGCCTTCTGGAGCTGCTTATTTAGTGCAGAGTTGCACTGCAGACTTTCCCATTCTTTTGTCTGGGCTTCATCGAGTATTTGCCAGGTGCAGTAACCAATAAAACTGGGAAAGATCTGAGTTCTGCAAGAGGCCTTCTATAACAGAGGCAGCAGGTACAGACAGTTGTTTCTCACCATATGGCTCCACAGGATCTGAGAAAGGTGTTGTCCTTCCCATTTCCTCAATTACTAGTTTGATCTAGCTGTATGGAAGACAGAGTTTTGGCTCTGTGTTGGAATAGGATTATGTGATGCTCAGAAACAATAAGGTCTTGTTTAACGTTGTATATACTTCTAACTTCTTCCTATTTATCTGTGTATTAGTCCTACCAGGGCCCCAGAGGCTGTAGCCACAAGAATGACATTTGGATCAACTTGCACACTGCTAATATATAGCGTTTACCCAACTAAGTGGGATGTAACAAAACAGGTGATCTCAGAATACCAGGAACTATTTCCATCATGTCAGTATAGCAGGTCACTGTTTTTTTCTTTCTGAATCTACCTACTTGCATCCTTATACCTGTAATACATAATGGAAAAGAAAGAGACTTGCTCTCAGTTGCTGATAACTGACAGGGTTTTATTGACCTTGTGATTGATAGCAGACCCGTGTCTCCTAAGAATCTGTTTGAGCAGATGTCACAAACTCTCTCTGAATGTCTCTTCAGCATACAGATTGCAGTTGCCCTCCCCCTGCCCTCCACAAACAGGGCTGTCCATGGCAGGCTGCTTTTTCATTGGTGCCTGTAACAAAAATGTACTGTACTCATACTGGGTAGTATTTACTGTTTGCATATGGAGCTTTAATTGCTTTTGCTTTTTTGTTATTAATTCAAGCCTCCAATAAAAGCACTAAGTGTGAATCCACTGCTCCCTTGATTGCAAAGAGTAATTAATTGGTCAGATCTATTTTCTTTTTGTTGTCCTGTGGACTGAGAGATAATGATGTGCAATGGGGAGGACGTTCCTGCTACAGATAGTATTTCTGCAAATCCTGCAAAGCATAGCTAATGATCTGTGGAGTACCATCCAACATTCAGTGAGCAGGCTGCCTGCCTGCTCTGTCGTCCCCTACACCATGTGCATACATATGCATTTGTGTTCTGTGTTTTATGGTGTGATCAAAACCAGTCTTTGGTTAACGTTTTAGTAACTCCTATTTCTCATTGTTCTTACTAGCAGCAGTAACATTTGCAATTTCGATCTGTGGCAAGAAGCGCATTTCTTAAAGGAAATCTGAAATAATTTAGAGGCCACAGAAAAGGGTGGCTTGCAACTCGCATTGCTGCAGTCTTTCAAACAGTCTACAAGACAGATGCTGATTTATTTAAAATCAAACAAACAAAAAAAATGAGGCTTGTGTTTTTTCTTTCCAGATATGCAAACTTAAGGAATGTATTCAAGCATCTGGCTAATTCACATACCATTAATTCTCTAAAGAATACATATGCACACCCAATTAGACCTGCATCATTTATTTAAAAAATGAATGTAGTCTTTTATTTATATTTTATAGCTGTGCCAAATTGCTAAAGGACATAGAAGGAAGAATTTTATAAGCAGAATGTGCAGAGCCCTTTGCCTAGAAAAGTTGAAAGTATCAGCAAGGCTGTACCTGAGCTTAGTTTAAAAACCATTGACGTACTATTTTGCTATTAGTGAATGGGTGTGCCTTTTTAAATACAGGAATGAATGCTTGTTAGGAACTGAGATACGGCCTGTCTTTGTGCTGGAGCTAGCAAAGGGGGCACTGATCCTGATGTCTGAGGTCCTATCGTATTGCAGTAATATAACTACTCTTCCCTTGGTATCTGTTTTGTCGGCTGCAGTGAGCTCCTGCCAACTGTGGTTTCTTGAGGTTTTAATAGTCTAAAACAACTATAAGGATGTGACTCTCCAAAGGCTGAGAGCCTGATGCTGATGGCATATGTCTCCTCTCACTCTTGTATGGCTCTCCACCAGCTCGGCTATGAGGCCAATACCAGTCAGAAGAATAATTTAGATCTTGGCAAGAGGCGGATTATCATAGCCTTTTTCAGAGGATGTGTGTGGGATGGGAAAAATTAATCTGTGCCCTGACCACCTTGTTCATCTCTCTGGTAACCTGAGTGCTGAAGACACTCAAATCCTTAGAGTCAATGACACTCTTGTCTTATTCTTAGCAGCAAATTCCTGTGAGGTCTGCTAACCAGCAGTAGAGACAGTGGTTAGTAGTCGCCTGCCTTATGTCAGGCTTTGCTGGAGTAAAGTTGCCATGGAGATCGGCAGGAGTTTAACTGAGCAGGGACCGCAGCAGTTCGCCCCATGCGTGTAAATCTGTTTGACATGTCATGTGTATCAGATTTGGCTCTGCTGCTCACATTTGAAGTCCACTGGCTTTTTGTGCCCGATTTCCTTGTAGGAGAGCTGAACAACTGCCATGCAGTATTCATAGCACTGTGATATTAAAAAAAGGTGGAATTGGGATTGGTGCCTGCTCTTCCAGAGCCAATATAAAAGCAAATTAGGGCACCAAAGGATGTTTAGTGCAAGTAACTAAACCCTGTAAAGTAGAAGGAACTACCCCAAGCTGGAGCCTTTCTTAGGACAGTAGTCAAGGTATTGGCTGTCTGAAAAAGAGAATTGTTTAGAGGCAGAAACAGAAGTCCTATAACTTGGGAGGTGTTGGAAGGAGGAATCTTCCCAACTCATTTTAGAACTTGTAAAGCAGATTAAAATATGGGGAAGATTGCTGAATATAAATGTCTGCTTTACACTTGTAAAGGGTCCATGTGCTCAGAAACATTGCTGGAAAAACATCAGTTAAAATGCTTGGGACTGACAAAGGCTTTAAGGCTGTTGAGGTAAATGGTGACTCATATTGGCTGAGAAGTGGGAATGAAAAAACACTTAATGGCCTACACCCCAAGCTGTACTCTGGAAAGAGACTTCCCAAGGAGTCGACCTGCAGGCACTGGGATTTTAGCCAATGCCTGCTGATCTACAGCCTCCAAAGGTGAAGAACCAAAGTATTTTTCAGTGATTTAGCAGCACGCCTGCTGCGTTTACAATGCATGTGTGTTTCCAGGGTGTTATAGAGAGAAACTTGACATATTTCTAATTTTAGAATAAGAGAAAACAACCATCTAGTGAAAATATTTTGAAGGAAGGGTTAATGATTTGGAAACCTTGAAGCAGGAAGAGTGGGGGAGGGGGAAATAGGGCAAATGCAATGATGGATCTTTCAACACCACTTTCTCCAGCAGAAACCATGGAGCCCTCCAGAATATGCTGCCTGGACTGTGGCATCAATTTGAGAGGGGAACAAGGCTTCTGTTGTGCTTATCCTGAGGAAAAAACTCTGGTTCTTTCAGAAGAAGCTAAAGCTTGTGCACCTTGAAGACCAGTGTGAACTTGTTGTATTAATGGAAAAAGGCCTGATCACATGCATCAAAAGCATCTTCCCCCTTTTCCTCCTCCCCCCTATCTCTTGTACCACTCTTAACAATTTAATCCATAGCAGTTTGTCTTCATGGGTTGTAATTGATCTGTCTGTGGTTTAGCTCATCAGATGCTCATTAAAGAGCTTGCAGCCTTTTTTATTCATGAGGAGTGAGAGTCAGGGATCTTAAAACACTTTGTCTTTGTCTTAACTGGATTCATTTAGTATTCTGGGATTTGGGGAGGCTAATAAACTAATATGAGCTATTATTTAAAGGTGAGCTGCCAAGTGAACATGAAGGATGATCCAAGCACTGCCAGCGTGCTGAGCACTCTCCAGCAGTGGGTGTCAGGTGGGAGCAGCAGAGGGAATCATTGCTAAAACCTCAGCAAGATATTCCTCACTGCTCTGTGGCGGGTGTCCCACAATGCCCTGCCTGTATGCGGTCAGGGAATGCAACTTGCAGTGGAGCTCCTGGAGCTATGTCTGCAATGAAGATGGCATTTCATGCTAGGGATGCCAGCAGGATGCACAGAAATATTTTGTACTTTGTAGAGTTTGTGCTTGACATCTGGTTTTCTTTCTTAAGCGCCGCTATTGTTCCGAGCTGCCGTCTGTACTCTGGCAGTGCCCATAACGATGTGTGCTTCCCACGTTGCCGGCACACACATGCTGAGAAGATGCCTGTCGCCATCCCTTAACAAGGATACACTGACAATCTGCAAAAGAGAACAATACCCCTGGGCTGCAGAAAGCGGTTTCCTTTCCCCAGTACTTTAATGAACACTTGAGATATTTCTAGGCTGTAGGAAGAGGAGGTGGGATAGATGGTTCTTCATTCTGCTCCTTTCTGAGCCTGGCTCTGCATGCCAGACACTTCCAAAAAGATGAATAATTCCCTACAATTATTGTATTTACTGTGTAGTCATAGGCATAGTGTCATCAAATTGCTTATGCCTTAGAGTTCTCTTAAGTGACTGTAATCACAAGTGGGCTTTTATGTTGTCTGTGACCTTTTAAGGCAGGGAACATATGCAGCTGGATCCTGTGCCTGCGCCGAATGTACTGACATTGTTTGTGAACCATGGGAAGCTGTGAGGCTCCCCAGACAAAGCCCTGCATGAGGGATCTGAACCTTGGCAGGACACGGTGCCATTTATTTCCCAGTCACTGTGTGTATCAGGATTGGGAAAGCTTTGGGAATATAAACCTTTCCTAACTACTCAGAGTCACAGTATTTATAAATACTCTAAACTTGTGTTTATAATTGTATGTTATTCTGTGCAAATACTAATACCATATTTGTTCTTTCTTTGTAGTGTACAGAGGCCAAAAAGCATTGCTGGTACTTTGAAGGATTATATCCTACATATTATATGTAAGTAATCATCACTTTCCTTGTTCAAGAGAGAATTAGATTCTGTAGGCTCTTAGACTGTTGTTCTTTCACTAATTGTACTTCTTCCATAAGTTCTTTGAGACTTCTATAATAAAAATGAAGCTGCAATAAACTTCCATTTCCCTCCTTCTCTATGACCCATCTCTTTCCCTTTCTCCTTATTAAAAGAAGCGTACAGATTCATTTTGCCACACACCCCAGGTGACCTTTCCAATTGAAAACAAAACTCAGGTCCTTAAACAGCTCTTATTTCAGAACACTGAAAGGAAACAGAAGGAGAGCTGTGTGAGGACAGTTCTCCCTTTGTTAGGAACAAGGACAGGTAATCAGACAGAATACCAAGAATGCTTTGAAAGTAACTTTGTTCTTCTGCTAATGCTGTTGTTTAATTTAGGGAGTTGAGATGATTTGTTATCCGTAGCATAACTGTCCTTTTGATGAGTGATGTCTACATTCACATAAGGCTTGGTTGTGAACCAAATGTAAATGACCTGTGGGTGTATGATTGAGGATCTCTCTAAACTGCAGTTTTCTGTTTCATGTTGCCCACAGAAGAACAAAAAGGGAGGGGGGGGGAATGTGTGGGTGGGAGATACATTCCATGTGGATTTCGGGGCAGAAAGGAGATAAATGTGGTAAATTTTGTCCCCAGGTTGTATAACTTTATAATTGCAAACCCTTGTAAACACAGGTTTAAAAAAATAAAAACAAAATGGGGTGGAAGAGTAGGCAGCAGCATTAGGTTGTCTGTTCCCTGAGCAAGCTCTTCCTTGCTGAAGGATTGGAAAATACTGTAATCCTTATGCTACCCAAGAACTTTCCTCCCTTTTCTTCTCCACCTCCACTTCATCTGCCAGAAGCGGGAGAGAAATGCTAGACAAAAAGCAGTGAGGAAGCTAGGCAAGAAACAAAGCTCACTGAAAGAATGAAACACTGTATGACTTAATCATCCATAATCCTGGATATTAACTTCTTAGGAAGTGTTTGTGCCTAGAACTCACTGTATTTTTTTCAGGTGACTGAAATGTGGAGAATTACTCATAAATGATTGGCCAGAACAGATGGGGGAATTTAAATAAGAGAATTTTCTTTGCATGCTAATAACAACAGGACTTTGGTTCCACCTACATTTTATTCTGTTTTGCTGCAATGTGGGAAAGGAGCTGGAATGTTATGAAATTATGAAAATCCTACTGTACCTTAACATTCAGAAGTGTGTTATTCATCGTCACCTTGGTGTTCTGCTTATGTTTCTGCCCACATACTTTGACAGCCAGTGTTTGTCTCCCTTGGCAATGCTTAGATATTGGGTGTTAGTTCAGACCGTTTGTGCCCCAGGTAAATACATACAGAGTCGTGCAAAAGGAGGGGGTTCAAAAAAAGTCCTGTTGTACATTGGCAATGTCAGGTCAATCAGAAGACTGTTCTTGTGTGTTTTTGTGGTAGTTACTGCAGCACCATGTTATCTGAATCACTGCATAAAAGTGTTGTGATTTCCAGTCTCCTGCACAGTGTAAGTAAATGGAAAAAGGAAGGGGAAAGGGGTGGGATGTGTGTGCTAGGTGATTGTTTAGATGGTGATGAGTGTCACGTTAATGCTGTTGTTGCTGTGATTATGAGTTTAAGGGGAAAGAAGAAACACTAAGGAAGGACAATAAGGATTTGGGTATGGTAAAGCTGAGAGGATAGATAATGTTTGACAAGTGAAGAAATTTAGAAAGGAGGGGAGAGAGGGTATTTGAGGACATTGGAACCCGGTAGGTTTAAAGGGGGCATGATCAAAACAATAGGAAGGTCATTTAGATCTTCAGTGCCTGAGGTTTCCTACTTTGTTACTTATGCAATTTCAATTTCTGTTGTCTAGGATCCCCGGCTGCTTCCTACCTGAGCTGTCTTTTCACACCTATAGGGTGGAGAAGAGGCGCAACACCAATCTCAATATTTTAGGGTGAAGCCCCATTGCTTCAGCAGTTGTTTGACCCTTCACTGAGTTAATTCAATTTGCTAATCCCACAGAAAGTTGCTCATTTTAGCACATTCGAGTCAGTGTTGAATCAGCATGGTATAGTTTTTGGCAAACACTGGTGAAATGGGAGGAAGGGAGTGTTCTGCATATTATGGGGGAGGAGGCATGAATAGCTTTGTCTTCATTAGCATATGGTTATATGTTAAATCATCTGGAGGCATAATATGTAACTTTATCCTGAGAGTGCCTCCTCTGTGCAAATCTATATCTGGAATGTGCTGTAGTGAAATGAGTTTTATTTTATCTTACACTTTCTGTAGCAACAGTCCGTAAGAAGCAGATATATTTAGTTAAATGATTTTGCACTAGATTCCATTCCTTTCTGTCGCTGGTTTTCTGATAGAACTTTTTATCTACCCAGTTAACATATGTAGTCTTTCCTTTGGTCTTGAGACTATTTTTGAAGACTTACGAAACCCAGCAACTCTTTTTAATAATTTCCCAGTGATTTCAGTCCAGTGCTGGCACTATGTAACATCTCTCATGAAGACAGTTTGTATTATAATGAAAAAGTTGGCACATCAGCTCAGAAATGCCAAATCCTCTGTCAATTCACAAATGTAGTGTGGAGTGCTGGGACTGAGGTATACCTGGACTGGCGTGTCTGCATGCCTTATCACTTCTGGGTAGGCACATCCTCCTGGAAGCTGCCTCTTTTTAAATTACCCAGAGTAATAGAAATCCAGTGGACCATCACATAAAATGGTGGTTTGCTTTTATCAGAAGTTTAAAGGCAAGATAGCTGAGTTAATCTTTCCTGTAAAGGCTCTGCTTGAGCCATCCAAAGACAGAGATAAGAATGTGTCTGCTAAGCAAGAGGAACACGGGATAAGAAATCAGTGTGCCAAAATAAGTGTTCTGGAAATTCAGCTAGATTTGAGGGGAGGGAGGTAAAAGTTGCAGTGATATGACTTTTCTTTTGGAGCTTAAGTTTTGGTTTGTTTTTTTTTTTTTAGTTTTTTAGTCAATCTGTCTTTCAGTGTAATTATTTAAAAAAGGAAAATCTGTTGAGGTGTTGCTCAAAACTTTCTTAAAACACATTGGTTATGCTTTCTGTCTTAACAGCTAGGGCAATGGTTGAAGATCGCAGTTACAGAACTGATACATCTTTCTGTCCAAATATTTAATAGTATTAGTACCTTTTAAAAATTATTTTTCAACTGGACATAATTGTTCTATCCTTCATATGTCATCAGTAAGCTTTAATTTAATTCAAACATACTTCTTCCAAGTAGAATTCCATTTCTTAAGACTCAACTGAGGATTTGATAATTTTTCCAAACTTTTCTTCCTCTCCTGTGTTATTCAGGTTATTCAGAACCAGAAATGAACATGGAAAGCTTACTAGGAATCTGAGAGTCATACATTAGTCTTATACTGTTAATACAGAGAATTTCCAAGACTGCTCATAACTTACTTCACTAACCAAAGTAATCATTTCTCCATATCCTAGCTCTGTGAGTTACAAGATATTGTTGCCAGTTAGATACTTTTCTCCTGTTTCAGCAAAATGTTTATTATATGGCCTGGAAAAATAAATAAACAAATATAAGGAGGAGAAAGGAATTAGCTATTGGAGTCTAACTCTTATCCTTTGGAAAAGCAGGGACCTGACTTATTCCTGACTTTGCTTAAAGAATTAGAATCGTATATCTCCTTGTGTGGATGTAGAGAAAGCAATTCAGAAAGCTACCTCAAAAGACTCGACTCTGATGCTCTATAAGGATCCTTGTTCTACTCTCACTTAAGTAAGCCAGCTCAGCCTTATTCTGGATGTGTTGATAGTTGGCAGAAGAAATGGTCAAGGGACTTCTCTTTCATGACAATAATCTGAATAGTGACATAATGAATGCATTAAATGGCAAAACCACCTCTTCCATATTCAGATGCCAGCAGCGCTTAAGATACTCCAGATGTTTTTTCCAATTCTGAACTGGGAATGAATTTGAGAGAGAAGGCTGCCTTACATTTTGCTGATGAGGAGTAGTTTGACTAGAATGACTGTGAATGTTCCCCTCATTGCAGGGTGAAATATGTTCCCTGGTATGACTGATCAATCTCATAGGTCTCTTCTGTTTATTTTTTCTTCAGTTGAGTCAGAATCACAGGATATTCTGAGTTGGAAGGGACCCACAAGGATCATTGAATCCAACTCTTAAGTGAATGCCAGTTGTTAGCTGCCATCACATCTGGGCTTTTAATGAGGTGATGAATTCCAGATGCTAGAACCTGTGTGTTTCTAATCCTCTCCTTGCCAGGTGTTATGGCATGTTTATAAGGCAGCACAAATTTTTTTGAGTATGAATGATAAACATGTGTCCACAGCAATAGAAATATCATGGCTGATGTCACTGGGTCAGTGAAGTAGTCACCCATAGGGTGACTGACTTAGAGTTTTGATATTACCCAGTGTTGAGTTAACATTATTTCAGCTCCTGAATAATCCTGTTGGATTATTGTGTATTATGCTTTTAAAAATGTGATATTCCAAGAGAAGTAGTGAGGAAAACAGATTAGAAGATTAGGAAACAGAATAACTCAGGTGGGAAGGTTCTTGGGAGACATTGAGTCCAACAACCTGCTCAGTGCAGGGTCAGCCATGAGGTCAGACCAGGTGGCTTAGGACTTTACCTAATTAGATCTTGAGAAAACTCCAAGGAAGAAGATGGCACAACCTCTCTGTGCAACCTGCTCTGCTGCCTAGCTGTCCTCTTCATGGATAAATTTCTTCACATACCTAGGCTGAACAAGCCCAAGTCTGTCACTCTCTCCTCACAGGGCAAATACCACAACCCCTGTCTATCTTGGTGGCCTTTTGCTGAGCTCATTCCAGTTTTATTCTTTTTACTGTAGATGCCAAAACAAAATGTGGTGTTTTACATATGGTCCAACAAGTGCTCGCAAAAGATAATAGTTACTTCCCTTGATCCGCTGGCTAGGCTTCTGTTGACACAGCCCAGGATGCTGGCTCATGCTACACTGCTGACTCATGTTGACTTGCTGTCTACCATGACCCCTGGTGCCTTTTCAGCAGAGCTGCTCCACAGCTAGCAAGATCTTAATTCTTCCCATAGGAAAGACTTTTCATTTCTTTTTGTTCAAATTCCATGAGGTTCCTGTAAGGCCATTCTTCCAACCAGTCTAGGCTTTGGCAGCCCTGCTCTTGAGCTCATTGAGTAATCCCCAGTTTGGTGCAATCTCCAAACTTGATGAGAGTACTCTGTCACCAATTCCAGCAACATGCTTATCTACAGGACCAATCCAGACCTCTGTGGTACTACCAGCATTTATTTCATACTCTCTAGGAAGAGCGTGTGTCTACTGCCCTCTGAGCCTCACCATCCAGCCAGGGGCTTTTTGTTTGGTCTTTTTCTTTTTAACCCATTTAGCTGTTCACCTGTCCAGACTGTAAGGTCTGAACTTGATTACAAGAATATTGAGAGAGACAGTATGGAAAACATTTCTGAAGTTGAAGTAAATGACATTTACCGTTCTCTAGCTTGTCCACGGATACCATCTACTGCAAGTGTGGTGGTAGAAGCTCTTCTTGCTGGACTTGGTGTCCCTTGCAGCTGATAGTTGTAAGTGAGGTTCAGCTTTCCTAACATCACACCTACTTGTATGTGTGATGATTTCTAAATGCCTCCTTGGTAGCCTGTACCCGTTCCACCTCCTGAATACTGACTTTTTGCATTGGAGCTCAGCCACGGGTTCCTTGTCCAAGTACGTTTTTACTTATCAAAGGTGTGCTACCCTGTGAAAGAAACGTGCACATTCCAGGAAGAAACATGCACATTTTCTCTTGAAGAAAGTGTTAACCATTGCTGTTGGTAATTATGTGAAGAACAGAATGAGCACAGGGGAATGCCATCTCGTAATGTCTAATTCTTATCCAAAGCAGGACCTGAATTAATGTTGAAAACATGTGAAGGTGAAAGTGCTGTATTTTTAGGCTAGTATGTTTCTGCCATAGAAATCAGTTTACTACATACAGCAGACAACTGTACAGCACATGTACACATTTATGTTGATTAAATCTGTTTAATTTTTCATTTAGAGTTAGTATAGGAACATTAATGTAAATCTCAAAAGTTAATGCTTGCTAATACTCTTCATGTTTAAAGCATGTTCCTACCATGCATTGGAAGAGTCAATTATTTTTCTGATTGTGGAAAATACTGAATATATTCTGTTTGTGGTTTTTCGTGGTTTTTCATGGTTTTTGAACTAAATTTCTTGTGCATTTCCACATGCCTCTCTTAACTTTGCAGGTTAAGTTTTGTTGTATTTATCACACTGTCATATTCATCTGGCTTTCGAATGTAAGCCCTTATGTTCTTGGTGGTCAGTCCATAATAATAATTATCAAGAACCTGCAAATGTTCCAGATAAAAGCATTAAAAAAGCGATTTTTCTCTTGCTATTACTCAAATAGCTTAGAGGGCACTTCTATCAATGTGTGTAGAAGAGGCTGGGAACTCCCTGTCCCCTCCCAAACTATAGATACGTGGTGTGTTGCATGATAGTAGCTACTTTCTGTGCTCCACATCCTGTTATGTTTACTGCTTTTAATTAAGTTGGCTTTCCTGATGTCACACTTAGCTTTCCTTTTGCAATTACAGCTGCATGAAGTGTCAGCAGGTGTGTGCTTAGGGCAGTAATATAGCCGCTGATTTATTCTTCCATTTGATTTGAAGCCAGCATGGAGGAGAGAGACGGGAGGCAGTGTAATAGTTCTGCACACTTCCAGGCACCTTGAATGTCTGGGACTATACAGAAACGGAGACCTGGATTCAGACCAGGGCCACCAATTTAGCAGCGAGCAGCCACAGGGAAGGCCTGTTCGCATGTGTAGTTCAATGCAAGAACTAAGTGCGCAGTTTGTATGGTGAAGGAAGACAGCAGTAATTCTCAGACCATCTGTATAAAAAGGCAACAGAAACCGACCACCATTGCTCAGTTCTACGTGGCCTTAAACAATAACAGTACAAAACATCATAACTAGCTTCACTAGTCAGTGCCCTTAAGGTGGTCTATTCCTTGCTTCAAATAAGGGACTAGATTCCCCTTGATTTTGATGCAGCTGTTGAGGTTGTAGTCCTGACTGCTGTAGTCACCCAGCAGCTAGATGCCTTGCTGTGCACTTGAATTTCCTTCAATGGATCAGTTGTCTAAAGCACAATCTGGGGAGAATTAGGCTACCAAATTAACACCCAACTCATCTTGCTAGGAACAAGTCCTGGGAAGGCGAGAGGGATTTAATATTACAGCCTTCACAGGCCATCAGGCAGATGACTGACCTAATTTGAGATTTAAAACTACAAATGATTTTGGAGTTGGGGACTGATGAGGCGTAGGCAGCCTATTCTGAGAAAGGTGAAGAAAAAGAAAAAGAGGGCAGTGTCTTTGTCATCTAGAGGAGTACTGCTGTGAGATCAGACCCTCCTCTTGCTGAGGTGGAGTAGAGAACCCAGTCCCATCCCCTTCTCATTTCCAGAGGATGTGATAACCACAGTTTTGACTTATCATGAGTGAGCCTCAGTTTTTCCTGTGGAGGCTCTTTGAAGTACTCACCAGATTATTATATCTTCCATGTCCCAGGCAAGAACCCTAATGAGAGGATGAGAATGAATTTCTTCTGGCTTCCTGTCAGCGGGACAGGAAGTTTTGTACCTGGTTTGACAGCAGGTGAGCAGCATCAAGGTGCATCTGACACCAAAGTCATCTTGAAGCTTTCTAACCCTTTCTAGGTAGGGAGGCCCTGAATTAAACTTTTGAAAGACTTGGTGGCACCTAACAGCTGACCATTAGTACCCCTATCCTTCTCTGTATTTGATCAGGCAGTTGTTTGGTGAAGGAAAAAATGATTTACTATGTGTTAGTGTCTTAAACTGAGGCAGACAGCAAATTCCTGGGTACCAATTGCCCCCTGCCAGCAGACTGCTTATGATTTCCCAAAGCAGGGATGAGGTGCAGTAGGACTGCTCGCCCACTGGGAGCAGCTTGAGATATGAAGAACTAATTGTCTGCTTAATAAAGGGACCGATGATTAACTAGAAGTCCTCGTTCCTGTTGATATGAGAAATTTACAATTCCACCTCCAGAAAATTCAAACTTGTCATACGCATTATCTGTGGCTTACTTTTGTGAGAGCCTTAAGCTATGTTGTTTCTTTGCTTTGTTCTATGAAAGAAAAACCTGCAGCCTATGTTGAAAAATGGCTAATTAAAGTTCTGTATACCAGTGGATAAAGCCCAAACCATGTCAGTTCTTGCTAGGTTCTGCCACAAGGGGAGCAGAGAAAATTTCTTGATGGATATGTGCTGACCAGAAAGCCACGTGGTGAGGCTTGCTGCCTTTACAGACAACAAACCCTCTGTAGGGTGGATTTCCTCTTGGGGTCTGAGAAGAGAGGGCTGGGGTTATGGTAAGCTGTTGGGTAGCAGCAGATTGTGAGAAGGGTTGGTTTCATAGGAACAGCTGAGCAAATACTTCCCATCCCATCAGAAGTGGGTGAGGATTTGCCATGTTCTGTTGAATTCTTGCGCAGAGACAGTGTTTATAAGCTCTTCACCTTAAAAGTAATTGAGAAATAAGCCCTTTTTCAGGTGTTTCCTGCTCTTGTTTTTCATGTCTGCTTGAAGGACGGGAGCCAAGTATCTTGTCTCCTTGGAGATTTTAATTGTGTCAAAGCAGACAGGACTCTAACCCGAGCAAATATTGTTTCCGTTGCATCTATTCTCTAGAAAAAAATTACCTGACAGACCTTTTCTTCCTTTTTACCTTACATTTTCTTATGTGATTACGGGCCGGGCGATTTATCGAGTATCTGGATAACTCTGTCTCTAGTGCTCTCCTGGGTACCAGCAGCAGTGTTTTTACTCTCAAGTACCGATGTGCCACTGAGGTCACAGTTGCATTCATCTATGAAGCAGTTATATTTATTATGATCTACTTATCCATTCACCAAAATCAGACCTACATTTTACAAGGCACTGTTCTTGCATGCGCTGAGATCACCTTTGCCAGATATAAGAAAAGAAGTGCTTTTGGGTGCTGAGAACCTGTAACTGCAGGTGACTGTGGTGGAGTTGTGTCTCTGCTGAAACTTAAGCCATGTACATGCCAAGGAGACACAACCAACTGTAAGACCAAGGCTGGAAAGCAGATGTTGCCTATCACTCTGTTCCACCAGCCAAGGGCCTTGCTTGTGTTACTGCTCCTCAAGAGCTTAAGTGAATGCCAGTGGAAGAATGTGGCCTTTGTGTTGCAACATCTTTCTGGAGGGAGATTAAACCATTTTGAGACACAGAAATAGTTACTTAAGTGGAACTTCTGAGTGCAGAGTTGGTCTGTGTTTTGATTTCCATTTTCAGTGGGCACATGTAGCAAAATGAGTTCCTTGGGATAACCTCTCTGGGGTGCTTGTAGCATTAAGCTCTTCTACAAGTTGTTAGACATGCAGATACAGTCCTTTCATTCTACTGAATTATGAAAAGATGTACCTTTTAAATCATACATCGCATTGCAGACAGTTTTCAAAAGAGAGACTGCTTGGTGAAGTTGTAGATTAGTAGAGCAGCTAATGGATTATATCTTATACTATGTCATGGGTTAACTTTTGATCAATGAAACAAGCATTGCCCTAGAGAAATGCAATTCTTAGGATCACGATGTGTGAAAGAGGGAAATCGGCTTTAGAAAAGTCTCATGTAGGAGATGGGCTCGGGCCAGTTTGGGTCGATAGTAAGGTTGTTCTTCTACTGGCATTGGGCACAACAGTCCTTCTCTGTAAAGCAAAACTAAAACACTAGTGTAATTTAAAGAAAATGCAACCAATTCAATAAATATATATTTGTGTGCTTAATCATGTTTTGCGGGTGGGTTTTTTGTGGTTTTTTTTTTTGTTGTTTTTTTTAATGAACCAGGATCTTAATTTTGCTGAGATTTGCTGTCAGGCAGTAAGAGATCAAAGAATGATTATACTTAAGCTTCTATGTTACTCCATTAATAAACTGATTTTATTATTGTTTTTTGCCTGCTAATAAATCCGGCTTTTGCAAGTAAGTTAATTGTTGTGTTATTTGAATTGATATTGTCAGAAGCTGTGTTGTTTTTTCATAGCACATTAAGTCAAGAACAAGAGATCAACAGAGCTTTTGCTGTAGCCTGACAGCAGTATCAGCAAATGGGCTGTTTGTTCTTCCAGTCTTTTTTGGTGCTGCAATCAGGTGGTGCAACCTGCTGTTTGTATCATGGCATTGTCCTTGATTCCAGGCTCCTACCTATGGGTACATGTGTCCATTCTCACAGGCACACAAAATAAAGCCCCTGTTTGGTTTTATGGCTAAAAAGTGAAAAAATTACTAGTGTCAGATCTCAAAGGGATTTGCCTCTGAGTTGTGATACAGGTTTACCTTCATAGATCCACCCAGCAAGTACAGTGCTTAGCCTTGGATGAGTTGGCTCAGAAATTGGATTATCAGGAATTGGAGCTTCTCTAAACACGGGCACAATGAGAGACTCCTCCGTCCTTTACATCACTGTTTTCAACCATTTGGAAGTGCAGTCATCTGTGTGGAAGACAAAACTTCTCTTTGATGGCTTGTTTGTTTGCCAGTCAGTGGTCTCAGGAGCTTCATAAACATTCAACAGTGTAGCATTTCTGACTTCCAGCTGGTACTTTAGCCCTCTTTTGCCGGAATAAAAGCTAAACCAGTGAGACTTTTAAAATGGTGCTGACTCATAAACCTAGATACTTTAAAGATTAAAAATAAAAAGTAAATTCAAGTACTATGCTTCTCATACAGATGCTCCTTTAATTTTGTTGGTTTAAATGACCGTAATTACACATTTTAAAATAGCTGTTTCCCTTCTCTTCTGGCTCTTGAGAAAACAGATGCAAAATAAGCAATGCAAGGGCTGGGCATAGGAGAGGTGTACGTCCAGCTTCCATGCCCTCTCTGTTTTAGTTTAAATTTTATTACAAGTTAAGCTCTTGGGGCTCTGGGATATGGTGCATCCCCTCCCTAGCCTTTGACAAAGCTAGTATGAGGAGGCAGAGATAAAGACTGCTAACATCCCTAAAATCCTTCTTTTTATTTTTGCCTTAATGGCCTCGAGAAGGGCTTCTAGATTTATGGGTACTGTTTCTTCTCTGCTTTTCTGGCCTGATGAAGTCCTTAGTGTGCAGTATCAGCCAAGGGGACAGGTGCCCATCAATGTGGCTGAAATGCTTTAACCAAAAGCATGTTGAAGAGCAAAAGGGTCATGGTAGACTACTGGTTTAACAGAAGGTAGCAGTTTCCAGCCCATTTTGTAAGGGACCTGAATCTGTCCATGCGTTTGACATATGTCTTGGAAGCTCTTGTTGGGTTGATCCACTGTGGGAGTATGGAGGGATGCTTAATTTCTTGGTCCTGATAGGACTGAAGTTAATGCTGAGTTGCTAAGTCTTAGTAGTAGTTTTATGAGGTCTGGTAGCTTTGAGTATGAGCAGTTGTTAGGATCCTGACAAGCTTTAAAGAAGAAAAGTTTGGAGATGGTTCGCTTTCAGGTTCGGTGACAGCAAAGTGGGTGTCTTCTCTTTTGATATGAGCAACTTCCTTTGCCTGAGTCTCAAACAGGGTGCCTGAGTCTATTAATGAACCTTACCATAGTGATCATGTCAGAGCCTCCAGCTTGCTTAAATAAATCCTACTTATTTGTCATCAGAAGAGTATGTAACTGTTTTCACTTGCAAAACAGCTGATTATGTATCCATAGAGCATCCTCCTCTGGCCCCAGTAAGAGACTGAAGCCTATGTGACAGTGTGTTTTGTGAGCGAAGGCTTGTTAATTGAGCATGTAAATGTGTAATTGACTGTACAATTATTCAATTGAAGATTTTTAGTTTGCATACAAATATGAGAGCACACTCATGCAGTTGAGCAGATTTTCTAAGATCAGACGCTTAAATAAATATGTGCATTAAGCAAACAGATGTGAACACCCTTGCAAAGACCAGTCCAGCTGTGGTCACCTCCTCTTTTCTTTTGGTATGTGGATATGATAATCTGCATATTTTCATCCAAGTCTGACACCATAGTTTCTGGGTTACCTCGTCCCTTTTCCCTATGAAACGTGTTTCATTGGTGTGGGAAATGGCAGTTACTATAGAAATTGTTCAGAGGTTGCTGTTAATTTATGTTCTGGCTTTTAGTGAAGTAGTACCTTGTGCTTCCAGTTATTGGTGTTGTAATACCTTTAATATTTCATATGAAATAGAACCATTTTTAATTTGAAATGTTGGGGGTTTTAGGGGAAAGCCTGGGTTAGTACTGGGAGTTGTTGGCAGTTGCAGTCCAGTGCAACTTCTGAGAAGCAAAAAAGGATGTTAAACTTGCAAGTAACAGTACACTTTATGTTTATTTGCACTCAGTAGTTTCTGTGCTTGGAAGCTGCTGATTTGCAAAGAATGGATGATCTGCAGTTTTGTCCTGGAAGTTCTTGTCTCTTGCAGTGAATAAAACCCCAGATGTCTGTTTGAGGTCTCCCGTGTTCATTTACTGTGAAAGAAAACACAGTAATACTGCTTTTCTTTATAACATGTCCTTCTTTATATAGAATTGAACACTGCATTCAGTCTTTTTGAGGTGGTTTGAAATTTGGTATATAGTTTCAATAACACTCAAAAATTTCCTGAATAGTGAGAGAGCTGTTCCACATATGTGATTGACAACTTCATCCAACCAAGGGTAATCTGTTCTTGTTCATAGGCCCACAGAATGGTTTGGGTTGGAAGGGACTTTTAAAGATCATCTAGTCCAACTCTCCTACCTGCCCCTCTAGTGGAAGGGGACCTTCAACTAGACCAGTATGCTCAAAACCGCATCCAACTTGGCCTTGAACATTTTTGGGAGGCTTTGCCTCCCAGACTCATGGCAATGTCATAAATAATGCTTTGGTCAGGGGTGTGAATGGTGTCAGGGTTGGGAATGCCATTTTAAGCTGAGTGACAACCACTCCCCTTATGCCCCATCTCTTTATTTCTCTGCAGATGTCGCTCCTATGAGGATTGCTGTGGTTCAAGATGCTGTGTAAGAGCTCTCTCTATCCAGAGACTATGGTATTTTTGGTAAGTCAGGGCATTTGGGAATTTTATGTTTGTCCTTATCTTGTCTTGTTTGCTGGACTTAAATCAGGGTGTTGCCAACCCTAGCATTTTAAAGTACAGTAAAGTATACATGTACATAGAAATGCAATGATTTGGGGTTTTTGCTTATAAAATTCTCCCGATGTCGTGAGAAAACACTGGAAAAGGTTACTCATGTCAGGTTGACCTTTCCTGCTTCTGTATCCTGTGGGTTTGTACAGGCAGTGGTCCCATTTTTATCCGAAATTGCTGAATTCTTTATGCCTGTCCTAGCTACTACAAAGCAGCAGTATTCATCCATTTTTGTTGGGCACTCAGTTTTAAAAGAGGATTGTATGAGGAGGATTGTGCTTTTAGGCAGGGTTTAATATATTCTTGCCAGCTGAATTGAGGCTTCAATTAAAAAGGAAGAGAAGTACATTTATGTCTATGAGGATTTTACTGGAGATGACAGCAAGGGAAAAGAAGGCAGAAAGATTTGAGCTTGTGAAACCAGCAGCTCCGTAATCTGGATAAAGCTTAAACAAATCACTGTTATATGCATAATGAAAAAATAAGGTAAATTCCTTTTGGAGTGGAATTTAAGAAAGCACCTGAATAAAACCTTCTCATTGTCTCATTGCAGTAGATAGAAAGCAAATAGTCTCCTAGAAAACCTGATTTCAGGCATTTTTATGTAGAATTTGAAGTCTGATTAAAAAAATAAAAGCTTTAAAAATTGAAACAAATAAACACTGAAAACCAGAAGCCTGATATATACTATAATACAGAGATTTCCCAAAGCTGACTGTAGGATTTCAGTGTACAATCCTTAGTGATGTAACTGAAGAGCTCTCTATCTCAATCCCTGGGGTGACGTAGTAAATCTCTGTTTTTCTGTTTGGAACAAATCCTTTGCAGGAGTATTGCCAAAGGGGAATGTATTAATATTGGCTCAGGGAAACAGGACCTCCTTCTGCTCTCATTTCTAATGTAGAAACAAGAACAGAGTTTGACCCTTTGCATGAAATTTCTCTTGCTGCCATGCTGTGCCACACTCTTCCTCTCAGGCATCTGGGAATTCTCCAGAGGAGATAAGCATGGTGTGTAGGCTTGCCTCTGGCCAACTTCCTTCCCTTCCAAAAAAGTACAGTTGTCATTGTCCAAGGGCCACCAAATGAGAAGACACAGCAAAAGAACCATGTGTATTTAAAAGAGCTTGCATGAGTCACTGGCATGTCTTATAACTCCTCAAGAAAACACAGTGAAAGCCACTGTCAAAAGAACAAAATCTCATGTGCCCTTGCTGCATATTCCTACTTTCACAGCACCAGGGCGAGGGAATGATGAGGACAGTTTAGTTAGGTCAAAAAAGCAGCTAAGAGGAGGAGAACTGAAGCAAAATTATGTCCTTTTCCTTCAGAATTTAATGACCCATCTGGGAAGCACAAAGCAAAGCTTGTCATCATCAGTGCTGAATGCTTCAGTCTTCTGGCTTGAGCTTAAATGCCAGCTACCATATTTCCCACAGGAGGCGAAATTACAGTGTTGGGTGGTTTAAGAACATCTAAGAATCTTCTTTTAATGGCAACTGCAGAATAGTATTCCTCTGTCTCCCACAAACCTCCTGACCAGCCTAGATGCTGTAAGCCTGAGGCCTGCATCCAAGATGCACAGTTTGAAACTGTACTGATCTGGAATTTCAGTTCAGCATCCTGGTGGCAATGGTCAGGTATGAACATGAACTTTTAAAAAGGTCAAGGGTGTTTTTGTTTCAGATTTGTATTTTACATGACAGAAAACATTAACAATAGTACAAATCCCTAAATACGTCCATATTGCATCCATAAGTGCCCCACGTGTGATGCCTCAAATGACAGACCCGCTCTCAAGAGACGACCTATTTAAGAAACCCTGTTAAAAGTTGTAGGCTGATGTAAAGTGTTTTCAGTGAACAGTCTGGGTTTGAGAGCTGCCTGAATGCAGGTGGGTTTTGACTTCCCTCTTTTTTTTTTTTCCCTAGGTTCCTTTTGATGATGGGAGTTTTGTTCTGTTGCGGGGCTGGTTTCTTTATCCGAAGACGGATGTACCCTCCTCCATTAGTAGAAGAACCTACTTTTAATGTGTCTTACACCAGACAACCAGTCAACACTGCATCAGGTCAGACTGCTCATTATAAAAGTTTCACTAGTTTCTTACATTTGCCAAGGTATTTTAAAAGGGTGGGCTTTGAGCTTTTGTTTGTTTGGGTTTTGGGAACTGTGGGATTCCGACAAGGGATTGCACTTGATTAAACCACGAAGCCACCTCCTGTGATGAGTGATGTCTTCAACCTTTCAAACAGCATTATTCAGCTGCAGTGTACAGAAGTGGTTTTGAAACCCAAGATCAGAGGACTTTGAGTTCCTTTCTGTTTTGGTTCCTAATTCCTTTATAGCTGTGTATCCATGCATGGAAGGAGGCTAGCAAGTTCCCCCTTTGCAGTGTAGACAAAATGATAAGTATCCAAAATCAACAGTACTGTGAAGAAAGAGTTTAAATACAACTGATAACATCTGGCAGAGGTGAAGGAAAACCTAGCCTGTTTTCTTCCACAGTCTGGCTGTCTTGCAAGTCTTTTCTTTTTATTTGCCTTCAATGCTCTGTGCTACAGTTTTTCTGTGGCAAAGTGTTAGTCTGCTTGCTGTCTCCCCAGTCAGTACTGGCTGTGAGCATCAGGAGGATCTACCTAGTGAGGGCTCCTCTGACAATACCACTTTCAAAGTTTGTAATTTCTTCCCTTCTGTTAGATAGTTCCAGTTCGGAGAATCCTGCAAAATGTGACTTACCTGTAAGCAGAAGCTGTTTGTGCCTTATTTTAAATGCAGCTCTCTCTGGTTGAAAGATCTTCTACAGTGCTGAGATTTTATCTGAGTGCACTCTCTGGTGCTTTCTTTCTCCCTGCCTCAGCAGGGCCAAACTGAGACATTTTTAACTGCTCTCCACATTGCACAAGTAAGTGCTAAAGTGTGCCAGCAAAAGTACACACACGTACACATATGCAGGCGTGCTTGGGACACTGGCACTTTTTCTCCCAGACCATCACGGAAACAAAACTGAATATTTTGTAATGAGAAGAAGGACTTCTCAGAATATGGTGCCTAAAACTTCTCTATCAAAAGTCTTCTGAACTATTACATCTCTGTACAATACTGTGGCTGCATCAAGACAGCCTCCTTACAAAAGTGTTCTAAACCACCCCCCCCCCCCAGATTGCTGTGACTATGAGTGTTGTGCAGAAATGCAGCATTTGGGCTCTCACTGCTCCAATGCCAGCTATTACACATCCATGTGCCTTGTGTAGACTTTGGAAATGTTCTTTCTTTATCCTTAAGCATGGACTCATAGTGCATTCCTCCACCCTCTCTCAGGTCTAAACGGTTAAAAAACTATTACAGACACTTTATTCACCCTCCTTGTTTAAATCCTAAGAGGTCTTTTTTAGAGCTTCCATTCTGCATCTGTTTTTCTCCTTGACTGAACAGAGAGTATTTTTCAGCTGTGGGGAAAGCCAAGCTAACTAAACTGATATTTTTAAGCCTGAAAAATAGCCTTGAGATTATGTGAACAGGGAGTGTCTTTGGCTGGATTGGTAAACACTGGATTTAAATTTAGAGCACTGTTTTACTTCTTCACGATGCTTCATGGAACACAAATCGCGGACAAATATAAAATAAGCACAAGCTCTTTGACCTGTTTATGGCACTTGCTTCCAGACTGTTGTTACTGTTACTTAAAAGCTTTGGGCTCTGAGGTAACCCCATCTTTTTTTTTTTATTTTTAGTTTTTCTACTAATCTAGGAATATTCAACAGAAAATTTCCAGGTTTGGTAGCAGTAACCAATTCACTGTTGAGGTCGATGGAGCCCTTTAAAACATGGTTCATTGCCAGTCTCCTTCCTTCTCTGCAGTGATAGAAGCAGCGTCTTCTGCCATCCCAGCAGCATCTTCTGCTGGGAGTGCTTTTTCTGTGGGCCTGATTGGGAAAATAAATTGAACACCTCACCCACAAGAAGCAGTTTGCAGATCTGGTGGTATCCCTCAATTCAGTCCTGGACTATGTAGCCCCAAACTGGCAGTTCAGGTGCTGGCAGTGGTCAGGTCCCTTTATGGTCACTTACCAAATGCTTGCTCAGCTGATAGGACGTTGATATTCAGATGTTATTTACTTCTGCATTTAATGAACTGAAAGATTGGTGTCCCCACTTCCCTGCCCTCTCTCCCGCCACAGATTCAATAATACATGTACATTTTAATGCAAACGGTTACTTTCCTAAAGAGCAAGCTGCAGAAAGCTACCTCAACCTCTCCAATTTCCTCTAAAGATGGAAATGAGCAACCCAGAGCTGGGCAGGATTTAACTGTCCATTTAATAAAAAATGCTTAAGAAAAAGGCTACAGAAGAGGGTAATAGCCCAAATTTTGGAGAGGTAAGATTCAGCTCCTGGCTTTTGGACAGGTAAGAGCCCAACCTGGCTCTCCTGCAGCCATGAACTGATGCTATAAATGGATGCAGAGCAGGGGCTTCTCATTACTGCAGCAAAGAAGGGAGGCTGTGGAGCAACTCTCTTCACTCAGACAGGCAAAAGGAAAAACTATTGTGATGGTGTGTTAAAAATTACTGTGTTAAGAAGGAAATAGCTTCATTCTTGATCTGCTTTCTATCCTCTTTCCTCCTGAGTGTCCAAACACAGCTCCTTTGGCAGACACCTCAGGCTCTGGGACAGTTTGTGTCCATGTTCCCTATCTGATTTTAATATTGTAATAACATGTTTGGGGATTTGGAATGTAGCTCTTTCCTGAATGCTTTAGGTTGTAGGAATGCTTAAAGAAGCCTGTATTCCTTCTGTGGCAATACTGAGTCCAAGGTCACAGAAAGGAATGATTGAGGGGGAGATCCCTTAGAGGCTGTGTCATTTTAGGAAACACAGATTAGCATCAAAAGAAGAAAACTTGTTGGTCAGACATGATCTTTTTTTCTCAGTCCATCTTTATTTAAGTAGACAGGGAGAAAGAGAAGAAAACTAATTTACTTCTTAAGATAGAGACAGTCTGTGAATTCAATTGCATTAGGTCATCTTTACCACCCACTGTGATATCTGAGGAGGGTTACACACCACCTTGGTTCCTAATGGCAGCAGTCTCTGTTACTCCTCATGTGTCATAGCCAAGGAATTTTGTGTTTGATCATACATTTCCTTTCCATGTCCCTGCAGGCTCAGACGTCATTTCTTAAATTTAATCTGTGCAAAACAATCTTGTCCCATTGTGTTAGCCAGCCGTAACTGGCTTCAACTTGGCCTCTTGCTTCCAAGCTGTGTCATGCCTAGAAGGGAAATTATTTGAGATGCACTCTGGCTTATCAGCAGATCCAGTACACCACAAAATAATCTATGAAGTCCTTTTGTAAAACTTGACACCTGAGTCAGGGCCACAGTAGAAACTCCTTTGTCCACCTGGGATCCTACACCTCTCCTCTCTGCAGACATAGTAGCTTTTCTGTCAGTGGAACTGAACAGGGATTGGTGTTTTCCCTTCAAATGGGAGTTGCTTGGACTAGTGGTGCCCTTTGTTTCACTAAATGATTTCCATTGAATGCAAAATTGAAACTTTTTGGTGATATCTGAAGAAGTGAATGTAGTCCTGCAAGGCTGGGTTTTCTCTGGAAGGGAGAAAGATAGCTCCTTGTCTTTACTCTGATGAACACTTTGAAAAAACTTGAATTTGTCCAGGTGCGCAGAGCACAGGCCCTGGGAGACCACAACCTGATGTCACTGCTGTTGTTGATACCTTTTCTCTCCTTTTCTTTCTTTCAGGGTCACAACAACCTGGAGTGCCGTATTACACAGATCCAGGTGGACCTGTGATGAATCCCATGGCTATGGCTTTCCACGTCCAGCCCAATTCCCCACAAGGAAACCCGGTTTATCCACCCCCACCTTCCTACTGCAACACACCACCTCCCCCATACGAGCAGGTGGTGAAATCCTCCACGTGAGGACTCTGGCTTTCTAACCTGACTGTGCAAGAAGAAGGTGCAATTGCAAAATGACCAAGATGGAGGGCATCTGCCCTTTTGAACACTTGCTAGTTCTCCAAGTCCTCTCTCCCTCCCTTCCCTGCACCTTTCCTCATTAAAGTTATTTGCAAAGGGGGTGATTTTAAATTTTTTTTTCTTTTGTTTTTAGTAGAAGTGGATTTTTTCTTTGTCTTCAAAATGAGAGAAGTTGTCTTTGTAATGCTTTTAATGGAAACCTATATTTAAAACCTGTATGTCTTTCTCTTTATTTATTGTTCATTTTAATCATGGTTTTAATTGCATTGTGGCATGTTACTGATAGCAGTTCTTTCTGCAGCCCCAGAGTGATGCACCCTCCTAAGACCCCACAGCAGAAATGCCCTCATCTAAGGAAAATGGCAGAGAAAGAGGGTAGAAGTGGGTAGGGCAATGCTTTTATCAGAAATTGTGACGACCGTATTTTTCTTCTATGATTTTTTTCTTGTACAGTTTGGTTCTGATGTATAACAGAAAGATGCTGCAATAGAAGTTGCTGTGACTAGAGTACCAGCATTGGTTGAGCCATGGCAGGGGCTCTGCCAAGTGCCCTAGAAAAGAGGGAGTCGTTACTTTAAATGATGCGTCCAAACAGTGAAGGACTGGGAATTGAGTGTTTCTTGTCCATCACCTGGACTCTGCCTGTGTGATTGGCATCCTTACTCACCTTGTTTTGCCAGCAGTGAGATTGTATGAAACAGATAACCTAAATGTTTGTGGTGAGAGGGAGGTGTCATAACTTCAGAGCTACTTGTGCCTCCTGACAGAATGGGTAGAAACTGAAATCCATCAGTTTTCTTCCCTAAATTGGAATATTTACAGTAAGAATGGATGGGAGCATAGTTACAGGTTTACTCCCTTTGATGTTGATGGGAGTTTAGTCCCAGAGACATAGTAGCTTTCATTATAGTCTTACTGCTGCCACAAAATGTACCAAGTGGAGCTGTCATCTTCAGGTGACATATCTGTAAATCTGCTCTCCTCTCTAGGTTCTGGCAAATAATAACTTTTAGGGACAGGTGCTTAATAGCATTATTTGACCTGATGCACAGATGGTTTGACTTTCAGTGGCTCAGCTCTTCGTGTGTTTTGTTGTGACTGCTCATGACCAACTCTGAGTGACCACAGGGGAACAGCTTCAAGTAAACACAGAGCCCCTTTAGCTGTCAGAGCTCTTACACCCCTCTATGTCTAGCAAAAATGTGAAGCTGCTCTGAAACATGACTATGTACTAATGGGACCTTCTCCCTTTGTGCATATTCAGAGTTGTGCCACTGAAGAGTGACCAAAAAAAAGATGCCATTGCTTCCTGCTGCTGAAGGACCTGCAAAAACAGAGTTAGGAGTCCAGTGTGGACCTTTGGGTACCCAGTAAAAGCTTACTCACTGCCAATACACAGACTGCTCCTGTGTCACGCCAGCCAGGGCACAGACATCACCAGCGTGGTTTGGAGTAATGTGAAGACCTGTGTTGCACAGGGAGCTGAAACTTTATGGTGGCATTGTTACGTGCAAGTGGTTTGTGAGAACTTGTTTCTAGGTGTCAAGCTGAATTTGCAGAGCATCTCTTTTATTGCGAATATGAGTGTCTTAGCAGAAAAACTTCTAAGGGCCACTGTTCCTAAAAGCTGCTGGTGGAGTTAGTGGCCATCTGGAGCAGAGCTAGGTTTGGAGGAGTACATTCCTGCATACCTGACTTGGGTGAACCTGGAACTAAGGCTTTCCCTTACTGTACTTCCGTGTGTGCAGTCAAGGCTTGATAGACACGTAAGATAACAAAAAAGTAAATTTTCTATATGAATACTAGTTCCATCTGCACACCACAACTGTATATATTTTCTGAATTAGTGTGCATTTGAAGTGTAAAGCTGTGTATGTCACTGAGTATGGTTATGTATACAAAACGATTTTTTAAAAGCAAATCCAACCTTTTTCTGTCAATAGAAATGACAACAGACCTCATGTTCGTAGATAGATGTTGTTAAGTCCTTTTATATTATGAAATGTATCTATGACAGCTGGCATTGTCCTGGACACATTGAATAGAAGCCTTTGTACATTGAAATTCAATTTCAGGTGAAGTTTTCCTGAAGTCTGGGTAGTTTATTTCCTAGTGTTGATGGATGACACCACCTCTTACAACACATGGACTTCTCTGCTAGCAAACTTGCTTGGTGCTTGGTCTTTTCTTGAAAACACAGCACCTGTGTGGACATCCATATGAATTACTTTCAGATTGTTTACACGCCTTTCCTCTTGTTGCCTCGCCAATTCCAACAGGATTTTACTTGGCAGTAGTGATGCCCTAGGAGCTGCCAGCTGCTGCAGCTTTGCTAATGTGAACTGCCCCGTGGTGATTTGGTGCTTCGTCTGTTGCAGTTCTGAGTGCATCTACTGCATCCTTTCTAACACAAAAGAGATTTTGTACCTCGCTGATAAGGTAAGGTGGTGTTTCAACTGCAAAATAAGGTTGATGCTGGTGGCTGGGAGACTTGGAGATGTGTGGGGCACTCTCCTGCCCCTTTCCAGAGGCACTGGACCCGTATGCAGCTGACTCCCTGCCTACCTTTGAGATCACCCCATCTACATCAGGAAAGTGATTTAATGTCTTGTGGCAATCCATTTCCTGGTTCTTTCAGAGGTGTTTGATACGGGGAGGGGGGTGGGGGGGGTTAAATGCTTTGGCAGGGCTTGTCCAGAATGGAGATACTTTAGTGGAACCACTGTACCTGGGTGAGGAGCCAGGAACACAAGCAGTAACCCCTTGTGGTCTTCTTCAGTTGCACATACTCAAAATGTGTCTGATGTACCTGTGAGGAGGCACTAAGCAGGTGTGTAAGGAAACCTTTGAGGTCTTTCTCTGCTGCCGTGACCCTGGCAGCAATGAGGATGAGAAGGGGGTCAGTCCTTTTCTGCTACAATGAAATCTCCAAGTATACTGTTTTAAAAGGCACTACAAGGGACTATTAGTACATGTTCCCTCTAGCTCTGATGTGGCCTGTGTTTCATCACTTTGGGAAAAGATAATGTAATGACAAACTTCTTTTGTTTTGAGGGTGGCTTTTTTTTTCTTTTCCTTTAGAGCCCTGTGACAGCTTACACTGCTGTGACAACAAACAGCTGGGACTACATTTTCCAACAAGCTCTTCAGACCATGTGAAGAAGCAAAAGCAATATTCCTCTTTCTTCTCCACTTCAAACAAACAAACAAAAAACCCATCCCCAAAACCCTCAGAAGGGTTAGCTTTAAATGTATATGTATTTCTCAGATCTAACACTAATTCAGTAGGTGAGAGAAGTGGGCCAGGATGTCTTTGTAGGCCCTGTGGCTGTGGGAGCCCTCCCCCCTAATGTCCTGTCACCACCTGAGCTGCCTTCTGGGCTTTTACAGTTGTACTGTTTGGCAGGGAAATGACTACTGAGACACCATGCAGAAGAAGATCCAGCATGAGACAGTTTCTACAAAGCAACTGCCAGATAATAAGGCAATTAAAGAGGAGAGGTGCAACTGGCAGCCACTGTTCCAAGGTACCGTGTGCAAGGTAAAGGGGACAGTAGAGAAAGCAGAGGGAACAGTGACAAGCAGCCCTCTGACCCCAACCCCTGTAGATGAAGGTAGCTGCCTTTCTGCACAGATGTGTTACTTTGGCTTTATGCAGTGAGAGAAGTCACAAGGATTGTTGTATCTTTAGCTGTGTCTCACACTATTTCTCTCCTGCTGCCTAGCCCTATCTTAATCTAATAGCTGCAGCTGGATTTATAGCAGTCCACTTGCAGATGTCAAGGAGAAGCTGTGGCTCTAAGTCAGGTCCCTACTGCTCCCTGCGTACAAATAACAGCTGCCCTGCCTGTGAATCAACATGAAACCACTGAGAATAAGTGGGAGAAAAGTGAGCAATTTCACCAGGAAAGACTGCTGTATAAAACACCCTAATGGGACAGGGCTCAGGCAGCAGGCTGCTGCTCAGGTATTACCTGACAGTCTGCACCCATACCTCCTCCCACTTCTCTATCCTATGCTGTTTTGATGTTGCAGAGATTTATTGTGCTAGAAAAGTCCCAATGCATTTATCTAGCTACAGCTGAATTTGTACCGAACTAATGCTCTTAATTAAAAAATGCACCGAATTTCTCTCAGTGGCAAAGACAGCCATGAGTGGCACAAGGGGCTTTGAGAAACAGAAATACTGCCCGTTGCTTGCAGCATGCCTGAAGTTTCCTTCTGTTAAAACCTAGCTAGAGGAACACGTCAAACTTTCTCAAAGCTAGAAAAAAAATGTTAATCAGCTGGACAGGGATTTCATACATGTGTTTTAAAAACCAGGTCACCCTGAGTCAGGCTTTAGATGCAAACTCTTCAACAGGACCTTTGTGACCAGAAAGAAAGTAACATTTTGCACTAAGCAATGATCGCTAAAAACCACCTGGGAGAAGCAGCAGGAAAGGGGCCTGCAGTGCTAGTAAAATGTGAAGGTTAAAGAAAAGCAATTTGCCCACTTGCCTACTTTCTGGCACGTGTTTCATCCTGAAGGACTATGAGATAGGGGAGCGGTTCAGCTGTCAGATCAGTGGGACAGCTATCACCACAGTGCTGGAGGGAAGGAAGGAGAACAAGAAGGAAAAAAAAAAACCCACACAAATTACCACCACATAGCTTGATGTTTACTAATAAAGCCAAAGAACAAAACATCAGCATTTTTTCCTCTTTTTCTGCCCAAAGAGCATCTCCATTTTTAAAACTACCGCTTTTTGCAACAGATGGACTATTACACACAGATAAAGCAAACCAGGGAATATTAAGACATTTTCCACATTTTCCACATTTTTAGTTTGATGTCATTTTGGAAAACAATGCCTTGATGAAACACATTTTTTCACCTTCACACCATATATCCTTTCTTAATGGGCCACCTAGATATCACAATGCTGTGATAAACAGAAAGGAGCCATGGGGAAAGTCACGCCAGGAAGATGAGGCAGATGCACTGTCAGATGCTTCTCAACTCTGTTCTTTCCAGTCTTACTCAATTCCAGGAGGATTCTGCAGAGAAGGATGGTGCCAGGCCCCACTGTGGCAGAAGGCTGGCTGTGGTACAGAAAGAGCTCATAGCTGACTTCATTACTATGACAGGTACACTCAAGCATCTTGGAGATCTCCTCAGTATGAAGCTGTTCTGAGTGTGTATATACCTATATATTTTTAAAACTAGCAAGTTTTAATTCCCCTTGGGCTCCAGCAAACCAAAATCACCTCCTACAGGAACCATTCCAAGCTCAGTAGCCTAGGCCAATATGTATATAACCACTGAATGAAAAAACCTGCTTGTTGACCCCAGAGTTATATGGTCCATACAACACGTGCTTGGGATTTGCCAGGAAGGCTGGTGGCTTCTGTCTGTTTGTGAGCAGTTCCTGTAAACTTGGTGAGCTCTTTCCCTGTTAACCCATTCCACATGCTCTGCAGCCACAGCAGAGGGGAATGAACAAAGGTGTGGGGGTCATGTGAAACAGGATTAGAGCTGATGTCTCTACCTCCTTTGTTAGCATTTCTGTGAAACTTCACCCTGGGCAAATTTCCTTCCTGGCTTATTTATGGGCAGGATCAGTGATCCACAGGCTTAAGAAAGAAACACAGAGCCCTTGGCATGCTTGGCATGGAGGAACATCTCATTGAGATGGCCTCTATTGGTACACTGTGCATTGCCTCCTGTAATCGGCTCTCCCTGTTCCTCACTGATCCCTCACATTAATCAACTCTTCCAAGTCCTCACTTCCTGCTGCTCTGCTCGTTTGCTTCAGCCCAGCTGCTTGCCATGTAGCATTCCTCATCCCCACTGCCTTTCTGCATTTTCCCTCATCCCTGGCTGTAGAGGTACAGCTACCTTTGGTGTCCCCACCTCACCTTCTGCCCTTTGCCAGAGAGGTGGAAAAGTCTCTCCTGCTGCTGTTTTAATCCTACCTGACAAACCACTGGGATGTTAAGCTGTTCCTGCACTGACACTGTTGCTGTTGTCCAGCAGAACTGAATGTGGAAATTATTAGCATCCCAATGGATTTGGTAACAAACATTGTAACACATTCAAGGAAGTCACCTGCTACAATTCAAAGATTTATGCAGGAACAATACATCTCCAAGCCGGACTACAAGCACTGGTGCTCAACAGATGGCCCACGTGTCCAGTGCGTGCCCGAAAGGTCAAACTGCCACTCACACCCAACAGAAGATATCAATTAAAATAAGCACCTGGAAAGACAGAGCACAGGGAGACCTGGGGGGGAGGATGACCACAGAGCTTGAGCAACTGAGAGTGTGCTACACTTACCTCTCTCAAGCAGTAAGTGTACATACTATCTGGAACATATAAGCCTGCTGTAAGTGTACTCAGAGTATGTTCCGTTTCTCCTACCAAACCAACAGCCTGATATCCAGGAGCACCTGGAGGCTGTTCTAGCATTTCACAACTTCACCACACTACAGAAGGAAGCAAAGCACTAGCAGTAGTTAAAACTAATGGCAAAGAGCTTTTCTGTTTGGATTTTAAGATGAAATGTACTTCAGTTACAGCCTCTAGCAATGGCTTCATATTGCTCATTTATCTTCTGCAGCCTCCACAAGCAGCTGGTACTTATTGCTCCTGTACTACTACATGGGCTAAATGCAAGGGGGCTGAGGTGGGAGGCGAGGGCCCAGAACAAATCATCACCTTGGTTTGGAAGTAACAGTCATCCTGAGTTACCTGCATGAGAAACTTGCCCTGACACCCTCCCTTACTCATCTCTTCTAGATGCTGCAGGACAGGTTTACTACAAATCCAGGTACAGGAGAGAAGAAGCATAGTTATGCTGTCCTGGCTCTGATGTTGGTGGCAGTGGGAGGTTAGTCCAAGTGACTCCACCTGCAGTTTAAGCTCATGCCATGGGACAGGGCTTTGCAGAGGTAGGGAGAAGCACCTCCACCCTGCTATAAGTGCCTAACACACTAACCAGGTCCAAGTGCCAAAGGGAGACTCTCTTACAGACTTCCAAAAAAACCTCTCACAACAGCAGCAAAAGATAAGTCAGATCTCTTCGAACCTGCTAAGTTTCTGAAAACATAGGCCTCATACCTCAAAACAGACTGATCTTCATCATCTTAGCTTGTAGGGAATGTAGATAAAAAGGCAGAAAAATATGAACATAAAAATATTTGTCATCTCTTTTTAGAGTTGCCAGCTCACCAGTGGAGCTGGGCATTGTCCTGCAGCAAACTCTCTGGCATAAGGTGGAACTCTCTGGGTAACCATACTGCAGAAAGCAACACTGCTGCTGAGAGTCATGCACGAAGGTACAGGACAGAGATTCACACAGAGACCAGCTTTTTGCTAACAACAAAAGACTCGAATCAACACACAACACCAATAAACGTGCAGAGCATGTCAAAGACCTGAAGAAGACAAATACAACGGAAGAGAGAAAGTTCAAAACTTGACTTCTGTTGTCCTACATCTGAAGGTATCACTTTAACAGAACTTAAATGTGGCTTCTCCTGTTCATGCTCTAATGACTTCATGGTCCTTTGGGGTGGGAGAGGTGAGAAAAGGGGTTTAGCCATCTGTCGGTTCAGCATTGAGTTGGTTCAGTATCAGAGGCACTAAACAATCTCATCTCTTTCGGCATCAGTTTTCTTTCAAAATGATGTTTTTAGCTGTCCTGTTCCACTTTGTTTTCCCTCCTCTGAGGTCCAAGTTCAAATGCTGGAAACTGGGAAGTCTCTGGTACTGAAATATCTGAGAGGAAGTGAATAGCTCCAGCCATGCCTAAAACATAACAAGAAAGAGATCTTTGTGTATCTTTGACATTAAAATAATACAGTTGACAGCAAACGCACTAGCACAGGTTTGAACACCTCCCTCATCAGATCTCTTTTTGAACAGGTGAACTTAGGGCCTATAGAAAGGCAAGTGCATCTGTACTTTGTCCAGGAAACAAAATTTTATTTGAAAAGATCAAAGGCAAGAACCAAGATCTCTCTGCTAACATCTTTGCAGCTGAAAAACCTCAGTGCTATTTCAAAGTAAGAAAAAGTTTGGACAGTCCCTCACTATTGGAGCAGCTCTGGCTTGTCATTTCACTGGTTAAAAAAAAAGCCAAAATTTTATTGTATTTGTAATGTACAGATTCATTTCTTCACTATTCATAAAGAGGTCATCCAGAGCCCGAAAAACTAACATTAGCATCACCCAATAGAACTCTTAGGGTGACAGACAAAAGAAACACCCTACAGCAGGAGAGCATACAAGTATAAGCTTAGTTTTAAGATCAAGCTAAAATTCTGTTTTATCAATAGCTATGCACATATAAAGGAACCTTCCTGAATTACAGTATCTGATGGAAACAAAACAATCAAGAACAATCCCATAAGATGCACATGCAAATTCTGCAGAAAGCATGCATGTACATGCAGAACCGGACAACGTCAAGCTCAATTTTGGCTACAGAAACAAACAAATCCCAAAATAAAGACTTATCAGAAATACGAGACTTCTAGATTCTTCTAAAAAACCCAGACATTAAAAACTAAAATAAAAACTGTATATCCACATTGAAGCACAAATCATCCTAGCATTGGCACTACTTCACCTTCTCAACAAATTTCAAAGCATTTATACAACATGCCCACTTTTACCACCCCACCCCCCCCCCCAACAAGTGCATGCAAGGGCGCTATCAGGAATAAGAATAATTATGCTTGTCTCCCTTAAGCATTAAGACAATAACTCTCTGTTTAGGAGAGATGCATATAACTGCTGCTCCCTTGTGTTTACACCCTGGACTGGTTTATCTGCAAAACGACCCTGCTCCGCCTGCTGTAATTTCACATGTTTGCGGCAGGTGGCGCACGAGGCTCGTTCATGGAGCAGCAGCGGCGCTACCTTAAATTCCACTTGGGTCTCTCATTCCTTGATACTGATTCTATAACACAAGGATGAGATGCAGAATAGAAAATAAACTACAAATAAAAATAATACAAAGCTCTAGGAAAGTATTTTACAACATCTTTGAACTTACAGAAAAGCCCATAAGAACTCTGCATTTCTTTCCTGCTCAAGGAAATTTGAGCTCAAGCTCATTTGGGTTCATATTAAAACTACCTTTTCCTTTGTTTAGTATTGCAGCAGAGAAGGTCCAGTTCTGACAAGCTGGCAACTAGTTTTGAGACCCTCTACCCACAGCTGCCCCTCTCCCAGTCCCTCTGTGACACCATCTGTGACAGAACTGCTGCCCAGACTTCTGTTTGCTTTAAACCAAGCAGCATCAGCACAGCAGAATTTTATTTGAGAGTAACAATGGCACTGGTTTTACACTGGAAAATGCTGAAGTGCAACCAGCACTGAAAGTTGTGACAGTGAATGATTTTCCTTTGTCCTTTTCTAGCCCCCTACCACCCTGCCTTCTTTTAGGCAGAGGTGATGGTAGGGGGTGGGTGAACCCCACCTCAAAGTGGAGGAACCCACCAAAGACTTCCCAACTCATAACCATGTCCCAAAACTGCAAGAATGCCCCTCTCTCCTGTAATACCAAACCATTTGCAACACCATCACTTTACCTTCAAAGAGAGAATAAGGTCGGTCAGGAATACGACATCCATGTGCACCATACTCCAAACACCATTCAGCAAACTGAGGAAACATTAAAAAATGTATTTTTATTTAAGACTGTTAAGTGCAAGCTTGAGTATCTGCATATCATTAATAGGTAAAAAATGTAAAGCAGAGTAAGCAGACACACAACACATAAATCACTGTCTGAGATAAATTTGTCCTACTTCAACCATGACAAGGCTGCAATCAGGCTTTAAAATATGTATTTTCATAGCATGAGTTTCAGTTTTGTAACAATGCAATTAGGTGGGCTAGACTTTCTGTAAATCAATCCTGCTACAAGCCAAGGAAAAATGCTGTAAGAACAGATATAGTCAGTCAAAATTTTTCTAATACTTTATCAGTTTCTTATCTGTATTAGTGCTTAATTTATCCACATACTCAGGACTTAGGGCTGTTAATTGCATTTTGGTTTTCTTTCACTGCTGTGCACCAATTTAGAGTATTAAATCTCCAGCTGCCCTTATTTAGTTTTATTTATTTGCTCTCCCCAAGCCTTATGAAAAATCATTATAAATGCAGTTAGACAATTATGGTCATCAATATTTCATTGCAGAAGATGGATTAGCATTAAAAAGAGTTAATGGTGTCCTTCTTGTGTTTGATCAACACTGCTGCAGTAGCTACATTAGATATACATGACTTACAAACTGCATCTGGATCAATTTAATAACAACCATCTATTCTCCTTTATGGCTCCCCAGAGCATAAGGGGGCCACAAGTTCCCCTGGCACTTCTGTGCTTGGATGCAAACCACTGCTTATTCAAAATACAGTACAAAGATTCCTACAAAGCAAAGAACTGCAAGGTCTCTCCCTGCTTCCCCCACAAGTTGGGTAACCTGCTAGCAAACAGATGATCCTAAGCAGAGGGTGCCCCAGCCCTAGAGCTGAAGCTATATGCAGTGTAAGCATGATCGCAGAGCCGCTGGTCTGTTCAGCAGGAGGAAGAGGGGGTACCTCCTCCTTTTCTCCCTCCCTACTAATTTTTCTTCTCTTGGTGTGTGCATGTTTGTGAATGTCTTCAGAAAAACCAGTGTAAAAAAAACAAACAAACCCCAAACACAAACACTGTAATCCACATTGTTACTGAGAACTGATGAAACATTTTTGGGCACCCTTCGGTATAAATCGTCAAACCAAGGTTTAATTCTCCCATGTAATCTTGGCTTAAATGTGAGGACTAAACATGTTTATGTCATGCTTCTAAGCTATAATCAGTTCTTGCAACATCCACATCTTATTGCATACTAGCCTTTATTATCACTTCCAGCCTAGGAACTGCAACATAAATTAAAAAAAATGCACCCCAGGCTACCGAAGCACAACCATAATTTCCAAGTTCACAGCTTCAGCACAACTCGGATCCTGTAAGCTACACGAGTAACTTTGTTTAATAGAGGGGGGAAAAAAAGGAAACAAAATATTATAAGAAGACATCTGCCATTACTTGTCACACAGACTGGGCATGCTTGCCACCAGCAGTGGCAATCACAATGCTGAGCAGCACAGGGCTCAGATACTTTCTGTTGCTTGGAGCCCAGGATGCCACAGCCCTTCTCTCCTCTTACAGACAGGCCAGCTAGGAGCAGCTCAGCCTCTGTCTGATAACGTGACAGAAAAGCTGTGGGGATGAATATGTGAAGCACAACCCTGGGGTCTATTCTCTTCAAGCTCTTGTGGTTCATTTGTGAAACAGTTTCATGGCTCCCAAGGGGTAACCAGGGATTCCTGACAAGACTCCTTCCCTCAAGCTTTTGGTGTGAAGAGACACCCCTGGGAGGGGAGCCACCTAGTTCTCTCAGTTACATGCCTTTAGGTACCAACTTAACTGCATGTTTGCTTCCTTGCATGCTCTGGCTCAAAAAGAAAAGATTTCAAGAATGCCAGACAAGCAAATTCCTCTTGCCTGTTTCAAGATTTCCCCTGCAAAGGCCTGACTGAATGCTGGAGATGCTAAACTGCAGAGTGGTTACAAATATACTGCCAGACCTCATTATGTTGGGTACCTCCAGCAAACAGTCTTTGGCCACTGTGCTACAACTTTCTTCTCAAATGGATTTCAGGTATGTAATTGCCTTTGAAACAGATATGCTTGCTTTGCTCTGGCTTGGTGTGGACAAACACCAAGGGCTCTCTTGGGCCAGAAATGCAGCACCAACAGAAGCTGCCAATGCTGCACAGAGCTGCAGAAGATGTGCTAGCATGGAGGATGACAGAGAGAGCTGATAGCTGTGTTGACAAAAATGCCTGCAGGGTGCCGTGGTTTACACGTCAGCAGTGGGTAACTCCATGTCCACGAGTGACTACAAGTCACACATTTGCTGTGGGAGTAGCCGAGGTTTATTTCAATCTCTAGGATGCAGGTATGCCTACAGGTGCCCCCATGGCATGATGCTTGGATAAATGTGAGACAAGCAGTAACTTTTTTAAGCTCTGCTGACAGAGGACAGGCTGACAGCAGAGATAAATACAACAGTTTTACATATGGCCAGTACTCATCTAAAAGCACCTAAGAAACAACCCATCAAATTTCAATTGCAATACTTAAAAAAGCTAAATAGCTATGTACACAATATGAAACCTAATGTCAGTGAATTCAACTGAAAAAAAAAATCCTACAAACCAAACCAAAATCTTATGAAGTGAGGAAACAGAGGCAGAGAAAGCCTTCCCCTTTGGTAACTGTTAGCACAGTCAGAGCTGATGGCAGAACCTGGACAATTCCAGTGGCAAAATTCTGAGTGTGTCTTTCTCTGCAATTTGTATTAATGAAAAAACTCTAAATGAGCACTTTAATAACTGCAACTCAGAGCTCTAAAAGCCCCAAACAGGCACTAGTCTGAAACCAAATAATTACAAAGACTACAAACAGTATTGCTCGAGGAGCCGAGGATGACAGTGGATATCTCAATGGAATAATTAGCACCACGAAACATCAGTCTGTTATTGTTCAGGCAGGCTAATTTTCAAGACTCTTATTTTCTTCTGAATACATGTTTAGTTCCTCTCCTCTTACAGAACATTTGTGTGTTCCACTCTGTGTATTAAGACAGTGCTTGCCCCACATACACAGCTGAAGTGGTCCAGTCAAAGTGTGAGTAAAGAGGAGCAAATGACAGGGCCCTGTTGTCCCATCCAACCCCACAGCCAGCCCCAGGACACAGCTGCTTACTCCCATCACATTTCGCCCTTGCACAGGCATTGTGATGTGAAAGGGAACAGTAATTTTGCTGGGAAGCTGCAGAGCTCACCTTGCAAGCTCGGTAGAGGTACTTTTTGTCCTGAGTTAGGTTATAGAGAGACAAGAAGGAGTAGCCATTGCCAGCAGTACCATGGCAGATCCCGTATCCTTTCCTCAATAAACCTCTCTGCCAGATGACATCGCTACACTCCATAGCATCTTTCAAGTATTTATCCTCTTTAAAAACCTGTGGAATAAAAGCAGAGAATAAACACACATAGATTGAAGTACTAATGAAAACAAAAGGAAGCTGCACCTGAGAGGTATTTCACTCTAGTGTGGTGTTTTTCCATATAAAATTTATTTTGAATTTTAATAATCCATTCCTCATAGACTTGCTTTTCTTTTCTTACTAAGTTGTTTCTTCTTTCCCTCCATGAAAAAAGAAAGAACTTTTCAAGTTTTTGTTTCTGAAATCAAGACCCCAAAGGAAAAGCTCAAGTTCAAGTCCTTTGGTTCTATAACCTATAATCTATTTGAAGGGTACATGGTCCTTTTTTCTTCATCCTCCATTCCCAAACCTGAATTTGAATATACAGAAATGTAATTCTGCCGCCTCCAAGAAATGTAAAATAGAATACTGGACATCAAATCTGATCTGAAAGGGCTAGGTCGTGGTCTTCCTGAGTAATTCTTCCTGGTTACTCATTGTCTGCCTTAATTCCATGTCAAAAATGTGCAAGAGTATCACTTTGCATAGCACAGGACTCTCTTCTCTGTCACAGTACAAGTAGGAACACTACACTGCCTTGATGAGTACTTCTATTACTATATTAGTATTAGTATGCACTCAGAAGCAGTAGCCAGTTTGAGCAAAAGACCAGTTTTGCAAAATTTATTGCAACTGAAGTGCATTTTGGACACAGAGAGCCCATCCAGAAAGCAGCAAACAAAAGCAAGTAATTTACCTGAACACTACCAGAATTCCACCTTTATAAAGCCACTTTTTTGCTCACCTTTGCCTAAGTCATTCTACGGATCAACGAAACAAAGAAATGCACACCCTAAAAAAACCCAACAGAAAAACCACAACAAAACAAATGTGATGCATTAGTGTAGACTTAGTCCTTTGGAGATGGCATCCCCTATCAAACTGTTTAATAAGGTAATAGAAGTAATTAACATGTAAGATTCTTAAATCCACAAGCTTGATAAAGAAGTGGATTTAGATAAAGAACCTCTGAACAGGGTTTCTCAGCTACTTAACTGTAACATTTCAAATTAAGGCCTGGCAACACCATTTGATTTCCAGGACAAACACTGCTGTCTGTTAATGCAAGGCCTTGTGCTTGGTATGAAAGCATAGCCAGCAAAACATGCTCCAATTTTGTCTTTCACTGCTTCAAAAAGCAGAATACAAAGAGTAAAGGAAAAGCATCATATGCTCTATCACCTTTAACATAAAGAGGTAAAAAAAGAGACTGCTAAAAAGAATTTGGTCCTATCCCCCCTACCTCCTGCAAAATGTTCTGTGCTGGGGAAAGCATCACATTGAAGAAGGAGTAAGGGGGAAGCATGCAGTGTTAAATCAATCTCCTACCACAGTCCAAAGAAAAAGCAACTGTGACTACTGCTACATGCAGCAACACAGTAAGAGATTAACAGTTCACAGTTCAAGTAACAGCACGAGTAATTATTCTATAAACCAAGCCTGCTTTTCATCAGCCCACCCAGAGGCCGATCAGGGAATCTGTCAAGGAGGGCTGTCAAAAGCAAGAATCAATTTGCATAAATTTAATTAAATGGCATACTTTCGATGTCATGCAAACCAGAAGCACACAACACAAGTGAGGTAGCAAACCTAGTTAAGAATGGAGAAAGGCAAACAGTAGGCTTGTGAAAGCTCAGTAGTTATATTTATGCCCTAGAAGGGGCCTGGGATCTTTGCTCTGACATTAACTTTTCAAGAGATATATCTTAATAATTAAGTAATTTATGGAAGACATTCTTTGGCAAGGCACATTAACCTATATTTTTGAAAACCAATGTAACTGTTAAAAGCCTTGGGATGAAGATTCAAAGAATTTAGGTCAATGTTCTCACACCCATGACTCTGATGCCAAATTGTTTAAATACATGGCCCTTTTCCAAAAAGTCTAAAGTCTAGTAACCACTAGTGACCTAAGAAGCAATTTTATCCACTTATTTTCTCTTTACAAACATACCAATGTAAGTACTTTGAGATTTTTAGGTGCCTAGCCTAAGGTTCCAGTTTAAAAGACTACATCTAAAAAGACATTAAAGTCTTACAATCTAACAGGCCTGCATACAGGTGTCTCTGTAAAAGTAGAGGTCTCTCTCTCTGTATATATACATATATTAGAGCATGGTGCTAATAACATCAAGCTCGTGGGTTCAATCCCCGTATGGGCCATTCACTTAAGAGTTGTACTTGATGATCCTTGTGGGTCCCTTCCAACTCAGAATATTCTGTGAAATTTGTGAACACAGAGTGATTCACCTTATAAGCTTGCATGAGCATGTGGATGACTCCGGGGGCACCATGGCACCAGTGAACCAGTCTGTCAGTCTCGTTGCTCAGCGATGATGGGTAATTCCCAGATCGGAATTTTTTATGACGCACATAGTCAATGCTTGGCTTCACCAGCTCTGCCAGGGTCTCCTGGTCCACATTTGCAATTGGCTAAAGAAAACATTAAAAAAACGATCACCAAACCCATAAGCAGAAGTAGTAACAAAGTGTGTATCAACACTTAATTCTACAATCTATTTTCAAGTATCCTACATATGTGCCCTTGATCCAAATACTGTGAATCACTTCATACAGATTTAATTAATGTCTGCTTATAATACCCTTGTGAAGAACATTTTTACAGTTACTGCATAGACAAAGAAATTGGGGCACCAAGTTGTTACCTATCTTACTGGAGGTGACACAGAAAGACTATGGAAGAACTGAGAACAGAATATGGATTTCAAGACTCCCAGGCCTCTCTTTATACCTTAAAACAGGGAGAACACTTACAGGAGACAGATGGGTTTTATAGCTATGGTGCTCATAATACACACTTGAAACAAAGCAGGTTAAACATTTTGTCTTAAAAATAACTATTTCACAACAAACGAAGAAAAGTGTATATAGCGGCATATCTGGCAAAGATCTATGAAGGTTAAAGTTTTCCATCGTAAACAAAACTCCCTGAAGCTAAGAAGCAATAGCTACCTCACCAGCTACCTCAGCATGTTAGTATTACAATCTCATTCTTCCATTGCTCTTCTGAATTTTCTTTCTAGTTTTTTTATTTAATTTACATCCTTGTCAAATGGAGAATATATCCATCAACCTGCATGCTCTTGTAACTAAAGGTTTAGAAGCCAAGTAACTGTCTGCAGTTGTTCTTTGTTGGCATTCCCTCCACTTCCAGCCCATATTACAGCATTTTAATAGCAGAGCTCTCTATTTTTACACAATCTACATGTTTTCTGGGATTCCTGCAAACTGTGGGAACAACCACAGACACTGAAGCCTACAAGAGCCTAATAACTGAGCATATGTTTTTTAAATAACTTGTCTTTATTGCTGACTCAAAGTCATCCAATTTCATTGTTTCCCACCAGCCTCAATCCATTTGCATTCAACAGGTAAGCACAGTCCTACAATTGAAAGTCTGACAGCCAAATGAAGGAAAACTTTCAGTAGCTCTATTTTGAGTAAGCTGAAGAAACCAAAAGCATCTACTTCACCTCAGCAAGGAAACTTTTGCCAGAATTCCATCTGTCAGGTCCCTCAAGCAGATGACTCCATCTCTGCACTCTTCTGAATGGAACAGAAACCTTCATGCTGCTCATCATCAGAAGTACACCTGAATACAGATCAGCTTTTCATGAAGAACACCCCAAAGCTGATCAGCCCTCACTCAGACACTGACCTGTGAGGTAGTGAGGCTTGGTAGGAAGGTTTGTTTTGAGGTTCTTGATTTCACACTGCACTCCTGATGCAGAAGGTAAAGTGGATGGGCACCAGCAATAAACGCTTTCAGTCTTAAGCTATGGGAAGCAAGACCAGCCCAGCCATTCTTGGGAGGTAAATCCAAGAACAACAGAGCTCTTTACAAACCTCCTTCCCTTGTGCTTCCAAGAAGATTTGAGTACAAGTGAGTTCTTTGCCGCAAGATGCTGAAGTTCCCAGCACTTACTTCAAACAGCGAAAAAGTAACCTACAGGTATGTAGGTCCTGACCCTCTGGCCAAGAGCAATGACATGCAAACAGACATTTTTGCTTCAGGGTTAGTGAAAGGAACTTGGAGTAGAGAGTCTCTAGCAAGCACTTCAGAATTTCTCCTCTACCTCCTGGATGAGTTATTTAACATGGATAAGCTCTTATTCTTCCAGTAATCTTCCGTGAATAACTCCAGCAATACATATTTCCTCATATAGGTGTTGTACAGAAATTACGGTCAGTGACCTTCACATCTCAGGTGCTGTGTTAAACACCCTTTTTTTGTTGTTATCAAATAACCACTCAACAAACCATCTCCTGAATTCTTTGCTGAAAATACAGCAAAATTCTCCTCATTTGGTGTGGGAGGGATGGGGAAAGGATGGAACTTTTTCTGCAGTGGATGACTCAACTTTGGATGACTCACAATATTTAACATACAGTGAAAAGATGGTAATCTAATGCTGCATAAACAATGGCTTTCTGGTAATTCTTAAAAGCAGCAATTACATGTAAAGGAAAAACAGTTAAGATTTTAACATGTAGACACAGTAGCTTCCGCTCATATCAAAAGGCACTGTGCAATTATTTCTGCTATCATCCTTGAATAGTAAATGAAAGGTAGAGCCTTTGAAGAGTCTCCTTTAAAGGACTGAATGTTTCTCAGAAAATCTAGCGGAGCCAGAGAAGGAAAAATGGAAGCCAGAAAGATGAGGGAGCCGGAAGGGGGTGGACAGCCTTGCTGAAAAAAGTGGTAAGTAAAAGATAAGAGACAGTAAATCAGAGCAGCCTGAGGCCCCAGTAGAATGGTTACTGCAGAACATGTCTGTACTGAGGTTAAGACATGCCCCCAGGTAGCAGAGCAGTAGCTACTTCCATAGCAAAGTCAGCCACTTTACCTGGAACTAGTGGTGGAAATGGTGTGAGCTAATTTGAAACAGATGGGGAGAACTCACGGCATCTGTTCCAAGTGAGGAATGTTTGAGTAGTGGCAACACCAAATACCAGCTCAGTCACTTCTGCACTGAACTGCACACAGCTTCAGGGTGCGAGGATGTACAGTCCTTTCACTTACCCAAGGGAAAGTCATTCTGCAGGAGCTGGTAAGGAAATGGACATTTACAAAGATGCACAAACTGGCAGCACCTTTGAAAACCAGAAACAGGTGCTATACAAATTTTGCAGCTCTATGGCCATCTTCTATAATGAATCTTAAAGCTTTTTTTCCAGATCATCGAACAGAAATAAGAAAAACATCATAATCCTATTGGAGAATCTCAGGGCAGGGGGGAATTGATTTAAGTGTGAGAAAGAGGAGGTATACAGAAGAGAGGAATCTCACTCAGAACAACAGGAAGAGAAGACCAGAAGAGCAGGGGTCATAAATACACTAAGGAACATCAGACAAATTGTGTGAGAAATAAGAGAGATAAGAAAGAAGAAAACATCTAAATAATAAAAGCATTCTGAAGACTAATGTATGATTAAGGATAGTCTTCCAAAAGCATCAAGACAGTGGGGGGAAAAAAAAAAAATCACTAGAGAAGAGAGGAAGGGCATGGAGGACTGGAGGCACCAGTGGTGCACTCATTTAAAAATAGCAAAAAATTGAACAGTGATGGATGATAAGTGAATATTTAGCTGGTCTAACTGCAAGCATCAGAAGAAGTAATTATGAAGATGAGAGAAAGCACCTCACTGTCTCCATTGAGAACAAGAAACCAGATCCTGGAAAGTTGGTGCTCTGAATCACTCAAGAGTTAATTCACTCTACTGTGTGATACCCTAGTTACAGTTTTCTTCTGCTATCAAAGCCTGAGGTAGCATCTCTGCACAGCTCTGTGCTGCAGTCTAATTTCAAATTCTGAGACCCTGACCCAGCACAACACTGCACATGCATGAAACCTGAAGAAAAGATCCTCTGACTCAAAACAAGAAATCACTGCTCTATCACCACTGCCCACAGAAGGTGCTCTTACCTGCATGAGCATGTAATAGATCCCAGCCACTCCATGGGCTGCTCCAACATACTGCTTCCTGTGCCACTGGTACAACAAAGGGCAACGGTCTGTTTTGCGCTCCTCCCTTGAAAAGTTTTTCCCCGATTCAATAATAGCATCTATCACCTGAAAAAAAACACACCTCGTCTATCAGTCTTGCTTACTTTGATTCAGACAGTTTTGCTTCGGCATGACTAAAACCACAGTAAAGAATAAACCACTATAAACAGTCTTAGGACAACAATATTCAATTCATTTGGATTTGAATGTTGACATAGAAATTGTATTTTTCCTTAATGATGAAATCACTTATATTTTAAAGAGTAGAAATTGAATATATAAATATTACTAATCCCTTTTTTACAGGCCTGCCTTCTCTGGTTCTGGTATCTGCAAAACAGTCATGAATATTCCCCACATTGAATACTCCTTCTTTTCACTTAAACACTTCACACTTCTGTCTTATGGTTTCTTGTATCAATGTCTCATCCTCAAATGCTCCAAAACTAGTTACATATTAGACCTATTTTCATGGGTGGATGTGGACCCAACCACACTAGCCTGTCTCAGTCCCAGCTGGGCAGCAGGGAAAGGGGGAAGAGACTGGAGGCACAGATGAGACTGGGTTCCCAGTTCTAGTTCCTCTCCTCTCCAGCACCCCTCTCTTAATACCTTGAATTATGCAAGGGAGTGATCCCAGTTCAACCTCAATGATGCTGTGATGCTGGAGAGAGAAAAGTCTCTTACCTCTTTGATAACAGACTGTGGGACAGTGCCTGGACCAATTTCAGTATTCAGGTACAGCAAGGCATACAGGTAACCTGCTCTGCCATAAAGCAGCTCATCTGGAAGTTCAGCCTCTGTGCTTATGACTGTCCTTTGGAGTTGCAACAACCTGCATCAGACAAGGAAGTGGGGAAAGAGAGTATCTTCTGTAGAGACCATACAGGACGATGCATTGTACAAGCCATCAATCAAAACCAAAGCAGAACGAGCAGTGAAGCCCTACCACTTCCCTTCAGTCATCCCCAGGCTCAGCTGGCTGCCAGGTTTACACACAGGAGCTCTGCATGCCTGCCACCCCTGAGACAGGAAACTGAGCCAGAGTCAGGTCAGTATTAGTAAAACTGTCAAGGTTTTGTGCAGATAGAAACTGATGTATGAGTGCAGGGTAGGGGTTGGAGGAGGCTGGAGAGCTACTCCAACAAAGACAGAAACCTCCTAGAGCCTCTGGGAGTTTCATCAAACTGACAAACCCTTAATTGTAGATGTGTAAGAGGGGAAAAAGCAAACACACAAAAACATCCAATACCACCATTCAGCACTCCCTCTCCCAAGACAACACATTGTCTCAAACATTTAGCACCCTAGTTTTGAAAAGGACACTACTATTATGCACTAGTGTTTTGCTTGCTTTTAGCAATGAAAAAACAAACAAAAAAAAAAAATCAAAAAACCCTTGGGCTGGACACCACAACTCTCATTTTCTCCAAAGAGACTCTCTGCTAATACTCCACCAGGCTGCATTAGCACTGAGGTGGATCAGAGATCTGTTTTCCTGCCCACTCCCTCCCTGTATCTTCCTATCTTTTGTGATTAAATTCGTAATTAGATGAAACCATTGCAATGATCACATTTTAAATTGTGGGACGGGGAAAGACAATCTGGACTAAGACCAAATTCAACTTCCAGATCCCCCCAGCTGCTATTTCTTGGCAGAAATGTTAGCATTAATGTCATGCCAGATCAAAACCACTGACCTCAATCGTGTGTTTATGCTGTCACTGCTTAATTCCACAGAAAAGCCATTCACAAAAAAAGGGTTTTATATTATCATTCCTTTCTTGGAATTATGCTTTGGACTTAGAATTAAGTTATTTTCTTCTAAACTGTTCACTGTTAAATTTTATTGTTGAAATCATACAAGTGGACAGCTACAAGGTTAGAAGTGAAATCATAGACTACATTCCAACATTTACAATGCACCACTCAGCCAGCGTCACAAGTATATTTGTAAACAAAAAGGAATAAAATACACAAATAACCAAACTAAACTCCTTTTCACTACTCCTCCTAAAAATTATTTCCAAGGAGAGGCAAGACCAAGATTTATTGCTAATCTCATTTTGCTATACTCATGCTTCATGCCTGACAACAAAACTGCTTTCCAAGCTGCATCCAAAATGACATGCTCAAGTTTACTGCCAGTTCTAAAAGCAAAAAAACCCAAACCTAATGCTCGTTTCAAAATTGAAATATTCGTTCATGAACCGCAGCAGAGATTAATCACTGTAGAATTCTAGATTAGAAAGAGACCAATTACATTTGCAAATATAAACCAGAATGGAGATGAGGACATAAGCCTAATCACAAATTCTGTCAGCTTAAGGTACGTTGCTGGACAACTAGCAAGTGGATTGCTGGTGCCAAATGCAAATTTCACAGGGTTCCAGTGCTTCCAGCCCTTGCTGGGACAGCAATCAGCTCTGTACCAGCGAAGGACAGTCAGTTCTGTAATGAAGCTACATCTAAATGGGATTTCTTGAGACACTTGTTACATTTAGATTACTCTGAAAAGGTGTTGGAATTTCTTCAGGTAACCTTCATATGTCTGACCTAATTAAAACTCTTGCCTTTACAAATTTACTCTTGCAAATACTTTCTCTTTATTAAATCTTTTTTACATATCAATTCGATGTACTGTGTTTCTGCCTGGTTGTTTCCAGATCCTGCTGTGTACATGTTTTGTAATGAATTTAAAATTAAGACCTACTCTTTACAGAAAGCATCATATACTGCACAAGCACTACATAATGCTGATGACAGGCGTGTGGCTTTTGCTAAATGTCACTTCAATGTGACAAAATGAAAACATGCGTGCACTACAGATATGCCCAGTACATCCTGTCAGTGACAGAGGGCTCAAGATAACCTGCAAACATGAATCAAGTGTAAGCCAGCTTTAATAAAGATAAAGCCCATTTTGTATTCTTCTACTGAAAATGTATCATGGTAGAAAGTGCCTCCATTTTTTAATCTTGTCCTCTAAAACTCCACTTGCAAAAGTTACTGAAACAACGCTCTCAGGGCATGGCTTTTTCCCCCATTAACCACTTTTTCCATGGCTTTTTCCCCCATTAACCACTTACTTGGCAACACATTCTTTAGATTCACTGTCGTTTTTCAGTTTGTGGTAAACCACTGCACCCACTGCCAATGGCCCAGCATCACCACAGAGGAAAGTAACTCTTCTGCCGTTCAGATTGCGAAGGATTCTCTTCACATAATCAAGAGATCGCTGCAAATGGCTCTGGTTTTTTGTGACACGGTACAGTTGCAGATATAGGAGGGCGATACCTGAAACAGCCACACAAAAAAGAGATAGTTTCACTTACATTTCCTTCCCCTCTTTGGTGCCTCTGAAGCAGTTACTCAAATGTGAACAGGTATTTGGGAAATAAAAACATGTCCGTCAAGGGGCTTAGCTTATGCAAGGTGAAGGCATCAGGTCATGTATTTTGATTAAATTTTGATCTGGATTGTGGTAAAAATAAAAAAATTATCAGACTGAAGCCCAGTGGTAGACTCACAATTTGCAGAAAAGGAAGAAAAATCATGACACCAGCCTCAATGCTTGGCAAAGAAATCACTGTAAGATTCAAAAACTTGAGCTAACAAGCATGTGTATGACCGAGTACACTAACTGTACAATACTCATCTATTATATGGAAGAAGTGACTTTCCATTTGATTCGTAAAATGATCGTTCCATGAGTTTTTGGATTCAACTTGCCAAATTCTTTATAACCCTTAAAAGAAGACTACGAGCTTGTACAAGTCAAGCTGGTTTGTAAAAGCTAGAAGGCAAACAAGTGCTTAGAGAATGCCAGGAGGTACTATCAAGCTTCACTTGATAGTTTTCCATTAAAAAAAAAACAAAAAAAAAAAAACTTAAAAATTGCAACAATGTAGACTGAAGAAGGTGAAACAAACCTATCTAAGTGGATGTCTTGGCCAATTGCAAGCATGCATGTGCACAAGTAAATCACCTCCAGACCACACTGTAACTCAAAACCCATTTCAACTTTAGCCTCAACTAAAGCCAAGTACACACAAGGCCCACATAGCTCATAGAGAGGCAACTGAGTAGTACAAGAACAACAGCACCACAGGAGTGCTGGTACATTCTCAGATGTTCCCTGGATGGGTTCTGAACAAGTCTTTCTAGATGAGTCTAAGAAAAAAGCTGTAGAGCTGGGGAGCCCAATTCAGTGTCACAGGAACTTGTGGGCTATTTACAAGGATGTGTGGAACCCTTTTTTATGTTGCAACAAATGTGTAGATACGTGGGCTTGATCAAAGGATGATCAGAAAAGTAGCCATGAAGCTCAGTTCATCCAAACCTTCCTAGTGTTTCTTAGTGCAACACCCTTAAAATGGCTTCTCCAAGAGGTCTGGCACATACAAAGAGTACTTGTATAAGCAAGATGGACTCTTACATGGGTCCTACGATTGCTACATGCCAACAGTACCTGCTCCAAGATTTTAAAGGTGTTTCAAAAAGTACAAGCCAGTGCACAGGACTGCACTGCCCATAAGACTTGCCAAGACTTGGTACATAAAAGCAGGCAAGCTGTTTACAGCACTGCTTTTACCTTCTGATTTGCACACTAGCAAAATGCTGCAAAGAGTAAGTTTGGGGAGAAAGTATTTTCAATAAGTATGTTTAAAGCCAGATAATTTAAACATTTTTATGCAGAACTATATCCACAGGAGCCCTGAAAGAAGTTCACAGCTTGGAACAGATGTAGATAGTGATCCTTCTACAGGATGGAAAAACCTCACTCTCATGAGGCAACATTACTTGTTCATCTATATTCTTGTTTCAGCTAACGATGGCTGTGTTACTTTTACCTTATGACTCATTTTCAGCATGCTCTGGTTTATCAGCCATAATTTCAGCTGTCAATCACAGTGTCAGAACACAGCTCCTCAGGAGGGGTTTGGTACTGTCAGCGCAAGAAAGCACTCACTTAGCAGCCACTCGCTTTCAGACCTTGAAATACATCTACCTTTTAAGCCTGAGTTGTCTAAAACTTCCCCACCCATCCACCCACAGCACCATCTGCACTGAAACATCAAGAAGAAAGCAAAGAAATTTTACCCTTTCATTGCCAGAATTAAGCCTAAGGATGGAGAGCTTTTCCAAGCTACTCCCTCTCATGACATAAAGATAAAAGAATAGATCTCCTCAGGGCACATTTCAAACATGCTGTGCTAAAAGCATAAGTATGCCTGAAGTGTGAGCTAGAAGAGCAGAAATAGAATAAGCCATTCATTCCAGCAAAGTCACACTTAAGAGGCCTAGATGGAAAAGCATTTTGGCAACTTGAGAAGAGTGGCCACATCAGACTTGATAACTGCAGGCTCTCCCTAAAGGATCAGTGTCCTGGTTTCAGCTGGGATACAGTTAATTTTCTTCTGGTACAGTGCTGTATTTTGGATTTAGTATGAGAATAACATTGATAATACACTGATGTTTCAGTTGCTGCTGAGCAGTGCTTACCCTAAGTCAAGGACTTTTCAGTTTCCCATGATCTGCCAAGAACCATGTGCACAAGAAGCCAGGAGGCAGCGTGACCAGGACAGCTGACCTGAACTGGCCAAAGGGATATTCCATACCACAGAATGTCATGTTCAGTACATAAACGGAGAGGAGATGGCAGGAAGCCACCAATCACTGCTCAGGCACAGGCTGGACATTGGTGAGCAGATGCTGAGCAATGGCATTGTGCATCACTCGTTTCTCTTGGGTTTTATTCTTCTCTCTCTCTCCCTCCTTTTCATTACAATTATTATTATTGCTGTCGGTTTTATTATTGTTGTTGTTATATTTTACTTTGTTTCAGTTAGTAAACCGTTCTTATCTCAGCCCATGATTTTTTTTTTCCAATTCTCCTCCCTATCCCACTGCGGGAGGGGGGGGGTAGGAGGGGCAGGGTATCAGCTGCATGATACTGCTGGGGTTAAATCCCAGCAATCATAAGGGCTCGTTCACACCTGAACAGCATTGGTGATGCAATGCTAAATGAATGATGGTCCCTAGCAATAACCAGCACCTGCACATGCTTATTTAGCTCCATGATCTTTACAATCTTACAACCTCACCTCTACACTCCCTCTCCTCACACATTCATTTTACCATTTTTGTAGAGACGGAACAAGCACAGCCAAAGTATCCATATTGCAGATTTTAAGGCTCCAAATTCCTGGGCACAGAACACATTCTCCCCACCTACTCCCACTGATTAGAAGACGCTGTTATCATTAGAAAACTGCTAACTAATACTCAGTTGAACAGAAAAAGGTGAAAAATAACTATTTTTAAAAAACCCACAAAAACAAAGAAACAAGAGGTAAGCAGAAAGAAAGAGCAGCCTTAGAAGATCCACTTCTTCTTCAAGACAAAGATCTCCACACACAAAAGGAAATTATCATGCTGTACACCTCTGTCTGCTGAAGTCAAAGGAAGTCATTAATTCCAGACAGTAGTGATCAAGGGTCCAGAGTTAAACAAAAAAATAACTCACACAAATGCTTTTATCAGAGTATTTCTGCCACTCCTGTGAGAATATTAGAATTTTCTCCTGTGAATAAACCCAATTACATCATTCAACAAATACGCTTCAACCAAATTCTAGTTTTCTCACCAGTCCAGCCAGTATAGGCAGAGCAGTCATGTGGATCTGCGGTCTTCAGCCCTTCCTCCATTTGTTGCAGAAGGTCTTTAATTTTTGCCTGGATCCGTTTAGAAAACCGAGCATTGACCTGAAAACAGAAGACAGGGAATGAGTCAAAGAAGGAAAGAATCCAAGAATTTAAACTGTCTGCTCCACTTTCTCATTTGAGAAAAAAACCCAACCAAGCAAAAAAGAACTAGGGAATAAATACCACATACAGCAATCAATAACATCAAGGTGGTTCACCTTAAGTGTGTCCCACATAAATGCATTCTGACTACATATTAGAGCAAGTTACTAGGATCTACATTAGACAAAAGTTATCTAGGGATGCTTTAAAGTCACACAAAGAGCAGCTATGGACACTGTGACAATATGTAATTCTACTCTGTCTCTTATCTCAGGCCCTTAATACAGTAAAGAAAGCTTTTTCAAACTGAGTAAAGGTGAATAGAAGCAAACAGAAGATAACCATCTGCTGCCACTCCATGGGACAATACTCCATTCAGGGTCCTGGTACCAAGACCATACTATGGACAAACATAGCACAAGCCCTGTGTTATAGGTGCTTCCTCTCATTACAAGGTCCCTGCACATCCTTTGTGCCACAACGGAGCAGGAAATGGTTAAAGGAAAATAAATGCTCATACTCGAGACAATCAAGTCAAAGTCAAGCCATCATTTTTAATGATGTGCTCAATCACATAATCCATGGTGTAGACACATTTTCTTCTTAAATTCAACTTTTTTTGATGTCACAGTTTGTGACTGCCACCTAGAAGTCCAGTTGCCTAAGTGTCCTTCCTCCTACTTCTTGCTCTCTTCTATATCCAAAACAATACTGGGATTGACATGCTTTATGATGAGGAGGTTGTTCAAAGCAGTGATGTATTAATGCACAACTAAGAAAGAGCTAGACACAAAGAGGGTGAGTAAAAGTAGCTCAGCAGTTTCAGCTCATGTGTGAAGGCAAAGAAACAACTCTTTGATTTTACACACTGCTTGCTTTTACTTTTGACCAAGAAAAGTTTATATAGATGATATATATGAAATATAATAGAGGATACTTTACTATTGCCAACATTTCTCTCTCATGATGCATACCTTAGGGGAAGATAAGCTACTGATTACTCCTTTAAGCCTATGGTACATGGAAATAGTTAATTAACTGGAATCTATTGTCCTATTAACTTCCATGACAAAGAGTATTCATGAAGCCCTTTCACAGGACAACTCTACATTTGAGTGGGCACACCAATCCTGTTTGGGAGTTTTTTCAGTTAGGTTTGGGGATTTTTTAAATTTATCAGTATCACCTATTGATCAGCTTTTCCTATTAACACATTTATTAAAAACTACTTTACAGATTAAAATAGAGCCTAAGGGCTAGTTTTACTTTTAGCACAATTTATCTACTACAGAGCTAGAGAATAAAAAAAAAATCCTCCCTTTCTGGGCTATAGGAAAAGTTTTATCATTATTAGATATTAGCATCACTCTGACAAAAATTGTGATGTGTACAAACCTTATGCCACCCCAAAATATTTCCTGAATGTGTTTTCCATCATTTATGGAAAGTCCCAGGCATACATCACTTGCCACACATAAATTAGTTATCCAGGAGCAGCCAGAAGAGAAACTCTCTAGGAAGATGGAAGTCAGCAGAGCTTCCCCACCTCCCAGACCAAGAGCCACAACGCAGCAGTCATCAGAAAAATGGCATTACACAATTTGGCTACTTTTCAGCTTACACTGAGAATAAGCTACTGTTTTCTGAACAGTGCTTGATCTCCTTCCACCTCCTGCTTCTCTAACCTGCTCCCATATAGCAGCTGGAACAAATCAGATTGGAGAAGACTTAGTTTGATGTTAAACACACGTACATTTATGATTTTTTCACTGGAGAAAGAGAAATTAGCTCAGTAGTAATTGCACAAGGCTTCTGACACACCAGAAGTCTCCAGGGCCAATGGTTCAAATCCATTTTATGGTGGTAAGATAGGAAGAGAGAAGGAAACTGTGCAGTTATATCTCACATTGCACACATACCATCCTAGAAACAAGCTAGAGACCCCTTAACCTTCTCCAGTAACCCTGGAAACAGCAACCAATCGCAGTGGGCATCTGATGTCTTTTACTCCTCAGTCTTAACATGGCGTGAAGCACCTTTTTGTTAGGAAACTGTACCACTTGCACACAAGACTCCCACACACATACTTTTGACTAGTTCAGTGAAGTCTCAACACAAAGCAAAACCTTTCCCAAGGGCAGGGATTCTCTCCTTCAAAAGACAGCTACGCCAATGCTAAGGCATATGGTGAAACAGCATGAGGATATTCATGCGGATGCATTGAGGCATAGTGCTCAGCTTATCTGACAAGAGTGAACTAAGGCTTCAGACTCCCCATTTATTTACCTACTGCATATCACAAGCAGGCTGGTTATCTTTTTGTTCTGACAATACACCTGCTGTTACCAAATCAGCATATTTTATATTAAACACTAGACTAAATTACTTAGAGGCAGGAGGGGAGCACTAGGACATCATAATGCCTGAGTTCTGCTTTGAAACCTCAGTCCCATACAAATAATTTAGCTCAGGTTGGCATATCCCTCCCTAAGATGGGAATTGTAACTTCCTTGTCTTGATTCAGTGCTTGGAAAAACATAGATGAAAGAATATTTTTATTATAATTATCTGTCATCCCAAGCAAAGCTATTCCCAAGCTTATAACAGTGTAAAAAAGTTTTAAGTGGCAACAAAGTCTTCCCCAGTTATCTACCCCTCCACCACTACCTCTTTTTTTTGGGGTTGCTCTGAAGCTTTAACAACCAACCACTATCACTGTTTGTTTTATAAGATTCTCCTATAAGCTTATAACAGATGCTTACATGGACTAAAATAAATTAATTACGTGACGAGATGAATGTTGAAAGGTGGCTTTAGAAACTTTATAAACAGGACACACAACATGGTGCTCAGTTTTCTTTCAGACAAAGTGCATTTCACAGAGAAGAAAATTGCGGTTGGCACCGCAGCACAAACTCATTCAAAAACCAAACTTGCATAAAAGACTGCATAAGGGACATGAGATACACTAGTGAGGAAGACCTGGGTAAGGGACAACTCACAGTTCTACCGAAACAAGAAATCCTGGCCGTACTGAAATCATTGGGAACTCTGCCACTGGCTGTAAGAGAGCCAGGTTTCACACCGGCGCATTGGAGCACGGGTTTAGTGAAGCAGGACGAAGTCTCACGCTCACCTCCACAGAGCTCCTGGAAAAGCACACAAGAAGGGATGGCAGTAGGATCCCATATGCAGAATCTAGCAAGGTCTGCTGGGAGGTGACCTGTCTTTTTGAACAGAAAATCAACTTCTACTTTCTTTTTACCTAAATCAAAAGACTCTTACAGCTCCAAGAGCAGCTTTTTTACCTTCTCTTAAAACACCAGATACTAAGAAAGCTCATCACCCAGCCTTTGAACCAGTCAAACACAGTTCTCTGCTACTCCTCAGATAGGTCCTTCCAGAAACAATTGCCAGTTCTGCAAAACCACATGCTTAATAAATGCTTGGAAACACTGCTGTCTGTAGAATACATTGCACTGTTTTTCAGCGATCCAGCACTTAGTACCATCCATGTGACAGTGGGGAGGAAAAAAATAATGGAAAAAAAAAAAAGGGGAGAGGGGGAAAGAGAAAGATAAATCAATAGCTGTAGGCAAACTACTACACTGCTAAAAATGTCAGCTTAGGAATAGGCTTTAAATGCAGCCATTACACCCTGCCTCAGAGTGGATAAGGGCATGAAAAAAAATCATTAAAAGGCAAACCATTCAAGTTACAAAAAAAATTGTTTAAAGCAGGGAAGAAATAAGGAGACCGTGCTTCTAATGCATTTCTGTGCAAAAGAAGCTATTTGTCTCACTGGTGATAAGATGGCAAAAACCCCAACGCTTAAATATTTAGATCATCATAAAGAGTCATCAAAAAGCTTCACATTATTGGTAACAAAAATAAACATGATTAACAGATACCAAGGAACATTATCCTATGTTTTGGAAAATGGAAGCTGATAAATAAAAAGAGGAATACTGAAAATCACTGGTCCTCCAGGTAGCCTAACACCAGTGTGCTACTTCTCGAAAGCTGAGAAGATAAAAATCTGTTGTATGATTTAAAGTCACTCACTACACAGAAGTTTCTGGCCTAGCTGTGACATTTTTAGTTGGTGCTCAAGTTGCAAAAAAAGCTAAAACCTCTACCAATGCTGTCTAAATTATCTTGATGCACTGAGAACAGATATATTGCACATATTGAGCTTGACAGCAGATCAGTGCAGATAATAAAAATAAAACGTATTTTCACCAAAAAGCAAATACCTGTTATTACAATTGCCACACAACCAGCTAGAGTAACATCTCCTTAACATGGAGGTCTGCAAGATAAAACTAGAAACCGATGAAGAGCAGATGGATGCGAGACAATTTAATTAGAACTTGGGTTTTGAATTTTAAAAGTATTTTCATTCAGAACTGATTGACTAAAACCAAATAGTAGTCAATAAGTAGTTAAAGTCCTGAATAGCAGGAGAGGCTTTCAATAAAGACCCTCAGAAAAGCACTAAGCAGCATTCAGTGCTGATCCTCGCTGTAGGGAGGAAGCAGCAGTTCTTCCTCTCAAGCTGGCACACTAGGTGCCATGAGTTAGTAAGGGACAATGAAGTACAATACACTGATTTGCAGACTTAACTGTGACCAAGACTCACAAAAAGCAAAACAAACCTTCTCTCAAAAGAAACATGGACAGTACTGCAAATCATGTGTGTTTCAGAATCCTCTATCAAAACAGATGGGGTGCCAGAAAATGGCCAAAAAAGCGTCAATCTCAAGAAATGCAGCTGCCCCACATATTTGGCAAAAAAAAATAAAAATGGGAAGAAATATTTACTGGTTCTAGAATTTCAATTTTGCCTCCAGTGCAATGAGTTGTATAATTCTCACTAGTGTAAGTTGTCACTGAGGAGTCAGTTTCAGAACACAGAGAACTTGCTGCTCTCAGTGAGACAACTAAAATGCCCAGTGAGATAAAAATTACAAGAAAACACCAAAGGGAGAAGAGCAAGGCAATGATGACAGGACTTTTAATATATTTTTAAAATATATTTTAAAGGAGAAGGAAGACTGAAAGCCAGATAAAGGAATTATCAGAAATAACAGAAGATTGAGAAACCTACTAAATCACTCAAATTATAATCTAAGTAAATATTCTGTATCACCATTAAGTGTTAATTGCCAATGAGCACCATTATCTTTAAAATATGTTCCCTGTAAAGAGCCCCCTGCAAAGCTTTATGAAATACATTGTACACATTTTTTGGAACGCACCACATTTTACTAATACTTCTGAAACATTATGGCAAGTCAAAAAAAAGCATATCAAGAAAGAACTGGCCTAAAAAAGAAGCTATGGTTTGGGTATCCATAAAATTTGAATCTAATTTCGGTGCTGCCCTGTGATTCCACAACAAATTCAGACAACCTTATATTGAGGGCTGAGATTGTGATAATTTCTTGATGACAACGATGCTTTTTTTGCACACACACAAAATCCTCATCAGGTTGCCCAGGCTCCCACCTTCCCCTGCCTGAACAGATTAATATCAGCCTGCTTCAGTTCCCAAGTCACTGGCCCATAGTCAGCGTAAAGGAAGATCCCAAATCACACCCGACCGTACTATGAATGTAGCCACACAGCTGTGGTGGCTCCAAGGACAGCGGACAATCTGAGGTTGATCTTGGTGGGTCACTCACGGAGACAGGTCCTCAAACAAGTCATCACCATCTCTTTTCTGCAAGCTCTCCACCATTCCCCTTCCCAAGAAATTTATTAGAGTTTTGTAGCTCTCTATCACATTAGAGAACTAAGAACTAGGGAATATTCTTTGTTATGAGTCTATAGCTGTCTATTCATTTCTCTGCCTCCCCTGACCATTTAGATTTCCATTTTGAAAACCTCTGGACAACTCCGAGATAATATCTATAGGTACTTTTTTAGGCTAAGGGATCACGATGGAACCCACATCAAAAGGAAAAGGGCTACAGGACATATATTTAATTGAAAGATTCATCATTCATTAAACAAAGATCTACATTTAAAATGATGTTTCTTCTTAATCTTGAATTAATGCTGTCTGGTGAATTATTACCTCAGCATTCTCAGACAAGTTACAGGAACAATTCAAGTCCCTGATATTTTAATGGTGAAGAAATCTAGTAATGAAAACAGTGAATTTCAACTACATGAGCAGAGCCCAAGCAGATAACTGCAGTGTTTACTGTGGCTATTTATAAGACGGCAAATCAGCAGCCTCAGATTTTGTTTTCTCTTCTCCTGCTCCCATACCTTCAAGCTTCCTGAACTGTACCTTATGCATATAAACACGTACTTTCGTATGCAGCACTTTGTCCCAATTGTCTCACATTTCAGACAATGACTTGAAGAGCTTCTTGTCCTTTTATCAACCTGATGAATTTTAGATGGCAATCATGACAGCATAAGAAATCAAATGGAGGGATTAATAATGCATTGCCTTCCATGACAACAGCAGAGCCACGCACACCTCAGGCTGTCATTATGTGAGTCACTCAGTGCTCACCGCTCAACTCAGCAGCAGATGGGAGGGAGAAATTATGCAGTTCACTGAGGGCTTCTGAAAGCTGCTCTCATTTTTTGGAAACTTGTGTTCTTGTGTACAGCAGTTTACAGAACAGACTTCCTAGCCTATGTAAAGTCCTTTTGTCTTCACTGGGGCTTTAGGCAGCCAAAGACAAATTCTCTGATGGAATGGGAGCCTACTAAAGGCAAAAATAAAACACTGAACCACAAATCAAAAATCATAAACAACAAGAACAAAAGCACCCCAAAGTACTCATCATGAAGTCTCATAAAAGGATAATACTAGGAGTGACAACATGCAATGCTGCAAAGAACATAAATACACATAAATATATTCACAGTTATATTCTAGCCCAGAAATATGTAAGATGATTCCTCAGATTTTACAGATGCAAAACCAAAATGAAAATGTACACTCATATCTGCCTTCTCCTATGAGATGCACAGAGTTGAAAGAATTCAAAGACCACTGAAAGTTGCTGTAGTTACATAGCTTTAAGACAGTACAGAAGATTTTTTTTTTTCCCAGAGGAGCTTCATTCTTCTGAATGTAACAAAGCCCAGACACCATCTTTTATCAAATACACAGTTACACAGGTGATCTAACATGTTTTCTGAACATAAATAGTTGCTGACTGCCACACGGTATATCACAGGAATGTCATCCAGCATTGATGCTGGGAAAAAACATTTGCACACACTGTAAAACAGCATACTCACCCACAGCAGAGCAGAACAGGCATCCCCAATGTGAACATAGGGCTAGAAATTCTTGACTAACTAATTCCACCTCTGCCACAGAACAACGTCTCTGAGCTTGGATTCACTCAAGAATCAAATCTGAAGTAAATTAGAGCTGAACTATTCTGCAACACAGCTAGTATGCCCTAAAAAATAATTTTTAAGTTGTTCGCTTTCTTCTAATATCTCACTACTCTTCTGATTACCTCACTTTAGAAAGCTGTAGTCAACCCAAATCAGCAGTAAATGAAGGCTTATTTTCTCTTTTAAAATATGGACATGAAGTGGGGGATCTAAAGCAGGTACATAAGAAGGATGACTGGCCTACAGAAGGCCTTAGAAGAAAGTTCTTGGCATGTTTTTTATCAATTTAAGAACAATATGTAGCTATAGCTGTATCCTCTCTGCCTTCATACCTGAATTCATCATACTTGGATGATTTTTATATATTAAGCCAGATACAAAAGAACAAAGAAATCACAGTTCTCTTCCACAAAAAAAAATAAATTTACCAACACTGAGTATACTACCAGGGATTTTTGTAAAAAACAAAGCAGATTTCACTTCTGAACTTACTCTTGCTTTTGAAACCTTCTCAAACGCTCTGCTTTTGACAGCTGCAATTAGCTGCAGCAGTAAGACACTGAACCTCTAAAGTATTCTCTTTTGTGCACTCTGCTTAGCCACATACAACTTCATAAACCTCTGTTAGAACAACTTAGTGAAACCTTTCATTGCCTTGGATGGATGGTGAGCTGATGCTGTTCTGCTGATACTTATGATGCTTAGAGAGGAAGCCCCTCTCACTGTTCAGCATCACCACCTACCACCCTATCAGTAAGTCAAGGTAATTCCTTATTTCCACAAGCAGAAAAATACAGAGCTGTTATTAATGTCTCTCCTTTATTCACCCCAGCATACAATCAAAGTGAGTTAGGAAGTTAGCTTCCCACCCCTGGCGCATTTGTGCTTCTAGCAATGTCACCATGCAGTGTTTTATATGCAAAAGATGACAAAGCAGCACAGTATCGAAGGATGAGGCTGCTCTGGGGCTAAAATGACAGCAGGTATTCCTTCTGCAGCTTAACCCAGCCGGCTGGCAGCTTCTGTACTTAAAACCTAAGGCACTCACAGTTCCCCAAGCAGCAGCATGTGGTGTCAAGAAAATAAACAGAGCTGGAGGACTGCAAACATTGGGCAACCAGTGCCTCTAGACGGATCTTCTGCGGGCATGAACCGACTGCCAGGTGCCTATCACGGTGTACCTGAAGCTATAACCGTGTGTATGTTAGTAAACACGTGCCTGGCAGAGGACAGTCCAGCATCACCCAATGCCTGAGTGTCACTGCCACCTGAGAAGAAACTTGTTTTCCAGATGGGCGTTCATCTTTTCCCTTCCCTATGCGCTTTCGTTGGTGGAACTCGGGCTACTTGTGCTGGCGACTTGTTCTGTGCGACAGAACCACCGCGGTAAGCGCAGCTATAGCTGTTCTGCTATATAACTGTTCTGTTATCTACAGATCGGGCATCGCGTTCACTCCCGTTCCGGGGTAAAACAAACAGCTCGAACAACAGTCGCTCCGGCCGGCTCCCAGCCCTGCGGCCGGGCTGAGCTCCCGCTCCTTCCCTCAGCTCACCCCGCCGATCCCTCTCCTCGGGCGCCTCCGAAGCCGCCGCCTGTGCCTGTGGACCCGCCCCGCGCTCGGCGGGCGGGCAGGGGCGGCGGGGGAGGCCGGGGGCAGCCCCAGGGGCAGCGCCCCGGCGTCACCGGGCCCGGGACCCGCCGGAAGCCTCCCCGGGGCAGCGCCCATGGCCGCCCGCGCCCGGGGCCGCCGCTCCGCCGGGAGGGAGCGCCCCGCGGGCCAGGCCGAGCGCGGCGGGCCGGGGCCGGGACGCACCGCCTGCCCGCCGGCCGGGACTCACCTTCCCATCGGCGCCGAACGGGAGGGACTCCTCCTCCGCCGGGGGCAGCAGCGCCCTGTCCCGGTGGGCGTCCGCCGCGCTGGGGGCTGCCGCGGCTCCGTGGGGCTGGTAGTCGGGGTAAGGGTTGGCAAAAGCCCGCTCCTCCATCTCCGCCTCGCCGCCCAGCTGCAGCTTCAGTCTCTTGGACATGCTCTCTCCCATCTCAGCCGGCCCCCGGCCCGCCTCCCCGCACGGCGAGCCGGCGGGGACACACTCCGCCCCGCAGAGCGGCGGCTTTGCAGCAACGCGAGCGCCGCGGCCGCCCCCGGCTACAGCTGCCCCCGGCTGCGGCCGCCGCCCGGCGGGGGCCGGCGCTGGGTCAGGGAGGGCGGCTGCGGCGGCAATGCCCGCGGCCGCGGGCCCATTGGGGCCGCCCCGGGGCAGAGGCGCCGCCGGCCCCGGCCCCGAGCCACCGAAGCCCAACTTGGGAAGGCGAAAGGGGGAAGCTGCGACACCGCCGCTCGGCGTCCCCGTCAGCCACGGCGGAGGAGCGGCGAGCGCGGCGGCATCACAGCCTGTAGAGGGGCAGAGCGCGGCCGGGGCCGCGGCCGGGCCCCCCCGCAGCGAGAGGCAGCCCGCCCGCCCGCGCAGGCTGGGTGGCACCGCTGCAGAGCTCGCCCCAGCGCCTCATCCTCCCCCGCCGGGGCGTCAGTGCCTCGGGATGCTGCTGCCGCCGGCCGCACGCCGGGCGGCGGAGCAGGGCTGCCGCCGGCTCCTCCCGCCCGTCCCCCCGCGGCGGGGGCGAGCCGCCGCCCGGCGCATCTCAGAGGAGCGGCAGCAGCAGCAGGAGGGGCACGGACAGCCCCAGGAGCAGGCAGTACGCCACCAGCTCCTTCGCCCGGCTCATCCGCAGCCGCCGCCGGGCCCCGCTCATCCGGCCAGCCCCGGCGGGAGGCAGGGAGGCGGCCCTCGGCTGCCCCCTGGCGGGGAGGGGGCAGGCGGCGGCGACCGCCCCTCAGCCGGCGAGAGGCGGCAGCTCCCCGGGGAGAAGGGGGTGGTCTCCTTCCCTCGGCCCGCCCTCGGGCTGTAATGTTGGCCTGGCTGAGAGCAGCGCTCTGCTGACGGCGAGCCCGCTGGCACAAGCCAAAACATACTGATAAAAAATAAAGAAGACACCAAACAAACTCGCAGCCCTGGAGGAGCCCGGTGGCGGTGGGTGGGGAATGCCCTAAGCGATCGGCGGTAGAGGCTGGACGTGACGAGGGGGATCGTATCCTGCCTGGTGAAGAGCAGCGCCTAGATCCCGTGTGGATCGACCGTTTGTGTCCCGGTCCAGTCCCGGGAGGGGGAGGCTGAATGCCAAGGCGTTGTGTCAACATAAATTTAGCCCATCGTTTCATGACACCTCCACCTAAAGCTAGGAGAAGAGCTCCGGATGAAGGGGCACTGTACAATCATCAAGGATAAATCTTTCCAATTCACAAACAAATGGTAGATGCTGTCGATATTGTCATAGTCTTCAGGAATTGATATTGCATACTGAAACGCGTTTGTGTAGAAACAGCCAGCAGAAAGCCTACAATCCAGCTAAACACTGCACGCAGTATTGTGTAAAATATGCATACAGGAGACCTTGTTATCACATTGAATATTTACTCCCAACTGTGCCATTGCTTTTTGTCAGTAATTGTAAGTCAGACAGATCATAAACTATTAATTCAATAACTGGACACTGTGCAGACTTACTGATCATTAGTTTTATGCACTAATTTTATTGCTATCAAAATACATATTCAGTGTGTAAGATTAAATATACGTGATGCGTGTCCTGTCATTTGCTTTAGTTTATGGTTGTCCATAGCAATATACATGTAAATAAATAGGACACTTCCACCATCTTGTCACAGTTTATTTTAGTTGATACTTTCTTAATTTTATTTATTTTTGTAGATTGAGCTGATGACAAAGCAGAAATTCCAAACAACTTGTCCGACAAGAAGTACCTTGCTCTGGAAGTGAAAATAACCAGTCGCTTAAAAATTACAGGGTCATCTATAAAATATCCCCATTTGTTATAATTTTAAAAATCAATTTATACATCATTTATTCTTTAACAGGGTAGTCTTTCGTGCTGTGTTGCAGTGCCTGAAAGGGTAAACACGGAACCTTTTGTAAAACATTTTCATCTTGAATGATTTCTTACCCTGACTGAAGACCCACTGCATCAGTGCAAGTAACCATATGCCCATAATGAAGATCAAAATTAAGCCTTTAATAAAAACATATATGGCTTCCTTTTTCTTACACTTTCTACTCTCCTTGAATCAAAATGGTGGGAATAATAAAGCAGGATCATACCGACTGATACCTGCACAAGGCCTAGAAATAAGGAGTGAAAGTGCTCTCTGGCACCTTGCAATAGCAGGTTCTTCCCTTCTTCTGGAATGGTGGGATGCAGGGTGGTGGATTGGCATGACTTCTCTTTTGCATCATTGCACTGTTTGGTTATCTGCACACTGATGTGTTTAACACCCTGTTAAACATTTATTTCTGGAGCACTTCTCTCCATGTTCACTGTGCTTCCAATTTGTTGCAATGTAATATGTTTAGTTTCAAGCATACATGGCCTTCTTTTGTTCTTAGCAGGTGGGATAGAGTTCAAAAGACTTTTGGGTTCTTCTGCAGTGAGTGCTTTTCCTTTTACTCTTTTACTCTTGATGCATATGGAGCTCCCACAAACTGGGGAATCATGGATAAAGGAGGAGGAAAAAAGTTGGGCTGAGGGAGGTGTCAACCTTTAACATAAGTTTTAAGCAAACATAAATTCACATCTCTCATCTGTAGCAGTACGAAGAAGGAGGCTTCGCCTACTGAAATCATGATTTCATGTGTGCTTTCACCCAGAAAATGTCTAAATGCTACTGAAAGCAGTGAGCCCTCATCCTTTCTTCCCACTCCAGCTATGCACTCCTGTAACCTGCCTTCTGCAGCATTGGCAAACATGCAGCCCTGCAGCAAGCTGATCTAGCTGAAAGCTGTCCTTTTCCTTTCTATGATGTAGGTGAAATCCAATTAATGTCTAACCAAGGCCTCATTCCTACTTAGAGATCAGTTTCTTCATGTAAATCATTAAAGTTTTTGCTTAACAGATCAATGGGCTATTCATTCTTAACACAAGAGGAAATCATAACCCCCTGTCTTTTACTTCTGGCCTTTTCTTTCCTCCAATCCTCTTTACATCCTGCAGTATCTGATACTGTGCTTCTGATGAGACTGGTGCCAATTCTTTTAATAGTAGAATAAAATAACTCTTACATTTTGGTCCAGAACTAGATAATCAGAATCCAAACGTAAACCATTAATGATGTTGTGCTTTCCCGTGTGTTTTGCTGCTTGATTCCCAGTATGCATAGCAAATTATCCCACTAACGAGGTGGGAAAGAGCATTGTAGATCACAGAGTCAGCCCTCCCAGGGCTAGCACACAGCTGCCCTGCACACTATGCTCCATGAGAGCTACATCATGATGAAACATGATGCAGCCTGCAGAATGAGTGTGAGCAACCCAAGCTTCGATTGTGACATGTTTAATGGTTCTTTCAGCAGTTCTTACAGCCTTTGGACCAAATTCAGTCCTGTGTTCAATTCAGCTTCAGGAGGAGTGTAAATGCAGTGTAAGAACAAACTGGTCTCTGTGAGACGTAACTATCGTATTGCTTTTCAGTAGCAACTAATTTCTCTGGCTGCTGTAAATAACTGATGTCTATTATTGCATAATGTTGCTATTTAAGATCTCAGAGATTTCTGTGAATCGAAGAAGATACTTTACAATCAACCACAAAATATACGTTTTAATAATAATCCCATCTAATATATTCTCTTCTTATTTTCTGTTCTTATCTTTGGTCTTGTAGCAGCAAAAGCAGTGTCATCAAGTCTGTTGCACTTCTATTCTGATGACTGCCTGCTAATAAATGATAAGCCAGAACAGTAGTTGTTGCACTTCAGCCTGTTTTTAAAGAATGGATTTTGTTATAATCAAACATTTATGTTCCTTATCCCCTTATTGCCAGTGGTTTTTGATTTGCACATCCTAAGAAATACCACTAATAATGAAGTCATGCAAAGATGCCTGTAAATGTTCTTAGAGGTCTTTACTGTCTATGATGAAAATGGAGACAGCTCACTGTTCTTAGAATGTACCCCTTATAATAATTGGCCTACTGTTGGATTCTCAAAGGAGTTATTTCCAACCTTGGCAAGGTTTGTAAGCCGGGAAAAGAAACGTTCAGTTAGTAGAAAACAAATGTAATCCTCCTAAAGCATGAGGAACAGAGGTGAAAGATGAGTACAGTTAGACTACCTGTGGCTGACCAGTCATCATCATCATCATCATCATCATCATCATCATCATCATCATCATCATCATCATCATGATGGCTAGGCTTCACTAACTAAGATTTAGGAAGGCTCTATCCACATTTGTTACAGGCACGCTGGTGGCTTATGAGGCCAATACGAGACAGGGCTGACCAGTATCTATAAAAATAAGCAACAAAACAAGTGTTGGACAAGGGGATTCCCTTTGCCTAAGGAAGCTGTTGGAAGCTAGAAATCTTATTTTCTTATTTCTTCTGATATCCTTTGAATGACTCAATGTCAGTGGGGCTTAAAAAGCAGCCCTAGTCACTACCTTGTGGTTAGGATAGGTGAAAGGCTCAGGCCTAGGAATCACTAGAAGTAACGGGCATGGTTCTGTGATACACTGTATGATCTCAGTTCTGTTTCTTCAGGGTTTGATTATAGAGTTTTGTGATCTTCAAAATGTACTCACAAGTCCACAGGTTTGGGGTCTGCCTTCAGTAGTTTTCACTGCATCAGGAGAGAGTGGGATAATGCTTTTGTGGGAAACTAAACACCAGCACCTTCAAGCAAAGTAGCTTTATAACTTTTGTAGGATAAGAACAAACTACAGCAGTACAAGAAGGGAGAAGAGAAACAAGGGAATGTAAGGAAAACAAGACAAAGATAAAACCATCAAGGACTAGTGAAGTGCTATACTGCTCCTACTAAAGGAAATGGGGAAAGATCCTGCTGACTTTAAATGAGGCAGGTAGCTTGTCTCTTCCCTGACTCTGAAAATGCAGATACGGAAAGCGTTGCTCAAGAGAGTACAACGTTGGTAATGATAGTAGTGAAATGGCAAGAGAGTCTCTAGCACAGGCTGTATCATCCACTGCCTGTTGCTGTGGGCAGTCACCAGCTTTCAGAATCAGCAACACAGGGCCAAGACAGAGGACTAATTTCTTCCCTGCCTTCTGGCTGCAAGAGATCAGGGCTGTTCCTGACGTGTTTACTTGACCAGATTTTAAAATCCATCACCAAGAAGAGTTGCCTCCACGGACAGCCATCTCTGTTGTTGTTCCCATGGTCAAATTATTTCCTGTGTTCAACCTGAAAGTCCTTTGCTGCAGTTTCAGATCATGTGGAGAAGAGTTTATATACTGTTATGCCTCTGCAGCCTTGCTAAGGAATCAGAACCAGCATAGGTGCAACTACCCTCAGCACAGCATGGGTGTGTGGATCGTGGTGCAAGGAGTGAAATGGGCTCCATGTCTGAACAACATTCTGCTCTTTCCCACTGCTCCCCATCCTCCATCTTTGTAGCCTGATATTTGGGATCCCCTGACTGCCATGCATTTGGTAGCTATTGTCCTGTCCATATAACCGTGCTATAACTCCCTTTGTTATGTTCATCTCTCTCCCAGAAGGGCCCTTAGGATACCTGGATTGACACCAGCACTGAAAAGGTCATGTATTTAACTGGAAACCTGTATCAGAAAAGCATCTATGGTGAAAGAAGAACCAAATCTGCTTGTGTATCTCAGTTGATTACCACTAATTGCTCTGAGAGCCCTTGGAATTGCAGCATTTGTAGAAGCATAGAAAGTCTCACTTTCTGCTGTATGTTACAGATGTGTTCCTACAAGTTGTAGGAAGCTTTTCTGATAAGCATAGAATTTTCAGAAGCCTGGATCTGAAACCAATTTACTGAGAAGTTATTGGGGCATACACAACTCATCAAAATTCTTTTCTTTCTCATGGTTAGTGCTCATGTATTTTACTAGAAATATAAAATTTCTAGGTGGACTTCTGCTGGTAGAAACTTTCTGTGCATTGCCTGATGCTGTGGGGAGAACCAGGCAGTGGCCTTTTCATCCTCACTATGGGTTCTATGCTCCAACTTTAGTCATGGAAGCAGAAACTGTCTCATCTAGTGCTTTGGGTACAAGCCTGAACTGAAATTGTAGCCTAAGGAGGTAGATATAGGCCAACAAAAGGATAACCCTTTTTCTCTGCTTACCTGAAAGGCCAAAGGAGAACCACATACATGTGGAAAACTCCGTAACAGTCCTCCTACAGGAAGAACCTCCATGTGGGTACCAGCCTCTTGATTTAATTATAAACCTTGCTTTTTTATCCTTGTGGTGAACAGCAGTAGGAGCTAGTGTGTTTTTACAGAAGAGCGGTGATGGCAAATGGAGTCACTAGATTGTCTAATGCAAACCTGCTCACATGTTAGAAGATGGAGTCATGGGTACAAGTTTGTGCAGCCCATCCCTTCCAGCTCCTCCCAGTCAGTGTAGGGCTTCATCTGCCCCTGCGAGGTGTACATTTAGCACCATTAACATTGCTCTTCACATGATTTCTATATTTTAAGGCTAGGAGGAAGGAGAGACAGAAAAAGGAATAGAATCACTTTTTCCATTAGTCACTGAAATGGTCTGTATTAACCAAAAACCTGTGCTTGAATGATCTTATATTTTGAATTCTTTGTGATCTCCAAGTCCTGATTTGCATCTCTTAAAAAAACCCTGCTTTGTCAAAAAGTATGAGGAAAAAAGCCAGAGTTACCAAAACTAAGGTGACTAGGATCTTACAAAAGAAACCAACTACTGCTGCAACAACGGTAAAATCCCTTTAGCTATATAAATAAAAAAGAGCAAAGAAAAAGATGTGAGGTTTTTTTAACTAAGGTAAGGGGAAGATTAAAACATATCAAAGAGATTAAGGGTAATCTAAGTCTATTGAAAAGCAAAATTAGTATTTTGTCTCAGTTTTCAGTAACACAGAGGTTACAGAATGTGGCAGTGCAACAGGATAATGGGAACAAGTGAAGGAGAACAAATTATCACATTCTGGGTTTGGGTTAAAAGTAATCTTAGATTATTTATTGCCCGGTTTAACTGGGATCATAAAAGTTGGCAAATTAAACTGCAATTCCCTTAGTGTTGTTTATCTGTGCAGTTAGCAAATTAGCCAGTACTGCGTGGTTGGAGAACAGCACATATAGGACCTGTTTAACCAACAGAGAAATAATGAAGCCATCCACTACCAACTATTAGTATGACCTTGGCAGGAAGCAAAGATTTAGTACAAAAGTTGAAGAAAGGATTAATAGGGGAGATAGAGATAAATGGAAAAAAAAAATTATGTGGATTTGTAAGATATCATTCACAGTGGAGAAACTCACTATGGTTCTTGGATAAGAAAAACAGTTCTGCAGCTAAAGGATGTGCAGTAACTGTCACTTTTTGTACAGTTGCAAAAGCATAATTGGTAATTTTCCGTGTAGTCCAATAGCAGGTTAATACAGTTATTTTACAGTAAGCGAGGACCTAGCAGAAGGGGAGGCAACAATATACTGTTGTCAAAGAGGATTCATGGGGCTAGAGGAGAGGTAGTAGAGTTGATGGCAAAGTAATAAAGGAGTGGATTTTTGACTGCTTCTAATGGACATTTGTATTAACCATGTTTGTACAGAAAATAAGGAAAAAAACCAGTTAATTTTGCAGAGAAGATCAGAATGTTGTAATATAAGACTTCAGTGGTAGAAATGGGCAGTTATGAATGTAGGGTTGGTAGTTTTAATAGGGATAAGGATGTATTGACCACAGTCCAAGGTCATAGCAATCTACAGGCAGTAGAGCTGGTCAGTTGTGCTAAAAAAAATCCATTAAAATTGAAACATGCAGAAAATGGGAATGGAGTCTGTTTTTATAAGGAAAGCCTAGACCATTCTGGATTTTTTTAGGGGAATGAGGGCTGGAATGGTGTATAATTGCTGTTCATAAGAGAGAGAGATAAGTATAGATCTATATCTATGCTGGGGAGGTAAAAGAATGATTATAGACTGTACTTGCAACTGAACAAAACTATTATATGTTGCCCATGATGAAAGTCAGGCTAAAAACAAGACAAAAAAGGAGGGGTTAACTATTAAAGGCGGAGGATTTTGGAGCAGCCTAGCAATGAGACTTTTTGGAAATACCTCAATAAACAACTTCAGGAAAAGGTGCTATGTTGTGGTTGTTGTGAGCCAGTAAACCAAGACTGTCATATTTCTGTGTCTCAGGGAAGTACAGTGGTCTCAGGGGACATGAAAGAACTTCTCCTTACTCATTGGCAGCTTCTAGTAGCCAGTGATTGTGGAGCATAGGTGGTTTTTTCCTTCATCAGTTTCTGCTGAGGGAGGTATACTGGCAAGTGAGATGGTTGTAATATTCACTTCTGTGTGAGATTTCCTGCAGCAGGCTTTTAAAGTCTAATTGTCAGTAACAGTTCTGCATGTGTGGTGTTTATGTGGGGATGGAGAGCAGGCATCTGAACCTCCTTAAAATTCTGCCAAGGGAATGGCAAGCTAAATCACTGGTCTGATGGATAAGAGAAAGTTAGAGAAGGATGGATCTAGGCAGCCTTCCATTTTATGGCTTGAAGGAAGATTTCTGTCTGAACTCCCCATTCAGACAGTTTCCTGACATGTGTGTTTATTTCCGCAGCTTTCTCCTGTACAAATATTTCTGTCATCCAGTACTGAGCTTCTAGGTCTGACAATAACGAGAAGATAGCTGAAATATGAAAGTGGTGCCCTCCTGGAAACCATTTAAAATCTGTCAAACTGACATAAAAGAGGCTACTAATAGTGCTGTGTTTGGATTTTTCCTAACCTGAACAGGTAAGGAATTTATGTGGGATGTGCTCCCCCTTTTTTTCCTCAGATATTCTATCTTTGAAGAGCATTTTGGGTCACAGAATAGAGGAATGACTTGGTTGTTGTTTAGTCACTCACTGTTGCACTGGATGCAGTTCACCATAAGGCTTGAGTATCCCCCTGTAGTTATGAAGATGCTAAGAAGTTGTTGCAGAATACAGAAGTTTATATGCTTGACTAATTGAGGAGTGACTGCTAACACCACAGAAAATCTAAACTCTGCTGAGGTAATTGCATTGACTGGTTTAGGCTTCCTTAAGTAATGAAATAAATTAACACTATTTTTCCATGTATGTGTTGCAACTCAGTTGCCACATCACATCAGAATTTACAGATCACCTTTGCACATTTCTGGAGAAATGTTGAGCCTTATCAAGTAGTACAGGTATTGTTGTATACAGGCTCAAGCAGGCCATGCTTTATTTTTCCATATCTGGGTTTTTTGACCATAAACTACAGTAGCTTTCCAACACAGGGGCTCCTCAAAACACTGGGCCAACTTCTGTAAAAACGAGATTCCAGAGGAAATGGTTGCAAAACTATCGATCATAGTTAACTATTTTAAGAAAAGGACAGCATGAGAGAAGCAAAATAGAGATAATGGGCTTCAGTAAAGCAGACATTTGTAAAATTTGTGAGAGGATTCTTTTGGGAAGATAATTTAAGGATAAAGATGTGCAGGAGAGATAGCAATTACCAAAAGAAGCTGTATTTAAGACACAGCAGCAGATTATTGTGCTGTGAAGGAGAAAGGATTCAGCATAAGAAGGAATAGCTGCAGCAGAAGCTCTTTAGAGTCTTGAATGTTAAAAAGGAGTTTATTTACAAATTAGGAACAAGAACATCTGGCTAAAGCTGGGTAGAAAAAAAATAGACCGAAGTGTATGGTTGAGCCCAGAAAGATAAACTAAACCATGAATTAGTACTATTGAGGGTGAAAAAATTAATGTGAAAAGATTGTATGAACACTACAAGAGCAGAAAAGGACAGCCCCTTCCTTAATAGACCATGATGAGAAAGCCAAGATATTTAATGACATCTTTGCTTCAGGCATGTCATAAATTGTAAGCAAATGCCTAAAGCATTTAGGTTGTTTACGAGAGCACAGGGTAGGGAAAGAAGAGGTTAGAAAATATTTAACATGTTACGTATATTAAGGTTAGGATGACCTGGTAAAATTGACCCTGGAATATCTAAGAAGCTGAAGCGATATCTGAACCATTAACACCTATTGGTAACAAAAGAGGAGAAGGTTCTCTAGGAACTAGAAGAAAACCCAGAGACCCTATTCGTCAAAAGAGGAAAAGCAAGATTCAGGAAGATAACAAGTCTATCAGTGTTATCCTGAAAGGTACACAAGAATCAATGTATAAAGTACTTAGAGAATAATAAGCTAATAAAAACATAGTAGATTTGTCAAGAATAAATCATGTCAAATTAATGGTTTCCTTCTTTGACAGGATAACTGTTCTCATGGATAAAGGAGAAGCAGTAGGTACATCTTGACTCTGCTAAAGCTTTTGACATGGTCCCACCTAACATGTTTTAAAGGAAAGAAAAGAAACGTGTTCCTACCCAGGGTCACAGTACAGTGAGCACACACTTATATGCTTTGATGTTAAACTGGGAAGCCATTACATGCAGGGCTCTGCAGAAATCATATTTCTACTCAGATTTTCATTAACAACATGAATAATGAAATACACACATTTTCAAACAACGTGCGGCTAGGAGGGATTACAAGCTCTTTGAGACATGGGATCAAAATTCAGAACCATATTGAGAAACAGCATAAAAGGCCTGAAATCAACAAGGAAAAATTCAGTATTTGAATGCAAATGCTTAACCTTGGGAAAGGGAAATTAAAATATAAATTATAAAATATGGAATGAAGATACATGATTGCTCTAATGGAGCCGTCTAATGGGGCCATGACAAATGATACTGTCATAATATGATACTGTTACAAAACTAAGCAAATCTCATGCTGAGAGGTGCTGACAAAAGTGTTGTAGGTAACATATGAACATATGCAGGGTAATTATCCTTCCCTGCTTGACCCTTGGATGCTGTCACTGGCATGGAACAGTTTTGGACACCACACTTTCTCAAGTGTTGCCAAACTGGGAGGAGTCCGGAAGAGAGAAATAAAAAAGGTAGGAGGTAAAGAAAATATGGCCAGAAAACAAGAGCCAAAGTCATGACTTTTGAGAAAAGATTGAAGGAAATGGCTTTGCTTGGTATACGAAAGAGAAGACTAGAAGTAAGATGTAATAGTAATCCAGTAGTCAAGGCCTGTGAAAGAGAAAGGTGGTAATTTGTTCTCAAACACACTTGCAAAATACACTGTGATGAACTCAATGAATTGGAAATGCAATTTCAATAATGAAATTCCTTATATTTTGGAGTGTGGTATTAGGAATTATCTGTGGTGCAGTGCCTAAATATGCTATCATGGCTAGGCTTCGCGAACGAAGATTTGGGAAGGCTCTATCCACATTTGTTACAGGCACGTTGGTGACTTATGAGGTCAATATGAGATAGACATATCCGATTGCAAAAGGCACAGTAGAAAGACTCTTTAGATGGTGTATTCTGCAGAACACGATTCTTTCTGCGTTGCCTTTTCTCCTCGAGAGAGATCCTGCGTGCGTTCTCAAAGGAGACAGCTGTATTATAGATGGTGTGTCTCCAGGCCTCCGATTGGAGGCCAGAGTAGACCAGTTATGGTGATCAATATGGCCAAGGCTGAGATGTTGTTTCAGGGAGTCCTTGTATCTTTTCTTTGGGGCTCCTCTCTTGTGGCAGCCAGTGGCAAGTTCACCATAAAGCAGGATCTTAGGGAGGCAGTGGTCCTTCATCCTTGAGACGTGCCCTGCCCATGGCAGCTGTGTTCTCATCAACATGGCCTCAATACTTGTGACTGCTGCTTGCTCAAGAACAGATGTATTGGTCACATAATCTGACCAGTGGATGTTTAAGATTGTTCGGAGGCAGCGTTGATGGAAGCGTTCTAGGAGACGCAGGCGGTGGTGGTAGATGACCCATGATTCGGAGCCATACAAGGGAGTAGACAGCACTATGGCTCTGTAAACACTGATCTTGGTACTTTTCTTCAAGTGTTTATTACGCCATACTCTTTTGTGGAGTTTTCCAAAAGCACTGTATGCCTTTGCTAACCTGTTGTAGCTCTGCAGTGTTTAACATCCTGCTTTGCAGATGCTGCTGAGCTCTTTGGGCTGGAAATCAGCTTAAAGAAGACAGAGGTTCTCCATCAACCTGCACCTCAGGAAGTCCCCCATCATCCCCATATCACCATTGGCCAATCAGAGCTCAAATCCATCCAACAGTTTAATTACCTAGGCAGCCTCATCTCCTCGGATGGTAAGATTGACAGAGAAATATGCTATGCAGAAGAGTGTTTATGGAAGGGTTATAAAATCAAGGTAGACACCTTATTAGACACGTTCTAGGTATAATAACCCAATCCTTCAGAGAGGAAAAAGGACTGTATGATCCCAGGAGGTCCTTGCCAGGCTTGCACTGCCATTGTTCAATTAAATTAAGATCAAGAACACAGCAGGATTGACTGTTTTTATCTTTGCAGATAATTTTCAGTTCCAAACTTCAAATATACAAGGCTATTATAAGTCATCTTTTCTTTCATATGGATGTTAGACAACCACAAGTAAGAAAGGAATGTGATTAATTTTTTTTTTTAAACTGATTTAATTTGGGGCTGGTTAAGGAATAATAATACATGGAGAACAAGATGTAATTAAGAAACTGTGGGAGGCCTGTGAAGAATTAAATCTGGTGTGTATAAGGAAATCGCAATAACTTCATCAGGCCGGTCGAGCTGGTAGCCTCGTTGGCAGAAATCAGGCTAATTGCACCTACCCTGAAAGTCCATTCTTAAGGTTACTGTGGAAGAGAAAATGGAGGATAAAACAGAACATAACCTTAATGTGAAAGATCAAGCATTTGAGAAATGTAAAGGCAAGAAGAGAGGTAGGAAATCCTGAAGGTTTCAATAATCAGTAGTGAAATATGTTTAAGCCCAAAATCTTCTCTGTGGTTGTCATAGAATCATAGAATATCCTAAGTTTGAAGGAACCCACAAAGTTCATCAAGTCCAACTCGTGGCTTTGCACAGGGCAACACCAAAAGTCACACCATGCACCTGAGAGCGTTGTCCACATGCTTCTTGAACTCTAGCAGCCTTGGTGCCATGACCACTTCCCTGAAGAGCCTGTAACCTGGGCAAAGATTGTAAAGGTTTCCAAAGTTGTCATTTACTCATTTGTGCTCTCCAACCATGTGGTCTAGAATGGTGATTCCTGGAGGGCTGTGACCCTAATCTTCTTAGGAAGCCGGGAATATAAAACTTGACTTCATACTGTCACCTCAATGCTGCTCCATCTGTAAGACCTCTCCCAAATAAAGGGTCTGTATGTAAAGAATATGCCAGTGCTAGTTTTAATCAGGTCTCTAACACAGCAGCAGCCAAGAGCATTGTTTGCTAGCTGCCACAGATGATGCATTTATCAGAAAAGCTCTGGGGTTTTAAAAGCTGATTGTGGTGCCCCAGATGTGAGATGCAATACAAGAATTACCTGTGAACCTCAAAATGAAGGTAGTGGTCTCCTTGCTTAGCTGCTGGACCATTGTACACCATGCAGTGGCTCTGGAAGCTGCTGACAGCCTTGAAGGGGAGAGGCTTTGTGGGTTGCTATCACTGTTGATGTAAAGCTTTGGCTGCTGTGACCAACATAGCCCTCTGTCAGCTAACTTAGGGGTGCCCTGAGTGCAGTGCAGAGGACAAGTGTCTGTGCAAACACAGCATCCCACCTGGGTCCTTCCAGGCACTGCAGTCTCACCCAGACTGAACTGATCCTCAGGGATGAGCTCATGGAGCAACAAAAAGGACAGAGCTCCTCTCACCCCACCTGGGGACACTGCAGCCAAAAGCCTTACAGTGTGATGCTGGAGTTTCCTTCCCCCAAACACTCTCCCAGTTGCAACATCCACATCTTTTTGAACCCCTCTTCTGTGCTGGCACTGCTCCAAGGAAGGACATGAGCCTTGGGATCTCTGCATCAAACATGAGTCGTGGGGATAAGCCTGGGCTCCATGCATCCTTTCATGCAGGGAATGTAGGTGGACAACCTCAGCATAACAAGAAGTTCTGGGATACCAATGAAGCTGCCCCATTGGTCTGGGGCAGAAATTTTTCCTTTTCCACTCACTTGACCAACACACTGTACCCACTGCATCCTGAATCTTGATGACTGGCAGCAAGAGATCTGTTTACAATGAGGTTTCTGCTCTTTAGCAGAAAGCCTGGCATCTGCTATGGTATGCTGTTTAGAAAAGGCATGGAGTAGGAGGGAAGGAAGAAGCTGTTCTGAGCAAAGTATGTTTTCTGAGAAAGCTTCAGAAGCAATGGAAATTAGGTTTGAATGAATTCTAGCTTTATTCCACATTAGGTTTGAATGAATTCTAGCTTTATTCCACATTAATCTCCTGACTGTTATTCTGGAGTCATTATCTTTAACCACCAGTAACTGCAAATGCACTTAGCTTTCTGAGCAGAGGCAGTGAAGTACCTGCACATTGGAGGAGTGGCAATAGATAGTGGGAAATAAGAGTTGGGTGAGGGAGGTAACAGTCCTCAGCAGATGGGATTTGTTAAATCTTTGTTCTTAAGCAGACTCCTACTGTTACTGGTAAAGGAAAAAAAATGTGATTTTTCTGCATGTAACTGAGGCAAGCAGAATGCCTGAAATATCTGATGTATGTCTACTCTGGTTTACAGGGACCCATGAATCCCATGTGGTGTATGCTTGGGGATGAAATAGAGCTAGACCCTGAGGGACAGTGACCTATAGGTCTTAAATGTGTCCACTTAATTTTTGAGAAGAGGCGGAAGCAGCCATGAGGTCAGCACCTTTGCCTGTAAAGCCTGAGGCTTTTGAAGAGTTATTCATGGCAACCATTTATCTTGTACCTATGTGGATTAAATAGCACGGATTTTTGCTTAGAGGAAATAACAGCAAAACTTTGCTCCTGTCAAGAAAGAAGACATAGTATCTTAATTAGCTAAAGCACAGAGTTAGTTAGCTCTTCTGCTAATGATGCCTCAGATCTCACTGATCATCAACAATAAAACAGGCAAAGGCTTAACATATATAGGACTTCTTATTTCTCTACAAAGGGAAGAATTTATGCACATTTAACTTTGAATATTCTTCTTACTGAATTACAAACAATGAATAAGACTAAAATTTAAGAAAAAGCCTTTTAGTCTGTAACTTCAAGCACCTCAACATAGAAAAGTTAATATGCAATTATGTGATCTCTGTTTTTTGTATCCAGTATGCTTATTATTGGACTACCAGACAATGAAGTAGCCTGTGCTACAACCAGTTAAGCTCACATTTACTTGAAGACAGGTGGAGATTTAGTCAATACAAGCAGCATATCGTCCAGAGAACATGATCTGCTTATCTATCTCATCTCAGGAGCTACTGAAGAGATGTCTGCTCTAAGAATGTGCTCTGAAACAGTGTAAGCATACCTATTTATCTAACAATAAATTGAGCATCTTTTGTAACAGGAGTGCTACAGAGAAGGGAGGAAAGATTTGTAACAAGAGAACATCAATAATTTGCAAATGCTGAAAAACTCAGCGTGGCATGGGAACATGATTCCTCCCCCACCCAGCTTAATCACCATCAGCAGTGATTAAAACTTGCCTATATCACGTAGAATTTTTTAGCTGAGATTTAATTAAATAATTCTCTCAATGAAAAGCAAAGCAAGTTGAAAACTGGTTTGGGCTTTCCAAGCTGTACATCATTTTTGTAGCTCGTGTGACTAAGATTTAACAGTATTTTTATCTTGAAATCAGCATAAAAGATTCTTAATAGATAACTGTATAAGATCAGCTGAAAAATAAAGAAATACCTTACATAAATGGCTACTTTCCTGATTTTACGGATAGTAAAAGTATTGTGAGAAAGAATTGGGAAGACTCAATTTTAATTTATTTTGATGTAGTGTGAATTTTTTCCCCCTTACTTCTTTCTTTGCTTCTAAGTATATCAATTCATCTCTAACTTTCAAATTTCTGTGGTTAAAACAGACCACTGTACATCAGTCTTTCTAAGTAATGCAGACCAAAGAGCATCACACAGCAATTTCTGCAGCTAGCAGGGGGTCTTAACTTTGAATTATAGCATGTTTCAAAAAGACATCCTGGCTTGCTTTTCTCTTTGTTACAAATTCTGTTGGATTCCCTCAGTTTTTATCTGTAAGTATTTTGGCTTTTATTAGAGCTTCAGCATACCAACAATATGCTTTCATTAAAAAGCATGTAGGTGGCTCCTCTTCTAAATAAAAGATACATTTACTTTATGATAGTTAAGATGTGCATAGTATTGTGACAGTATTAATTAACTCTACACCTGGAAGCAACCTCAAGAAGGAGCTAAATGGGCACACAAAAATCCTGGTGATGCTCTCATCTTATCCAGGGTCAAAGCCAAAGGGTATTGGTGCAACAAGAGAAGCATCTTCTGCTTTGCTGTGGCCTGGCCTCTCATTAGACACATTGATTAAAAAAAAAAAAAGCAGGTGTGCTTGTGACACTTCCAGAATTTTTCAATATTAAGTAAAATATGGAAAAAGATGGGAAATGTCCAAAAGATCTACCTCTAGTGGAAAAGACTGACCTTAGTTGCAATCCCTCCCTTATCAAAGATATTGCATTGCGTTCGGAGGAATCATTATAACTTAGCAATACCAAAAAGTTATTGGTGGTGACTATAGAGGACTCACTGATTGCTAAAGCTGGTTACAGTCTATACCATCTCTAGATTTTACTTTGTGTTCAGTGGCAATTCATTCCTGTGCTATTTTGGGTCCACTAACAATATTAGTGAAGTGATATTTTCTGTCTGCTACCTCCTAGTTTGTCAGTGTTGTGGGTTTTTTTATTCTTGGTGTTTGTGTTGAGTTTGCATTGCTTAAATGACCTCCCTTTGTTCTTTTTTTTCTCCCTTAAAAAGAAATACTTTCCCATTTTCCAATTGGACAAGGCTTGGAAACCCAATGCCTCAGGTGTTTTCAGTCCCTTTTGAGTTTAACCTTGTTTGTCAGGATTCTTGCCAAGCACCACAGGATGCAAAAGAATCACAGACACATCATCTGGGAATAGATTTTGTGTTCAAGCCCAGACTGAATTGACTTAGTGGTTATATAGGGTACTAAGGAATACACATTCACTACATCTGTCTTCAAGCCAGGGGTTCAGTTAAGTTCAGGAGAAGCAAAACTTAAGATTTACGTTTTAACAGAATTGTCAGGTATATTCTGTTTGCCTACTTTTTTATTCTTTTTCATATGCCCAGTATTCAAGTGGATGTTTTCTGATGCCTAATGTTTTCTAACAAGTTGAATGGCAGTGTCATGTTCAAGTTAATAAAAGCTGTCTGATCACAGCACATTTTGTCGTCGAGTCTTCTTTTGTTCTGAGCATTTTCTAACTTCAAGATGAGGTTAAAGATGATAAACCTAACCTTTGTAACCTAAAGATGATCTGAGTTTGGATGCAAATCTTGCCAAAACTCAGATGTATCATTTAGATATAATCCATAATAGCATTGGTCAAAACCCATGCAATTTCACAGGGATCCTTGGGAGCACTTAGTCACAGGGAAGGCAAATGCCCTTTTTGGTGCCATTACTACCATTTGAGCACATGGTGTTAATCTTAGCTAAGATACCATGTGCTGGGCAGACATCTTAACATAGACCCACATCTTGTTTTTTGCAAGGTGCTAATATACCCATGCAATAATTCGCATTTTTCCCAAATTCATGTGCTCGTGTCCCTGCACTGCCATTTGCTGTAGCATTTGAGCTTTTCAGCTGTATTAATTTTCTTATAATGAACACTAATGGGAGAATTAGAACATTGAGGGAGTTATTTGGTGTATCTGGAGCCAAGAACAACTAGGAAAGCCACGAATATTGTCTTTGGTGCTTGCAGAGCTGAGGATAGGAAATCCTGGGATATTAAATGTTCCACATACAAGAACTAAGATTTAGGAAGCTACAGGTCTGCAGATTGGGAAAGCATCAGGAAATGTTTTTTGGAGGCTTACAAATACATGAGATAGGGCTTTACAACAAAATCATTTCAGGCCAGCACTGACATACTTATTAGATCACAAAGGACTGAGGCTACTGTTAGTGTAGCTGCTTCTGCAGGAATGTAGCCGCACTTTCAGGGATAGATATCCCATCCCTGGAAGTCTTCAAAGTCAGTTTGGATGGGTCTCTGAACAACTTGGTCTAGTGAAAGGTGTCCCTTTCCATGTCAATGAGGCTGGAACTAGATGATCTTTAAGGTCCCTTCCAACCCAAGCCATTCCTCTAGGTGCAGTTTGAAAAGCTGAGGAAATGCCCCTTTCATCTTTCTTTCCTTCTCTGAAGCATTCATTGGAAGACCAAGTGCAATCCAGCAATATAGAAATCCTGTATAAAAGCCATCTTGAATTCCTCACAGCATTATCCGAATTGAAAGCATTCATTAGTTGTCAGACGTTGCACGTTGACCTACATTGGTACTTTCTACATTAGACATCTACAAAATACTGACCTTGTATAATCTAAATCTTCAAGTATTTGATCATGAACATAACTAGGGCTCTACTTTTGTGAAACAACCATATCTGAACAAAAACAGTCTTCTGATAGTCCAATTCATCTCACACTGGATTCAGCCCATCTGAAAGCACCCTGAGGTGTCCAGGCTCTGATGAGCACTTGGTCTGAAGAAGAAGCTTGTGCCCAGAGAGCCTCCTCAGCAGGAATGTGTGATGGAACATCTATTTTAGATTTTGCACAGTGATAGTTATGAGGGACATCTCTGAATCAGCACCTACTTTGATGAAATGCTGGGAGAATCTCTTTGCCTTGCAAAGGATGGAGGTTTCCCAACAGCTTTGCATGTCCTCACAGTCCAATGAATGTTGCATCCAGTCTGGTGCAGTGGGTGGTTTCTGATGTGCACAGCCTACTAACACAGCAAAAGTATCTGCTCACTTAGAATCAATTTCTCTTGGGATATCTAAAAGCTCAGTTGCTGAGGAAAGCCTAGTTCAGTGGCTAACTGCTTTGTTTTTCAGGACTGCAATGAGCATGAGATTATTTTACTCACAACATGCCTTCCATCCCTCTCTTCACCTTCAATCACAACATTCCTGTTCCAAACTGCTGAGTTATTTTTGCTGAAAATTTCAGCAAGAATAAGCAATTTTGCCAGGCACTGAAAAAAGAATACAGCCAGAAAAAAGAAAAACTGTAGTCCACTGAAGACTGTGGGGAATTCTTACATAATTTGATCTAAAGCAGCCCGCTGTGACTCCTGTTCCAATTACTGTTCCTTTTTGACAAATCAAGGATGTAGAATTAAATCAACTGATGTAGAATTAAACCACTTGGGAAGAAGAATAAATCACAGTCATCAGACTGCAGAGTGCTTCATTAAGTAAGTAAATCTATCAGCTTTACATGGAAAAAAAAAGGAAAAAATAACCTTTCAACAAAAGCAGCTCTGAGGGGAGAAGGCAGCATCAGTGTATCAAATTCAGTGACTGACAGGATGTAGATAGCAACAGGCTTTGGTTATGAGGACTTCCTCCTCAGTGGGGTGTATGCTCCTTGTAGCTGTGTCACATTTGGCCTCCCAAAGAACATGTGGCTCTAGTCAGGGCTATATGATAATGCAAAACAACACAGGACTGAGGTCGGAGAGCAGGAAGGGATGTCAAACCGAAGAGTCAGCAGGTGGTTTGAGGATGTGATGGAAAGGTGGGAAGAGGGTAAAGGATCCCATAAGGTGAACAAGATGATTGGGGCCTAAAAAAAAAAAAAAAGGCAAACCAAAACCCCAGCCCTTTCCTAGCTTTGGTCAGGAAAAGCTCCTTGATCTTGGCCAGGAGGAGTTCTTTGGTCATGTAACTACAAGTAGGTGGTGAGAGGGTGAGAGTGGAGTGAGAGAAAAATGAAAAGAATGGGGCACATCTTGCTTAAGAACTATAATAGTGAAGGCAGAAGGTGGTTTTTAGGGTTGTACCAAGCCGTGTGAGATGTGAAGGGGCAGGGGAGGCGTCAGGTGGAACAAGAGGACCAGACATGTTGCTGGTATGAGTGGTACAGATTTAGCAGCCCAAGCTGGTGAGGGTTGCCAGGGATGGGGAAGAGAGGAATGCTTTTCTCACCAGGAGTGTTTCCTTGCACCATTTCAGATATCGCTGAACCAAATGCTGTTGGAGGATGGGAAAAAAGGAGTTAGTGGTTTGATGCTTCCATTCCCACTCTAGATGTGGGCATAAAGAGTATGTTTTCTTGATTATTTATTGATCTTGATGCTCACAGAGAGTTATATTCTGGTAGCTGTGAAATTTTCATGTTCAGGTACAATCAGACCTTGTAAGCTTCTATGGTACTGAGGTCTCCTAGGGCTAGTTCTGAGGCTAAACAGGCAGACCTGCTTTAATAATGATTAGATTGCAGTGATGTCCCCTTTTTATTCTACTCATTAAACTAAATCCATCTATCTACATCTCGTAGCTGAAACAGTCATCAGAAGATGACTAAGCTTTCAGCAAACACTAATCTGAAGTAGCAGTGTACCATTAATTTAGAAATTCATCCTAGTCCCCTACCAATTCCAGTTGTTTTTCCAGATCTATGAACATTTCTCTTTCTTTCCATCTCTGGTTTTAAACATAAACAGATGGGGTATTTAGAAAAAATATAAAGGAAATGCTATGTAGTTTCTAGCTATTGGTAAATACCCAGATAAAGTGTCCTCAATAGATTAAAGAAGTAAGCTCTTAAGAAGCTTATCTAGCCTCATCTCCTGCTATTTGACCTTTATTTTTTTTCCGAATTAGCACTGATTTGATTTTTTCCTGAGATCATTTTCTTCGTGAGTGATCTGTCTTTGCAATGTGTAGCTCTGCCCAGTATGTACTTTGGTGTGTGCTGCAAATAAATGGGTTGCAGCTCTGAGGACAGCGAGTGTCCAACTACCACTTCAAATACTGGAAGACGGGACAAAACAGGGGGGAAAATGATAATTTGAGATTCTGAAAGCTGATGAGGCAGTAGGAAACACACAGTTCTTGTACTAGCATATGTCTGATAGCAAAATACTTAATCACTTAGAGAAAAGAGTGAACACGGGGCTCTGAACTTTGCTCTGCTTTGCTCCTTGTTACACAGGAGGAAGTCAACATAATCTTTGGTATACTACCAAACTTTCTGAAAAAATAACTCTGCAATTTTGAAACAGTGGGTCAAAACTTACTCGAACTCGTTCAAGGCCTGAGAGTTTTAAAAAGAGTTCCTTTGGGGCAGGAACTCAAATATCCTCAGACACCCAACATATATTATCACCCATACATTATCACTGCTAATTTACAGACCAAGCCTGTAAGTAGGGCAAAACAGAACCATTGTGAAAAACAACTGTCATGGGGAAAAGTGCTAGGAGCTTCTCTAGTCTCACAGAGCTTTGCAGAAGGAAGAGATTGTATGGGTTTATAAGAGGCAAGGAGATGCCCTTCAACCATACAGCGTGAAATCAAGTTATCTTTGAACTTTCTGGTGCTGAAAGTTTCCCTGAAAGATGAGAAAACCTTTTGTATGATGGAAACAAATATTAGCTATATGCCTCAAAGAAGTAAAAGATGTGAAGGTTGCCTTGTGTGGAGTTGAGACAAAAGCATCAATGAGAACTTTTCAGAAAGTCAATAAAATGAACTTTGAGGTCCCTCTGTGCATGCCTGCTTAAAAGCTTTCACCTGTATCAACAGATGTACCCTTTTTCCCACGGGAAGTTTAAAGAGAAAATTCCCATTTTAGTGGGTGTGGGTCTTGCAACCCTTTTTGCACCACAAACCCGAGAAGGTCCTACCCCATTTGGACAACTTTGCTTTGCTTCCAACACTGCCAGCAAATCGTGCTTGAAGAAAAGTTTCTGATATTTCCAGCTATTCATCAGCAACTTTATGGATCTAGTCTTTTACTTGAATAATTTTCCTTGACTGACAAATTGCTGAAACTGGTGAAAATTGCAGCTGGACTAGTAAATAGCAAAAATTGCTGCTCTTGTTTAATTGTCAGTGATGCCTGGTTATGATTATTTTGTCACTCTGTCATGGTGGTCACTACAGAAGCCCAAAAAATGAAGAATTGCAGTCTTTATCACAGAGTCCAAGACTGGCATGGACTCTATAATGGCAGAGCCTTCAAAAATTTGCATTTGAAACTAACTAAGTGGTAAGGTGTCAGGGGAGACAGCTGGTCTGTCAGCAACCTGGCACTTGTCGATGAAGCAATCGACATTGACCAGATCACGGTATACCCCTGAAAAGCGGATGACATGCAGACTGCAGAGGAATGTAAACAACTCTAAGGAAGTATTTACTGCAATGCTGGATGGAACAAATGTAACGCAGCCGGGACCAAAGGTCACCAATGAAAATGGGTACAGTGTCACCAATGAAAGTGTGTACAGTGTCTTCTGCTTGAAACTTTAACCAATTATGTTGTGGCACGATAGCATATGAAGAGTCTAAAAGAAACGTTTGAGAGCAATAAAGTTAGTTACGTTATGCCTTGACCACGACTTTTGTCTGTGTCTGTGTCGCTTTGGTCGTCTCAACAGTGACAGTATGGTCTTCAGCAAAGCTGTGTGGCACTAAGGCAGTCTCAAAGTCTATGAGAAAGTCATAAATTATCTAGAGTGTAGTTCAGAGCAGAAAGAAATACCTCCTAAGAACACATTACTCAGTATTGAATGGAAAACTAAACTTTTCTAAAACAGTCTAAGAAGGTTTATGAGAAAACAGTAAAGCAAAGTTTCCATAAACGAATCAAGACCACATTTGAAAAAAAGGGGGTGTCAGACAGTAATATCTGCTAGGAGACTGTCTAAATGTATAAGTGTGCGTGTGCTTTGAAGAACCGGGTCATAAGTGATCTGGTTATTCAAAATCTCATTGTAAAAGAGACCCACCTACTTAGAACTCTATTTCTCTGAGCCTTGATAAAGTGATTAAGATTATGCCATACAGTATTTTTGATGTCCATCAAAGAGGAAATATATACGGAATTGTGTAACTTAAAAATACAGATTTTACTACAGTTTTACAAAAGGGAAACTTGGATTACAGTCATAAGCTAGTGAATTGAACTCAGTTTTTATATAATGCACAAATTATTGATGCTCTTATCAGTTGCATGGCAGTAAACTCCACTGTGGTGAGGCTTCTTGGGACACACTCTAGCTTAGGCCTCCAAGCGAGCCACAAAGTTGCCTCCCCAGGATGTAAAGATGCCCAGAAAAAAAACAAATGAGAGTAGCAATTGAAGCAGGGCTGAAGGATGTGTGTGCCAACAAGAGTTAATGGTCCAAAATTCCAATTTACACTCATTATGGCTTTGCTCACGTAAATGTTGCATGCTTATATTACCCCAGGAACAGTTTCACTGAGCTTCTGTGGAACTGCTTTACAAAGTTAATAATGTATGCAAGTTTTTGCAGACCCATCTAGAGAAGTTCAGTCCAACAGAGAGGGCCAAAGTGCCATTAGTCATGTTTTAAAGACTTAAGAGGGACATAAATGATGTATAACTTTTTACACAGGTTGTATACACACATATACATTTCAATAGCCTAGTTAGTGCTACTTAAAGTATTTATAGAAGTGTTTTGCATTTAGCAGTGGGTTAAAAAAAAAATCTGTGCTTCAACTGACATCTCAAAGGGATATGTAGAGACTTTATTACCATTTCCCCTGAGGCCCTTCCCATGATAGCTGCAATACTGAGACGTAGAAGGTTAAAGAGTGAATGTTTTTAAAGGACTTTGAAGATGAAAAGCTTTCTTTCTTTCTTTCTTTCTTCTTTTTCTTTTTTTTTTTTTTTAATGCTAAACATGCTGATGATTATGAAGGTGGGATTTCTGTCAGCTTCTTTGTTTTGCATGCTGCACTGAAGTGGTTTGCTATGAATTCTGTTTGCTGCCAGATTTTCAGTAACCTGTTTTTCTGCTCTGCTGCTACCTTTTGCCATGCTGCTTTCTCTCCCACGGACCAGCACTGCCCAGGGTGTCAGCTGATGCAGGAAGAGAGTGGGCTCAAGTGCTATGTTGCACTCCACCAGCAAATACCACTGTGGGCCAAGTGGAAGAAACTCCCTGTCTGTGACTCCATCAGAGTTACTCCTTGACTTCAACAAGCAACAGAAACATAACCTTGCAACCCAGGAAATGAATGAAGCATATTGAACAAGATCTGTGAGGCTAACTCTTCTTATCTACAAAGGCAACCCACAGTGACATTCTGCTTAGTATAATACATCCTACCCTTGCAAGATTGAAAAGATGTGACAGCAGCTTTGCCACTGGCAAGTTTGACAAAACCTTCTTTCCATGAAATCCTGTGCAAAATAACAATGTTTAAAGAGTCAAGTGCTAAACAGTCTGCACTAGTTTATCTTATTCATTTAAACACAAGATCTCAGCAGCAACAACAGACTTTGAATCTAATTCTCAGAGCTTCCTGCTGTTTCAATAAAAAAACTTCCCTTTCTCTTCATTGAACTCATTAGGTCGTTCTTTATCTACTATATACACTTCCACAGGAACTGAACCATGGAACAAGGCAAACAGCAGTCTCCTTCATCACACAAGTTAGTATATGCTCATATTCAGAAAATTAGCTAATGTTATTCTACCGGCAATCTTGATGTGCCTAATTTATTAAGTTTTCATTAACTAGACCACTGTGGTATTGGAAAATTTTATACCTAATAGAAGTAGGTTTATAAAACAGTTTATATTGCTAAAAATAGGTTTGGAGTCATTTACACATTTGAATGTGTTTATAGCTGAAACATGAGGATACCTTGAGAAGATGCAAATAGCAACCTTTGGACTTCATTTTAGCCACTGCTAGTTATTTCATTGTGTGTTGCTTTGTTTGCCTGCATTGCTTCTGCATATGGTGAAATGCACCTTCCCTATACAAAAACGCATCCAAGTACTATGACAGAAACCCACCACTGCAAACCAGCAGTGTTACTGAGAGTTTGTACTGAATCAGAGCAATGCACAGAGTGAGAATTTTCTAAAATGAAAAAAAAAATATATAAAATTTCATTTTACAAAATGAAAAAAACAAGGCATTTCTCCAGCAAAGAGCCAAGAATCCTCTTTAGACAAATTTGTGTTAAAATATTTATTCTAGAGCAATATGATGTTGGAGAGAAGGCATTTATACTATATAAATAATTCTCCCTCTTTTTCTTGAAATTATATTATAAATTATCACTACATGTTCCTTGTGCACTAATTTCTCACCACCTATGGGTAAGCAGTCACTTTCTATATGTTTTCAATATAAAGAGTGTCCCTATTAGATATTTCGAGGCAAAAACATTATAGTCAATATAACAGAGGACAAGCCATAAATTCATAAACTGAAATAAAGGTCCTCTGGCTCAGTGGATGTAAATCAGCAGGGCTCTAATCAGACCCCATTGTGTTATACTCATTGGAGAGCTGAAGCAGACCCAGCAACAGGGACTAACTCTTCTGCTTGGTGAACACTGCCAAAAGTGTTTCAAGAATGGCTGGAGTCAGGGTTTCCCTCTAATTTCCATCAGTATTATTAAAATTATTGCTGGGTGCCATCAGACCAAAGGTCCATATAGCAAAATATCTTTCTTCTCCCAGTGGCTAAAAGGAGGTGCTCTATGGAAGTGTGTAAGAAAGAAGGTATCCATAATCTTGAGGTAATTCAGTTTGTATTTATTCATTTCCTGATAGCCTCTGGGTAATTTTTTGGTATTTCTTGGTGTGAGAAAGCATAAGTTTGAGTCGTGGTCATTAAATGAGTTTGAAATAGATATTAATAGAATGGTAGCCTTTCACCTAAGACAGTTTTCTGAGCAAACATTTTGAATGATAACCTCAATACTCAGTAACCCAGCACTGCAGATGAAATATCATCTCTGAGACCATTAAAAATTCTTTGAGGCAATACCTTCTTTATGTAAACAGCGGATAGGTTTGCAAAATAGGAAATTGCATCCTGTAAGAGAATATATACATGGCTGTGCCCTGTTCTACCTGCTGAGCAAACCTTTTTGCATGGAAAGGTGAGACCAGAAGACTACATATCCAGCATCTCTTTGCAGAAGGCATGACAAGAATACTTTTTCCCACACAAAATCTAAGAAGTCAATTTAAAAGGACCTAACTGAGATGAGTACCTACAAAACTTTGCTAAGAAACATGCAGTGCACAAAACAGCCTGCAGCCTGTATGTAGTTCAGCTACAGGGTTAATGCTTGTGTAATTGCACTGACTCTTTGTTAAAGAAATTGTATAAAAGGCTGCCATCACCTCAGCTAAAGCCTTAAAAATTGACTTCTGTAGGGGACTTCCCTACAACTGCCTTCTGCTACAGCCCACACTTTGCCTTTCCACTTCCAGGCAGGACCTACAGTCACTTTTTTTCCTGCGGCACTGCCCCAAAAGCTGCTTGCTAAATCCTCCTCCACCAAAGAATACAAGTCCAAAACACCATTCAAGGAGCAAATCTACCTACTCCTCTCCAAAACATCTCCAGAGGGTTCAAACCGTTGTCACAAAACAAACAACAACATCTATAAAGAAAGGGATTCAGTTGATAACTTAGGAAATAAAATGCTGTATGTGTGCACATGTCTTTGGTCACTCAGCCATGACCAAATTCTGGTGCAGATTTTTTATTTAAGAAAGTGTCAGTTTTTCCAAGCCAGTCAACCACTCTTGACATGTCTCTTCTTAGCTCAGCCCTCCGCCAAGTTTTCTTCCTGTCCTTAAAAAAATGCGTAATTGTTCTATCCTGACAGCTCTTGTGCAGTCACACCAACATCTATTTGCTCTCTCCTCTTAGGCCATCCTACACCAGACCAAGTGGTGTTTCTTTATTTTGTTCTTTTTAAAGTAAAAAAAAAACCCAACACCAAAACCCCTGTTATTTTTATTACCTGTGTGTAACATGCTTTCCTACCTCCCAGGGTCCTTGTAATGCTAAATATGAGTCACAAACTGTGAAGCAGCCAGGGTCACCATGAAGGCCTCCAGGATTCCTTTGGATAGTCTGAATGTGCCAGCTATACCCTCTTGTCTCTTTCCTCTGGCTTCTTCCTGTAAACCATCCTGGTGAAAATTCTCCAAGCTGATCCAGCTACCGGCATTTCAATGGGCTCATCACTGGCTAAATAATGATTTTAAGCTTTCTAGTGAGCACTGTCCCTCTGGGAGAAGTGACCTATTGATCTGCACCAGTTTCTATTGAAAGGAAGCACTAGAAAGCCAATGCAATTAGCACTCTGATAAGGATGAATTACTAAGATGAATTTGGGATCACTGTTACCTCTAATAACTATTGCCTAATCACATCTGGTTTAATTACATATAGATCACTGATTCTCCCAGGAATTGCCTAGTGCCTCCCTGTCTGCCTCTATGTGTTGGTTTCAAGTTCCCATTGGAGGCAGCCTGATCATCAAGTAACTATGAAGGTGTACCTTGCTGCTGCCAATCCTGTGATGGGGGAAGGCCCTGCTGGTATACAAAGACTTCCTCAGCAGGGTTATTGGCATGGTTTTGCTTTGATACGAAACTGGGGAGAAAGCAGCCTGACTTTCAGGAGAGGGGCACTGTGTGCTCTTGTAATGTTACATATTACTTACAGAGATGTGTCTCGGAGGCATGCCCATTGCCCTCTGCTCCCAAAGTTCTTAGTTTTTGGTACACAGACATTTTGTTACTTTTACCCAGCCAAACTGGGGAAAACTGATGTCTGATGGAAGCTAGGTTTGTTGGCTTAGCACCCAAACCCTGAGAATAATTCCAAGTCTCACTTGTTTACAAGTCTATTCCAGCATCATTATTCACTTCAGTAAAACATAAAAGTGGCCAGATTTTTTAGGCAGATCTCCACAGGATTCTAAACCAATAAAACAAGTACTAAAAATAATCTTGCATTAGCAAGCTCCAGGGGTCAATATATTAATTTTTAAAAATATATGGAGGCATTGTTTACATTAGGCAAGACCATTGCTTTTCTAAAACTGCCATTCACTGAAAATAGCCTTTTTTGTTTCTGCTTTGGGAGAAATCCGTGCTGGAGCATTCTTATAAAAAACAAAAAGGCTGGATGAAGAATTCTCCCTGCCAGCAGTGTAATGATCACAAACCAAACATGAACCTAAACCTATTTGCCCTGACACAGCGTATTTGCATTATTTTAAGATTCTTCACAGCATCATCTACACAATATTGCTTTCCTTGAAAGACATGAAGAAACCCTATAGGTGAGAATTGGGGAAATAGAATGCTTTACAGTAACATGCACAAGAGCTTCTGAGGACAGGAGGATGTCACACTTGTGATGATGCTGTCACTTGTACACTTGTCACCAAGGGGTACAGTCGTGTCCTTCGCATGTACATTGCCATGTCAGAAGTCAGCTCTATGGTGCATGCAATTGCCTTGCAAGTTTTGTGAAACTAAACTGCCAAAGAGAAGGATTAATTATCCATTGGATCAGTGCAGCGACCCTTCCAGCAGCAGCCCATACGTAGGCTGGATTCAATGTACCATGAACCTGTACTCCAAATGGACTGGAAAATAAATCGCCTACACAAGCTCATTTTTTCAGCTCTGTTTGCTGGGAGACCTATTTTAAAGCTATGTGTGCTGTGGACAGAGTTTCTTCCTTCCAAGAGAGGGCACTATTAGCTTTCCTTCTGCTGTTCTTAGGAGCAGGGGTAATAGGAGTAGTCCCACACAGGCTTTGCAAGCTTGGTTTCCTTTTGGAAATCTCAAAGAGCTGCAGATGCATTCTACAAGTGCCCCATAGGACGTCTGGCCGCAGGGGTGAGCACTGTGCCTGAAGGATCCCACCACTGCTGTGCCAGAGCTGCATCCCTGTGACATTTATGCCTAGCCCAGCTTGGTTCGACCTAGAATGGCTTGGTCTCCATGGGCAGTGGTAGAGGTCACATGTTGCTATATTTCTTACCCATGACCATTAAATTCACACACACAACTTCAGCTTTTGATGATTTAACAGTCTCCAAGAGCTAGATGGAAATCTATACAACCAACCTTACTAGCTGTACTTTGGCTTGCTAAATCAGTGCCAGTACAAATTTGGCTAAATACAAGCTGTCTGTGAGATAAGGATATCCATCTCTTATACCATCACTGCTCTTATCTGAGTGACAGTGTCCAATGTAGTCTAATGCAATCCTTAAGTCTGCATCCTCCCAAAAAACAAAAGGAAAAAAAAGTGTAAACCACTCCATACAATACAGGATAAAGATGACAAACACTTACTGTACTGTTTCTGAGTTAGTTCAGTTTCACAGGGCTGTAACTCACTGAAGGCAGCAGTCTCTGGGGTTAACACATGCATTAAATAACATTCCTTCTGCTCACTTTAGAAAGAAAACACATTTCCAAGTAAAAGGCTTTCTGCAACAAGTGCTCTCGTGTTGAACTTCACACAGATGGTGCTTATTAGAGAGATTTCCATTCCCAACAAACAATTTAAAGCACCACCTGATCTGCAATTTCAACTCCTCTCTCAACTAAATAGCAGCAAGAATTCACATTGTGGGATTGGAGGCTTACTCCCCCGTATATACTTACAGGTGGGTTCCAAGCAAGCTGCCTCATCCTGTGGGCAGGAATGTGGGGAGCAAGGTCAGCCACCCTACTGAGCAACCTGAGCAGGACATGTCTCTTTGTGCCTGCTGTGATACCTTCTTGAGGTGCCATGGGTCTAACCCAGGTGGGCACTGGCATAAGAACTAAGCCTGTCCCAGCAAACAATGCCACCTTAAGGAGGCTGAGTCACCTTCTCTGCTGTTCCCAGCACCTGCCTTTGGTAACTGCAAGGTCCCTCTTTCTTGCCAGACTCATGCCTGGTACAAATACTTCTTATCAAATGCTGCTGCAGAAGCGTTGCCCTGGTTGGCAGCCTTAGGACAGGAACAAACAAGGCCATTTGTGACCAGTTACTGCTGAAATGTGACTGCCCTGGAGAGTGACTGTGAAGCCCTTCCACGTTCAGTGCCGAAGGAGGTGTGTAGGTCTGTCCCAGGTGCCATGATAGGTGGTCTGGCTATGGCTGTGTGTCTCCTCAGAGCATGTTGGCTCTTATTTCTGATGTGATCTAATGCAATTATTGGGCATTCAGATTAGTTCCTCAGAAGCTGGTTTTGTTGTTTTCCTGGGTCAAGGTCAGGAGTGGCAAAAGGTAAAGCTTGCTTAGTGCTGCTGCTGATAAAGGAGAAGCATGTTGGAGAGTTGTATTCCTATCATTAAATAGTAATTTTCTTTATCTTATCTTAATCTGCCATATCCTGTGCAGGCAGTTATGAGGGTTAAACTGCAGCTGTCTTTCTTTGGCTGTCTTCTCCTCTTGCACCCTCTGTCACTTTTATGTTCATTTGAAGTTGGCAGCAGTGAACTCAGTGGCATTTCTGCATGTTCATCCTTCCCAAATACCCACGCTTTTCTATACTTACACCGTTCTTAGTTGTAAATTCTTCTCTTTTGGTGCTTTGACAATGGGATTTAGCACATCACTATCCCCACCTCTCTGGAGTAAGGATGGAGGCACTGCTCTGCCTCTGACAGAGGCAGAGAACAGCAGTTTCCGGTGTGATAAAGACTTTTGGATCTAGGAGTTATTTTCTGATCTTTACAGAGGAGGTGCATAGATGTACAACATACATTTCAGTTTCCTTCTCGATATTAATACTAATTATTCTTCTTCATAGCAATACTAACTTATCTAGAATCTTCTCAAGCCAGCTGATCGCTAAAGGGGGGAGGGAGAATTATATGCCAAAAGAGCAAAGATTTATTTAATTACTTTTATTAAAATAAAAATATCATGCATTAATACGCATTAGACATTTCTGAGAACCAGTAATATGAAGATTAAGACTACATAATTTCTGCATAAAGTAGGTTGAGCTGGTAAAACATGCAGCCTATGTACTGGAAGGGACTGTATGGAAAAATGAGAATGACAAAGGTGCTGTAGTGGCTTTCTTTTTTTTTCTGTCTACAAAGTTCACCTAATTAAGACAAAAATTATTTCATTTACTAATTGTGATACTGGGGACCTATCCGGGCTGAATGCATACTGACAGTTCCAGCTCCTCTCTTCTTTACTGTCTTGCCAATGCACTGTATTTTGCTCTGTTATGTTGAGGACCCTGCAATTCCTTTAATCTTTGTCTGCTGCATGTTCAACCAGTTGGATAATTAAACACCAATACTCAGGGGACACCAGGGCTTCATTTGACTGCCACTGCTAACAAAGTTTTTCTTTCTGCCTAGTGTAGTACAACAATGTAAGTCACCAGTGACTCTGGTTGAGACTTTATTTTGCCTTAGCTATGCAATTAAGAAATGGCCAGCACTGTGGCTTCACACACCACGTCACATGGATTTCGAGAGATTGCTTTCACTCTGCTTCTGCTCTTGTCATGAAAGTGAAGTGAGAACCTGCCATGTAATTTAAAACATCAGCATTTTTAGGGCCCTGATAAGCAGCACCTGGGCTTTCATATTGCACTTCCAATGGTCACGAGTGTTACCTGTATTATTGCTCACATTATGAAACTCCAGCACTGTGCATACAGACAACCAAAGAGTCTTGGAGAGAGGAAAGAGTGCTGTTACTAGCTTCACTAAGCTCTGGATAAATCCCCAAGGTGACAAATTTTACCAGAAAAAAAAAATCGAAGTCCAATAAAGAACCCTTAATGTGAGTTCTTCTTTGGCTACAAGCTACAAGCTAGCCACTGCTTTCTTGTTCCCCCCAAATACAACAGTATATTACAATAACAGTTTTCCAAAAATTAAAAACAATTAAAAAGAATAATATACACCTCATTTTTTATCGTCATATACAAACAATCTTTGATCAACAGTATAAACCATTCAACCATATAAAAGTCAAGAGTTTCTTATTGTACAAATAGTGCTTTCATAGTTGAGTAACTTTACAATGCTGCAAGGGTACCGTCTGTATCTATGAATATATTGCTTGACAGTTTATAAAAACCAGGACATCATACCTTATATTCGGTTGATTGCATCAATACAAAGCAGCCTAAAACGGGCAATGGATCCATAGGATCTCTGATTATTGTGAGGGATTTTCAAAAATCACTCAACATTAGTCTTGTTTTATACTCTCAGTGTAATGAATTTAAACATCCCATTAATTTCAAGGGGAACAATATAAGGAATGTAGGATTAAAAAAGCAACCTAGGTATGTGAGCCAAGCCTCCTATCATTGTAGCCAACTACTTTGATTATTCCCTTTCATAAAATATGAGGATAACATTGATGGTGCTAGCAAATGCACACTCTAGCTAGTTTGCGAGAGGTAAGGAGAAGAGTCTGGATAAACTCCAGTGTGACTGGAAATGATGTACCGTATTGGCTATGTAGGAACAACGCCTTCTACCAGTCCTATTGCTAGCGGCACTTTTGATTTCATGTTTTCACTTTATTAATCAGAAAAATCCATTACTTCAAAGTGAGAGCTACAGTGAGACCACAGGACCTGTGCTGTTGTACATCCAGACAGCTCCATCTGCATCATGTAAGACCATGACAGCAAAGTTGGCGAAGCACCAAACTTGAATCTTGGCTGAACGCATTTTGCTTGCTGCCAACTGCCTGTTGCCAGCACTGCAACAACTGGTGCATCTTTTGTCAGGTAGGTCTGCAGTTATCAACTTTTTCCCCTGGAAAGCCAGTTTTGGATGCTGTAGAGGGTTAGCTTGGCCACTAACTGTGGCCTGCTATAACCGCACTTTTATCTCCCTGCATAAAAAGAAGGGGTTGAAGCAACCAAATTCTCAATCCACATGGCCATGGTAATACAAGTGATCTGCCTGAACACTTGATGTCAAATGCAGGCAGGATGTATGGCAGAAAGCAAAGCATATCATGGGAATGCCATGATTTCAACTCCCCTGCATAATTAAAGTAATACATAACAAAAAGTGTTATCATTTTAAAATCTCACTGCCTGCCTACACACTTCCTCACAGAAAAACCCATCATTCTCATCTTCATATTATTGTATTTTTTCCTGATGTTAAGCCAAAACATCATGTATTTGCTTCTTTTTTTCCTTGACTACGTCCCTGTTTAGATATTGCATTGAGTGCAATATGGAGTACAGGTTGTAGGTTTGGCCCTGAAGTGATACCTTGTCCTGATATTCAGTTTGGTTTTCTATGGACAGGCCTCACCCTCCTGCCAAGCTCTCTTGGCTCAGTGGAGGTCTGACCCAGCCCCAATGAAGAGTGGAAATCTGTAGCTCTTCTCTGTAATGAGAGGCAGTGGAAGTAGTGATCAATACCCTATTCCTTTAAAGCAAGAAAACAAGACATAACATCTTTGGTCCTAATGCAGCCCATTTGACAAGCTACTTGAAGGTGTCATAGTTTTCTTTTGTATAACTTTTTTTCCTGTTATTTTCCTCGTTATTTTAAAAAGGCTCCTTGAAAGTTTTATGTCAGAACAAAGAGGGAGCACTTACAAAAAGAAGGCTAGAAAAAGGGATCCCAATATAAAATTTGAACCACTGGTGATAAAACATTACAAAGCATTCTTGCTAAGTGTTCTACCCAGAGTTTGACATTTCATGAGTATACAGTTTCCATCAAGGAGGACACAGGTACATTTTCATATTTGGTCCTGATTCAGATGTTTTCTCCCAGACAAATGCTGGGGGAACAAAAGCCAGCGTACCGTAACTGCTCAATTGAGAGGCAGTGGTCATACTAACAGATGTTGAACTCCAAATGTGAAAAATGAGCTCTTGTCTGGAAATGCAAAGTTTCTCCTTGACACATTGGAGCATCCACAGACAGACCAAGGACACCTCAGGCACCTTGTGATGGGACCTCTTCAAGCTGTTTGAGGTCCTGTGACATTGTTGTAAACCTAACTACATCTCCCTGGGAAGAAATACACCCCATAGTATGAATGCCACGTACATTGCTTTTTGCACAAGCAATCTCTGCAAGGGGGCTTCACATCTAGCTGGTAGCAGGGATAGGAGCTACCTATACCTGCAGGAACAGTCAGTGGCCTCAGTGGCCCTGGGCAAATTCAGCAGCTATCTTAGATATGGATGGGCCAGATGAAGCCCTTCCCTTGCATTACTCTCCCTACACAAGACCCTTCTTTTCAAATAAACCATGGGACCACATTTTCTAATGCCAAGGCTTCACGTGGCTGTCTGATGGTGAGGTTGGTGGGATGGGGCATCATTCCAACGCATTCCAGAAACCACCATCTAGATCTAACTCTCTGTCTAGAAAACTCACTGCAATGTTGCCTGTCAGCTGGAAACACAAGCAGGCTCTTGGCCTCTCAATGAATTTACTTCACAAAATCAATTGCAACATGAAGAAAATTTCCCAGGCCAACTCCCTTTGCAGCAGGAACAATCCAAGGCCCCAAATGTAGTCAAGTGCACTGTACACAATCACTGGAAAACATCAAAGATGAAGACTCTTGATTTAGCTTACATTTTCATATACTAAGCAGTTATTAAAAGTCCTAAATTATTATTGCAAAAGGAGTTCTGTATTAACTGCTGCTTTATGATAGACACTAAGGACTGACTTGTATTTTATTTTGCCTTCCATTAAAAATTCCGTAAAAGGGGAAATTTTAATTTTCTCAATTAGTAAGACTGTTAGCTTTTAAAAGTGGCTGTGACATGTTACATTTCCCTATTTAGCTGTGTTTTTAAAATCAGCCTTTTCTACCCACACCTGCAGCTGAATTTTCAAGTTATTTTTGGATGTTGATTTATGCTGCCACACCACGTTTGCCTGTATAAGCACCTATGATCCGCAGGGGCCTCCTTGCTGTTAAATGTGCAATGAGCTGCAGTGGGAAAACCAGGACATTTCAGCTGCTTATTGGTTCTTTTTTTTTTTTTTTTAATTCTGCTGGAAATCACTTGGTTTATTGCTATTGTCTGTTACCCTATGAGCATCACACTGCACAGCACCTGTGCCTCCAGTGACAGCCATGCAGCTGCACAGTCCCATCCACTCCCAGTGCCACTGTATCTGCCCCTGCAGGCACAATCCAGTTTTTATTTTTTGCTGGCTTTTGAATAATTACTGACCTGCCAATTTACAAATCATGGCTTACACGATGCCTATTTACCAGAAATACTTCACAATATAGCTGATCCACCAATCTGGAATTTACGTTCGTACTGAGAGTTTGTGGCTCTTTTAAACTTACATTGCTTAATTTTTAGATTAATCTCCTTGTTTCTAGCAAGGAATTGCTACTGAATCCCTCCCTAAATTGTTTTAATGGGCAAGTGTTAAATAATTTTCATGCTACATAATGCTGGTGGATACATATTGATACTGCTCAGTGGCTTTCTTGTTTTAGCTAACAAATTAAAACAAAACATCAATAAACTCCTTTGTGCAATAGTGTTCAGAAGATTCTGTGGGAGAACATGCATTGTGTGATTTTCTAGTGTTCTGCCTGGAGACATAGCAGCTTTAGCAAATTGAAAAATTATCTGTGAATTCTGTTAAGATCTTTTTTTAGTTTTATGTACATTTCTCCCAAGGCGGTGGGTGGAGAACAGCAGCAATGCCTGTGCATACATGTTGCATGCTTGTGAGAGCAACACAACAAATCTGCTCTCAGGAATGCAAGGAGAAATCTGCTGCTAATGGACATGGGAACTGAATTTTGGTTAGTGTTTTAAATACAAGTCACTAATAATCAAAGTCAAACTTTGCATCCTCCAGACCGCTATGCCTGGGGCTTGGTCATGGTGAGACACACCTACCAAAGATGACCATCTTTGGATTCTGTCCAGTATCACAGAATCACAGAATGTGCTGAGTCGGAAGAGACCCAAAAGGATCATCCAGTCCAACTCCTTGCCCTGCACAGGACCATCCCCAAGAGTCATACCATGTGCCTGAGAGTATCATCCAGAAGCTTCTTGAACTCTGTCAGGCTTGGTGCTGTGACCACTTCCCTGGGGAGCTTGTTCTAGTGCCTGACCACTCTCTGGGTGAAGAACCTTTTTCTAATATCCAACCTAAACCTCCTGTGACACAACTTCAGGCCATTCCCTCGGGTCCTGTCACTGGTCGCCCCAGAGATCAGTATGCTGCTTTATGCTAGACTGCAGTGTGGCCCATGAGCCACTGTACACACACAAGCTGTTAATGCATTTTACATCATGTTACTTACAAAAAGGGTCATTCCACATGACTGTTCTTCTCCTTCCCTCAATAAATCTGTAAAAAGAGTGTTCTAAGGATTTGCTGCTTGATCTTGGACTTCAGATGCAATCCTTAAACTGAAACACAGACTGCTGCATTCAAACCACAGCAGCAGCATAAATTTGACTCTTTCTTGCTACTTAATATAGACTACAGATCCTCTGCAAGTCAGCTGCTTATGCTACCCTCAAGCAAGTTGCCAACATTCAACTAGTTAAGGGCCTTTGTCCCAAAATGAGCATTTGCCTTCTGATCTAGTGGTTTGATTAAAATAGCACTGCCACGTTGCTGGTGGGATGCATCTAAATGACTGACTAAATTCACACTTTAGGCACTTTACTCCTCCTACGCTCATAAGAAATGTTAATGATGGAATAATTTTATGGGTCACTGGAAAGAGTAGTTGCTTTTGCTGCTGTGATTGATTTATACTGTCAAGCTAAAATCTTAGCCTTGCCTCGCCTGCCTATACCACACTGATAACCAGAAGATGATGCTGTGTATTTTAAAGAAGTAGTAGGCAGCCCTATGTTTCAGAAGAGGGAGATAATATATTCCATCACTCTGGATTATTTTTTCCTTAATTCATTCTCACTGCTCCTCCTGCATTGCCAGGATATGTAACCCCAAAGGGACATGTAACCAGCCCCAGCCTCTGCCCCAGTGTGGAACAGCAATTGGCAGTATTCTGCCTTGAAGTGTAACACTTATATATGCCTTTTCTTTGCCACATGTATAAGGGAAAATGATTTCTGCCCTTTAAGAAGGGAAATAAAACTGCTTGGCTAGAGCTACCTGTGTTTCTTGCCCTAGTCAAGTCTAATTTAGTATAGTTCTTCCAGTCTGTCTCATGAATGTTCCAATTTGCCACCATCTGCATTTCCTTGACATTTAATTAAGGTCTGTTAAACGTTATTTGACACTTCATTTTTCAGTTACGGCAACATCTTTAACAGTTTTGTTGAAGAAGAAAGGCATTTTGACAAGTTGACAGCTGCATAAGGGATCAGAAAAAAAAATGTCTTGGGTTTGACCATTAGAAAACAGACTAGTGAGCGCTTTAGAATCATGTATGATTCAAAGATGACTTGAGGTGAGTTCCTTCTGTCAGTTCTTAGCAGTAGTGGTTAGCAGGTGATGCATCGTGCCACTTTGCTCCTTGTGCTAAGTTTCCTCTGGAGCAATCCAATCCATACTGCCCTGGGAAGAACTGCTCACAGCTCCCTTAGGTGCACTTCTCACCTTTGGGCCAAAAGGCAGTATATGGAGCCAATTTGTAAAAATTCAGTGGTTTGGAACAACAGTTTCAGTTCCAGGAGTTTTGGAAAACTATTGGTAATATTTTTTTTTCCTGCTGGTGATCTGAGCACCACATAGCAGAACAGCAGTACAAGCATCTGATTTTGTAAAAGATCCAAAAGTTCTGTTAGAAACATTTATAAAAATACAGACTGTAGAAAGGAATTTGACTGTACAATGTGTACAGCTCTCAAGTTCATCCCAGAGTGGCTTTTTACCATGCTACCATTTGAAAATGAAAGAAATGCATCCATATTTCTTCAGACCAGGAAGATCCTGCTTCATCCCAACAAATGTCCGAGTGCAGGCTATGTGCCTCAGTTATTTCATGGAAATGGGCAAGAAAAGATCCAAACTGCCATCAGATGGGATTTGCAGTTTCAGCCCCCATACCAAAAAGGAGAGGTGTACTTATTGGTGCATTGCAGTTGCCATTTGCTCTGAGCCAGAGTCCATTCTTGCAGCAGCCATATAGTTCACTTAAGAGTCTGGCTTGCCTTGCTGCAAGAAGAAATTCTCCATGGTCATGCCGAGGCTTCAATGTAGTCACTTTTTGGTGCTGCTACCCTCAAGTACTCTGGGTTTTCTGCTGCAGGAACTTTCAAGAGACCATTAGGTTTGGTTTCGTTCGGTAAGAAGTCCTGCTGGTAGTCAGGATTGTCCAGATTTATTTGGTGGTTGCCTGCCTGGATCCAGTAAGGAGAACTTTCAAAGACGGTCTTTGCCAGTGGAGACTGGTTAGTGTTGAGATACTCGGGGTTGTCCACAGCTGTGCTGTGTGAATTCTGGTAGCTGGAGTCTGTGGGGACCTTTGAGTTTGCTGTGAGAGAGAAGTTGTTGTAGATTGGATTCTGGACTGCTGAGGCAGATGCTTTCTTGGGCACCAACTGATTTACATACTCTAGAATAAAAAGAAAATAAAAATAAGAAAATGAAGACATAAAACTAATGCAGCCATTTGCGTCCCCTGACATGTAGTTTCAACCCAGCTGCCACTTGCTCTTCGCTCACAGCACATCACTGAACTTCCCCAAGTGGAAAAGGGCCAAAGGCAGGAACTGCCATTCCGTGGCACCAAATGCACCAAATGCTCTGCCCTGAGGTTCACCTTCAAGAATTTTGTTTGCAAACCAGCAGAAAGATGGCTTGGACCACGACACAGTGAGATAGCTACTGCTGATTTTAGTGACGTGTGGGTGGCTATGTCCCAGATAGTGTTCTGAAATGGCAGTCTGGGAGCTCAGCTGCCAGAAGCTGTTTCTCTAGAAAAAAATGTTTGGAGATGAGAAAAATGACCAGAAAATACAGGGACTCCACATTTCACTTCAGTGCCATTCCCTGCAGGGCCTTTCACCCTTTTTAGCTATGGCATATTCTTGGAAAGGTTGGTTGGGATTTTTTAAGGACACAAAACATCATGAATGTGTAATGCCTCCCCATCCCCTTCAGTGCTTGCTGGCTTGCTTTCTGATCACCTACGCTGTAAGTCTATGTGAAATCATAAACTGCCTTCTGTGAATCCACTTCTGAAAGCAATGAAGCTGCCATAAAGCTCTTTATATTGCTGAAATGATTTAGGGGATGAAACCCATTTTGTAGAGGATATTTTCTCAAGTAGAAAGATTTAAACATATAACCACACATGCAAAGTCCCCGGCTAGATGGCACATACAGCAAACATAAGGAACCTGGCTTGTGAGGGAACCGAAATGAGAAATGGGCAGAAGCAGCCAGATAAAGTCTAAGAAAAGGATATGTGTGCACTTTTCCAGCTCTGTTTGCTAAGCAAAGAAAGGTAGCAAGCATTTGAATTGCTTCCTGTAAAAAAGGAAGGGCAATGATTATATTTACAATCAAAAGGCTTGTGAATGAGTGGCCATGAGATGGAAACACAGGAGAGGTACTCACCTGGGGCTGGCAGGAAGCTGTCATCTATGCTGTCCTCCAAGAAAGCGCCTGTTGGGTCTGAGCTATACCTCTGGACAAAACTGTCTTCCCGCACAGGGTGCCCCTGCTAGGTGAAGTAGAGAAAAACAATAGTAAAGGAACTGTTTTGTAGAAGTTGATCCACACAGGAGGAGTTACTCCTTTTTTAAAGGTCATTCCACTTACCCCATTCCTGTCAATGCAGGTTGTAGCAGAGTTGTTGCTAGTAGCACTCTTAAAAGATAGAGAAAGAAAATACAGACATTATGAGAAGCAGTTCACTCCTAAAATTGCTTATCATGTTTCCACAGTGGAAAAGTTTCATACCAATGAACTCAAGAGGGGAGTGCGGGATGTCGAAGGGCTGTTGAAAAATCCCTGGTGTGGCACAAGATACTCATCTGCATCCACTATATCTTCCATGTCCTCCTCCTCCATTAGGGTGCGATAAAACTTGGAGTCCGTAGGGCTGGGCAGGTGCATCCTATCATCTCCCTGTGGAAAAAAGTCAGCGTGGGAGAGGACTTGCAGACTCCTTTCAAGCCCTTGTTATCCCCTTCTCTGTAAGACAAAGTAATTTAGCAAGAGGCCCAAGATGCAAAATCTGGATCTATGTGTTTAACCAAATTTACTCAGAGTTTAGGGGAACTTGGGCCTGCAATCTCTGTCCGAGCTGCTGTAAAATAGATACACTTTGAAGAGGATCAAACTCTTGTTTTCCTCTCATGACTGCAGTATGGACTGTTGCTGGTCACAGACTGGGACCAGTACTAAGAAAATAGTGACCAGTCCTGACATTTTGTTTGTGGTTCTAGCTGAATGTGTTAAGACCTGGAAAGCAACAATAAATCTGGCCTTAAGTTATCAGTATTATATGTTTTCATATGCATTACTAATAATTTTGGGCTTCATATTAAATGCCCATCAGACATCTTCCCACCACTGTGGTTAGTACCTGGATAACGAGATAGCGTGGAGGGTCACGAGCCATTTTCGAGAATTCGGCTATCAGTTCACGAAACTTGGGACGGCTGTCTGCATCGATCATCCAACCTGGAGGGAAAGGAATGCACAAATAAAGTTGTTTTGGTGATCAAACACAGTTTAAAATAAAATGTAACAGCAGAAAGAGCAGTGCCATGCGTGGAACAAAGAAAGAAGCTACCCCTAAGGGACCACCATAAAAAGTTCATTCACCAGCCACTGGTGTGAATTTCAGCATTTAAAATGCAGATCTTGGGAGTTTTGGGAAGAAGAAAGGAGGTAAGAAAACCCCGTGTTGGAAAAGCTGCAGGCTGAGCCTGTCTCCTCTCCTGCTGGCCTATCTCCACGTGGGCAGCAGATCCCACCTGAGGGATAATGCAAATTAAGTCTGCTTTGAAAATGCTCTTGAAGGAGAGAAAGCAAAAAAACATCAGTGGGTGCCTGCAGAGGTACCATGATTTGACTGTCTGACAGTCACTGCACTGCTTCATGGAGTCCTGGGAAGCCTACAGCAGAAGCCTCCTTCTGTACCAGATGTCTTCTAAAATTCAAAACATCCTCACTGAGGACATTTTGAAATTAACTATATCTAAGCTGTATTTAATTAGTAAACAGACTCAAACAAAAAGCAGTCCTATAGCTTACTGTGGATCAATGGTAGAAGAGATTTAGAATATAGATACTGGTGGGTTTACATGTGATATTAGTTAGGAAACCCACATTTTCTGTCGTCAACTCACAGATAAGCTGATCTAGAGACTCTTGTGTTTAAAATTAAAACCAACAAAAGTCAAGCTTAGTGTGTCTAGAGGAACTCAGAAGAAACACCTTATCCATAGTAATGGAGAAATGAAGTGCTAACATGTCATCTGAAATCTGCATTAGACAAAATCTCATACTTTTCAGTGACATTTTACCATGTTAGAAATATATCTCCTGATAATTCAAGAAAAGCTTCTTGCTTTTAGACAGAGTGAAGCATTTGGAAGTTTGCTGTTCTTGCAGGAGTAGCATCTACTGTTTCTCACTTTGAGTTGCCTACATTTAAATGCTGTTTCTTAAATTAAAAAAATAGTAATTATTGTGCAATAACTTTGAACATTTCAGCTTATACTTTCTGCTTATAAAACAGGTACTGGGATTCCTGTATTCCTTTAGACAAAATGGCACAGCTTCAACAGGGTCTGTGCTGTAGCCTGCAAACATGGGGTGATCAGAGCAGTGAAAGATGTGCAACTGAGCCCTGTGCCAGAAGGAAGGCTCAAACCCCAGATCCTAACACTCTTGCATTTAAAATTCAGTGCAGTAGTATGAAAGCAGATGGGGACACTCTATTGGTTATGTTTTAAAAGCAACAGGTACCCGATTAGGTGCCTGTAAAAATTCCTCCTTTCTACATCTGGACTAACCCTACGGAAAGGCAGTGGGATGAGGTGTCAATAGGGTTCAGCATCTGTGAGGAGGAGTTTCTAGGACACTGTTTTCGGGTCTGGGCAGCTTCCAGGTTAGGTGCACACACCTGCATCCATTTCTTGCCTGCCCTGTTAAGCATGGGATCAGGGTCACCTTGTGTGGTGCCTGTTCCAACACAGTGACATGTGGATGCTCCAGGGTTCCCAAAAAGTGCTGCACTATGGAGCGTTCGTAGTAGCGTGGCTCCGATTTCAAGAACAGGTATATGTTGCTCCAGTGCGAAGGTCTTAAATGCCACCTAGTGGGCTGCTTATCAGTATCCTCACAGCAGCAGGCAGGGATGCAGCAGTTATGGCCTAGAGATGCGTGGGAAGCCAGGTAATAATCTGACATTTTAGCAGGTGATATAGATGGAAAGGGGGTTAGAGGTCCAGAAGCCCTTTGACGTGCTGTTAAGTGGCCAAAAAGTGCTTCAGAGAGTCTCTGCTCTTGAGCTACTTTGCTGCAACAGCTGTGTGCCAAAAAGGGGCCATCCAAAAATGAGGAAGAAACTGGAAGAGGAATTCTGGACCCTTATGTGTATCTGCCATTATAGTGTTGCCTGTGCTCCCGGCATTCCTTTAGTAAAAGGACATAATCCACATATGTGGTTGCAGAAGGAGGCATATTACTGAGCTAAGGGTGAGCCTGGAGGAGAAGGCAGCGTTCATTTTATTTTCTAGACATACAAAAACAGAGCATCAGGTAAAGTGGTTGGTGTTATGCTAATTTATACTGCCTGACCATATCCATTTAAAATAATTGACAATATCAGCCAGTGGTGTGAATGGTGAAAAAAACATTAGTTGGTTGAATTAATGACTCATGAAATCATATCCCATGCTCCTAAGCAAAGCTCAAGGTGTAGGAACACACTCTAGTGTCACCACTCTTTTTACATAACCCTACTTCTGTGCCATTACCAAGAACACAGCACACACAAATGCAACCTAACAAAGGCAACTGTGTTACTTATTCAGCTTAGATGAGCACCCACAATCCGAAATGCGAACTCACATTTGACCATGATCATGTACACATCGATGGTACAGATTGGGGGCTGCGGCAAACGCTCGCCCTTCTCCAGGACAGAGGAGATCTCACTGGCAGGGATCCCATCATATGGCTTGGACCCAAATGTCATCAGCTCCCAAACTGTCACACCTGCGGAGTGGGAAGAGAAGACCATGAGAGCAACTTTGCCAGGAGCTAGGCTGCTTGGCATGGGTGCAGAGAGGTGGCAAGCAGAGAGGGCTCTCCTGGAAGCACTGCATTACCAGAACCCTAACCAGAGAAAACATTTTCTGCTACAATTTTAAAGAGAGACTAATATAACAGGTTGAAATCATTCTGCTTTCCTTTAAGGATTTGCTTTTTCCCCTTTTTTTTTTTTTCAATCTCAGCTAATATCTTAGTGTTGAACATTCCACAAACTTCCCAGCCCCACAGAAAGGAAATAAAGGTTACTGATTCCAACTGAGCAAGTGGTTTTAAAAATGAAAGTTGTCTTTTTGTTTGAAAACAATCTCTTTGGAGACAAGCAAAAGCAGTTTTTGAAAGATGTGCAAACCAGCTGCCTCAGCGTCATTTGCTGACATACCATGGACTCTTGTGATGTAGCTCTTGTGATTGTCTAGTAGCTTAGGATACAAAACAAGATTTTGGATGCCAAGATACATAAATGGATTAAGAGGACCCGAAGCTGTACTTTTTTTAAAAGGACACAGGATCTGACTATCTGCATTAAATATTTTCCAGAAATATAAGAGCTGATGGGGGGAAAATTTTACAATACATTGCTTTGAAAAGTTTCCTTTCCACTACTTTTTTTCATGCTAGCTTATGAATTACACCAAATACAAAATAAATTCTCTAAGGAGGTTATCACTTTGCTTCCCCTTTAGCATTGTCTTCTCAATACCAGGACAGCACAAGCTTTTTAGCCCACAGCAGAGTTATTAGACACTGACTGACAGTGTTGCCAATGTTTTTACGTCCTCCTTCTGGTTAAGTGGCTTTATTATCAGGTCCGTTATAATTCACATGAAGCTGCTGAAGAAAACCATCAGCAGAACTTCAGCAAACAGACCAGAGTCTCTTACCTGCAGCCCTATTCAGGGGAGGGATCATTACCTGAAAGCATATTCTGCAAAACTTCTTACACCTCACTCACTAACATGCAGTTTCACGGGAATTTTACTTTGTTGGATAGGTGATTTCAGCCCAGAGTTTATATATCTGATCTCTTGTTCTTCTCACAGTAGAATGCAAAAAGGCCAGTGTAGAGTCACTAGCAAATCCTGCAATTTTCCAACCCATCTGCAAGAACTGTAGCTGCTTTTAAACTCACCATAACTCCAGACATCACTTTGATGAGTGTAAATTCGGTGTAAAATTGACTCCAAGGCCATCCATTTAATTGGAACCTAGGAAAATTCACAAAGAATCCTTAAGAGACTGATCCAAAATTTACCAGTGATATTTACCACCAGGTGGTATGTAAATCAAGGAAGGAAAAAAACAACCAACCAAGCAACTAACACAGCTATCTGAATGGTAGAGCAGGCAACTTTTGAGTCCCTTTATTATTTTTATTTTCATATATTATGATGAACCTGGGAATGTGTGGAGTATTAGACATATGAGAAATATCTCTTACAAAATAGTTTTACAACATTTTTAACAGTCAAATAACTACTTGTTAAATCTTCTGTCATAACAGGACACAAATCCAATCTTAGGCTACATGACAAAGAATGATCTACGCCCATATGGTTTCTATTTATGGTTGCTGCAATATTTGCAAGCAGTTTCTCTTTTATTTCTCAGCAGGACACATTCCCTCCATCAGCACGTAGTACAACATGAAGGCGTGTTGAACCAAGTCTGACAGGTCTTTCTTCTGCTATAAATATACAACATTCCCTTTCTCTTTATAAACTGCACAGTCTTATTGGTCTTGGCTACACTGATGAATTCAGCCTTTTTTTTTTTTAAATAATCTTGCTTTTTCCCAGACATTCTGAGTGGGAATTTCAAAAGCATTCACTGCTCTGCTACCTCTGCTCCCACTGCAGTCCCACTGGCCTGACGCTGCTTCGGCTGATTTCAGAGGACTTCCACAGGCTTCAAAGGCAGCATGCTGAGATGGCAGCTGAGTGCTATGAAAAACACACTCCCATTTTTTTCCCTTTGTTTAAGGCTTGTGTGGAAGCACAAGCTCTAGCGATTGCACAGCAGTTGATTCTCTGATGTGCTTTACCTTGCCTCCCTCAGCGTGATACTCCTTCTCATCGGCACCGAGCAGCTTTGCCAGCCCAAAGTCCGTGATTTTCACGTGTTGAGGAGTCTTAACGAGGACATTCCTGGCAGCAAGGTCACGGTGCACCAGGCGACGTTCCTCCAAATAGTTCATTCCCTACAATACAACACACTGTTGGTAGGCATCACACACTTTGAGCCTGGACACACAAATAAGTCACCAAACTTCAGCTGCTCTCTGGTAACTATGCACACCACTGTAAACACATGGTAACCTATCCCACTTGCAGAAAAAGGCTGGCTATTTCAATTTACATAATGTTTATTGCAGGGTGAGGATGAGTGCTTGCACAGTTACATGGAGAAATAACTGTTATCTTCCAGGAATCTTCTTGTGGGTCCATGCACTGGCAGAGAGACGAAGGAAAAACAGACAGTAGTGGGTATAGTATATAATAGCAGAAGATGTGGTTCCTTTGGGATTTAGCTCAAGAAATATGAAATCAGGATGGAACTTACAAATAAGGGGATAAATTCTTCTTTCAGCTGCACTTGTGCAACCCCAGTGACTCCAGGAGAGCACAGTACAGAGTTGAACTACCACCTTCCATATATAAGCATCCCAAACCTACAGAGAGTGTTTAGGCAATCATTCAAAGTTGCTGATACTGAGTCTTATTACAGTGTTCTCTGTCTTCTCCCTGCTAACAATGCCCACCGCACAGGTGAAAAATAAAAAATTTAAAAAATCATCATTTTATGTCTGAACTCAGAGTTACATCCATTTACAAGTCCTCTTTGAAAAAGGCGAGTTCTTCCAGTTTCACTGCCTCCCACGATTAGCCTGGTTTCACCATAGCATATGTGCTTTTTTGGTACAACTGCCTCTGGAGGAAGAATATGACTAATTGTGCCAGTTTGACTTCGAAAGCGTAAATTTAAGAGCTCTGTTTCTGACTACAGAGATTATTCCCCTTTCCCTCTTGGTGCATGGAATAAAAAATGTTCATGACTTCCAAATTTCCTGCAATATCTTTTCCAAAACCCACAATTATTCCCAGTCCATAGCAGTAGCTTATGTGCTTATGATTTTATGAAGAGAGTTAATAAAACATTACTTTTAACCTACAAAGCTAACAACAAAATGATCATGTTGATGTGATGGCAGAGGACTGGAGGGAACAATTGCCTTCCAACCTCCACCCGCTTCCTAAGCCCACTGCTAACCTGGACCACCATCGAATCCTCCATCCAAGTCCCTGAGCAGAACTTCACCCGTGCACTGCTGATGCTGCCAAAACAAACCACCCAAACAAACTGGCCCAGTGCCACTATGTAGCGTGCATTGATTTACACAAATAGATCTTTAGCGAGCAGAGCTCTTCAAATAAAAACTCTTGAGCTGCTGACAGAAAACAGGCCATCTTAAAAAACCTAATAATCCCGTAATCTAGCCCCAGTAGGACAAAAAATTTCCTGCTAAACATGAGTTGCCACAGAGACTAATAAGACTCAGAGCTGCTGAAAAGCAGAATATCAGTTTCACACTAAGCTGTTTAAGACGCTGATGGCTGAAAGGCTTGTGCACATGCATAACCTTACACTGAAGATGTTGAACTGCTTGTCTAGAAAGTTCAGCAGATCTTTAACTGTGTGCAGGCTGGGGTTTAAACCATTTTTCCATCATTAGGCATGAGACCTATGTGTTCCAAGAGTTCCTTCAACAGTGTTTCTGCACATGAAGAGTCTATGATCTGTCATAACATCTTGTCTGAAAGAGAGGACTCCACACCTCAGTGAAAATAATGTTTGTAGAAGATGAAAAGAAAACTTATTTCAAAGCTGTGAAAACAGAAACAAAAATAAACTTCCCAGGGAACTTGCCTCCTGCTGGTTAGTTACCAGACATATATTTGTGGCAATTTTTTTCCCCCTCAAAAGTACATTTTTACAGAGTCAGAGAATGTCCAAAAATCTGGCACGACTTTATCAGAATAGTAACACCAGACGCATTGGTGGGAAAAAGCCATATGCATGATTTACGAGTGCTTTGAGGAGAACTTCAGTGTTGAACAGCACAAAAGAGTATTTTGAAGGTCAGGCATCGCTGGCGAGGGTAGAGGTTGCTATGGGCAAATGTTGAACTGACATGAAAAAATCAAATAGAAGCTAACAATTGTGAATGGCAACCTTTTGGGCAAGTAATACCCCAAGGATCCATTTGGGGACTGATTTTGCCACCTTAAAGATTAAAAAGGAGAAGAAGGAGGAGGAAGAGGGAAATGTGGCCTCCAGCTAATCCTCCAAAGGGACTGAAACCAGGACAGAGCAGTAATTGATTAGCCTGCAAACCAGCATTCCCGAAATAAGCAGCATTAAAGTAGCCAGGCTTTGTGGACACTGGCATCTCATATGATGGATGTTTGACAAACTGCAGTTAGTTTTTTGCTCCATTCTTCCACGCTTGCAAATGGCTAACTACCATTGAAATACAGCATATATATTGCTGCTAAGAGCTAAAGGCTGTACTTCAGTCTCCTTTGCTGCTCTTTGGCAAACAGTACCAGGTGTGACAATAAGTACTTTATGGCCATTGCAGTTAGATTACAGACACCAACTCAGTGCCTATAAATTATGGAACAGCTCTGGGATGCCTGAGTGTCTCTCGGTCACAGCCAGCCTGTACAAGAATGGAGCTGGTATTCAGTAATCAGCAGTTTGATCTCAGGCCTCAGAGATTTCAGCCTGAAATTCTATAAGGCACACAAAAAAGGTGTATTCAACAACATCACTGTCCTGTGACACACCCCAAAGAAACTCACTGAGGGAAGCAGCATTTTGCTATGCAAATTGCCAAATTCTATTCCCTTCTCTGCCCCTGTGTTGCATCACATTAGGATCACATTACTATTTCAATAGCAGGTGTTTGGTTTGGCTATAAATGTTTTGGTGATAATATTATTAATAGGAGCATTTTGAAGAACAGTTAAAGTTTGCTCATCAGCATGAAAATGGTAAATTGTTTAAGACAAGTAACCACTTACTGTTATGTATAGGATTTCTAGGATCCAGGTGGTGAAACAGAAAGATTTACGGAGACAGGTAAGTAAATAAATACATTACATGCTGTCAGATCTCTGAGTTTTAGCTGATCTGGAGGTGTGCTGTCCGCTTACCTTTGCAATCTGCACACACCAGTTGAGAAGGTACTGGGAGCCGATGTTGTCCTTGTGCTCTCGGATGTAATCAAGGAGGCAGCCATAAGGCATCAGCTGTGTGATGAGCTGAACAGTAGAAGTGAGGCAGATTCCCAACAAGCGGCACACATGAGGATTGTCAACGCTAGCCATCACATAAGCTTCCTGAGAATAAAGGAAAAAAAGCAATGTGAAACACTCTCTCTTGCATGATACAAATATTTGGAGGCAGTTTAAAATAAGTTGGTCATTCAAGAGGTTGCCAAAATATTATATGCAAACTCTGTGCCTCATATCACATACAAAATACATATATTTCCCACTCTGTGGACCAAGTATTTTCCATGTAGTGGAACGTCCAGATTTTTAACACTGAATCATCACTGAGATGCCACAGAAGAGCCAGTCTCCCACTACTGGTATACTAAGCAAACACTGAACATAAAATCCTGGGGGGATTAAAACTTACAGACCTAGGAAGACTAAATAAATTGAACATCAGCTGGGAGCTGATGGGATTTCACCATTTGGACCACCTAATTGCAAGGGCAACACATTTTGTGAACATTTGTCATATGGCTTTTTTTCCTCTACATATCTTTTCACAAAACTGACTGGAAATCAGTATTTTTGAGACTTCTGCTCCTCTGTCAAGGTTGGTACTAACTCAGAAAGTCAAAGTTGTCATCTAGAACACGACTGACAGTTTCATTTTTTAAGAGACCATATTATTCTTGATGATGTTATTCTTCAGTCCATGTCAAACCAAACAGATTAATAATCAGTTCACCACTTTAGAAACTTGAATATGTGTCTTTAAGTAACATCAGTGAAAATACTGTCCCAATTTGGAAAAGGTCTTTTACACTCATATAGCAATGTAAATTATCTAAGGAAGGTACTTACAATGTGGAAGCCCAAGCATAATAGACCCTTTGGTCAACTGGAATTTCGGGTCTTAGTTTCACAAATATGTGAAAAACTCCTTTTTCAAATCTGGCTTCACCCTACGTAGCTTTAGGTACTTAGCTAAGGTACCCAAGGTACCTCCTTTTCTTTTGTTCTTTTTTAGGAAGGGAGAGACACTTTCAGAGGCTGATGCACTACACTCCAGACACACCGAATACATCCTTTAACATGGCCATCAGGTAAAAATTCCTGACTATATGATTTTGTGTGCAAAAACTACTTATGGTTGAAATTTGAGATCTATATTTATACTGAAATCCACTGTCAAGTGCCAGCTCAAAAAATGGATTCCAATTGGGGAAAAAAGTTAGAGCTGCAGTTATTTGGTTTGTTTAACTAACTCTGTGCCTGATTTACAGTCTGTCACTTCTAGATATTTTAGAGGAAAAGCAATACAAGAGGAAATAAATGAGAATTTTCCCATTCAGTGAGTGGGTCAGCATCCTAACAGCGTCTAGAGTAACACCAACTAATCATCCTTTGGCAATTCAGGCTAGTAGCCCCTCAAAGCCTAAAATAATAGTGAAGACACTATTGGGGCAAGGAAAGGAGCAAATCTGCTCTTTCTAAGAGCTTAAGAGAAGAAATACCATAGCACTTTACTCATCATCTAACAAGCGCTCCACATAGCTGTATAGCTGCTAAGAACTATTATTAAACAAAGTTATTAAAGCAATGACGTTCAAGAAATAAGCAACTCCAATTCTTAAGCAATACTTTCTGGTCTTGGTATTGTTGTTTAACATGCCAGCCTAGGTAAAACATGATGTAATGCAGGTTCTTCTGAGGTGCTAATTCCGCATTTGGTATCCTTGTTTTGGAGCCCCTGGGATGAAAGTGGCCTCCAGGCAGGCAGGTAAAAGATGATCTCTAGCACAACTGCGTAAGTGCTCCTCAACCTACTGCATGTCGGCAGGTCACTGAAAAACAACCCTCTGCCATGAATAGTACTGATTATGTGGGCTGGCTTGAGGAAAGATAAAGCAAGAACACAATATGCTATTCAGTTGTGTAGATATTTGTGGTAGCATTTTTTAGAGAATCTTGCAAATTTGTTATCCAATGCTCAGATGTAAGCAGAGACCAAAACAACTTTATTTCCCTATGCTTCTAAACCGAGCTGTCATAATGAGGAAGGATGCCTGTTTTTTCCCTTGCTTCCTGTTGAGATTCAAATCCATATTGTATTCATTTCACTGAGACAGTGGGGGGAAGTCTGCAGAGTCAGAGCTTTTCTCACTGCCCATCTGCTGCACAGTCCACATGGGGCTGACCCGGGGGCTGAGAACTGGGAAGCTGAACGAGTGGGGTGGGCGTATGGGCCACACAGCTTTCAGACAGCGTCCAAGTGTTGACACTGCCTCTTACATTTGATACTGCAAAGTAAAATAGGCCACTGCCTCCTCAAAGGGAGCAGAAGGGAGCTATTGTGTGGTTGTGGGTTCCTCTAAGTAGCCCAAGACACTAAAGTGGGCCTTTGTTTCAACTGTTTATCTTGGAAATCTCTTTGGTTCGCTCTGACCTGCTCCAAGTATGCTTGGTATTCAACAACAATCTTCTGAATTAGCCCTACCCTAACAAAATCAGCAAGAGCTTGACTGGATTATAAGGGCTGAAGCTGCTGTGCTTGTTCTATACCTAGTGTGTTTCTGTAAGACAAATCATCTTTAATTGGACATGATTATCCCTGAGGTTCCAGTGACCCTGAAAAATTGGTTGTATAGCAAAAAGCTGTTTTGAGAAGAGCTTTTGGAGTCACCTCCCTGACTTCTTTTTTGTATTTTTTAAATTTTCTTCTGAAATATAGAATGAATTCCACCAACCAAATCATCTACAAAATGAACAGGATTGAAAAAGCAAAAGCTTTTTGTTAAGTATCCTAATTCAAATGAAAAGATTATGCGGGGATATGCTACAGAAACTTCTTTTAAAGGAGAAAGTACTTTGATACCACTGAAGAGCACACAGTCCCTGCACCTACTGTTCTGTCCTGTGACTAACTTGATCTGCTGAAGGCAGGATGAAGTATGGTAGGCTTGTTCACTAATCCTTCCTTCAGGATACAGAAATGTAATGCAGTTAAGTCTAAAGCATCCTTTGGGAACAGTGTTATACTCCTTATCACTGTGAAGAGCAAAATGAGGGGCAGATCTCAGAGATGCTGAACAGCATCTCTGCCAGCTCCTCAGTGCAGAGAATGCCAAAGAAGGGAGGGACCCCAGCCTGCTCGCAGGCAGGCAAGGGGCAGGGATGAGGGCCACATGGGTAAGGACCTGGGGAAAGGCTGAGACTGGTCTGGAGTCTAGCTAAACTGAAATCAGGATGGATATTGCTATCTATATGGATTTCTGAAATGAACCACCTATTATTTTGCAGGGTGACTTGAAAAATCTAATGTGCATTATTATTGTAAGTAGCACAAGTGGTGGTTTGTTCACAGCCATTTATCCTGAGAGTTCTCACTACCAGAATTGTCTTTTTGTTAAGATCTTTGCCAGCTTCAAGCATTTGACATGAACCTTCCCTACTGGAGGTGTCATCAGCTGGACAAAACCGGATTTAAAAAAAAAAAATCCAGCTAAATTCAGTTCCTAGCAAAATTTTAAAAATCCATAGTTTTTCCCAAGGCTGAAGAATTTGTGTGTCTGGTTAACAACACCATTGCTTCCAGACAAACAGGTCCATTTGGGACATACCAGGGATAGGACAGACAGATACACTTTTCTTGTTGCTTAGGACTCAACCACAGCACAGGAAATCTGAAGTTACACTGGACATCTGAGTGCTCCTCTCCACGCTCATAATTTTCCTTTCCTTTTATATAAATTTATATATCCTTGGTGCTGTTTGTTCCATGGCTTTAAGGTTTTCTATTTAAGATTTTCATCAGTTCCAAGTTCAGGGAACCTTGTATTTAGGACTCTAGCTCACTTGTTGTAAACTCACATATTTATGAATTCCTAAATCAGTGTTCTATAGTATTTTTCCTTGTTTTCTGAAGTGATGAGCTATACCCAAACAAGAAAATAAAATTCCCAAGCCTCTTTCAGAAAGTGAGATAATTTCTTGTGTTTTATGGCAGAGAAATCAGACAGATGGGATTTTTTTTTTTAATTTTGGATTTATAGTTAATTTAATCCTATGTAAGCACGCAACTAGCTTATGTCAATCTGCAGTGTCAGCATTCAGAAATCATTAGGTCTGTTGTTATTTGCTTTAGTTGTATCACGATAATGGTAATGAATGCTACAGTTTAAGGCCTGAAATATCAGAATAAAGAAAAAAGAATTAGCGGTAAATGTATGTTCCTGATCCCCTCCCTGCTACCCTAGGAGTATAAAACCTGTATTCGGACTCTGAGACACTTCACAGACTGGGCTGCAAAGCACAGTACTTCTAGATGGAGAATTCAGTTTAGGGTGCAAAATATTTCTTCCCATACAAAATCCTGAAACCCCTTTAGTTGTTAGAGAAGAAAATCCACAGATCACTTGAGAAAACAAATGTGAAAACTTACATCAAGTATTTCCTTGTTGGCTTTTGGTGATGTAGCCTCTCTCAACTCTTTAATAGCAACAGGAATTTTAACCTTCTCCCCTTCTGGGATCCAAAGTCCCTACCAAAAGAAGTACAAAGAGTTATTCAGTCTCATATCTAACAGGTTAATTCTCACAGTTATATACATTTTACATCTTCTGAGTAGACTTACATGTTCTGAGCAACAGGAAGACATGGCAAACAACAAAAATATGCAAAAACTATGTCTTATGTATGGCTAAAAAATCCTGTTAATGTGGTGGTATTTCTCTTTCAGCCACCTCTACAATATTTTTTTGAATAAACATGTTCATTAGTGTCCCTGTACAAATAGCCCAAGAGATGCATAAAGAACATCTTTTGTAGATGGAAATCTAATTAATAAGAGCATCACAGCAACTGCATGTGCAAAACCTTGTCACTTCCAATTTATAAATCATGGGATGAAAAGAATGAGCATTTTTTCATTCAAACAAGATGGTATCTATCCTGTACAAATAGTCCAGTCCTATGCAGTGGCAGGGAACTCTATGTCCAGGTGGTACAGTGCTCTACATCTATAGTATCAGGAGGCCATTTAGGTGGCAGGTCAACAGCCTGGCACTGTGAGGACATGCTGCTGAAGTACCCAGCAATGTAGGTGCACATCTTTTCGTGGCCCTGAAGTTTCTAGTCATAGCTGGAAGCCTGCTTCAGAATACAGAGCTTTATAAAGAGATATATCAATCTACAGTTTCAGTACTACTGGCAAAGCCTGAAACACATATCCTGAATAAAAGGAGGAGCACAGAAAAGTGGAACTTGATGAAGAAACACAGGGGATATATAAACACCAAGAGAAAAAACACCTTGTGGACCTATACAACTGAAGGTGTGTAGACACTTCAACACATCTGAGTCAGTTCTAATGAAAGAGCGATTGAAAAATTATAAAGACAAGACCCCAGATGACACACAAAAATAGCTTAGCACTAAGCTGACCAAAATGCATTTATTTTTTTTTCTTAATATTCTCAATACGGTGTATTTGACTGTGGTAGTTTTCAAATCAAGATCTTTGTTTTCCAGGTTCAGCAATGTGGCTTTGGCAACACCTTATGTAAACCTTCTCCTGTTACCCAATTCATAACTCAGCTAATGATGATTGAGTCATCTTTCTACCACTCAATAGATATATGCTACAAAATCTAGTTAAAAAGACCCCTGCACAATGGTCAGAGCTCCCATTTCATACTTTGTTTGGGTGGCTTCTGCATGAGGGAGTAAGATGGAAAGGAGAAGAGAAACATGGTGATCTTACCTTATAAACAGTGCCAAAAGCTCCAGAGCCTAAAACTTTGACCTTTTTAAATTCTGTTTCCTTTAAAATTCTCAGATGAGCCTGGTTTGGTGCCTCCCCGCTGGGTGTCAGTGGTTCGACAAGCTGGTGCAGACAGAAGATGATGTTAGAAGGATGTACAGTCTAGAAGGTTGAACACTTTTGGGAAGCAAATAAATCCTTCCTTTAAAATAATGAACATTTTATTTCCTGTGAAGTTTATGGGAGGATAGCTCTGCTCTGACTCACAGGAATCTAAAAGTTGCTCCAAAAATCACAGAGTGGTGACTGCCATTTTGAAGGAGAATGAAGGAATACAACTACTCAAATGGAGATTTGGACTTCAAAGCCTTAAAACACAGCATGAAAAATAATGTAATTGCAGCAGATCCTAAAGGAGATTTTTTTTTTTTGAACTTCTGAATACATTATTAAAATGTTTAAAATAATGGGCAAGAATCACCTGAAACCTTTCAGGTCTGCTCTTGTTTAACTGGATGAAATTCCCATGGTACACCAGACCACAGGGTGTACAAGCAGCAACTGAAATTCTGACATTGATTTTCCTCAAGAAAAAAGATGTTGAATTGGCTATTAATTTTTTCAAAATTTGATCTAAGCCTTATAGCAAATAGTAGTAATGCTCTCCAAACAAAGATATTTAGCACTTTTATGATGCATAAGTCAGCTTTTTCCCTTATTGTTTTTCGTTTTGCCTTTCCTTTGAATGAAACCATATTTAGCTAGATTCAATCTGATTTTAGTGGGTCAGCAACCTTTCTGTTGTGATGAAATATCCTCATTTTGAGGAGTCCAGAGGTTACAATATGAGCTGAGCACAAACTGAACTCTATTATCACAACTGTAGAATATAGTGGTATGTAAAAATATAGTTACGTAGTGCACTGAAAAACAGGACTTTTTTTTTTTAAGGGTTTTAGTAGCTGACTCTGCAAATCCAGCAAGTACTGAAGGAAGCTGCAACTGGGATTTTAGGAGAATATTAAAAATAATTTGCTAATTATTTACTAGGACTGGACTAGAAAGAGAAGGGGGCTGATCATAAAAGAGCAGCTTCAAATCAGGATAAGGAATTTTACTGTTTTATACATGAGGTACCCAGAGGGTGATGCTGTAATGCACACAAAGCCATGCAAAACGAAAAAGCAGTGTAGAAACCTTGTTCATGCCCAACAGGGTGAACCATTCACTTTGATGGCTTTGAGGGCTTTTTGTGCTAAAAACAAACCAAAGACATAAATACTTCCTCAATTCCTTTCCCTGATCTCCTTTTTTTCTGCAGGATCAGGCATGCACCTGATCAAGGGGTTAAAAATTTCAAAAGTACTCCAAGCTGCCACAGGAGCCTCAAGGCTTGTCTGAAGGGACATGTGATTTTAGGTTGAAGGTCTACATAGCAAGGTGGTATGGATCAGCAAACACATTGCACCTCACCCTGAAGGTATAGTTTTTTTTCTGAGTAGATAATCTCAATAACTATTCTTTGGGATTGAGACATCTTTTAAAATCTTTTGAAAATTATATCCAGAGGGATCAGATTTGAGATTAACTGAGAAGGTGACAGATGCACACCGCCTCTTTTCTGCGTAGCATAGCAGACACTGTGTTTTCCAAGCCAAGGGATAGCTGAAGTACAAGGCAGATGCATGGAGCTTTAATTCTCTGGTAAAAGGAGGATGGCCCCTGCTGCCCCAAACAAAGCAGTGGGTGTTGCAGCTGTGCCAGCAGCGCTCACCTCCCTCTCCTGCAGCAGCCGGCGCAGGGTTCGCTTTCTGACAATGTGGCGTCTTCGTAAGTAAAGGCCGATGCCCAATCCAACCACCACCAGGCACAGGAGACCTCCAACAACACCAGCTGCGATAGATGGAATTTTGGAGCTGCAACACAGAAGGAGATCCAGAAAGAGAAAAAAATTCTTAGGTGTAAGATTTTAAAGATGCCCTATAGAGGTTGCATGAAGCCTTAGGTTTTGATCAAACACATGCTCCGGACAACCACGAAGAGCCTACTTGACATTTTCAGATTTCTTGGGCATCTGTATTTTTAAGTTTCTCATCCAGTAATCTGTTCAAAATCTTCACTCTTCTCTCAAACTTGCAATTGGAATTGATCCTTGTAGCTTAAGAGAAGGGATTTCTTCTCTCTCTGACAAACCCACCAAGCACATGAGCATCAAATCTGTGATGCCTATGTACTCCAGCTATGGGCAGCCTGCATGTGATCAGACAAACAAAGCACATGGAGAGGAGGAGATCTGGGAAGGCATAAGCAGTTGTGATATCTGCAGTGAAGCTGACATCTCATCATTATTGAAGGGGCTGTAAGAGACGCTGAATGTGAGATGATCTGCCCTCCCAAGTACAAATGTCTGAGGCCAGGTATTGTGTGTGCCATCCCCATTGTATGTACAGTTTGCTGCCTCTTAAATTTCAAATTTAAGTTGAAAAGAAGAACCTGGTTTCCGAGATTGTTTTTTTGGTTTGTACTTAGATACCCATGCCAGCTTTTTTCTAAGTTGCCCCAGGGATTCCTATTAAATGCAGTCACTTTTTAGCATTACTTCTAGGCTGAATTTGTCTTGCCATAGCATGGCTCTGTGGGAAGAAACGAAATCCTTCTCTTTAAGCAAAAGAAGCCTGTTTGCTTGTTGTATGACCTTGAGCATGTCATGAGGCCAAACAGTGTAATATAAGAAGATCTAGTGTGACAAATGAGCATCCATCTGGGAACAGAACGGTTGGAGATGTACAGATCACAAGCCCTCTGTATGTCTGAGTCCTCTGTAATGCAGGTAACTATATAAATCCTAAATCTCTCTCTCTCTCTCTCTCTCTGTCCTTCATCCTTTCCTCTTCCATCCCCTCTTTTTGTTGTCCAGTAACAGATTCCAAGTCTCACCTTGACAAAAAAAGGCTAAGCAGAACAAGACTTTGAAGTCTTGTGCCAGTAGAAATATTTCTCAGTTCTTTAAACCATTTTTATAGGTCTGAGCCTGCTTTAAGCTGTCACTTCCCTGTACAGAGCTGAAGACTTAAGGCCCAGCCTCACAGTGTCCAGTGTGGAAATGTAAACATGCATGCATTCTTTCCAGCTCTGCCATTAATTGTAGCAAATGAAATACTCACCCATTTGGACAGCCTTCAAGACCTGGCCCTTTGCACCTGTAAAAACAAATGAACATTACAAACATAGTAGCTCTGGCCTACATACTTCTATAATTCCAACTAAGAGTGCTACTGATTGAAAAGCTTGTGTTTCAGAGCAGTCCAAGTATTAACATAGGAATTTATAATACTCATACACTCCACTAAATATCAGTCAACGACCTTGCTCTAAAAATCTTTTATCTAGAGGAGTAGCTATGCTGCATACTCAGTTTAGAGAATGTTTTAAAACAAATTTCTATCATGTGGTAGAATGGGGGAAGGACGTAGATACACAAAATTCATGGATTCCCTGGCTCTGCATGGACATCTGCATTAGTGCAGGAGCTCAGGGCTGATTGTAGAGGAGGAAAGAAGTACATGTGGAAAGGATAAGGACAGAAATACACGTGGAAATGTGTCATTGGAGACCCTCCAGCATATCCTTGTTTCCTGATAAGGTAAAGATTTCAATTTTCAGACTTCCTATTGCAGTAGAAAACAGGGACTCCCATCAAAAAACCAGGATTTGACAGCACTCTCTCTGGCTATAGTTTGTAGGCATGTGTCCATGACATGTTTCTTTTAGAATCTATAGTCTTATGTTACTGGTAATGTAAACAGGTATAACAGCTATCTAGAGAGCCAGGAACTCTACTAGCAAGTCTTTCACCCTCCATTTGAGCTTAAAATTCTCAAAATTAATTTTGGCAGCCCAATGCAAAAAACAACACGGACAAAAACACAGTGACTGTGTTCACTTGATGGTCTAATGGGCATGAGAGGCACTCTGAATTCCCCAAGTGCTTCTGGGCTACGAGATGTATGCTCTTCATGGGAATTGTGGTCTTTGTGGTGTCTACTGAGGAAGGAGAGCATTACAGAGAGGGTGACATCACCTCTGAAAAACAGAGTACAGGAAGGAGTAAAGTCCAGTTTGTGGTATCCGCTCGCTGCGCTGACTTAAAGAAAATGGATCATCTCAAAACAAATTCAGAGGAGGTCAAGCAGGGGTTAAGGAGTGAGCCCATGCCAGGAAAACTGCTCTGAAATCCCTTTCACTAAGAGGAGGAACCAGAAAAATTTCAGAATGTTAGGTAGAGCTGCAGATCTTATAACTTGGTCTAGGTCTGGGGAAGGAAGAGGTGAAGCAACTACTCATTTTAATGGGTTTTTATTTGTTTGTTTGTTTTCATTACTCTGATCTTCCCTCGTGTATTTGTCTTGTTTCTGGGCCAACACAGTGCTCCAAGACCCAGCGTCTGGAAGGTCTTGTAAGTTCACTGGGCTCCCATGCAAGAATGTGCATCCTGGTGTCCTGGACATGCTGGAAGTGCTGTGCATACCAATTCCCAGATCCTGGGTACTCAGCCTTGTTAGTTTTCCTATCTGCATACAGCTTGCTTTGTTTGCTGAGTTGTGTAACTAAGTACAGAGACGCTGCATGTGCAGAGCAGAACCATCAGCTTGTTTATGGTCATAGGAAGCAGATCTTGCTTTGGGTGCTCGATGGAAAACTGATCTAAGACTCCAGATCTCATCCTATCATGCTCTAATGCCTGGACATGAATTTCTACATCCTAACGTAACAAAGCATGTGTGGCTGCTCTTGAATAAGAATGTGAAATTAAAAGACCTCACTTTATTTCAGAATATGATTATTGTCCCTCAAAGTATCTCTTCCTCAAAATTCTGGTTTGCCATGCTACTTTATAATGGTAAGTCCTCTATGTGCTTTATAACAGCAAACAGAATTGGCTGATAGTATCTACAATCTGAGGAATGACCGACCAGTTCTTTTCCTACACTTCAAAGCAGAAACAGAAGAAGTGTAGGTTTTTATCTGTCCCCTTCTTTTTCCCCATCAATATCCAGTCTGGGTGGATAAAGTAAAAAGGTGTCTGGGAAGAAAATGACAGATCAGCTTGTGCTTTTCAAATCCCATGTTGTTTTTTGATTCATTTCACAAGTCAAAGAAGACACAAAGCCTATAAGAAATATCCATCCAGGACTACATATAACTAACTATCTTTCTTATTATGGAATTTGATGATGACACTCAACATAAGTAACTCAAGTTTTGTGGAATCTAAACAATCATTTTTTCCATTCCTGAGTAATTTTTCTTCTCGTTACAGAAGCTGAAATGAGACTTAGGTTATGAATTGCCTGAAGATCATATGGATATATCAGATGGATATAGCAGCAGTTGCAGTCTCTGAAATATTTCTCTACTTATTGGAAAATTATTACTGTGTACAGTTCCTGAAAACTGTTTAATCCTGAACTCAGCATTTCATTTGTCTATGTAAATATTACTTGTCCCAGTGCAGACACAGCTATTTATTTCCCAAATCCATCAAGACCTTAACAACTTTGTCCTTGACCCATAGTTCCTAATTTGATATAATACATTAGGTTGCTATGATTTATGGCCTTTCAGAAAGGACTAACACTATAATAGCCTAAGTTACTTCACAGTCATAAAAGAAATTAAAAACCACTGGGCTTTTCAAAGCTTTACAAAAACTTTACTCTGTCCTTTCTCATTAACCTTCCAAGTGTGACAAAGGCATAGCATTTGCACTGTGCTGCTGCAACCTTCCCTCTCGGATCCCCTGGCCTCCTTCTCACCTGTCCCAAAAATCCCTTGGCATTTAACATGAAGACTGGTGAGACACATAGTGTTGGTAGCAACTGCGGAGGCAGGATGTGTCAGTATTGGCTTCTCTTCTCCTTGCTCATTCCCTCCAGTGGTTGCGTCTGTGTCTGAGTTTAATTCCTGTACTCTGTGAGACCAAATCCTTCAACACTGAGCAGTTCAATTAAGCTAGTGAGTATCATTAGATGCTGAAGGTGTAGACGAGGTAATTCCAGGGCTTTTCAGATGTTGCTTTCTTTATTGTAGCACATACTCTCAGCTGTACTAGAGGCATGGCAAAAAGAAGCTTGTGTACAAAATCCCCAAGAGAGTACAGGAGAATTGAGAAAGAAGGGGTCTTTTGGGCTGAGCAAGAGAAAGCTTCCTTCATTCTATGTCCTAATGAAGGCTGAAAAACTGACTTAGCAAAGAAAATGAGTCTAGAAGGGATTCTCTGTGGCATTACAAAAGAAGTGACGTACTACCAGTACGCTTACCTAAAATGAAAAAACAAAGTTTGTGACAAAACTCAGCTGAGAAAAGAAGTCCTTTACTTGCAGCTTCTTCAAGTAAGGAAAAGAGAGAGAGATCCTGGGAACCCTTACTTGCATGACTACTGAAGTCAGCACACTTAATCATGCTGATAAGATTTTGTGGGCTCTAGCTGTGAAATTGGACAGGGACAGAAATGAAGTTGTTGTTTCTTGTCATGCAGGAATTGCTGAGACTGTGGTTTCTAAGGATGCAAAAACTTTGTGAGACAGATGTTTTCCACCCACTGCTGAACAGATCCCATTCCCACAGCAAAATGAGGGAAAGGCGTGAAGAGAAGTGGCGTTACTGATGGATTGCCTTTACTCATCAATGCCATTGGCCTCAGATGTACCATCTGTATAGCAAAAATAGCAACACTACCTCCTAGCTCTCTCGAGCCGTTCAGGTATACAGCTTACTTCTTCTGCCCCATTTGGGCAGCAGCTCAAATAGGGTGATTGACCATGTTTACAATATAACTGATGCAAATTCAGTCCATGTAAAAGATGAAATTGATACTACTTTTTATTTTCTGCCTTAAAAACATAGGGCCAAATACACAGAGACATATGTTGGGTACCTCTCATTTTAAAAAAAATTCTCTGTACTGTAACCCCATCTCCTGCCAGACTCCTGTGGTACCCCATCCACTGTCAAAGCCAGGCAGGAATTGATTTCTCTGATGAAGTCTGCTCTGGGAACTTGCTTGTGCACTAAAAGCCACTGCATGACTTGTCGTTGCATCCCTGTCTGGCAGATTACATTCTCCAAGTCTGCATTTATTTGAGTCTAGTGTTTGATCTCACTACCAAGGCCGCATAGTGGAAAACTTTGTTCAGATGTGGTTACTCATTATGCTGTGCCACTAATCAGCTGCATTTCCATGTGGCCATTTAGAAGGAGGATATTGGATCTCTGTGGCCAGTTTGTATCAGAAGGGACTATTGAGGTCATTAATAAAGAGCAAACTTATGAAGATCCCTTTTCAACTGAGACAATTTGTTCTCAGGCATTGCAGTGGGAAGCCCTGATAAGCCTTGCCTGTGACTATAACAAAAACGGGGCATCGCTGTAAATTGCGGCAAATCTACACAGCTGGTACAACTACCATCTGAAAACCAGCGCACTGAACTTCACTAGGAGCACTAGAAAGGGCTGTTCCTTGCTAATTTCACCCTTCATATCCTCTTTTCCATGAAGTCGAGGACCTGGTAGTTGGATCAGCGAACACACAATGGGATGATGGTTGGTCTGAATCAGTTATAACTTCTCTCTTGCAACACATATTATAGGCATACTATAGAAAGATTTTGGATCAGACAGACCTGCAGGGTAAAAGGCAGGGCCTGGGAAGGACAATACACCAAATGTGTGGTTTTTTGCTCTGAAAGCATCACAGTCCAGCAACCAACTCTGAAATCCTAAAACCTTTTACTGCGCATCCTATGTCCTTTGCAGGTTGGAAACCAGGAGAGAAGACAGTTGTTACTTGTCATGTAGGCTAACTAGTTCAATTCACAGCTTGTTCCACGTGGTAGCTTAAGTGTGCCCCCAAATAAGGACAAAAATGGGGTTACTGTGATGCCCATTAATAATGCCACACTCTGGAGGCAAGCAAGGCTTTGAACTCAGACCAAGTGCTAGCACATGGAAAGAACGGAGAAAAATTAAAACACCATGTTATCCCACTGGGATTTCCCTCCTGAAAATTGAAAGGTGCAGATAAAGATGGGCCATAGGAGTTCAGCATCCACCAGATGTCACTGATGTTCCTCCCAAAACTAAAGGACCCAGCAACAAGTCAGGTGGGGGAAAATAAAGTGCATCACTGCTGGGTGAGTTCTGTAAAATTCCAGGAAGCTTTCTATTTAAGTTATAAAACAAACCTGTTTCAAACCCCCTAAACCATTTTTTTTCTGTCTTCCATTGAACTTTTCCTGCTGTGTACTCCTGTGTACTCCTGACCTCTCTTGTTCCCTGCTAGTTCTTCTCAGTGGTTTGACATGGGACTGTCAGGAAGAGAAAGAGCTTGAGATGAGCTGTTCCCCTATTTCTTTTTTTCCCTGTCTCCATTCAGCCAAGGTTTTACTCACCCTCGGGTGCAGTTTGGATGGCAGAGCTGGCAAACAGCATTCCCGTCGGCATATTTCCAGACAAGGGTGTCATTCTCACCCAGAACCCCTGCTGGGCAGGATTTCACGCAGTGGGGGCCATCTATAAAATGGGCACACTTCATGCAATTGTCAGGGCCCTGCAAAGAGAAGCAACTTGTTTATAATGCCCTTCAATCAGCCTATTCAGGAGAAAATTCAGAAGATAAATCTAAATCCCTTCCACTGCCAGAAGTTTTCAGCATCGTCTGGTTTTATTGCCTTGCTACCTGATATTCTTGCAAGTAATTGCTATTGTAGGATGGACCACACAAAAGGTAGTCCCTGCTCTTTAAAGCTAGTATTTTCTTGCATTTCAGTGTTGCTTCTTTTATCCTGGTTTGCCTTCTGCCTGGTTGGAAAATGTATATTTTTCATTTTAAGGGGAATAATTTAATGACACCTCAGTAAGGCTTTATCTGAAAAGCATACGGCTTGGCAGCTACCTGGTACAATCTGCCATCACACAATTTAAAACATTGGACCTGGACCGGCTGACACCTCCCTGAAGTACTGGCCTCAAATCCTTTACCTGGTTTCTCAGCACAGGTTCTTTCCTCTGTTAGAGAGAAGCATGGAGTAATGAAGGCAACCCAAGGAGCGCATGAATTTTTTTTTACTTTGAAAAGTGCTTAGTTTGTGTTTAAAGGAATTGCCTTTAGCCATTTTTGGCAGAACTGTTTCATGTTCACCATGAATGACCTAAATATTTTAAAGCAGGGGAACTAGCAATTCTGGGTCAGATTCTGCTATGGAGAAAAAACAAACAAGATCCAAGTGCCAGTTACAGTGGGACTACAGTAATACATGCTATAGGAAGATTATTTTAATCACTGTAATGTCTAAGGGCCACTATAATAGACTGATTACTAGATGCTGGGCAAATATGGAACAGGGGGGTGGTCATCGCCTGAAGGACCTTATAATGTTAATAACATCCCTGAAGACATGGTGCTAGAAGGGAGGATGGAAATGCTTCACATTACTGAGCAGTGACTCTTCAAACTGATGATGGGCAAGGGTCAAACACTCAGAGGCTGCTAGGAATGGCAAGAGATGTTTAAAGAGTTGGGTCAAATAGCACAGAGGAGGACCTGTGATGAGAGCAGGAGATTTGATCTCAATTACAAGAAAGAAAAAAAAAAAAAAAGAAAACTGGAGTTTTACAAATAAGATACAAGTTTGATCTAACTTGTTCACATCAGCATGGCAGTTCAGTATACACATGTCCCTCAAATGTTTGCCAAATTACTATACTGTCACATACATAAGTAAGTCTTTTTTTCCTATGTAAAAGACACAAAAAATTAAAGACCCTACAATGCCTGAGACTGTGGACTGCATGTCACAAAGGAAAAATAACACCCTGAGGTTTCCTCTCCTGTTCCTGCTCCCCTGTCCCAAGATCTCGACTTCTAACCACTCTCACCTCTGCTCCACATCAGAGAGGGGGTAAATGAGACCTCAGGATTATCTCAACATGGGAAATACTTATTAATACATAGTTTGAGGTTTGCTAAGGTGAATCTGCTCTTACAGGTCCAGTGCAGGTTGCATTGTACGCGGTGGAGTTTTGCACCAAGCACTCAGGGTGGCAGGGTAGGCACCTGGAGTCCTTTTCAAACTCTCTTGGCTCCCTGGAAAACAGCAACAACAAAAAAAGAGAAATAATTAAATCCCAGGCTGATTAGTGAGTGATAAATTGTGGTCTTCTCTCCTTTTCCTGAGTTTTCCACTTTAAATTGATTGAGATGATGATGGTACTGAGACAGGAGGAGATACAGGGGGACTCCTCTTGGCTACACCAGTAGCACTTGTGAGGACATAAGAGTAAGGGAAATTTGGTTGAAAGTGAAACACATGGCATTCCAGATTGCACACTACAAATTAGTTTACTTTCCCTTTTTAAGCTAGTGCCACAGAATATTCACAACCATTTCTAGAGGCTTTTAAATGGTAGTGATGCAAAGAGATCAGCAAAAACAGTTCAAGTGATTCCAAGGCTACGAATAATAATTAGGAAAGCTAAACAGCAAAGCACTGATAATTAAACTCATGTCCTCTCTACAACACACAATGAATCATTAAAATATGAAAGTTGGGAACAGATGGTTTCAATAGCAATAAAGCTGTTCCACTTCAAGTAATGGTGTTATTAATTAAACTAAATCTACCCATCATTTGACACAAAAAATGCCCAGATCTGCCCTTCAGGTTATAATAGCTGCTGGAGAGAATTTACTTAACAAAAGACAGCTGCTGAACTACAAGTCACTAGAGAAATACAAACATCAGAGGCATTAGCACCCTGACAAAGTACTTGCTTAATTCTCATGAGCTTTAAAAGTCAGACTTTAAAGCTTTATTGAAAAGTCTCTGTAATTTTCAGTGCTAGACGTACCTTTCCTGTCTACATCACCTGTTGAACTGCCTGAAAAACCCAGCCGCAGCCCTGACACACAAGCGGTAATACGTTCTCCACGGCCTGAGTGAGGCTGAAGCAATAATTTTGCCCTGAAATTGCTGTTCTCAGTGATTTTTGGATGAAAGCTCATTCTCCCTTGACCGCAACTTTGCAAATTGCAAGGGTGAGCTGCTCATCTGAGCACATGAGTCCGTGGCTCTGGGGATGACTGAGCTCCTGGGGACTGTAAATGGCTCTGGCTCTCACCCAATGTACTTGACATGACAGTCACAGCTTGGATTTTCACCGGGGCTTTAAGCTCCTTTATTTCTTATGGGAAGGAGACACAAGGCTTAGCCTCCTTGGGCCTATAGATACTCTCCTTGTGGGCTTAAGGGGATGTTTTATTAGCAGTTCACCATAGCAGGAACAAACTCCCAAGCAATACTGACTGGGAAAGGAGAGGTACCTCAACTAGGTACTATGTTCACGTAACATCTCTGCAAAGCTGGTGAAATCCCATGCAATCAGAGACCCTATTTTTTGCCTTCTTTCCAGCTACAACATATTTTAAAAACCAAAACCCCCAAATCATCACCGAAACCTCAAGCACCCCTGAGACAACTTACCCTTGTAGGATGTTGCACTGTTTCACACACTCCTTTTGGCGAGCAAAAAACCTGCAGGAGAAGCAGTGGAAGGGTCCTGGCCCCCAGCAGCCCACGTCTGAGCACAGAGGGTCACAAACATGCTTGGCAGCAGCTAAGAGAGAAACAAAGACAAGAAAAGCCATGAATGTCAAGGCAAGAGAGAGCTCAAACTCTCCATCCTCACTTCATCTGACCAGACAGTTTCTCCAATCTGTTCCAAAGCACATGTGAATGCTCCTGGCAGTGTGGAAGAGGAGAAATCATACTCCTCTTAAGTTCCAAAGCCTGAAACTAAGAGTGATTTCTGGTCTTTCAAAACAAGAACAAGCTTCTCCGTGACAGCTTAACAGATGTATAATAAAGTTAAATCAGGCTGAGAGAGAGATGGGGTTGTCCAGCCTGAGGAAGAGACACTTTCAGGGAAACCTTATTGAGACTTTTTAGTAGGTAGAGGGGGCACATAACAACTTTTTAACAAGGCCTGTAGTGTCAGGACAAAGGGAAATGGTTTTAAACTGGAAGAGTAGATTTAGAATGGATGTAATGAAGACATAGTTACAATGGGTGGTGAGACACAGTTGCCTAGAGAAGTGGTGGATATCTAATCCCTGGAAGAGTTCAAGGTCAGATTGGATGGGGCTCTGAGCACCCTGAAAAAAAAAATCCCACTTTTCCCTCACCACCTTCATTAAAGCAGTTTCACTGATTAATTTTGTAGCCAGGGAAATAGGGGGAAAAAGCTTTGCTCGAATTATGAAAATGCAAGTTTACACTTGCATTTCAGCATGAGCTTTAGTGGGGAGCAGGAATGCAGTGCTGACTTACCACACTCATTTTTATCTCTGTTCTGTAAAATCTTTGTTTTCTGGCTCTGAGTTGCAAACAGGCTGTGCCAGTCCATGGTGTCAGCATAGCAGAGGTTCCTGTTCTTCATAACGGCGACATCTCCGTCGCTTATTTCCTTGAGGGAGCGCAGCCCTAAGGACTGTATTTGCAAGTTAACAACAGCAAGGGAATACTGGCCACTGAAAGAGAGATGGACAGAAAGAAAACACATGCAAGAAAGATAATTAGTAAGCAGACTCGGCATGTTTTTCTTTTAGTTCTCAAATGTGTGTTGCTGTTTTCTTCCAGCAAGATCCTGCTCAGCCCTCTAAACTTATTGCCTAGTACATGACATGCCTATTATATAACAACTACAATACTCATATCTGGTTTTGCAAGGGCTTTTTAAGCTAAAACTGTCAGGACACGTCTTCTGACAAGTAAATGATGTGCAACAATGGTTGTAGGTAAAGTAGCTATTATTTTGTGCTTGTCCACCAAGTCATTCTTCCTCTTGGGGCAAGCCTAGGAGGGCACTGGAAGCGCTGCTGGTATTGCACTGCCTGGCAGCCTCCATCCCCCACTGCCCAGCTACCTCAAATCCCAAAGTGCTTCTGATACCTTAGTAACTTATCCCAAACTGTAAAGAGCCACTCTTTGTCCTGTTTGTGTTTCCATGATGGTCTGGGTGACCCTGGTCCTGAAAGCAGGCTCAGGGCAGCCTTCCACATGTGGCACAGCGCTGAGGGTCTTTACCCCTGAGACACATTACGTGCTGCTACAAAGATAGTGCTCTACTCCTCCAAAGGTTTGCCCCATTTTACATTAGTTTTTGGACATCTGAGTCTCACACTACTTGCAACCTTGGTGTGCTCAGACAAGAGCAGCTCTAAACAGTGTTCCTCTTACAGTCGCTTTGGCACATGATTTACTTACTGTTGTTTTGTTCTGCCCCGTATAATCTCCAGATTTTCAAAAGCATAGAGATCAGTAGCATTCTCGGGCCAGGCTTGAATCAACAAAAATCCTGAAATGAAGAAAAGAAGATTTAAAAATAATAATAATGAAATTAAACCTGTGGTCAGTACTGGCAGCAAATCCTTGAGCAAATCCTGCACCAGGAGAAGGCCCTGGTGCTTTCCCCATGCTTATCTGAGAATCTCAAACTGAAACATGACATTTTAGGGAGCAGGGAGATATTTTTAAACCCCGTTTTATAAACAGTTTACTTCTTAGCCCACCACGAGGGCTTAGGAGCATAACAGATGAGCATGTCAGTGAGCCGCACATCCTGCCACACCGAGTCACCAGTGACGATGGCTCTTGCCAGTAGATACCCTGCCTGAGAGGCTGCAGGCTCTGATCCTGTGGGACAAAGGCATCACTCCATCCCATTTGTGAGCAGACCTCAGGGAAGAGGAGAACTGAAAAGCAGGAACCGAGCAGAACAGACAGCTACTTGGAGTGGATTGGCTGAAGCAAGCAGAATTCTCTGCTCAGCTGAGGTGTTTGGGAGGACGGGGAGAATTTGGAAAATTGTAGGCTGCTGTATGACGCTCTGCGGTTAGTCATTGCCACCCTGAAGGGAACCAGACAGGTAAGAGAGAAAGAAAAAGGGAACTGGAGTCATGTCTGGGGACCCAGCTCCGATGTTACGTTCATTTTATAATGGGCTGAACAAAACTATTTTTAATTGATGCTTGGTGTAAGACAGCAGCTGAGCACTCTGCTGGCTGCTTTGTGCTCATGGAGATCCAGTCGCCCCAAGGAAGAGCTCTTCAGGCTGGAGAGGGTGTCTCCGTAAGGATGACGCAAGCCACTGAGCACGCTTCCCTAAGGAGCTGCTGAAAGGTTTTCCACAAATAGAAACACACTTGGCTTTTTTTAGCTGGAATGGTACGCCTCTGCATCACCACACGCTTCTTGGGTGGCTGAGGATCTCCTCTACTTTTACTCTTCTCTAGGGCTGACAGTTCAGCAGAAGGGGTGTTCTGGCCAAACCACACACCTTGGATGGGAGACCAATATGGGTTATGTGGGCGTAATGCTGGCGAGGCACTGCTGACCACCTTGGTGAAGAGTGTCCCTTGGTAGGTCAGAGGCAGAAACTCTTTGCTTGCTCTTCTCTTCATATGCTTAAAAAATTTCCCTTCTCTCCCTCTGAATTTGGCAGTATCAGTCAGAACATCTCAGCTTAAAACTCACTGCTAACCTGATATTTCTTTGACTGTTTTGAAGACATCCAACTTCTTGGGGTCCAAGGGTAGAGTCTTCGTGAAGGCATCACTGAAACAAAGAGAATGAGGAATTGAGAAAAAAATAGTTCAGCCTCAATTTCTCCCCAGCCCTTCTTTCCCTCCCAGTGCTCAGTGACCAGCAGGTAACTCACCCTAGAAATGCAACTGGGAGAATGCTGACATCCCCGTTGATCTTGGTACAGTTTTTGAAGGAGTCAATGTTTGTGGCATTTATGGAGAGGATCCCTTTAAGTTCACCTATTCCAATGCCATTGCACACTGTTAAAGGAGAGATACAAAATGAGAAGGGGAGAAGGGTGAAGCCCAGTTACACGGAAGGGGGGAAACACAGAGATGCCATGAAAAAGCATTCCAATATGGTCAAAGCTACCACTCTGAGTTTCACAGATCTTTTGCCTATCTTTGCTTTTCAGAAAGTGCCACAAGATAACCGCTTCCTGCTTGCCCAGCTGTGCAGCTCTGGTCTGAGCTTCTCTGCACACGGGCTCTGTTTGGCACATGCTCCTCTTTCTCTCTTTGTCCCATTTTAATTTTATTCCCCTTGATGAGGTACTGGGAAGGACAAATGAAGGAGAAGGCTGATGTGCAAGATACACATGCACAAACACACAGTTTATCTGCTGTACTTGCGGTGTATCCCAGCTGGAGAGCACGCCCCAAAGTTGTGTTTCCTGATCAAACCACTTGTCAGATCTCCAATCAGTGGATCTGATTGATATCAAATTTGCGCTTAATTAAGATCAGAACTCCCTGCACTTTTTCTTACAAGTTACCTATCATCTCAAAGCCTTACTGGTTTATTCCATGCTTTTATACCTTTGCTGCATAGCCCATCACACTTTTTACACTTCCGAACACCGTTTTCTTCCACTTCATAAGTATCAGCATTGCATGAGCGAACACAGGAGCCGTGGTCTGTCACCACGTAGTTGTCTAGGAATAAAAGGATACAAAGGTCACTGGAACACAAGAAGGATGCTTTGGGAGCTGGACAAACACTTCAATACTAGTGTAATACTTCTGTCACACTCAGAAAAGTACAGGCACTAACTACGAATACTCACAAACATAATCTGAAGGTAGATGAACATACAGTGCTATCACCCTTTTACAGAGAGGGGCATGGTCACAGAAGGATAAAACAACATTCAGGTTCTTGATGGGTTAAAAAAATACAGACACAGAACAGCAAGAAAGGAAAAGCAAGCATCTGTAGCTAAAACAATCATACAGATTGAGAGGGAGTGTTAAAACCAACTACTTTCTACCAGTCCTAATTAAGAAATAGTTAAGAGCTGATAATGCTTGATAATCCACAGGATTGATCCCATATAGCCATTGTATTGATGATTTTTATATGATGCCTTTCTCTCCACCAACAGAAAAACTTTCGGAAGTCAGAATGTAATGATTAAAAATCAGGGAAGGTGATGGATGCAGTCTGAATAGGCTCACTTTGTCAACTGTTCCCAGTTCCTAAAGGAACTGAAGAGAACAAGTGCTCTTTCGCTTGGCCACAACACAGAGGGATGACATAGGTCCCTTCCCACCTCTCTCCAACCCCCACCTCCTATGCGGCTGCAATCTCGAATGAACTTACGTGGACATTCCTTCACACAAGTGGCTCCGAAGCTGTATTTTCCATCAGGGTTGACATCCATCTGGTAAGTGGTGGGGTTATACAGGACTAATGGGGGACACGTATCCTTGCACGTTGCATCATCCCGAAACTTGCGGCATGCCTGTCATTGAACAGCAGCACCCATTAAACCACCTTCTCCTTAAAAAGTGACAATGGTTTTACATTAGGTCTTTAAAACACTCTGACGGTCTGTTTCCTGCTTAGCTCCAGTGGAAGCCCCAGGCAGCTACAGGGATGGTCCCTCAAGCTTTGAAGGTGAAAGGTTCCTTCAGGCTGGGCAATTGAGTTTAATATTTTTTTAAAAAAAGAAACCATGAACTTTTCTTTTTCTGAATAAGAAACCTTGGCACTCTGGTGCAGAGCTCCTAGGATTCACGTGGGAACGGGAGTAAATTTGCATGCCTTGGACAGAAAAATTTTCCCTACAGGCGACAAGTGGATCAAGACAAATGGTACTTATCTTGGCCACTTTTTAATAACCTAAATCAAATCAAGTCCTTTCCTGCCGATTACTGAATTTTCTGGCTAAATATTAAACCAAAGCCATTATATTTGGCTGCAGGTAATGAGCAATATAGCAAGCATTTTTGAAGGGCAAGTTGGTTCTTCCAATTTAAATCTGCATTAAATTAATAATCACTCTCCTTTCCCCTTTCTTCTCCCCTGGTTTTCCAAACGAGAGAGAATAACTGTCTTCCTTGCGAGCCAGTAAGGGCATCATAGCCATGCAACTTAAAAGAGGACCAGGACTAAACATAATGACAACATCCAGACTGGATGGCTTCTATGGCAATTACTCAGATGTCCCTTAATTCAGAATGAAGTGTAGTGCAAATATGGGGAAGAGTTAAAATCACAGCATACACCGACCCCCTGAAGCTCTTGTAGAAAAGCCAAGCGATTTTTTTTTTCCTAAAGAAACTCTGTTTGCTTTTTCTCCCTCCACTGCCCCAGGGTTCCCCAAACACAGAGCTTTTGTGGCAAGTGAAACCCAGAAAGGGAAACCCTCATTTCATGTCTGAATTTCAATGAAATGCAGAAAGATGAAGATCCATCATATCTTATTCCCCTTATAAGTTCTTGCTTTAGTAAATCAAGATTATTACTGACTAGTGCTAAGGAGCACAAGGCAAACTTATGGTGGCCTGAAAAACTGCTGTAGTACGGGGACTACTTTGGACCTGGGGACCTGCCCATGTGGGGAACTCACCCTACAGCAAACAGATGCTCTGCAACAACTTCGAACTCACTGGGCACTCAAAGGCACTAAAATGGTTTAGAATGCACTAGTAAGGTTCACTGACAGAGTCAGTAAAGACCAGCTAAGGGTGCTGTGAAGTTCATGTCATCTTCCCTCCCACAAACCACCCACGAAGGGAAACCCTGGAGCACCCTCCAGGACAGCATCTCTCAGAAGGCTTCTGGGGTTGAAGAAGGCTAGGGGACATGCAGCTGAATGCCTGCCTCGTCGTATCAGGGATTTAAGCAATTATGGTGGTGGTGCAGCATCATTACCAGGCAGTCACTCTCCCGAGGCCCCGTGCATCCCGCAGCACACTGGTTGTGGCAGCAGTCACTGGGCACCTTTCCCCTGCAGCGGCCAGAGCACTGCTGGGCACAGATGACTTTTGTTACTGGAAGATACAAGAAAAAATAAGAAACATCAGCTATATTTGCTGCACTGAGACCAAGAAATATGAAGAAATGGTCTGGTGCAGGATCTGTGCTAGATTTTCCTCATAGGATGCACATTCTGTCCTCACATAAGGCTAATGTTTGGGAGGGGTGAGAGCTGGTGTGGGTGGTAATGAGCAGGAATTGCATCCAGCTTGTAATTATCTTGGCTGCTGCGAGGTGCTAAGAACGGTGACCCCAGCCAGGAAATATGTCCTGCTTAGAAAGAGCAAACTAGGTCCCTGTCACATCAATGCCTAGATCAAGAAAAATTCTGTGGAGTCATTGTATCTTACATCTGGGCAACAGAGCAGGATCTGCCTCTATTTCGCTGAAAAAAATTGCTATTATTTTTGTTAGCTCTGGGAAAAACAATGTGACAGAACTGCCAGGGCTTCATACTAAAACGGGAAACCATACATTGTTGGTGTGGTGTCCAGGATCCCTTCAGTGCACTAAAAATATTCTGAAATTTGCAGAGAGGGGAGACTTACTCAACAAACAGATTTCATATGCACATTGAATTATTTTTCTTTAGGCTTCAATTCCTCGGCCAAATTTTATCTTCATTACACAATTCCCATAGGGTTTGCACCACTGCAACCACCCAGAGGAAGAACTGGCCCTGGTTCAGCTTTTTGCAGGGAAGCAAAAACTGCCTGCAATATTTTGTTGAGAATTGGGAAAGTGTCTCCATTTGAATAGCAAAGCAGCGAGAAGGATAATCAGAACAATTAAAAAAAAAAACCAAAACAACCACAAACCAGAAATGGGATTGCTTGTTCTCTAGAAAAAAAGTACTGGCTCACAGAGCCTGGCATTAGACACCAGAGAAACCTGATGGCTACTATGCTTCATTACAGGACCCCGAGCATTTCAGCTGTGCTCTACGCTAACTGTTATCAACTTCGCAGTTGGCACAAATGAGTTACAATATCACCATGAATTCCTGTAAGTCTGAAATAGAATGTTGTTAATTAACAGAAAATTATTGCAATAAGTAGTCTGCTACAGGGTATATAACAGTGACTTTTAAAAATCATACATTCTATCTTTTTCCATTACACACTTTTGTATCTAAACTGCATTATTTCATTACTCTTGCAGGCCTGTAAGCAAGATGATACACTTTCAAGGAAACAGATTATTTCCACAACAGGCATTAGCTTCTTGGATAGCAACTCCTTCATTCAACTAGAATGAATAAGAGGCACATGGTTCTATATGAACAGTGTTTTGATATAATTTTTTTCATAAGCATTAACAGGGGAATAAAGCACCTCGTCACTTTGATAGCTACTGACTAGAGCTTCCTGCTGGAAACATATATCACAGCAAATGTTTTTACTTCATACAGAATATCCCACGTTCATTTTCAGGAGAAAAAACTTTCCCACATATGGAAATGTGGGATATATTTTCAGTTGGCCACATTCTCAAACGCCTGGAGAGGTGAGCAAGAGCCTGCAAAAGGTTTCATTTTATGCACTCATCAACCTCCTGAATCCAGTGAGAGTTTGTAAATGCTGAAAGCTTGCAGGGCTGAGACCTGAGGTTTTGCAAGGCCCTGAGACAGCTGTGCAGCCCCAGCTGCAGGGAAAAACCTGGGAAGGCCTTTGTGTGTGCAGTCACTGTCCACCTTGAGAGCCAAACTGCAGAGCTGACTGAAAGAAGCTAAAGCTTATACTAAATGAAGACAGAAAAGATCTGCTCAAGCTGCAAGTTATATAGATTTGGCTTGGTATTTGCAGACAAGAAACTTAGGGTTAGGTGATTATTTGCAATGGAAAACTGAGTATAGGATATTGCTTCCACTTGCATTATGTCTAGATCAGTGGTCTTTTCACTGAACTTTTCACAAAAAAAAGAATTAGAAACAGTGTATTCCCCCACTTTTTAGAGTAGTGAAGTAGTGAAACAAACTGAGATGGTCTTCCTCCTCAACCTTTACTTTAGGAAAAATAAATCCTTGTAGACTCTGAAGCACATCTAAATGGATGTTTCTGTTGCTCTCTTCATATCAGGCAAGCATCCTACCTGCACAATTTTACAGTTAAACATAGGCAGCCAAACATTTCCATTTATATATCTAAAAATGGCTACACATTTTCAGAGAGCCTTTCAAAGGTCCTCCAAGTACAGTATGTAGTGTGATTATATCCACATGAAGGTGACATCTTTTGTGTTTACAAAAAAAAAACCTACGGGGATTCCAAAAAGAGAAATTAAAGCCAGCAAAAATTGGGTTACATTGTTACTTCTAAGAGTATAAAATAATCCTTCTAAGAGTAGAAAATAATCCCAAGTATCATTAATTGGCCTGCAGAATGACTCTGCAGGAAACAGCAGGAAGGCAAACAATTCACCACACAGTTACTGTGTTCTCTGATACACGGTAAAATAACCGAGCGAATAAATGCTCACAAGTGCAGATGGGAGAAAGCTGTGGGCAACACACAAGTTTTCAGTGCAGGAGACACCTGCAGAATTTTACTTCTGGAAGAACAGCACATCTGCAGGGAAATCCAAACCCAAGGCAAACCACCTTGAGGTTTCCCATCCAGAAAGGGAGCTACTCATAGGGAGCAGGCATGGCTGTCTTCCCTGTGACTACCTTTTTGCAGACCATGTCCACCCATGGTGCGCTTCAAGAAGCCCCAGCAGAGCAGGATGCAGAGAAGGACAAGTGTGATACACATGTTACTAATTTGCACTTGACAGGTTAATTTTTCAGTAGATAGAAATTTAGTATGTCAGAGCACACAAGCAATTTCTTAACTAATCTTACATTTCTGGCAGTTCTGTTCACCCGGGCCCCAGCAGTGGTCTTCTGTACAGTTCAGATGGCATTTGGGACCTAAAACATGAGACAGAGTATAATATTCTGTAAACACAGAAAACAACAACATACTATGAACCACAGAAAACAGTGACTTGAGATTTCCTGCTCAATAAACCAGTGTAGGAAGCACCTATATAACAATGTTCAAAAAACCCGAGAACTTAAATCCTTATCCTTTGTTCATCTCTGCTTTCCTACGTGCAGTTCTCCACCTCTACACCTTTGAACAAGTGAGCATAATACCCAGCCAGTCTAGCTTACGAAAGAGGTATACTTTTCCCAGGAACAGGAATCTCAGCTACTGCCCAGCTGGCCCTCCTGCTGGTGGGGTTTGCATGCAATGGCAAGTCACCACTGGCTTGCAGCCGGGCATGTGCCAGCTGCTCACTACAGGCCACATGTAAATCAGTGTTTCTGAACAACGCAGTTCTAAAAAGTAAACAAATCCAACTGGATTCACAGGCAACCGCCAGCTACTCCGACCACAAAGTAATTTGACTTGTCTGCTTTGTGCTCTCCTCCCATTCTTTGCCAAAAATACTCCTCGGTGTAGGACTACACTGCAGATGGAAAATTGATGGAGAGGTGACAGAGTGGATGGACACCCTGCCTGACCTCAATGGTTCAGTGCTGGTTCTTTCCCACCCCTCCCTCCTTACTCTTTTCTTTCTTTCTCTTAATTACAAGCAGAGTCCCAGAGAAACAACTTATTTTAGACTATGGGGTCATCATTAAAGTCATAAATGGCTGTCTAAGCAGATTAATAGGGAATTCACTACAGTTAAAAGGCATTTCCTACTAAAGTGTTTCTTCCTGCTAACATCATGTGATTCTCCCTCCCTCCATCATCCATCAAATAGCTGAACAAATGCCAATACTTGTACAAGAGTTGATTGATCTGGTGTAGGACCAAAGAAATCCTTTTCTTTTTTAAGTTGAAAAGTGAAAGATTAACATTTCTGGGGTGTTCAGAGCCAAATTCCTGTGCTGACATGTATAGTTTGCAACTCCTTGATTACGCTTGGGCTCTGCACAAAAATAAGTCAACGCAGAAGTTGGCTATTAGCTCAGGCAATTATGCAACTGGAAGAAGATAAAGAAAATACGCTTTCCTGTCAATTTATAGTGCCAGAAATTAAATGCTCAAAAATGAAAATAAACTCTCCTTTCTTTGAAATGACTGGGGATTTTACAAGGGACTCATAAGGCTGAAGGATTAGCTTAAGCCTACTCTAAGCATACGCTATACAAACTTCTAAATATCCCCTCATCTCCCTGCTGATCTGAGGCGTCAGATTTATCTGCCTGTTTATCATTACTTTTGCAAGGGCAGTCTGTGCAGCCCAAAACACTTGAGTTTTACAGCACACAACTTGGACCTTAACTCTAAAAAGGCTTCAAGCAACTCCATGAAGGTACTCATATGGGCTTTCTAGACCCAAGCCTTACATTGTAAACAGAAGATTGCTGGAAAGCAAATGAGTGCATGTTTTTCTTAGCTGTGTTTGATTAATATATATGTAGAGTACTGCCTTAAACCAAGAGAATCACCCCCAAGAACTTTGCTGAGCTATGAGTTAATGACTGAACCAACATGAAAAATTCTATCTTAGGCCAGTGGTGCAGAAATGAAAGCAATTCCCTTGGAACAGGGCTTGGTGGTCCTCATGTAAAAATTGTTGGACCACAAACCTACTGCATGAAAGATGATATGTTCATTATACTGTCTGAAGTGGAGGGGGTGAGCACATAGCATTTTTGGTAAGTTAATACTCACAAGAAGATAAGTTGCTTGCAAATTCAAGCACTGTGAGAGGCTTCTTGCTCGTGTCAATGATGTCATTCCAGAGAACAGTGTCCATGTTGCACAGTTTGGGGTTGTTGCTGATTTTAACACCTCCATTGAGAATTTCTGTTACAGAAAGAAAAAAAATTTGTAAGTGAAGCAAACCCATAAGACTTCTGTCTCTGATCTAAAGAAACAGAAATAAAGCACGTATTTCTCCACCTCAGTCACACAATGCTAACAGAAAAGGACAATTTGCATGGCATCAGCACTCCTAACAGTGTAACCAACACCAGGCTCAGACTGATGGGTTCTGGAGACTCAGCTGCTCTTGGATGCCATAAAGATGCCACTACGTGTGGCTTTCTGCCTGGTGCCACCTGTGGGGCCATGGCACTCAGCAGAGATGGCACTGCTGGTGTGCACAGCCAGAGACCGCGTGAGACCCTAACACACATATCACCACTTCCCATCGGATTTAACAGAAAATACTGACATGTATGCACTGGAATCAAATGATGCAAAATAACAAATAGATACTTCTTTGGTAGTTTGGGGGACAGAAATGAATCTCACCATCTTGTTGATGTTTTGGATTTTCTGTACCTTTCTGCAATGAGAAATTATGAACTTTCTTCACCTTTTGAAGAAGACTGGCTAGTGGGAAAGCAATCAGGAAACGACACTCAGATCCTTGTTTTTAAAGCAGGATTTGATGGCATGTGACTTTGAGAGGCGATCCAATTGGATCTGGATACCAATAAGCTAACAGTTGAAGTCTGCTTTAGAGATGCCTCTACCTCTTGCCCTCATCTCACCTGATAGCCGTTTCATTGGCAGCTGCCGGAGTCCCTGGGTTTTATTCATGTGGTAATTGGATAAAACTGCCAGGGCATAAGAGTTGTCATACAGCACATTGCCTCGGATGATCTGGAGGTTTTCTAGGGGAATGACATCCACCATGTTAAGTGCAATGAGGACGTAGCCAGCAACCTCCTGTATTGACTGAGAGAACAACAGAAGAAAAAGGTGCTTAATCCATAGTACTCTTCAATAATCGCTTTCTACCTCCCACCCCTCCAATCCACCATCTTTCAATTCTCAGGAATGATAAACCCTTTTATCTCATTAAAATAAATAAATCTGAGAACAAAAATGGACTATGTGGAAAACTTTGCCAGTTAAGCAGGTATAAACTTACCCTTCGAGCACTTACCAGGGTATCATTGAAAAGATCCAGCTTACCCCTGCTCTGTCCCCAAGCAAGGGTAAGTGGGGCTAACTAGGAGATGCAGGCAAACAGGGCAAGCATGTATGATATGGCAACTAAGTGTGATGCTTCCCTTAAATAACTGCCTAGCCTCCAAGCATTGGCAGCACAGAGATGCCATCTGATTCAGGCTTTTACATTCTCTTTTCCACGCCCCTTTCCTTGCGGATCCTCCACTGCTCATCAGAGGGGAAGATCAGGTAAGCTTCTCATTCTTAAGTAACATATATTTACAGAACAAAAATACAAGTGAGGTACTGTTCCTGCATGTAGGTCAATTCCTGCCTTGCACTGTGAAATGTGTGCATTTCTATCTCCTACAAAAATCACCATAAATGAAAAACCCTCAGGCTACCACTTAGGATATTTTCCTGTTCTATGAAGACTACCAGTGAATTTTCAAGACACCTGTTACGTTCCTGGGAACAGTGAGCTCCATAGTCAGGTTGTGCTTTGGAGAGAAGAATGGCAATACCATCATATTTATAACCCATGTGTCTGAACCATTTATTGTCTGATCTTGCTTTTTACTTGCTGGTGGAGAACCTGGAGGTGCCCATGTCAGACAGTGCTCCTCCCTATGCTGCAGCTGCATTTTAGCATCCATCCCCTGTCCTTTCCTCCTCTTCCTCAGCTTGCCATAGTTACTCAGGCGCTCGTGCACAAAACAAATGTTGAGATGGGAGTAGCCCATGTGTCAAGTGCAGAGGATTATCTTGAAGATTGCTTGAAGAATCCATGTGGGAAGTTATTGCATAGGACTTGCCTGCCTGCTTAGGGTGTGAGCACTGCAGGCTACAGAGGGACTCACCACCATGGCAGGGGAAGGGGTCACTGTTTGAAGAGCACGGGAAAGGCCTCCGCACTTCAAAATCTGCCATCTGTGGGTTGCCACTCACTTTGTGCTTTGCTTTGCCCAACAGCACCACAAAGTCTTTTGCTCTCTGAGAAGTAAGACAATGGGTAAGGATGCAATTGCAATTATAAATAAGAAGAAACCCATCTGCATGGCACCCATTACAGGCTGGCAAGTGCTTGAAAAGCTATTTCTCAAAGAGCCTGATTTGTATAGTAGAGTTGAGCATATCCTGCAGCCTACAGGTATGCCTAGACTGTGAGCTGCAATTGCTCTGACATTAGCTAGCTATGGTTTTTGGATCACCACAGAATTTTATCAGTAGCTGATCCTTTGCATTTTCCTTAAAAAATGGAGTAAGATTCCTTTAGCAGAGAAGACCACAGATGAACACTAACCTTCAGGAAAGAGAGGTCACGATTGTGCTCTACGTATGTAATCTCCAGGTTGCTGAGCACCACCTCACAATTATTGTACATCCTCTGCAGGCTGGTGAAATGGTCTTCCACATGTCCCAGTTGAGTTAGCTTGTTATTTGTCCCTTGACAAACTGCGGAGAAAAGAAAAAAGCTCCATGAAGGAAAGGAAGAATACAAAGACTTGTTGCCCACTTATCTGCCCCAAATACCACAGTAAGTTAAGCATCAGTTTCATAAGAAACAAGAACGTTACATGTCATGTCTCTGATGGCAATAGTGTAGCAAGTATGCAGTGTTTCCCAGGCACTATCTGGGTACAGAGACGTACGAGAATTTAGAGCTGGAGTAACCCTCTGTCGCTTTCTGTTACATAAAAAACTCCAAAACAAGACTTTTGTACATAAGTAGCACTAAGTTTTCTGTATCACAAACATAACACAGTTCCTGAGGAGAGTACATTGATACAGCACAATCATCATTGATACAGTACAATTAATACATCAATCATTACTGAAAGTGGTATGTTGCTAGAAATCCCCAAAGGCGATTTCCCTGAGGACCCATTTACATTACTTCAGGGGGAGTTGGATCTCCCTGTAAGGTCAGTGGAAGAAAGTGGGGGCTTCCTGCAGGATCCCTCAAGCTACAAATCCAGATTTTAAGAGCAAATTGAACCTCCAGGGCATACACATCTCTTGCCAGTCTGACATTTTGGGAGTATGATAAGATTCAGGAGATTTCCTGGCATATTCTGCTTTAGCACACAAATACACCTTTGTCTGCTTTGCTGGTGGGGAAGGAAGAGGTGTCACACAGAGCACCACTGAGATTCCAAACATTTATAAGAGTGTGATGGAAAAATAATTCCCCATCTGAAATTATATTACTCTGCTTTATTAAATCTAGAAGAATTGATAGAAGTTATCACCACTATATTTGATTGCAATGGAAGACCAAAATGCAAATTGCGCTGAAGAAAAAACACGACACGTAACCCCCAAAAACTTTGTACTCAAACAGTTTTTCTCTGGGCTATCCCTACATAGCTAAAATGAAAACATCTCTGAGTTATGCTAATACAGAAGAAAGCAGATCAATACACAAGGCAACGTGATAAAAAACTTCACAACCCCTTCCAGGTGGAAAGCTTCAGCCCAGCTTTGCTGTTCAGTGGGAGCAAAAGGAGGCTTTTATCTCATCACTGTTACAACGCAACCCAAGCCTGACCGCACAGCTTTCCGTAGCACACTGAAAGAATTGCATTCTTTTAACTTGGAGAAAATAATACATGCAAAGATACTTCTGTATCATAATTCACAATTCCTAGAAGCACCGATCACAAGCTGGAACACCATTGTGTGGGGTGCTGCAAAGCAAATAACAAAGACTCTTGACAAAGCTGAAAATAACTATCGGTGCTAGTAACACAGGATGACACCTGTTGGAAGATTTACCGAACAGCTGATGTTTTATTAGTAGGTCTCAAACCACCACAGTAGGAAAAGTAACTCAATAAGCAGTGATAAAAGCACACTTACGAATCATCAAAACCATTCACTGAACATGTGCTACTTCTCAGAACAGTCAGCATTAAGGAGTTACAGCGATAACAGATTAAATACTCTTGGACAATGTTTAAAGCAAGGCTATTCACTCACATTCTTCAGTTATTTCTCATTATACATCTAGACAAACATTATAGTGTTTCAGATCAAATTGCTAGTAAATGGGGACAGTATAACAGGGGCTGTGAGTACACCATCTAAGCTGCTTTTTACTTCACAAGTCTCAAGTGTGGAAAAAGACATTTGCTTTGAATTTTCGAATTTCTTTACATTTGCTTTAGACATCTTAAGTGGGATTTTCTGTTCCAAACTTAACTATTCCAATGTGTTCATGCTTAAAATCTGTATTTGCCTTCTGCTTCAAGTACAAGGACCACAAATTATGAGCTAGAGTCACAGAAAGGTTTTTGTTGGTTTGTTTTTTTTTTTTCCTCTGTGGAGTGGTCACATTTTGAAGGCAGAAAGTTAGAAGTACTGTCATACTGTAGTCTACTCTGAAAAAAGGTGTTGTTGGGGACAGAGGTGAAGAGGCTTTGAACTGACTGGAAAAGTAAAAGAGTTGTCCCAGAGGTCGTCTTGAATTTTAAACAATGTTATCCTACAACCAAGGAAAAACCCTAGTAATAAGAGATCCTTGGACAGTTAAAAACCTCAACTTGGATGCTCAGATTAGGCATCTCATATCTGATCTTTAAAATAGTGTGATTTTTGAAAGCACTCAAACACAATGCAAGAGCAGGTGCAGTGTAGACTTCTCACAGAAATAAAGACATGTAACTCTGTAACTCAGCCTACTAAGGTCTTCAGGGTCCACAAATGACCTGGTGCTCTTGCTGCACCTCTGAGGCTAACAGCAAAGATCTGCCCTGATACCCAAGACAAGGCCTGATGCAAAAGCTTCAGTGTTTATGCTATGTCTGAGCTGAAGGAGAGGTGGAAGGAGGAGCCTTCTCTGGTGGTATCTCCTGGCCATCCGTGCCCCTGATTGACCTTACGTGGCTCGGCACTGGTCCGGTTGTACAACAAAACAGTCCAGCTCACTGAAAAAAACCCCTAAGACAAACTACACTCATTTGAATGTGCTTCTCTTGGGATCAGACAAGTGTTGGAGCTCTGAACCTGGGTCAGACATCTTGAGAAACACAGACTTTTTCATTGTTTATTAGGTCAAGGCTGATGCAGCAGGCAGAGGGCATGGTTACTCTTGTACTTCTCCCTCTCCCATGGGACCACTCAGTGAACCATGCGAAAGAGTTGATCCAAGCTACAAATAATGCAGGACAATAAATAAATAATTGGACAGAGGGTATTTTTAGCTCAGAAAAGCTCTTTGATTTGGTTCAGCATTGTGCCCCACGCATTCAAAACAGCTCCGAGGATGGCAAGGAGGCAGAAGCAAATAGTGAAGCGAAGGAGCTCGCCTGCTTGTGAAGCTGCAGAGGGAAACCCAGACATAACAAGCTTCAAAGAGGCTTCAGGTTGGTCCTCCAGGATTTACTTTTTTCCTCTGTACTGTAAGTAGAGAGCACTTTCATGGCTCTATACCAAAGGTTTCTTAAGCCATATGCAAAACCACTGATCCTCTCCATCAGGCTCATCACATCTTCTATATAATGAACAGTAGATGTAGATGAGGTCTTAGTTAAGATTTGGAGAGCAGAAGAAAATGAGTTGCTTCTTTAAAGAACTCAACAGTATGTGGGCTAGCATCAGTCAGACCACCATAGAGGAGCTTTCCCCCTCAGGCAAAAATTTTTTGTTTGCTCAAGGAGATACAAGGTCAATTCCCTGTTTGCTACAAAGAGATCTAAGTACATCCACAAAGTGAATTTCATCACTCCACTACTTACCAAATGAGAACCTGGGTCATAAGCTGTATAGCTGAGCAAATAAAACCCTAATCAAACAAAACAAGCTAACCCCCCTGCAGCAGTATTACTGAACTCAGGCAAAGGTACAGAATAATTTTCCAACTAGAACACTTGGAAAGAAAAGAAAATGGCCTGCTTGCATCTAACAAATAATATAATTCCTGCAATTTCTTTGCCTATGGAAACTGTGTTCTGAAAAGATACATGCTACAATTATCTGGATATAATATTACAGTGTGAATGCCACTCTGGCCAGAGGCTAAAGCACATACGAGGTGCTCGCCTCGCTCCATAGAGTTTTAAGTGGGACGTGCATGCTCAAGTGGATGGAATTTATTATGATTTAACCACTATTGAGCTCGACCTATTTGCCCTCTAAAGAACAGATTATGATGCCACATACACTCATTACACACTTTCGTTTCAATGTGTAGCAAAGCCAGCACTATCCAGGTTTAGGAGTCAATGGTGCGCAAGGGTACTTGCGTGATAGTGCTGGGGGCTATAGAAGTATGTACCACATAATACATTTTCTATGTGGGCACTTACACATGGCTGAAGCACACTGCAACTAAAAAGAAGAGTAAAAAAATGAGGGTGACAATTTCCCTGACCAGTAGAAAAGCTGAGAACTTAACTTCAGGCTGAACCCTAAAAGATGAAAGTTTTGCTTTTATCTGTAATGCTAATATAATAAAAATACAGCCAATCTGGAAAGTTTTGACACAGAGAGGCCATCCCAAGAGGCTGCTGTCTGAAACAGCGCTGAGAGCAGGGCTGCATGCTGGGAGCATGGGGTTTTCCTGCCCCAGCTCGCGTGATCTACTGGATCCACAGAGCCTCAGCTACCACTTCTGCGACATGGAGGCAACCCAGAAACCTGCAGGGCTGCAGCACGGCATTACCACCATGAAGCATTTAAATTCTATGTCATACTGATTTTAGCAAACATGCTGCAATTCCTAAATGCTAAAGTGATGCTGATCTTGCATCAGTTACAGCATTACCTCAACAGACAGCCTAAAAAAACCCCAAAAAACCACCAGATATTACTCAAATGTCCCAAATGCTGCATAAGGCAGCAGCAATCAAAGGCCTGAGGAAAGAGGAACACTATACCAATAGATGCAAACTTGCTGAACTTTTGCAGTTATGAAGAGTGCAGGGTTGGCTGTCCTGGATACTAAAATCCTTTGTGTGTCCACAGCCATGCTTGCTAGTCCCCTTCTCTGCCACAGACTTGGACTTAAACAAGTACTTCTAGGTGATGCAAACAGGTTTACCCTCTGCACTCTCTTGCTTCTTGGCCATATTTTTCTTGTGAAGCCCAAAGTAGTGAAGTGAAACCAAAGCATTTCCTAAATTGGCATTTTCCCCAAGTGATGGTAGGGAGATAGAAGGTATCCATCCAGCTGTAATGCTAAATGACTATATTCTCCCAAATCCATACAAGCTCAGATTAAATAAAGCAGTCCCTGCAGCAATTGCCCTGATACAAATAAAATCTGTTTTCATCTTTTCCCCAGAAAATCTCTGATTACTTAAGTCCCAATCCTGTCAGGTATATTTGCCCCAGACTTGAGAAAAACCCCGGAGAATACTTTGAAACCAAATTATCACCAATCCCTAAATCATCAGCTGTTTCTATCCATGCTTAGCCTGTGTTAGCCTCCCTGCAGCTCTGACAGACATCAAAATAATAACTCACAAAGGCAATTTCAGAGATATTCAAGTCCATTTCCATGCTTCATATAGAACTATATATGCCCTGATATGACAAATTTATATGCTTCTTCTACATGTTTTCTAGTCATTACTGACAACAACACAAAACTTGGAGATAAGAGATATTTATTTAATCTGCCAGCACATATATAAATATTTCTCTCTTGCTACTTGTCAGCAGTAATTTCACTTTTGATATTTTTAGGTATTTCATGGAAGAGCGGTACAATCCTGAGCATTTGGTCCAAAGCTGCCACTGAAGGCCTGGGGAGATAATGCTACTCAGTATAGTAAAATCAATGCTGCCCACAGCCAATTCACCTTTACCACAGTACAGGGGGGGGGGGGAAACAACTTTCAAGAGAACTGGAATATTTTTATAAGAAATATTGCTCAATTTGGGTCTGCATGGGCAATCGCACCATCCCAACCCAGTCACTTAGCCCCTGGGTAAGCCCTACACAACACACAGGGGATCCTGGTCATGCCCTGCACCTCCACACTCTTCCCTGGGAGAAAAACTGTTTGTCCCTTATGACAGCTGCCACTGACCTTCATCTAGCAGGGTCTCAGAAATTAAATGAAGATGCTTGTGTCATTCAAGCATAAATATGCACATCAGTTAAAAGGGCAGGTCCTGTATATCAAGTATTTCTTTTAACCAGCTTCAAAGCTGCTGTAAGCAGCTATCAAACAGATCCACACAACCTACTGCAGAAACCAGTGAAGGGCAGCTAGTACAGTCAAATGATCAAAATAATGGCATTTAAGGTTACAAGAAAGTACTAGAGCAGACAGGACATTTGCCATCGTGACTAACCTGTTTCCCGATTGAAAGAGAAAAAAAACATGCAATGGTTTCCCTAAAGAAAACAGGGTATGAAATATCAGAGGCTGGAATAAAAAAAGAGACATTATGTTATATGTGATCAACAGTTTAAATATAAACATTTCTTATATTCACAATTTCCTCAACACAAGAGAGAGAAGGGATGGAGAAACTGGAAACCCAGTGTTGCTGGGTTGAGTGTGTTTAACATAATGGGAAGAAAGTTCACATGACACAGAAAGAAAACCAAATCTGCTGCAATGTGCTGTGAGAAGTTATGAAAAGGAAAGCTAGGAAACAGGTGAGCACAAACAGTGCTCAGATGCAGGTAGATGTTTTCCCTTGAGAACAGTAGTTGCAAACCCATACAATGCCTAAAAAGTCCACTTTCAGCTTAATGACAGCAGCATTTGGGCACTGGAAATTCTTCTGCAGAAGATAATGATTTTTGCAAATATTCAAATACTTTTATTTAAAACATTGTGAAAAACAACCTCATGTGGCTGTAGGAAGTCCCTGCTCAAACAGTGTGGTTTAGAGTAATGCAGTTGCTGAGATTAATTCCAACTTTTAGACACACTGGGACCAAAACAATGGCAGAGCTCTTAAAAATACTTAAATGGAAACTGTAACTGCGTAAGTGACCAAAACTAATGCCATAGTTGAGAAAAAGAATATGCCTTAAGGAAAAGCTTTCCCAGATGGTTTTTTATTTCCATTTACTTGACAAAAACAACTTTTCCAGCTAAATGTAATTTTAGGTTTGTCTTGCTCCAGTTAGGATTGGAGACCTGCCCTTCAGTGTCAAAAGTCATGTCCTGAATTGCAAGGGATAGAGGCAGCATGACAGTTGGATGGTCTGATTCCTGGTGAGTGCCTCTGCCTGAAAGAATAAAGAATCCTACACAAACCACCTTGCTCCTGAGTGAAGACCTTGCCAAAGTCACAGTATTTCTGACAAGGGATTCAGCCTTATTAATTCCCCAGGCTGCTTTTTTTTTTTTAGTAATATTTTTATTTTTCTTCTCTGTTGCCATTATTTAATTCCGTGTGTATCTTCATTAATCCTTCAGATTAAGGCCAGACAAGGATGTGCTGAAATCAGTCTTTCCACTGGCTTCAATGTGAACTGGATGGGGGATTAAATTCTTCTCTCACTGAATCTGGTGTAAGTTTGCAGCAAGTACAAGGACAGAGAGGGCTAGCCCGGAGTTTAAGCTTTCCCCTCTGAATGCCCAAGGATGGAACCGTGGGATTTTGTGCAAATATCAGCAGAATTTCAAGGAAACGGGAATAGTCACCTTGCAATTTTCTACAGTTTGGGAAAAGGTTGATTTCTAAAGGTAAATAATAGATGGGAATTTTGATATGGGGCATTTCTAGTGGAGTACTGAAAGATAACCCAGATTTAGACCAGTTTTCTTCACATGGCTTTGTCAGTGATCTGTAAGAAGACGTCAAAGGATGCCTGCAGATGACACAAACATTGCTGCAGTTCTAAATAACAAAGAGGGACAGATGACCTGCACAGGCTGGTTTGTATAATTTAGGAAAATAAGCCCTCTGAACAACATTATTTGAACTATAGCCAAAGGCAAGGTCTTACATCAAAGACTGCAGAACACATACTAGATAGAAAATGGGGTGCTGGGATGCAACTGCCCAGAAAAGGACTTGGGAATAGTACGATGTGACCAGTGCATTGCTTGATGCAACAGAAAAGAGCAGCCACTTGGTGCATCAGTGGGAAAATGTTGAGTGAAGGGAGGCAGAAGCTGGCATTAATCTCTGGTTGTGACCGAGTGGTGGCCTCTGCACTAGAGGGGTCTCCTGCCCCTGCAAAGCAGATGCCACCTGGTGCAGCTCCCACTCCCAGTGGTACCAGGATGCTCCACTCAGGCTTCAGCCTTTCTCCAAGCTACATTTCAGTTCATGTTCCTGACATATGGCCAACGGCTAGTGCACTATGATTTGCCTTGAGTTTTGTAGGCTATTTATTGAGAATAGTGGCTAGAAAGTCAACCTCCCTAAGATGTCCTCACCAGCAGTTGTGGTGCTGCTGCTAAGTTGTTCTTCCCACTGGCATCCTTTGGAGAGGCTGCTATAAAGGTAACTAAGAGCTTGCATGGGGCTTTCTCTTTTGAGCTGTTGCTCAATTAAAGGCCAGATCTACTACAAGTGTAATTACTAGTGAACTTAATGAACAAGCTATTCCTACTGTTTATTAGTGAGGAAAAATCAAGAATAAGGGAACTTCATATCTTTCAACCCCTATGCAAACATATGCACACATTTATACACAAATGATAATGACTAGTTTAAGTGTTACACACAACACTTAATAAATTTTGTGCAGAAAACCACAGAGGCACCTTCCCGCCCTTTTAACCACCTTTACAGAAACTCAGGCTATAGTGATGCTGCTATTTAAAGTTGACATGGACTTTGAGGTCACCCCTCAGAAGTTTCTCCATGTGAACCCAACAGCGCAGGGTGATGAGCTTGGCCCTACAAATCTATCAGGAGCAGGATGGGCAAAACAATGAGTTCATGCCATAACTTGCCATTTTTAGGCACACAGTTCCCTGTGTACAAAGAACAACTGAAGATGGATGCTCTAAGGTGCAAAACGTGGCTCTTCAAATCAAAATGTCAACCACAGCTTAGGTATCCAAGTGGTGTACAGCACAGGGAAACACCACTAAGTGCTATGGAGAGGAACAAGGCTTTGGGAATCACTGTGGAGGAAATTAGAGAACGGGGGAAAGGCAGATTTGGTGGTATACTGATATTGTTGGATGGAAGTTTTGCTATCCAACTTATTCTGGGTCCTACAAGAGAAAGCATTGCTCATGCCTGTGTTTTAGAACGGTGATCTTCACGCTCCATGAAACCCACATACTGACCAAAGTAAGTTTGTCAGGTACTGTACTTGTGTACCCCAAACGAGACCACACAAGGGGCAACAGACCCTAGTGTCAGCCCCAGCAGGCTCTGTGCGCTCCAATGGTTTGTTTCCCGCAAGGATGAGTCTACCAGGTACAACAGGCCCTTGCTAACAGTCCATGGCTGCAGCCCTCCTGCCCTCCAGCTTCACACACTACAAACAAAGTAATATTGCTGTGCTGGGCAGACCTCTGCAGCGTGAGAAGGACTGTCATGCAGCCCCATTCATACGAGGTTCAAGCCCTGGGAAATGGCCCATAGAAATACAATGGTTCTGGCATCCACAGGGAATTTCTGTGTTGCTGCAAGTGGTGTAAAGATCTGCACAGAGCACAGCAGCAAGGGGCCAAGAGACCTCCAACAATGGGCATGGCTCACCAAGCCTTGAATCTGGTGAGATATGTGTGAAAGGGCTGTGGCATCTCAAGACCTACAACTGGATATCTGGGAAAACAAGTGGATAGTAATGCATAAATAAGTCTTGTGTTCCGGGGTCTAAAAAAGAGTATGTTCTTCATTGTTGTTTCTTCTGGCAACATCTACAGAGCAGCAGGATTTTACAGCACAATAAAAAGAAACTGAAGATGTGTGCCCATGAAAATGTGGGACCAGTTGCTAGTTACATCACCACTGAATTGTTTAAAATTGTTTAAAAATGTGTTGAGAAATGAGTGTTAAAGGCATTAAAATACACTGTGAACATTTTAGCATGTGGGATTTCTTAAAACATTGTAATCGCATATTTTAATTTGTGCCTTCCAATGAAAAAAGTCATATGTTTTTCTTTATTTATATTAAATCAAGTCTTATGTTGCAGTAAGATGTGGTGTTCATTCACGTATTTCTGAATCCCCTGAGGTGTAAATTCTATGTGAGCACTCGCACACTGGCTCAAAAAGGGCAAGAGAAAACACTTACAGCTGATTCAAAGTAGAAGACTAAGAGCTTGCTATTATGAATGTAACACATCCTTATTTTTTCACCAATAAATATAGGATTAAAAATACACATATATATGTATCTCTCCCAGATAAGCAGACTGACCTCTCTAGAGACTGCAACATATGTGGAGAACTGCTGGAAACACAACAGTAACCACACATGTTTCATTGGCTGCCTTGAAGTGCCTGTGCCCACCTCCACGATAACCTCATCTACTTCTGTGCGTGGTTCTGTTCGCTGAAGACATGGTAAGCGCTGCCAGCAACCACAGTGAATGCTGCATCAAGCCTCTGGGCCTGTACAGCTGCATCGCTACCCAACACTTCCTCTGAAGCTGGTTCCAGCCTCCTATGGATTCAACTTGGAAAGTTACAGGAAGAAAGATCTATGCCCCAAAATTCCCTAGGAGACATCTTGTCCCTTAAGAACGAGATCACCTTCTCGAACAAGACTAAAACAAGATAAAAACTGCAGACAGGACTAAAATAAAGAATATTTACTGCTTCAAACAATAAAGGTACTGTTAAGTTTCTAAGTAGCAAACCTCCCGTCAGCTAACTACAAAGAACAAATAAAAGCTGATAAAAAGCTTTAAAAGTTTGTCTTCGGCTACTAGGTGTTCATGGGAATAAATGCTAACACATTAGACTTCCAGCCTAAATTTAGATATTTGTGCATGTTGACAAGAAAGCAAGTTAATACATGCTGCTGGGTTTGAAAGGCTTCCAGTAATATTTTAGTTTAAAGGAATAGCAGAAGAACATAGTAGATGTAAATGAGTTCTGGATCACCTTCTGATCTTTATTTAAGCCTTGACTAAAACTCAGTGGAAAGACTGCTGTTGAAATGAATGGGATCTGAATCAAGCTCTTATTACACTTAATTTAACTGTGTGAAATTTAATAAATGAGGTAAATAGACTTTCTACCACCCTTTATTCTGGAAGGAGGAGAACTGCAACAACATTTTGAAAGCACAGCTAGAAAGCCACAAAATTATTTAACGACACCTGGGTAAGTTTTGAAGATGAAGACCAATTTTTCTTCAAAAGTCTGGGAAGAAAAAACATTTAATTTAGTCATCATTACTATAAATGTTGCATGTTATAGCAAGTGGACTGCTTTTAGAGTTTGTCTTATTTAGCAATAGGGAATCTCAGCCACATTTAATGCCAGAGTTCAGTTTTATGAAGAAATGTAAACAAGTTTGAATCTTTTAAAAGGTACTTGAAATGCATGATTACAGTACATTATATGCTGTTCAAACTCTGAAAAAGTTCCTTCTCCATCTCATGATTTGCATGGTTAATGTCTGTCAGGCAACCTGAGCTGGAAGGAAGGCAGTCTTCCTCATGTTCTTTCACCTTTTCAGCAAAGCAAATGCTCCATGGCTCCACTGCAGAAATTCTACAATCTGAACTCTAGAAATACAACATTAGACTGGATAAAGCTCTGCTAAGGCTCTCAGACTTCTGTCATCATGTCCATTTGCACAGGTCACAGAGAATGAGATGGTGGGGTTTATCTTTCGTTTCTTTTGTAATTGCTTATAGAACAGGCCCCAGGCACAAGCTTTATGTATCTCTGACTTGTCAAAACACTTCCTCCTTCCCCAGCACTTGAAAAGAAACATTTCTGTTTCTGCATAAAGTATTTGAGACCCACATATGCAATGTGTTGAACACAAGCCTGTAAAAAGCAACTGTTACCTGTCGCAGACTTCTGAGGACCCCTTATTTATCACTTGTCATTGAAAACATTAATAAAAGAAACATATTAAAAAATAGGTAAATGAAATTATTTTCTTTCTTCGGGAAAGAACAAAAGACCAGATTTATCAAAAGGCTGCACCTTATATTAAAATGTGTGTCTTTTTAGGTCACATTATTGTTTCATATACACTCAGAATTTACAGCTGTTTAGTTGTGAGCAGTTCAAAATCATTATGAAGATGACTGCAGCTGCTAAATTTGATTTTGCAACTCCTCTGTCCCCAAAGTTTGAGGGATGGTACCGATTTTGTCTTCCTCATGGACCTGTTCTAAGCAACAAGACAGGCAAAACAGTGCACAGCTTTCTCAAACACAAAAAACCCCCCTACATGCAAATATGAAAATCCAGAAGATGACATGCAGATAAGGATTAAAAAAATTCCACCCTTACATAAATGCCACAAACCTGCTTTAACACATTCCACACCCTGCAGAAAAAGTTACCTGAAAGAAACTGCTCCATCAGTTTAGTCAAGAGGGGAATAAATGTCCCCTTGTACACAAAAAGCTGGTAAATCAGCTACAACCTAAGCTGCAGCACAGAATGTGAAAATGTTATCGGTAGCAGCCATTTGGACTGTGCTTATCTTTGCCAAAGATGTCTTGAAGGGGGAAAAAAACCAGAAGCTTTTTACTAGTGCAGTGAAATGCGTGTAGAGACATGAAAGCCTGAGAAGCCTGACTGTAAAACTGATCTCATTCACTCCTGTTCCCATCTGCTCCTCTGTTCCTGCAATGTTTCTTCTGCAAAAGATTGCACTCAAGTGTTTTGACGGATGGAGAGCTTTGTGTAATCCACTGGGTTTGGGGCGCCTTTTTTATGTTTTTTTCCCCACTACAATTAGAAATCATCAACTTTTGTCTTTATTATATTACAAAATGTTGGAGACTCATTGCTGTACACGGGTCCCTGGTTTGGCTTTTTTTGTTGCTGTTTGTTTGCTTGTTTGTTTCCTAGAAGAGAATGAAGGGAAACAGAGCCAGGAATATCTCAGTTCCTGCTCCACCCCAGAACACTCCAGCACCAGCATTACTGCTGTGTGGCATCTCGGCAGTGTTGCATGAGTGCCTACAGCCAAGTGCATACAGCATGTACATGTTTATCACTCCAATGCTGCTAGGATGACTTACAGCTTCCAAAATACAACAGCAACTGCCTAAGAAACCCACCGCAGTTTGCGTCTCCTGGCACTTGCTTCCCTTCAACTTCTTGTGGGGAGAAGTTTCTTTAACAGCAAGAAAATTAAAATCACATTCTAACATACGTCTTGTGCATCATGTGGAGGTGCCACATTTTTCTCTAGCTCATATCTTAGGTGGAAATTCAAAGAAAGGAAGAATTGTTAGAGTAGCACCCTCAGAAGATATTAGAGGTAAGCAGTGTAAAGATCTGAGATCCACTACTCCAGGAATTTACATGCTTGAATCTTCCAAGGACTTTTACGGAGTACTAAACTATCAGGGAAAAAAGTTATGTGAGGCAGGCATTTATGAACCTCAGTTCATTAAAAATAAATGAAAAAAATCACACTTAAGTTTTCCACAAAATGACATTAACTTCAGAAGGATCTGGCTTTAGCCACTGCAACACAGAAGTTTCCGACCGTGCAGAACAGTTGCCTTCTGAGCAAATAGGCATGTCACACAGCCAACCTTCCTGCTCCATTGAGAAGCTGCTCCCTGCATTGTCAAGTATCTTTTGATAAGCCTTACTAAAACCAGAGTCACCTTATCTGGGAAAAATGACACTTACCAAGTTTTTAAAGTTGTAGGTCTGTTTGTCTGCCTTTGATGCGTTTGCCAGTCTTCCATCACTATCTATCAGTTCATGCAGGAGCTGCAGCAGCTCTTGTGAGCCCAGCAAACAACCTCGCTGCAAGTGATGAAGTGCTACCAGCTCCAGAGAACAGAGCAGCTCTGTGTGTTAGCAGCTTTGTGTTGCTTTTATCTTTACCCCCCAAAGCCTGGGAACAAATACTCATCTTGAACAAATCAAGTTATTTCTTCCATGGGCTAGGAAATAAATTTCAAAGTGTTGAATTGGAGACTACATTGGTTGCATGGCCAGTCTTGGAAAAATAAAGCAGAACAATCTTCTCCCTAATACTAGAAGTAAAGGTCTGCATTACAAAACCTCAATGCAAAGAATTTAAAGAGATTTTCCAAAGTAGGAATAGGAGTTTGGTATGCAAATTATAGAGCAGTGCTAGTGGGAGATTTCCATCAGCACTGTCTAATGAAAATCCTCTCTTTAAGATGGATTAGTACTGCTCAAACAAGGATGGAAGTTCTGCCACTGAGAAGTAAAGTTTCCAAAATCTACTATGCCTCCACGAAGGAACATTCTGAAGGAACGAGAGCCCAAATTTTGCCCCAAATGCCAAATTACTGTGTTGATATCAGTGTTTCATGAAAGCATTTCAAGAGCTTGTCTCACTCCAAAATGACTTACTTCACTTGCATTGGTCTACAGTACCTTCGAGCAGTATCCTCATTACTAAGCAGAGCACAACGCAGCCTTAAAAGTAATAGTGGTAGAAAAAAAAATGAAAGATGGGCTTAGAGGAGACAGAAAACAGCTGCTGGTAGATGCATTACATTTAGCTTACAAGCTCCCCAAAAGTTCTGGTACAGGAGCTGAGCAAACTCATGGGAAAATCGAGCTTGTGATCTGAATATGTTATACAGCTACAGGATGTCTCTGCTGTCACCAGCTTTCCTTTTATGAGAGAAACTCCGATAGAAGCAGTTTGTGTTTTAGCTCTTGGATCCCATAAATAAAATTACTGAGTTCTTTCAGACATATGCCAAAATAAGTTTCCATTAAAAGTCTCAAAACAGTCTATGGAAAGTTTCTGCTACGATTTGCTGAACTCTCCCAGTGAATGGCAATACAGTTTATCCTTGCGGGAAAAAGCTCTGTCTGTGTGTATCTATTCTGGAATAGATAGAACGTGCTACTAATACAACCCAGAAAAGAAAATGTGGATCTGATAGTAGCTGAAATGTGGTGATTAGGGTGTTGCTTTTCTCTCTGCATGCTGGAGCCCACAGTTCCAAGGAGGAATCTCACAACCCGTGCAACTGCACTTCGAGTGATATGACTGACACACTGCAGGATGCTGGGACACAGCAAATTACTGGCTTTCTGAAACCTCAGGATTGAGGTGGCACTCTTGAGAGGAAAAGCCAAAACTGTGGGCACGCTCATAAACAGCAAACACATTCTTACCTGTTCCTAACAACACGTCTTCAAGCATGCAAAATTGTCTGCTTTTCTTTTACCACTTAAATGCATTTATTTAAAAACTTGACTTTCCATCAGCAAGGTATAATAAGTTTTACACTTCAAGAATACAAAACTCATAAAGTGGAAAATCTGTATCGGCCTAGGTCAGTGACCATGTTAAAGATGAAGTTGCTGAAGTTGCTGTTGCTTTTGAAAATTTTGCCTTCTTTTTGGTTTTAAACAATTTTTTATATTTAAATTTCACTATAAGTAATCAAACCCTATACTACAGAACTGGAAGTCCATCTCTTGTTGGAAAGCATTTCAGTGTGGTTGTTATGTGAAAACTTACAGAGGCAACAGGATTTCAAAAGCAGTGAATAAATATGCACAACTCTCAGACAGAGCACTGGAAACTTTTTTATTTTCCTGATTTTGGTAAAGAGATGCTATTAGGTCTCTGTGGTTATTAATGCAAAAGTGTACTATCTCATGCATTCCAAGGCATCACTTGAAGTGTTTCCTCACCAGTGATTTTCAGCCCGTGTTCTACACCACCCTGGAAGTCCCTGCATTATTTTCATGCCCATGAAAGGTAAATAATGAAAAGCAGGTTTATATTCTCTAGAGAGTACCCCATCTCCCTTGGAAATACTGAAGGTGCCTGCATATTGAGCAATGCTGGAAACCACTGGTATGCATAATCCTATTCCAAATGTACTGTGAGTTCCTTCAAAGCAACTCCTACCACCGCCTTACTCCCCACAGCATTGCATATGCATGCACACACATATATATTTATTTTTTTAAATATATATAATATTTAAGTCACCTCTTGAAGCCACCAGAAGTCTACTTGAAGTATTTACAAGTTGAGACTAAACTTGCAATTCTTGGGCTTGGAAGATAAGTGTAAATTCTCATTTCGTAGACAAAGAAAATGGATATACCTAATTATGATTAAGAAAAGAAAAGTGAATGTAGGGAATAAACAACTTAGTTGCTAGAACATCAGCTCTGCTTCATTTAATCATCACAAGCCCCTGGCTTCCTTGCTCATTGACCCCATCAGTACTGCCTCTCCATGAAGGCACATGGCTGCACAGCTACCACTGCTGCACTGTGACAGTCCCATTCCCACCATAGTACCTACACTCCTCTGGAGTTTGCTTGGACATAGAGAAAGCATGTTTTATTGTCAAAAAGGCATTGCTGGGCATTTTATCATTGCCAGACAGTGACAAATGTTCTTTATCCCACTTCAATACATCTCTTGTTCAGGAGTCACATACATGAGCAGACTGCAGAGGTGAGGTGACTCTTCAGTTTGCAAGAGTGGAAATGAGCAATAGGTGAACAAGCTATTCACACCTTTTTGAGTTGATATATATATAAAATTTCTGAAAGGAAATAGTGCAGTAATTATATCCTAATCCTGCCTCCCACTCCTAACATGAAGCTTCAAGTTTTGACCTGCATAAAGAATTTAACATCTTCTGAAAGCACAAAACCATACTTGACCCCAGCACCAACAATTCACAGGGACCAATGGTCTGGTTTTGGGAAGCAAGCAGTACACCCTGAGGGGTCGTGCCCCTTTCCCAGTGGGTCCCCACCCCAGCCCAGAATTGTGCAGGGCGTACAGCTCTCAGCACAGTGCTGCTTATCCAAAGCTGTGCTCCAGCAGCCTTGGCAGATGTTCCTCAGGGCTGCCCTGGGGTAGAGGGATGGTATAAGCATTGCACACAGATCTCCAAGCTCTCCCCGAGCATAAACAGTGCCTACCACTCTCCCATAAAATCTTGCGTGCTAATGCACAGACCCCTTAAACAAGTAAACAATCCCAACCATGCACATGCTTACGTGAGTCTCCCCATGGAGCCACCGTCATTTCTTCTTCCCTTATTTTCAAGGAATACATGTAATCAGCTTTAATTTATACAGAGCAATTAAAGTTTTTAGATCAGATGAATAAACACCCCTCTAATTGTGTAATGAAAATTCCAATGTTGAAGACACAGTGAGCTAGGAAGTGCTCTGGAACAGTTCAGAAGAACAGACGCTCAATACATTTTATAGCTATATATGAGAACACATAGTTGACTGTGAGTGAAAAATAATGCTGTCTCAATCTCCACTGGAGTTTATCATCACATAATACTGTAATATCCCGGATACTATACCTATTTCCTTGCTATGATATGAAAAGCTTCGTTCCTTGTTCACTAATTGGTTGAAAGAAAAGGAGGGGGGAAGTTACCGGTGGGGGGGGGGGTGGTGCGGGTGGGGGGTGGTGAAGGAGAAATGTTCTGCTATGACAACCACCCAAGTTAGTACATTAATTATTTTTTAGCACTGTCATGTAACAGTGAGTCCCTAAATAAAAGCAGTCAGCATATTTATCAGTGACTTAAAAATGTACTTTATCCTCTGTGGCACAATATCATGACTCAAAACAAAGCTTGAATTCTTCAGTCAGTGTTTTTTCCTCTAGGGTCATGCTCCTGTCTTGATTAGGAAAATAGAAAAGTTTTTTGTTTGTTTGTTTTGGGTTTTTTGTTGGTTTTGTGTTTTTTTTGTTGTGTTTTTTTTTTTTTTTGAGGAAAGCACAGTATTTTCTTTAGTTCTGTTGTGAGATATTTACTACTGAACTCATGCTACAAATATATGACAGAGCAATAAAGACAATTTAATAGCCTGGGAATCTCTTGCTCAAGAGGGCTAAGAGGTCAAAAGTTATGGCTTTGACATATAACATATGCCTTCTGAGTGCCTTCTAATTGCAGGAAATGTTTTGATTTCGCAATCTTACAAATATTTCTGAAGACTCTGAGGTATTTCTCAAAGTGATTTACTTATGTAGGATTTAAAAAATGGACACTTTCTCTGGTCACCTTATATTACCACAGAGTGCCTTCATTAATGTGTACTTTAAGAGGTCACGGACAGCTATTGAGGTATTTTCCCTCCTGGAAAGGGACTGTAAAAATTATATTGTATGCAAAGCACTGCAGATGGAGGAAGAGATCACCATTGTTATGCTAGACACAGGACAAACAAATATCAAGTCCAACTGTACTGCAAATATACACAAACCCTACCAATCCCCTGCCAGATAGGCTCAATCCCTGCCTCTGCAAGGGCAGAAGACTCACATCATGCCACAAGCCTACCATTCCTACCAACTGGGTGCTGCTGACTCACCCATGATGAGAAAAGGAAGTAAGAGACACAGCTGCTTTCAAAGGACTCACTGGTGTGAGCTGTCACTGGACCCTGCGCAGTAAGTGGGTAGAGATAATTAAACCTAGAGAACTATTCATTCCTTCTGCACAGGATACCACATCCCTTTATTTGCAGACAGCTAAAGATTTCAATACAGACACAGCACAAATCATATTTCTCTACAAACACCTGGGTAATAAGACCTAACTTGCCTGTGATTTATTAATTTAGAAACAATTAGGAGACTAATAGGAATGAATGGCACCAATGATAGCTATAAGTAAATTACTTACCCGTTAGAACTCATAGGGTCATGTGAGTTGCCTATAGGTTGCCTGTACAATGCTCAGCTGTGCCATGCCACACCCCTCTGGAGATATATGGAGCTCCTGGGAGGCAGTGGGGCTCTCTGACATTTCTAAAATTTGCTTCTAAATGTTCACCCTAAACTCAGGCTCTAGGTTTCAGACTACTTATATAAGTTTCACTAGCATTGTTCTTTACGTTAAAGTAGCTTGTTCCTCAGTCTGGTAGTATCTCCAATGCATGTGCCATGTCTAAAATTAATTTGATTCATTCAACTCTCTTAGCCCTGCTTCCTAAGCCAGTGTATTTTCCCTGATTTTCCTTTTATTATATCCATCCAGTTAATATCCATCTTCCATTAAACTGGGGACCAGAACTATACACAGTATTCCTGCCAAGGACTTAGCAGTGTATTGTAAATGGCATTAATGTTTTATCACTACTGGGACTTTCTGCACAGTGTATCCTTATTTTCTTCAGACACACAAGGGCTCCCCTGTTCTTTGAGATTAAAACAGAGTAAGTACGCACTTTTGGGTTTTATGCAACTTTAACTTTTGTTCCATTTCTCAGCATCCTACAATTCTATTTAAAAGCCATCCAGATCTTCCTCTTCATTCTTAGTATCTTTCAGCTCTCCATTGTGAAACCTCACTGAAAGAAGTGTCCTTACACCAAGATCCTTAATGAAAATATTTAATTAGACACGTCCCAAAAACAATCCTTAAGGATACCCAGTAGATACCTGTCTCCCCATCTTTTTTGATACAATCTGTTCTGTCCTCTTTAATCAGCTCTTCATCCAAGTTTAAACTCTACTACTAAACTTCACCTCCTTCAAGTTATGTAGTAACTCCCACCATTTCATTACTTGGGTTACTGAAGTTCAAGTAAGTAATTATCTCCACAAAATGAAACAAAAGCAAAAACCCAACCATCTCAACAAGAAAGACAACCTGGGAGGATTGATCTTTGCTAATACAACTAAAGCTTTTGACTAGTCTCCCTTTACTTTATTAACTTTAATTTTCCTAGCCTTCAAAACACTTTCTCAAGCTGAGCATGATCTCAAAGGCTGAATAAAGGTTCTATAGCTATGAGGCTTTCTTCATTCCTTGAAAATATGGGGACCTCATTTTATTGCACAGACACATAGAATCATGATTGCCTGATGACAGATAAAATTGCTTACTTTTTAAATAAAGTATTTATCACTCCTTCTAAAGTATACACAATAGGAGCTTGACCCAGGTATGCTGTGATTGGAGAACGATTGGAAAAGTCGAGATGATACATTTCTCTCAGTGAAGTTATAAGATTGTGAAATTGCATTATGAATTACTTTCCTGCAGATACTCTCCTGGCCATGCACCCTTTTACTGTACATGCAAACATCCTGTCTGTCTCCAGGATCATATAACACATTTCACAGTGACAAAATTCAAGCTGACACAACTTGGAGTTAACCTCTGATTCATTTTCTTCTTAATGTAACTTTCGGGCATTCACACCCTCACTTTGCAGCGAAATCAGGAAGACTGGTCTTTTAAATCCAAGTTAATTTTTAAGGACAAATATAATTTTAAAAAACCAAACCCAGACAGTCATATCTGTGTCGCTGAGGCTTTATGAGCTGTACCTGATAAATTGCCTGTCTGCAACGCCACAGAAAATACTCCATGCTGCCTTCCTGCACACCTTGTTTGTAAAGCTCTGTTTACCTACCTGTCACTATTTGGCTAACTATTAACCACAATTAACCTGATGGGCTTTTTTTCCAAACAGATCAAATATTTATCAGAAAAGCAAAACTTATTCAGTAAGCTGAGTGCAAATGTTGTCTCAGGCAAGGTCAGAGAGGTCACGGGGAGCAATACGGCTCTATTTCCACATACAGTAGTTTCTTCATTATTGCTGGTTGCAAATTAGAGGGAGATAAGTAGAAGATCAGAACTGTAATTTTCTGTTAATTATTGGTTTTCTCTAAAAGTATTATTTGCACATTGACAAAAACATTTTAAAATTCACTGCAATGCTACTGACCAATTTTAGATTTTTTTCTTTCCTACCGGCTGGTTCTGAGTAGCAAGCAACAAAATATTTCTGGAGTGCAACTGATGTGACATCCTACCAACAACTCCTGTATCCTTTGCTAGCCTCTCACTTGCACCTCCACTCGCTCTAACATCAGGGTGATGGTTTCTGTTCCCTTCATAGTGTCCCCGGGACAGGCCCACAGAGCTGCACCTGTGACAGTCTCATTGCTCTGAAACACAGCTCTCACATGCAGTTAAAAGTCTTGTCCCCCCACATTTAAAAAATCACTAGTAATTAAAGGAGGTAAACCCAACTTTTATATTAATGGTGCCAAAATTAGCCCAGGCTATAGCTGAAATAAAAAATGCAAAAGAGACCATAAGATGGTACTGTCAGTTCTGGCAGATCAGTCTTACTCTCATCTTCCTCAGGGAGGGGGTAGGAGGTGTTTCAGCAGATACTGCAGACATCTAAGCTGAGAGCTCAAATTGTAATAAAGCATTTCACTTTTCCCAGACGGTGCTCTCCTATTCAAGGATGTTTGTGAAACCATGCTGCCAAATCTGTGATTTCACAAACTTTTCCACGGTGATAACATAAACAGTGAGTAGTGATTTATCTGAGGGATCAAGCTGTGTTAGAAGGGGAATGTGAAAAAAATGTGCATTTGAAAGCATTCTCTACCCTGAGGGAGGATGAAAGCTCATATACATGCATAAAATGAACCACACGCCCCAGACCTGACAGAATTCAAGCTTTTTTTTGGTGTGCTTTCTGAAAATTCATGTCAAATTCAGTGAATTGAAAAAAAAATTACAAAATAAAAAGTCCTTTTTTTAAACTGAATTAGCCCTTCCTTACCTCTAAATAAAGCATCTTTGTGAGAATTGCACATCAGACCATTAATACTATTCTCCATAACTAACCTGAGCTTTCAGTCTTCCTTTTAAACCAGTAGATGATGGCTTTCTCAGGGAAGATCAGATTTTGTTCTCAGTTACATCTACATCAAAACAGAAGTAATGACACTGACTGGGGTAAAATTATTCCAGATTTACATCTCTCTCATGGACAGCACCAAGAAAGTTCAGTTTAAAGATAATCCAGTTAATTAAATCCAAATTCATCATACTTTTTAAAGTCATGAGCAAGAAGAAAAACTAGCCTTAGCATTTAGTCTTATTGCCAAGAAGCACTCACTATAAAACCCACTTGAATTCAAGACTGAATGTGCACATACGTGGTAGCACGGAAGCTATGACAGAAAGGAGAAAAACTTCCCAAACTTTGATAATTACTTGATCTGGAGTTTTGATTAAACGGCCCTTCCAGTAAGAAATTATCCTCTAAGGGGGCCACAGACTTGAATTCCCCTTCATATTTCCTTAATGGTTTTCACATTTTATTTTCTCTGTTGCAGTCAAAACAACTTCTTTGGCAGTCATATCTTCCTGCAGTATGCAGCCTGTGTGACCACTCTTAGTCCCACAGAAGGCATCTGGGACTACATTCTCTCCTGAATGAAAGTGAGAACATCTGTCTTCACCATTGAAATGAAATCTTTCTCATTTTTGCAGAGCTCTCAGGACCCTGGCTTAAGTGTTGGGAGAAAAGGAGAATATCACATAGGTCTGTTTATGCAATTATCAGGTCATGCATGCACAGTACACAAGGGGGTCAGAGGAGGGAGAGAAGTGTGGCCAGTCACCTGTCCTAGCACCCACACCTTGTCCTGGTGCCTCTCCTTCCCTGTTCCAAAAATGCACACAGGTTTACAGCAGCCAGCGCTGTATAGAAGAACCACATAATCAGAATGTGTTCTTTAATCCTTGTTTTCCTCCTCAAGAGATGCTCAAATGAGTTTTAAAAAAAGTGATAAAGCTGCCTATAATGTAAACTATGCTGTAGTATATCACGTACTTACTTGGGTACCACTCACGGTTCGGCAGCGTCACACAGGGAAACAAGCACATCAGAAAGGATAAACTCTGTCCTAAAGCACTGCTCTGAAGGCCAAATGAGTATCAACATCTCAAAAGCAAGACAGAGAAATTACGATCTTGCAAATCTTGGTTCATCATTTGTTTTGATGTGCACCATCACCCCCACTCCCTGCCTAAACCAGGACACAGCACTGAAGAGCCAGAAGCCTGGAAAGACAAATATTTCCATCATCAATAGCAGGGCTGTTCTCCTTGTGATCAGTCGCTGTCTGTTTGTTGCTAACATATCCAAAGCTTTCTCTGCATATTTCTTCATCCTGGGCTCTTCGTGATTTCATCTTCTCACTTGGCACTTTCTCAGTGAGATGCAATTTTTTCTTTTAAAGCTGTAACCTCTGCAATCTCCTTTCTTCTAAACAAGCAGTCAGAATGCAGTGAACCAGAAGGTTGCTCTCCCCCAACCTCTCTCAAAGTAGCAAAAAGAAAAAGGCAAAAAGACAAAAGGTCTTGTTTTAGGAAAGAAAAGCCCAGGAGTAAAGAAGGCATGGGCTTACTGTACAGTGAGGAGCACGTCCATGAGCTGCAGCTCAGGTGGGTTGGCATGGGCCAGGGGACATCACTCCCACATCCTTGTGCCCATCCCAGAGCCAATACTGTTTTCTTTCCCATTGCTTGACATCATCATCCAGAAACTCTCAAAATCCTTTTGCCTTGTTTTCTACATCACACAAAAACATCTCAAGCTGAAAATCAGGGCTGTGACACACTCAGAGTTAATTTACCCAGAGTAAATTTAATAACTAATGGCAGTTATTGTTCATTAATGTGTGGAGCCTTGTGCCCTACTACTTTATTAAAATGTCTACATGTATTTACCCACATTCAGGAGGTGTTTAATCGTCTCTGTGACCACTAATAGCAAATCTCTGCCAATATTTGATATGACAAAGTGTTAGGCACTAATGAAGTGCCAATTTCTGTGAGGCATGAATAAAGACTCCCTCGTGAACAGACAAAAAAACCCCCAACCTAGATTATCTGAGTTGAATGAAAAACAAATAAATAAACCCACCACAAACAACACCAGAAAAAAGACACAAAAATCAAGACAGCCACATTTTAAAGATGTGTTTTACTTTTAGTGGTTGATGGTTCTTTTAACCACAGCTAAAGGGAAAAGAGTTGCTGGGGTCATCTGTGATGGCAAGAAGGTGAGAAGTAGCAACCCAGCCTCCCAGCACATGGACACCAAGTGAGTTGCAGAGGGGAGAGGTAACACTTCTGCCTCCAGAGTAGAAAGGATCCAAATTGCCCTGTGATGTTTCCATCACCTCCCATGCAAAGCAGAGTGAGTTGTCCATGCCTCAGGTAGCACTGCTGGGACTGCTCCCAGCTCAGTTCCTGGTGCTGGCTGAGCATGTGGCAGCAGTGGCATTCCCCAGGGCAGAGTGGGATTGCTATTTTCTAAACAACACACCAGCTATGCTGAGGGGGTATTGTTAAAAAAGAAAGAATTGTTGCAAGTACTTTTCCAATTACTAAAACTCCTGGGTCTTATCCTTCATTACAGTCCCATATTTCTTATAATAGTTCACATTTACCTGGGGCTACTAAAGACCCTTTGCAGCAAGCCAAGCGAACCCAGCTCACTCTGTTCCACTGGATTTCTATTTCCAGCCCCAAAGGGCCATGTCAAGAGGTGTGTCAGCCACCACAGGGTTCTGAGAGCCGTTCTGCCCACTGTCTGGTGGTTCATGGTGCAGTCAGGCTCCTGAGAGGCAGGGCTAGTCCATGACGAAAGGCCAGGTAAGCATTATGGAGCAAGACATAACTTGCCCGGGCACGATGGCTGGCTGAAGTCAAGGTTACTGTGGGCTGTAGGAGCCCTTGCCCTGCCATCCCAAAGCACAGATCAGCTGAGCAGCAAAGCCAGCATTCTGCTGCAATACAGCACATTCCCCAGTTGCATTAAATTAATAATAATAATAATAATAATAATAATAATAATAATAATAATAATAATAATAATAATAATAAATTAAATTCACCAACTGAGTTATGTACATGTGATTTGGGAAGAGAAGAGGGGAGGGGGCGGCAAACAGAGTAGGTACAGTCAGCTGCTTGCCAGCACCAGCTAACTCGGGCCAGGGTTTACGTGGCCACTGAGTCAGCTTCTGGGCTGTGAACAGAAAAATCCAAACACCAAGCAGCAAAACATTACACGCAGGAGAAACATCCAGGCACCCACTTGGGGCATGGACTTTTCACTGGATCTGTCACCCACTCAAGTCTGTTTTTTCAATTTTGGCAGATGAGAGGAAAGCAGGGTAACAAAACCAGCTGGGACACAGGATGGTGTCAGCGCTATCCCAGCCCACAGGTACACTCCTCCTCTGCCCTTGCTGGCTGCTATCCAGGGCAGCATTGGGAATTTGATAGGACAAACCCATCCTCAATAAATACATCACATCTCATTAGGAATCAGAATTATGGCCAGCGAGGGACAAGGGAGTTACATATCAGGTATCAGCCCAGATTTTATTGCTGCTGGTACCATTCATGTACAACTCACAGGCAGACGATGTGAGGCCAAGTGGGAATTACTCATAGTATTTGGCGTGACACAATGTTTTACTATGAAGAAACAAAGGTCACTTTGGCCCAGTTTTTGTCAGAGCCCAAGGAAGTCTAAGTCAGTGCAAGTTATTGCTTCTTCAGCTCTCTGAAATACATGCTAAAGCCATTTAGGTGCCCCCGGGGACACCAACACCTCGCCACCTCCATCTCCACTACCCTGATGTCCTTTCTCTCCAGGGTGCTGTCTGCCAGGATGGGGAGGCACCAAGCAGGGCAAGAAGAGAATAACAGTGTAGAAATCCTGCAGAGTTCTTGCACATAATCACCACCCATCTCTCTTCTCTCTCAGAAACAGAGCAAATTATAGCATGTGGGGCTGATGTGCACAGCTGATCAAAGCTGCTAATTGTCAAAGGGGCTCCAATGCATAGCTGACATTACACCAAGTAGAATACGAATTTTCCTGCAGACTATGATACAGTCCCCTTCTTAATTTCCAGTACTACAACAACAAAATTGGAAATGCTCTGCAATTTCCTTAATACTTCCTCTGACTGACAGCATAAAGGGGGTACCACAGGCCACATGCTTGGGGTTATTAAACCAAATTCTGCCTTCATTTAACACTGTCTTCTGACTTACAGGCATAAAGATGTGGGGTAGAACACAGTCCACAGTACACAGCAAGTAACAGGAACAACAAATGCAGTTACCTATGCCCTGAAGCAAATACATGTCCCTGAATTCCTGCTATGGGAAACTACCCCCTTGAAACTACCAGCAATTCAGCCCAGCATTTCACATCATGTTCCTGCCTGCAGCACTGGCAAGAACACTGGAGGGGTTTTCCCTGGTGTGTTCCTGGTGACAGAGCCTCCGGCCATAGCCTAAAACATGCAAGGCAGTGCTTATCCAGACCCATGTTTTATGGCCAAGTTCCAGGACTGCCTTAAATAATTAGACAACATAAGCTTTTATTGCAATGCAAAAACTATACTAGGGAACATGAGAATGGGCAGTGTGAAGCAGGTTTCAAAGAAGAGTTGATCGACATGTGAACTTGGGAGTATTTCTTTAAATCTTCACTCTTTTCTTGATCATCTGCATAAATGACAAAGTAATATTCCCAGGAACACTGACTCATCTGGGAAAAAGCAAGAGCTCCCAACTATTTTTCTTGTACCTATTCCTTCTTGCTTTGCAGCTTATTATTTGTAAAGAAGAGAACAACTGTTAACCAGTAGACAATATGTTCATACTACCCCACCTTCCTTTTTAAAATTGAGATCACCTCCTATTCTTCCCCTCAAAGATACACAGGTGAGCCTGTGTCTGCATACAGAAGGGTCTTTGCATGAGCTGTGGCAAGACTGACCTTTTTTTTTCCTTCTCAGCACTGAAATAATCCTGTCTGCTTCCCCATCCTTTCTGCTTTCAAAATCTATTTTATGGATGGAAAATCATTGAAACCAAAAACTGAGAAATCTGTTCTTGGAATGGAGAAGGGGAACAGGATACAAACAACTGCTCCTAAAAATTTACAAATTTTTTGCAACCTTTCTTTTCTTTTTAGCTAGTTATGAGAGCTCACTGTTGGTGCCAGCATGTGAATACATCTGCAATAACACGTGTCATACTAATGAAAATACCTTTAAAAATGCAAATTATTCATGATCCATTAACTGTGAAAGGCAAAGGGCACACCTCTGTGCAGCACTGCAGCTCTCTGCAGCAGGGATAGCCCCAACTGACGTGACAGAGCCTGGCCTTTCAGCTTAAATCCAACACAGCTGCCCACAGCAACATGGGAGGGGAATTTGGTGGCAGTCGAAAGTGTAACAGTGACCTAGTGAGAGCATTTTAATTCCCATGGGAGGGAAGAGGATAGCAAACTCTCTCTACCTTTTCTTTTTCTATTACAGGCAGATGAGTAATTTTCAGTCTTTCGTGAACAGAAAGTCAGTATCTAGTTACCAGGAGGGGTTTATGTACTGATGTTGTGTATATTTACATAGTCTTTAAATATTTTTATTAGCTCCTAAACAGTTCATCCTGCAGGCCGATGACTTGCTTCAGGGCCTCACGGATCTGTCTGGTGGAAATAAGGGAGAAAAAAGGTGGCTTTATTTTATACCTTTTTTTCTAACAAAACCACTCACGTTAGCTCTCAAATAAAAGCAGAATTTCATCAGGGAAGATCTGAGTACAAGGGGTGGTTATTCCCATTTTACTCTCTGCCTTGTGTTTACCAAGAGTGACAGAATTACACAGAAACTAAGCAGTTTACACAACCACCTGAAATAACAGGATTTGTACTGTTTGAACTCCATGGGAGTTCATGACTCACTAGCAATGATAGTGCACTTCAAATAAAGACATTCAGCTCCATTTTTTCAGTTTAGCAATCTAGCCTAGCGAGTGGGTCCAAGCTGTCATTCCTCTATTAATATTCTTTCAATAATTAGCTGTTTCTCACAGTTTCCCCTTTTATTTCATGCCAGAAAGCAAGCCTTTCCATGAACAACATACTAAAAGAGAGTGCTACCATTACCAAGTGTCAGTGTTCGCAATATGAACTGCTCTCTGTAAACAATGAGATCTTCCCTTGCCTTGAGTGAACCAGATGTTTCAGGAAAAAAAACCCAAACCTCCCCACATGGAGGACAGTTACAGTAGAGAAGAGATTATCCCACCAAACTGACTGATGGACATTTTTCTCTCTGGTGGAACAGGTCTGCCTTCCACCTTTTTATTTCTTCTAGCTGATCTGCACTGTTCAGGCAGAGAGGTATAAATCAGTTCTTCACAGTCACGTCTTAACAGCCAAAGCTTTGAATGCAGGGCTTTATCTTTTACCGTGCCTGTCCCCTCTCGCCTACAGAAACTGTCCTTGCTATATTAAGATGTTGGATATGGTTGATTGTAGTTTCTTAGTTGTTTTCTAAATCCTGGCTGAGGTTCATTTGGCACAATAAAATACTGTTTGGACACTGCTGGGCAGAGCATTAAACAATATTGTCTTCTCAGGTGGCAAATAGAGAGAGAACCAGGCTATGAAGATCCTTCTGTTACTCCTGATACTGCTTTCTGTCCCTGACGAAGCCTGCTCACATCCTACCTACCTCTGAGCACAGTTTAAAGTGAGCAAGGTTTTGGCCGCGGCTTGCTCAAAAGGGCTAAGAGAGCTGGGATCTGACCAGAGGGAGTGCTTTAGTCAGTATTTGCAATGATAATTTCCGATGGCAACATGCTGGACTTAAAGATGACTGAGAGACCATCTTACAGTGTTTCACCTTATTAGAGAGAAATCGGTGTTCTGTGTGTTATTGAAACATTGCATTTGAATAGTCAGCAGGGCAATAACCAACATAGCCCTATGTGACATCCAAGGAAGCAAACACCTACATAATTTTCTTCCTCTTTCTGTCATGAATCAAAGCTCAATTTCCCGCTAAACTTCTTTTTCTGAGGTAAACATTCCTATGCTTCTCCCTGGCTTCTTTTATTGCTAAAAGAAAACCTCAGAATTACACTAGTGAGAAATGAACTTCCCCCCTCTTCTGTCTTAATAAGAAAAATTGACTGTGGGTAATTGTGTTGTCTGTCTTCATAAAAAGCTAGTGTAGATGTTAAATGTTCATGGCTGAGCTCAAATTATCTTTCATGTGATGAATGTGAATACAGGAATTGGGTTTCAATACCAAAGTCAAGCATCTGATTTTATTGTCTACCCAGAAAAATGTAGAGCTGAATACTTGCTAGCATTAAAGAAATTAAAATCATGATAAAATGAATTGAACGTGGTTGGGTACCAGAAAAGCATGCAAGTTTTGCATTGCAGGCTCTATACCTTCTTGTAAGTCATCAGTCAAGAGAAGATTTTTCTCCTGTTTTCTTCAGTCTTGGTTGATTCAAAGACACCAAGAAATCCCATTTTCAGATGTGTTTATACTTCCAGTTTTTCATCTGTGTGTCCTCAGAATAGCACAAATTAAAACCAGAAGCCTTATAACAAGGTATCTAAACAAAGAATACAAGCATGGTCTGCATCAAAAGATCCCATGTTGCTTTAAAATACAGCTGCTGGAGCTACCCTCCACACAGCTATTGTTAATTCAGTTAGACCGCTCAATAAGAAAGGATAGGGCTTGTTTTAGTAACCTACCAAGTTGCTGACTTACAGAGCCAGGGACATACCCCAGGGCTCAGATGAATTAGGAGACACACTTCTACCTGGAGCTTGGAAGGAGACACCTTGGGACCACTGCACCTCTTCACACCATGGCTGCAACTCCTCTGAGCCTTTCCTCCACAAAGTCAAGGAAGCAGCTATTGCAGGCATCACATCTGATGCTGAGATAAATCCAAACACAACCATTTCTGCTGGTCTTGAGGGACAGGTCACCTGCTGTTCAGCCTTTATATGCTCGCAACCACTACATAATCAAATATGACATGTTATCTTCTGTCAGTGAGGCTTCAGTTCCTAACAACTGGAAAGAAATCCTGCTCTCAAACTGACTGTCAAACTAACATTGCAATCATCAGTTGACAGTCATTGCTTAGTGTGTATCATCACTTATAAAAGAAGAGCATCATAAAATTAGAAAATTAGGAACAAGCTGAATTACTCAAATCCCTCCCCCACCATGACACTCAAGCCTCTTCACAGCATCCACTCTGCTACTAGACAGGCTCAAACCACAGCTGGAAAGTCAACAGGCTCTAGTTTCTGCTAGACCAGGAAGAGAAGCCATTTCCAGATTTGCCATCCTCTCCCAGGTGTCGTGGGTTTGACCTGCCTGAACCAGGGCTCAGACAGATCTCTGCTTCTGGAAGGGGGCACAGCATCTAAATGGCCACGTCTGCCTAGCATCCAACCGAGATGATCAAACCATAACTTACTGCAAAATCTGCCTGGTATTTCGGAGTTTGGGCAGAGGAGCAATTTTACTGAAATGTGTGCTCCCAGACTTAGTATTTCTAGCAGAGTTGCAATGATTACCTTCAAAACCAGAAACACAGGCACTTTTCCATCACTTATATTACTACACCCAAAAAAAGTACATTTCTGGCACTTTATATTTGAAAAGAAAGTTCAGATCCTGTTGTTATGCAAAAATTACCTGTAGGCAGTAGATTACACAGCCTACTAAAAAGCTCCCCAAATGGCTCTGGAATTGATGAACAGGCCATCATTTAGTTTTCCAAAACATTTCCAAGTTGGTAAACGTGACCTTTCATTTGCAAGGAAAAACAGAAGTTGCCTTTACCACTCTCTTGTCTTTCACTTCACTCTGCAGTACCCAGAGGATCTTAACAGCTTTCTCCTCATCCTGTATAATAGAAATCCAGCTGAAATCTTTTCTGCCTTAACTTAATGAAAATTGCAGGGTACTTTCGCTCTTCCCCCCCCCACTCACTATCAAATAACTTTTTGGAAAGCTCTGAAAGTGATAATGAGTAGGCCAGGCTCTCTAATATGTTTGGTTTCCTAGACTGGATAAGTCTTTTATGTTAATACTCTTCATATGAAAGCCAGATGGATTTAATGTAACTACAAGAAACAAGAAAAAGCGTATAGGATTAGGGATAGCAAAAAAGTAAGATGCTGTAGTATGAGGACAAAGTGTGCCTATCTGCACTCCCCAACTACAGTTTAGTGGTTTGGGACCACGTAAGTTAAAAGGAACCTACAGCATGCTTCCAGCTGTTGCACATTTTTGTTATTAAAGATTGTTAAAGAAACTTGAAGATTCTATTAAAATCCTAAATCAATAAGACTGCAGTTATCAGCACAATTATCCTAAGTAGCAAAATCTGCTCAGAACGAGATCTGCACCTCTTTTAGATCCCAGACAGACTAGTGACATTTTGGGGGTTGAAGATCTACTTATATTTCATTTGTAGGCAGTTTTCCCCAGAAAACCTCTTTGCCACAAATTTATGATTATCTTATTTTTTTTGCAAACAATATGATTTCAAAACAGAGAGAAAAGGCTTTAATATCAAAATATTTTGAAAATCTTCATGCACAAAATAATCTTTAAAGGCTGTTTTCATCCTTTCTCAAAGTTTGAGCTATATATATGTCATTAGGGAAAGGCTTCCTAAGCTACAAAAGCCAGTATGCTCATTTTAGAACTACAATTCTAATACAGCTATTACAACTAAATACAACTACTGATTCTTCTATCAAAGAATAAAATAATTTCTGGCCCTGATAATGTTATTTGCAGTCTAGACCGGACTGACAGTATATGCTACATGTTTGTTTAAGTTTGTCATGACATGGCATCCAGCAAAAGAGTAAATGTGTCAGGTCATTTTGACTCCTTTACTGGATGCTTGAATTATGATACTAAGCACAACCAGCTCCCTCGTGCCAAATAACAACGGTAGAATTAACTTCTAAGAGTCTCATCAGAAACATATTTAAATATACACACAAGAGCTTCATAGCTGTACTTAATCTGATATGCAGCCAAGATCCCAATGAGTTCAGAATAACAGAATTAGGCACTTAATCTTTGCTGAGCAACAAAGTTACACCCATATGCAAAAGCTAGGCATCTTTTTTGAGCCTCAAATACTATTAATCTGGAAAAATACATTCACAGACTGTCCAACAGTTCTGCTTATGAAGTATCCAGTTGTAAGAAGCACATGAAGCATGTACCTCTGTAATGAGTTTCGGCTTCAAACTGTTTTCATAAGTTACCTTCCTTATAATGGTTTAGCACAAAACTCATGTACTTACACATCTGTTCTTAAAGCAGTTATCCTAAAAATGGACTACAAACAGAAAATAAATTTAAAATAGCAGTTTTAAAGAACATCTATGAAATCTGCACATATATCTGATTTTTTCCCCCTAATTTTCTATTTAAATACGTCTATTGCTACAGCAAATCCCTTATACTCTTTCAAGATACTTCATACTTCACTCAGTAGCACTGATAAAGCATAAGAGCAACAAAATGTTAACTATAAACAAAAATGTTCTGTTCTTCTTTGGTCCTTCACCAGAAGAGCCGAAAGGCTTAATTCTATGACACAGGTGTCATCCTTTTTTTCAATGAGAAGAACTGGATCAAGGTTCAGAGACCTTGAGGATGCTGAAGAAAAACAGACTGCAGATCAGTCAACTGCTGTTAACCCAATGCACTTTCTCTTTCTCTCTCATACTGGCTTGGAGAAAATAATAAACAATTGGTTTAGGACCAACATTCCTTTCATGCATCAAATCAGCTCTTCTTTTATCTTGCTGGGAAGCAAAAAAACCCAAAAAAAATCCCACCAACACAGAGAGAGACAAATTACAACAAATGTTCTTACAAGATATCTCTGATATAACTGTTTGCTGAAACCATCTGTACGACCAGATACAGTCCCTGTGTGCAAAGCCCAGATGAGATTGCACGGTCTCATGACCATGATGTCATGATCCACAAATGGAAATATACATCTATGCAAAGTTCTTGAAGGAATCAAAATTCAATTTAAAACTAAAGGAGACATAAAAGAAAAATTTTCTGGCCAGATCAGTCTCTAGGATTTATCAGATAAGAAAGGAAGGCTTCTTTGCTGCTTGGGACCTTCAGCTTGGGAGAACTTCTGCATGGGCTACAGATTAAATATCACAGGATTCTCCAAGCAAATCACCACCATAAGCTGTGAGTCTGACACTCCTCAAAAAATAGAGGAGGAGGTCAGTTCTTAATGAGGTGTGATTGAGCTGGGGAAGCAATTGCTGTATTAATGCATTAGGCTTCAATAGCAGCAGTGATAATGAGCCTATTGCTTAAAGAAAGGGCTCAAGTCTCTAAAGTGCTTTAAGCATAAGGAGCAGTATCTTGTGGACTTCATGGTAACTTTACTGGAAAAAATGAGGCCTACACTTAAGTCAGCATACATCTCAGTGTAGAAGCCTCTGGACCAGCCCTCCTCTTACTTTAACATCACGTCATTGAGCCCAGTGTGTGTACGTACAGTGGCTTTTCATAAAGCCTGACCTTTAACAACAAGCCAGTGGTATTACACAACAAACACCAAAAAAATACCCATCGCTATGGAGGCATAAAACAGAAAGTCCTTTTCTCAAGGGGAAGTCAGGCTTCAGGACTGCAAGGCAGTGCCACCCGCCTTAGCCTATCTCATGGGCCACCAGCATGGCCCCAATAAACCACAGAGAAATTATAAAATTTCCTTTTTAATACAAAAGCCATTGACCTGGTTCTGTGGCCTTGTGAGCCACCAAGACATCTACAAATCTCTGCAGCAGCCAGGGAGGGACAGGTGACCCTCTGAAGAGTATGTCCATGTTCATGCCTCAGGTCAGGCGAGGGATGTGCTACTAAGGAAAGAAGTCTCTTCTATTCATGGTCACCCGGACATCCACCCCAGTGCTCCTTTGGGCTTTTTAAGTGTATCCTGTATGATGGCACTGACTCCACAAGGTGCACGCACACTGCCTCATGCAGAAGCTCCAGTCTCACTGTATTTCCTGCCAAACAGCAGAAATAAGGCAAATACCAATACCTTGGTAATTTTGCACCTTGGTACCATGTTGGAACATGGGAAGACCATATCCTCAGACTTCCCTCCATAACAAATCTGGGACAAAAAAGGATCCAGGCTTTTCCGTGTTCCAGTAGGTAGTAATACAGCCGCTGAACACCCAGTGCATTAGCAACATAAGGACAATCCAAAGGCGTCCAGTCAATTCAAGTGGCGGGGGTTGAGCCTGCGTGTAGCGGGAGAAGCCAAAGAAAAAAGCAACACAAACAAAACCTAACCCCACGCCCTCTGATTTCCGCCTTCTAAACAGTACCATAATAAACCAGATGTGCGTGTTACAGCTGTTCTTTGGAAAAACTCTTATATTGCAGTTTTTCCTTCTTCCTTGTCACACAAGCCCCCAAAAACGTGGCATTATGAGCAGTTCCCTCAAGAGGGAAGGAAGCCTACAAATATAATACATATGTGCTGGATTTCCAGCAAACCAAAGACAACACGTCACCTGTCATGGCTCAGTCTCTACTGATCAGCTTCCACGGGGGGATTGGTTTTTCTTGCTGTAATTCTACAACTATGAAAAGGGACAGATAAGGTTTTGACTATGGGCTCTGCAAGAGAGATAATATAATTAGCCAAATATTTGTATAGGAAAATGACTGAAGCTTTGTAGCTTAGATGAATATTGATTGCAAATGAATAGTGAAGAGGCTGGCAAAAGGACTCCAGGATGGTTTCTCCTTGCCACCCAGAGACAAGAGGAGCATTTAAGGGACAGGGCACACATGTGACCTTACCCTAAAATCTAACTGAACTCCTTCCTCTACTCTGTAGGATAAGCTACAAGTCAGTATTGTAGAAGACACGCTAGAAGCTCAACCTGAGGGTTTCAAAGTGTGAAACTGAAAGAAAGTACCTGCTGTGCTCTAAAAGAGAAAGACTAAAATGCCCGCTGTGCTCTAAAAGAGAAAAACACCTGCTGTGCTCTAATAACTTGGTTTAGCCATAGCTCACAACTGTAGTCCCCATGATCATGTCAGAGAGATGGTGCAACAGCAACATTGAAGAGTTCATTGAGAAAGGCAGCTGTGGATACTCTTCTTTCTCACCACCTCCAGGAGCCAGCTGAGTCCTATTCCTTCCCTCCATCTCTCCAGGGTTTTCATTCCACTGCCAAACTCATCTTTGAGAGTGACTGTATTCATTAACCTTTAGGAAAATGCCTCACCAGATGAATTAAGTTAGGTGACATTTTATAGGCAGCGAGTGATTTTCCAGGAATGTTTCTTTATTCACTACTAGTATATTTGGATAAAATTTCAGTGTTGTTCCTAAGGCTTAGAGCTGGAAGGAGAAATGAGGACACTTGCATGATGAGAAATGTGTGGCAAGTGGCACCAGTCTTCCTGTCTGTGGCATAAAGTCATGTTCTCTGAAGGACCACAGATGAGTAGTTCTGGCATACGTTAGGAAATACATATGTTTCGCTTCTCTAGCAGTTCTAGCCTATTACTCCATAAAAGTTTGAGGAAAAACCTTTTAAATCATTAAGTTTTCATTCGGAATTCAAGCAGAATTCAAACCAAGACTGTAAACTATTCCAATTTCTCACCTTCCCCAGGGCATTTTCTCCCTATACTATGGGCTTTCCTCTTGAAAACAGTCATCCCCAGCTCCCCAAACAGCCTCTCTGCATCAGCATCTATTGGAGAGCTAACAATTTTAATCCCACAGCAACTTGACTAGGATGCATGTGGGCAAAAGACTGCACAACTTAATCTCCTGATTCTAAATCCCCTCCAGATAGGAACACTGCTCATGAAGAAACTCTGCTCTTAATTTTATTTAAACTCAATTTACTTTAAATGGAGGCACATTATGGCTGGCAGATTTAAAATCTCAAACATTTCAGAGCAAGGATGTAGCCATGCCTCTGCGACAACGCTGAGGACATTCATCATTTCGTATGGCTGCGCTCAAACATAACAGGAGCAGACAGACTCCAGTGCCTGAGAGCACTTGGATGTCTCCAAAACCATTCACAATGAAGATTGAAACTGATAGTAGACTTGAGTGGTGGAAGCGTTCAAGACCAGGTTGGATGGGGCCCTGAGCAACTTGATCTAGTGGGTGGTGTCCCTGCCCATGGCAGAGGGGGTTGGAACTAGATGATCTTTAGGGTCTCTTCAAACTGATCTGGATGGCCCTTGCCTGTGAGGCAAGGTGAGATATTAGCTCTGTTAACTGCGCCTAGTAGCCCTGCAGAGTTTTGTTAAAAAGAAACACCTCCCCACACAACCCATGCCAGATATTGAGGTTTGTATTTATCAAGAACATGTGAAGGTAATAAAAAGGGCTGAGAAGAAGGTGTGGCCGCAAGAATGATTGTTTACTCTCATGAGGAAATGAGATGTCATTCTGGATATTACGATTTTCTCCTCTACTGCAGACACGGAAAAAGTTTCAAAAAAAATCATAGGAGCATTTCAACAAGATTTTTACAAATTAGTGCTTATCAATCTGAGTGGACCAGGACCATTTTTTACTAACAGGATCACATTTTCCTTTGCCAAATGCAGAGCTATTTAGAAGCGGAGCAATATACCACAAATAGAAATATTAGCCAGAGCACTCTGTACTAAAAAGCCACAGATTTATTTTTTAAATGTATGAACCATGAATATTGTTAGAGGAGAGAGACACTAAACAGACACCATCTGGCACACATCTTAACCTTACACACCAAAGTTGTTAGCAGCTTTATTCCTACCATGGAGTTATTCTAATGAGGCCATTCCAACTTCTAGCGCTGTATTATATTGTTCCAATATGCAGCTGAAAAGCTTCCATTATGATCAATTTTTCTGCTTTTCCAGAGACCCGTTTGACTTTCTAATGGTCCACAAAGGTCTAAAAGCTCAGCTGATCGAAATCAAAGCAGCTTCAGAGCGGAAGACTTTTCAGATAGCAACAACTTCTCTAGCAGACCGTACTGTATTGGCCACTGGTGGTAACTGGAAGCGATTGTGGTGGTGGTGAGGGAACTGTTAAAGCTTGGTTGAAGAGCTTCAGCTACTTAAAAAGCAAAGCTCCACTAATATTTCCCAAACTTCCTTTTGCAAAGGGTGCGTGTACTAAGTGAAAATACCAAATATGCCACCTTTTCTGCTCACGTGACTGCACAGACAATAACCCATACAAAAGGGAGGAGGAGCCTTTTAGATGAAGAATTAAAAAGTTAGGATGTTATGTGCCCAGTCCTTGCAAAGCAGAGCAGTTTATAAACAATTAATCCTTTCTGGTGAGTGGAAGTGCTGGGTGTTAAGCTTAATTGCAAACCTCTGACCACATCCCTCTGTTTCTGCAATTGCAAACTCTCTCCACATGCACTATGCACCCAGCCCCTACATTCAGAGCTCAGCTATGTTTAGGGGTTTTACTACAGACTCCTGCAAAACCTAATGAGCAATAAACTTGTAGACGTCACCAATGACCATGACAAGGGTGTTCTGACTAAGTTTCCCTGAATCACCCAGTTATTTATCAGTTAAGTAGAATAAATATTGACTGTTCTTTGCACTGTCCTCTACACATACAAACCCATCAGAGGGCTCAAAAGACTAAAAAAAAAAATCAAAATAAAATCAAAGTTGCTAGATAAATATGAAAAAGAGATGGTTATCTGCCCAGAGATTTTCTTGCTGTTTCAGATTTCCAGTTTATCAAATACTGGCATTTACAGAATAATCTTAAAGAAAGAAGACCTGATATTACTATAAAAACCTGAGTAGCTGAAGTTTTTGTCGGTTGGTTTGTTTGTAAAGAAACTGTCCAGAAGAAAAACAAAACCAAGAGACCACTTTTTCAGCTGTGGCAGTTTTCTTTCCAGGAACAGATAAACATGCATTCTCTGATTTGCATGGGTTTGAAAAAGTCAATGACAATTAAACCTGCAGCAATTTCCAAGATCTTTAGCTATAAGTTTTCTAATCCTCTTTCTCCTCTATGGCATAAATTTTCAACTGCAATCACTGAGTGGTTTCATTTTTGGCACTCAACTTGTGGCATGTTTTTTTTTTTTTTAGTTTCCAAGGTGCCTGTTTGCAAAAACATCAGTCAGTCTGAAGGATGCAAAAGAGCACCTGAGAGCAACAGCCCTCAGCATCTCCATCTCAGCACTCAGCCAATAAGGCACTCAAAACCACAGAATACTTGACAATATGATACTTGTGTTTACTTGCCTCTACCTTGCCCAGGACAAGCAAAAAAGTAGTGAAGACAATGTAGAAACTAGTCTTCACTCAAAGTCACTCATGCAGATCAAACATGAGTGCAGGCCTTAACTGCATGTGACCTCATACATCACTTCTTCCATTACTGTAATAACAAAACATGTAAACATATGAGCTTTAAAAAAAGCACATGACAATCTTTCAATTCTCCTCTCAGACCCCGAATTAGTGAGCAAAGGCTCTAAGGAGCCAGAACAGAAAAAACTTCCAATGACCTTGGAGCTGTTTGGGTCAGAACTTTAACCTCTCTTTCCCTGGGCACCAGCATAAAGTTGGATCTAGTATTCCTCCACCACTGGGCAAGTTGAACAAACCAACTCCTACCCAGCTGCAAGCTACAGTTCATGGAAGGGAAGGCCAGAAGTGGAGCAGGAAAAGGAGGCCCTGAGAACCAAACAGAGAAGGCAACTGGGGTTACCATGATGAGGTACAATACCCAGGAGACACAGGAAACACCAACAGAGAAGCAGCTCCTTTAATTCTACCATTCATAGAGTCCTTGGTGCTCAAAAGTAACACTGAGAAGGGAAGATAAAACTGAAGAAGTAACACTTTCAGGAGTAACTGGATACAGTTAAGGTCTATGTTATTCTGGAAGATAGGAGATGCTTCTAGCCCAAAAAAGTCTGGGATGTATGTATTAAATTCTGCTGCTGGTTTACAGGTAAAAAACCAAAACCACACTAATAACAAATTCCTCTAATCTTATAAGAAAGAAGTGTAGCAGCAAAAATACCAGTTCAAGGCAGTAAAAAGGAAATGTCTTTTCATTTTTATAAAAAGAAAAACCTAACCACCCTATTTAGATGGCTGTCAGACTAACACTTTCTGTCTCTGTTAGTTCCCCTACTAACTGCATCTGGTGAGCCTTAGCTAAGGGTAGCACTCTAGAAAGAGAAGGTACTCTTTCCTTGATGCTTCTCTTTCTGCATGAATATGGAAATGGAAATTCTGTAGGCAAATGAATACAACTCCTCAAACGAAAAGTATGTATTTAATTCCAAGATACTGAACATGCTAATTTAATTGTTTTTAATAAACCATGGTCTTGAACAAAGTATTTTTAATAAAGATCAGACACCTAAAGATTCTTTTAATGTTTTCAAACCAGTTTTAATCTCACACTTAATAAGATGCATTTCACTCTTCTAGAATTCCAGCCCTCTTTCAGATAGACTAACTTAAAACAAAAGAAAAGAAATTCCACTGGCTTCAAAGTCACTCCAGCTGCATGGCCCAGCTGGAGGGAGACAGAAGGTTTTATTCCCTGTTGACTCCTTCAGGGGCTGGAAGGGCCCAGTGTTGTCCTTGACAGTTTGATACTTAGGCCAGTGTGAGGGGGGAGGAGAAGAGACACAAAGTTAAGAGCTGTCAGAAGGTTGGATGCCTGGGTGGGAATTCTCCTTCAGTTACCCCTGAAAGTCTCTTGAATGGTGAGATGCACATCTGACATTGGACACTCTCCTGCTGCTGGCTCCATCAGATGACGGGCTCCATCAGATCCTGGGGCATTAGGCAGGAGCCCATCCATTCACTTCAGCAGCACTTTAGTACCAGATCCCCAAGTAAGTAGGTGGAATTTTAATTAAAGAATGAGAAAAAATGTTAATCTCATTAACAACCATGAAGGGGAAACCCCACTAACATGAAAGCCTTGTTTTGTAGGAGCATTAGAAGATTTTCCCTACGACTGGCATGTGCAGTGCATTTTGCTGGTCTGTCTGTATGTCCTTCTCTTCAGGAACTTTTGGTCAGTTGGGGGTTTATTGTGTGTGAGGGGATAACATCATGCTCTTGTCACTACTCTCGTACTCAGTGCCAGCAAAGCCAAGGCAAGAATGCACTGAACAGGAAGTAACTTAATGCACTATAATCACTAAACTCATCCAAGATGCAGCATCCTCATTATGGTCTTTGCAGTGCTGCACTTGCAGAAGGATTTCTAGAAAGAAGTATTTTTGCGAGGCACATGGCAAAGCACATTACACAGGCACATGACAGACAGTAAATACAATGAGAAAAGAAATGCAACTATGGCAAGTGATGATTGAGCGAATCAAAGAGCATCAATAACATTTAAAAATACTACTGTCAGGTAATTGCCTAATCAGAAGAGTTGCAATTTGTGTTATGCTGGCTGTTCATATATGCAATCAAAGTAGACAGAGAACCAATATGAATAACTGATCTCAGGTCTTATACCGAAATATAAGTCTTTTCTTTCCTTAAGGAAGCAAAGAAAAATCCTCGACATCCAACCTATTTGGTGAAACTTGTAATCGGCTGATGGATGATAAAAAGAGAAGCAGGTTATAGAAAGAAAAGGGAACTTTGTTGAACAAATTTTCAGGGACTATTCAAGCAATTTATGTTCTACTTCACAGCTGTGAAAGCTCTTATTCACCTGACTTGGAAGTTTAAATAGTCCTCTGCCCATTAGTGAGTAAATGAAATGAAATATAGATGATAAGGTTTGTAAGCTCTGGCCTTGGAGCTCCCTCTAAAATCAAAGAAAGTAAAGAGTGTTTATCACCTAAGAAACTTTTAAGTGTCCATTTGTGCCCTTACTTTGCAGGTTTATCTCCTGTTGACTTAAACCAAGGACAAGATTACACTCAACAATTAAATTCCCATCAGTTTGTTAAAGCACAGGACAATCTTCTACTCTTTATTTCGTAAGTCTTGGATTTTTGGACTTGGATGCAAGTGCTGTAAGAAGAGATTCCAATGACCATGAAATGAAAATAAAGATTCGTTTGGCAAGTGGAATGACACCCAGTTCATCAGAAAGGGTTCTGTGCTGGCAAATCTCATTCAAGACACGCTGTAAATAATGTGGGTTTATTTGTATTAAGCAAACATTACAGGATCTAGACTTTCCATCTGATGAGTTATTGCCACATAAGATTTCCATGAAAATTTTAGTTTTAAGGGTATTTTAAATGCTCTGAGCAGATGAACAAAAGTAAACATTTGTCAGTGGTCTTACAACTTTATTGGCTATGAAACAAATGCACAGGACAAGTACCCTGTGCATTAAAGAACAGCAGCATATATTTTATCTAACATACCTTGTCAATATTGTGCTGGATGTCTTTCTTTTGCAGTTCAATATAGCGTATGGCACCAAACTGGTTATATCACAAGGTTTTTGCCTGGGAATAGAACTTGTATGCAGCTCAATGGTACTTAAAATAGAAATTTTTATTAAGAATTTAATTATGTTCTCTAAACAATGAGCTGAGAATTCATGCTTGGATGATGGCTGTTGTTAATATAATTTGACCACAGTGAAAAGAATACATGAATCTTACATCATTTCATCATTGCATCTGGTTCAGCAAAATTAATCCAAACCTTCCCTGAAGTCTAAAGCCTGCCATTTCCAGGAGACATCTTAAACTTAACAATATTCTTGTGTAATAGATGGAATGAATTATGTCCTAAGTGGGTGTGCAGTTTGATACCGTACCAATATATTTTTTCCATCAATGGCAACTGCCATCTGCACAGAAACAGACGTTCTGAAGAATAAATGTTATCACCAGACGTATTCCCCTGGGACTCGGCCTCAGGAATTAAGTTTTTCTCTCACAATGTGGAAAGCTGTTCAGTGTGCAGCATCTCTGGGAGCGTTGTGGACAGCATGTTCTCTCGTTAACTGGAGAAACATACTTAATACATGACAGGGTTTGCATTTGATTGCTAAAATATGTCTCTCATCTTATTCTCCTTGGGTACACATAGAAGGCATCTGTTAGAGTCCTAAGGCATGACTTAAGAGCACAAGAGGATTCACTATAGCAACGGGATGCACTTAAGAAAAGCCAAGACCAGCTCTAAGAGTAACACTGGCAATTGTGACTGTAGTGGTTCTATTACTGGTGCTTCAGATAGTTTTGGAGCTATAGAGGAGAAATAAGAGGTTCAAGGACCCTGTTTCTCACATCCTGCAAAGCCAAGTAGGCTTTTTCTGCATGCCTTCACATCCATTCCAGCCTCTGAAACATTTAAGACTAAGAGTTTAATTAACAGATGGCTTACACGTATCGTTTTAAGACCATTAAAACTGCTTTAAGACTGGTGAAGTCTCCATTCAGCAATTCACTCAGGTTTTGGGTACAGCAACAAAGTGGTGGACAGGCCACCCTGGGAGTGGTGCTGCCTAGCTCCTCTCCTCCTTCAGACCCACAGCCCGGAAGACCCCCGCAGGACACAGCATAAGCTTCTTCCTGGCCACAAGCACACTCCACACTCACTTGCAGCACACATGCTGCAGGACTGAAAAAGGGCAAAGCTCTTTTTCAGTCCCTTCACCCCCTGCCTGTCTCCCATAAAGCCCCTTCAAAACATTTTAAGGAAATACCACTCTAATTAGCATTGAACCAAGGCAGCAGCCAACAGCTTTATTTGGGCATTTTAGTATTAAAAAAAACAAAACACAAAAAATAAATGCTATTTGTCTAGCAGAGTTTTGCAGACTTCCATGGCTGACATGAGCACATACATACACTAAGAGCTGGTGCATGAGTTCACTCATGCAATTGCAAAAGCTTTACAGGCCAAAATGTCCAGCTCCTCATCCTGCACCCAATCTTGAAGAAACAAACCTATTGTACAACATGAACGTAAATCTGAGGTTCAAAGATCACATAACTGTTTCTCCTGCCCATTTGCCTCAACACGGATAACTTACCATCTTTCCCTTCCTCTTCAAGTATAAAGTTTCTGACAAAAAGTAGATCCTGTGATTTGTCTCATTCACAGTTTTTCAAGTGGCTCACCTATAGGTTGGCTGGATTACTTACTTTATATTTGAATGTCAACCATAGTCACATTGGTTATCTCAAAGGGATGCTAAGGAAGTCTCAACTCCCATCCCACCAATCACCGTCCTTCATAATCTCCAGAAGACCTGCTTCAGAATTCCCTACTGCAACTGTACCTGCAGAAGGGGATAATGAAACTAAACTGGCAAACTTCTGAAGCAGCTTTTCTATAAATAAATAATACCCTATAATATAAATAATAACCCATTGATATATTTTAAATAGTAGATAAGGAGAGGAGGAGCTTTTCAGTCTTCCCTTGCAGTGACTATAATATCCTCCCTCAAGCCTTCAGTGTGCTGCTGGAATGGAGCAGGAACTGAGGGCTCCTGGGAACAAGAGAGCAGCGCAAACCCCATGGGGATGGCTGGACCAAGAACTGAGGGCAGCTGGTGGTGGTGGCTTGGAGGTCAGGAATGCGAGCTGCAGGTTCCACTGGGAATTAAGTGGGCAGAGTGCAGGTGGGGCAGTCACATTAAATGCCATTTCTGCTTGCAGCTATCAACTGCAGATGCACAAGTTCACAAAGGGCCTTGAGATCACCCAGGAGCTGTGTGCTTGGAGTGCACAATATGCATTCTCAACACAGTCTGGTTCAAACACATATGCTTGCTTTTTTATGGAGGATATGCCTTCATGTTTTCTGATCCAAACCCAGCCAGGGCAAACAGGAACAATTCACCAAGTCCTGCCAGTGCACACACACCGGGCCAGTCAGCATCACTGGGATGAAGCTAAACCTAGCACACATCAGTGCACAAGCAGGCTGCTGGCTGGCAGCACAGCTGGCTGTCAATAACAGCTTGCAGTAGCCTCGCACCAGCACTTCCCTTTGCTGGGAGCATGTCTGTGCCCACTACAAGACCTACACTAGCCTGAATGTTTGGCTGCAGCAGTCCCACTTTGGTGCCAGGACATGGTAACCCAGGAGAAAAACTTGGTGAAACTTTGCAGTTGATTATTTTGACCCTAACAATATTCAACAAAAACCACAGAGGAACAAACTTAAAAAAGATAATTCTGTGCATACTGTTTTTTTTAGTACATAACTAATTCTTTGGCTTGAGTAATGCCACAGGGTGATTACTACTTGTATTAGAAACACTGCAAAACAAATGATACAATCCCATGCCTTTTTAGTTTTTTTAAGAAAGCTCAGAAATGCAATTTAAACTTCCAAACAACTCAGTGGCTCTATAGAAAAAGAAAGAACTAGAAGACTTTAAATATTTGACTTGCTAAAAAGTCCTTTCACAGGATAAAGCAAATACAGCAATAAACTTCAGCATTTCAGAGGAGGAGTTGAAACTGTAGCTCTGCAAAGACTCTGATTTAGCATAAAGGAGTGGACTGGATCTTTTCTTTCACATGTCACATAAGGGAATGTTTCTTTCAAGTGCCAAATGATCTGGTAATAACAGGGGTAACTCATGCTATAATGTACTTACTTGGCTTTACTGTAAATGTCACATGTTCATAGGTGTCCCACTTTACTATAATTTGCTCTATAATATAGCATTACCTTAACAAAATAACACCCTCAGATTTTATTTTTAAAGTTAAAAGATCAGGCAATTCACTTAGAAATTGCACTGAAATTTTCTGCATGTTTTGTGACTAGCCATACATATGTTTTAGCAGCTCACAGCCTGAAAACAAGGGAACTACCTTGGGAAGGGAATAGCCTTGTCTGAGAGCTGCCCACTGGCAGGTGAGTAGGTAAGCATCTTCTGCCAGCCAAGGCCCAAATTCTCAGTGCGCTAAGATTTCAAAAGGATGATGACAAAATGATCAAAATCAGATTAGTGATGTCAGATTTTAAGTCTCACTCCTGAAAAAGAAACCCAGAGAATCACAGAATATTCCGAGTTGGAAGGGACCCCCAGGGACCAGTGAGTCCACCTCTTCAGTGAATGGCCCATACGGGGATCAAACCTGCAACCTTGGCGTTATTAGCACCACGCTCTAATGAACTGAGGGTCTTCTCAGTATCGTATATGATAATGCCTGCAATATCCTTGGAAAAAAGAAGGGTTGGGGGCTAACCAGCTTGAAATTACTTCTGGTCTTTGCTGTCTCAGATCCATGCATCCTGCCAGTTCAATAAGCAGAGTCAGAAGAGAAGTTGGCAAAATAATTGAATGTTTGCTTTTTCCCCTCAGTGCAGTGTCGCTGCATATATTACTGTATGGCACAGTTCACAGCAGCTATTTTCCCAATGTACTATTCCTTCTGAGCATCAGAAACATTTGAATGACAATTTCTAAGCAAACACACCAACAAAAACACCCTTTGGGTTTATCATCCACTGCGGAATCTAAATTTATCACAATATTTCCAGCATGCTTCAAAGCAGAGGAAAGGAAGGAAAAGATAAGGAGTTTTGCAATGATTAATAAAGAAATGCTCTTATCTATTCTCTTGTTCGTGAAATATACAAAAGTACAGTAAGCATTTAATATCTATAACTTCTGGGCAGCTCTAACAGTGAAGACGTCTTTTTCAGTCAATGTTGTACCAAATGATCAGTGCTTCTGGATTAAAGCAGGCATGTAACGCTTCAGGGGTCTCATGCAGGTGAGTCCCGCAAGCACTGACGAGAAGATGAAAGGGATGCCATAGTTTTTTCCCCCCTTCTTGTTATTGTTGACCATAGGGGGAAAAAAAGTTTCCAGATGAAAATATGTGTGAGTGTAATGGAAATGACAGTCAGGCAACAGCTTCCCTCCCCCATTTGGCTGTCAAATTGAGCTCAGTCTAGAAGCAGGCCAGCAAACTGCATGGGGGGGGGGGGATGAGGGGGAGGGCTCTAGTGGGCAGGGGAAGCAGTGAAAGCCTAAATAAACTTTGACTATTAGATAACTGGGCTATTATTGCTCTGTAACACTTCCTGAATGGCCTAGAAAAAACACAGAGACAGTTCTTGTTCCTTCCTGAAGGAAACAAAACACAAGGATGAGTGCTCAGTATGTCAACTGAAAACTCTGGTTGTTTCCTTCCTTCTTTCTTTCTCTCTCTTTTCATTACTTCTTATTTGGTATTGTTTCCTTTTTTTGTCTTCTTCTTAAAAACCACGCTGTATACTTAGCCAAAACCAGGAAGACCCTCTTTCCATGCAAAAAACCCCTCCTTTAAGTTTCTGTTGCAGGATGTAAGCCCCACATATTTCACACAGGCGCTGGGCTCAGGCTGCCAGCCATCGGGGCTGCAAGGCAAGGCATTCCACTGCCCTGACAGCAGTACCCCGGCAGCAAACAGCTTCAGGTCCCCGACAGCATCTCTGCACAGATATTTCGTTCTTTCAGAATGTCAAAAAGTTCTTTTCCTCACTTAAGTCACCTCAGTTGAGGATACTGCCTGTTGTTAACCTTCTTGCTTGCATATATGATATTGTTGGTGTGCTAAAGCTGTTAGGACTCATTAGGAGAGCATCTACACAACTCATGTGTAATTACAATTTCCTCAGGCTCAAACCAGATGCTCCAGACTCTCACAAAATCAGTAACTTGTGCTATTTATATTCACTGTTCTCTTTGAAGGTGAAAGCAGCGAGAAGTAGATTGCTCAACACCACATTTGGAAGACGGTGTGTCATAGATCTGGAGTTTCAAAACTTCTTTCCACCTCCTTCTGGTCCATCAAGCACTTCCCACCTGCTCTAAGATCCTGCTCTGGCTACTCAGTGTGCTCTATCTACACAAACATTACTTTAAAATGCAGCAACTAAGACCACCTCATTGCACTGCCTCTCAGGAGATGATATGCACCTCCCCTAACATGCTCACCAACTTTTGTACCAAATGGGAACTTTCTATCCAGCGTGGTCTGCTAATGTCCTCAGGCAACACCTGTCCTTTCCGCTTATTTCCACATTCCTTATGTTCATGCTCTTGTCTAAACCACTCACCTATGTAGTAGTTTTCACTTCTTCCTCAGCTCCCCACTTGCTCTGCACTTTCTTTACAGGCATTTCCCATTCCTTCCCCACTAATTCACTTTAAAGTTTTCTTCTTGCAACATTCAACATAAAATTCCATCAAGGGCAACCATCTCTATGGTGGAGGAAGGCTGAATCTGCACAGGACTCCTCACACCCTAGCACTTGCTCCTTTGTTTTAAGCAGCACCAGGCTGTCCCAGTTTTGGGTTAGGGTTGGTTTGGGTTAGGGTTAACATATTAGTGGCCTTAATATGGTGCTTCTCACTTGAGCAGGGAATCTATTTAAAAAACAGAACCATAGACAAGAGGAAATAAGCTCCAGAGTCAGGAGACCACAATGCAGGCACTGAGAAGAACAGAGATAGGTAGGGAGGGGAAGAACAGGTTTCTGAAGTGTAAAACTGAGCTCGTGGCAAACAAAAGAAAAAAAATGCTTAAAATGGATTTCTGGTGCAAATAATTGCAATATAATTTTTCCTAACTCCTTTTTGATATTCTCCCAAACTGTTCCTCCTAATACTTTCCATGTTTCCCTGGACAGGAAAATGTAAACACCAAAAGGGGAAGAAAAAGGGGAAAAAAAAAGAAAGAAAAAAATAAAAGCAAGAAAAAGAGGTAAAATTGAGGGAAAGCAAATTCTGCATTTGTATTTTATTACGCCTCCAACATAAAACATTCACCAGCTGTGAGCTCATCCAAAACCTTAAGCGGTAGAAAAGTAATTCTGCAGGACTGGAAAAAGTGATGTTTTAAGTGACTTAAAGAAAAGTCTAAGCTTGTTTCCTCTGGTTTCAGCATCCTAGGAACATTGAAGAGTCAATTCAGGAGCCCTTGTAATCATAAATAGTTTTTTTTCTGGTTAGTGGCTGTTTAATTTTTTTGTTCCCAGAAAGGCTGTAATTAAACAAACAACAAGGATCACGTACAAAAAGTCAGACATATTTCAAGCCCAAACAAAGAGAAAAGCCCTTAAAGCGAGCAACCAAACTAGAGGCAAGGACAGCATTGGATATGACTCAAACCCTGACACAATCCTCCATGTCCTAATGACTGACCTTGATGGGGTGTTCCAGGGAAAAATAAACCTTTCCAGAGAAAACAAAGCCGTTACATGCAAAATAGGTGAGGAAAGCAGGAAAGCCCTGGCTTGAGGAGAAGCCCTGTGACTGCAACCCGTAAGTTTGAATCAAGCCTCAATGTGGACTGTGGTTTGGAAAGACCTTGTAGATATCTATGATGAAGCAGTTGGCTCATATGTCTCAGACCTGTGGGCAGGGGTAAAACAAAGGAGCCAGAAGTACTTGTGTGAGCTGCAGGACACCAATTAGCTTCTAGTGCTTGGCTTGCAGGCATTGTGGTGTTAAACTGCTACAACAGTTGTTACATGGCTCCTCTTGCTCTATCTTATTGCCAGACCCTGCAAATGCATTCATGGGGTTTCCAGGAGGGTGAGAGACCCATGCCTGTGAAGGTGAATAGCCTCAAGCCAATAAAGCATGTTGGCTTTGGTCTCTGTCCTATGATGAGTTTTCCCCCTAAGAGCTGGCAGGTGAAGTCTTCCAAGAACCAGTATTGTTCTATCAACTCCTGTGTGCACCTGATGCTGGCAAAGCCTCACCTATGTACTCCAGCAGCATACTGAAAAGCAATAACCTTTGCTGTTATTGAGCCCTTCAGGGGTACTCAGAGCTCATCAGGGCTCTCTGAGAAAGAGACTTCCCTAAAAATGACAGGTCCAGACCAGTAAACACACTAGAAATCAGTTGTCACTGTCTTGGTTGAGAAGTTGCAATTAAACATCAAATCTGTTTAAGTGCTAACTTTTACTTTTGTCTGTGCCATTACCAAGTTCATATATTTTGTGAAGAAGAATGGATTGGAAATTACCCATAAAGATGAAATGATTTGCCATGGCCAAGCGCAGTGCAAAGGTTAGTGTCTGTTATCACATGGTAAATGATTATCAGAAAGGGTTACCTTGATGGTGGCAGTCCATTTATTCAAGCCTGGTAGGAATGTTCCCAGCATGACTGCAATAGGTGTTTTGAAATGAGAGTGTCACCACAAAGAGAAGACATAAACAAATTTGGAAAAAATAACCTTGGCAAGAGACGTTCTTTGCAGCAAAACTCATACCTTCTTGATGCAAGCATTTCAGTGTAAGACAAATAAAAGAAGACGGAGACTTTCCATGTTCTATTTTTATTACACCTCCACAAGCAAGGGATGCTCACTCCAGTCTTATAGGAGCAGCTCACTTTTAAGGTGGGAGGGTTTCGTACAGCTTTGCATTCATATTATGTGGAATGAAATTTCTTTTAAGTGCACAAAGAGGGGTGCTCTTGAGAATACACTGTTAGAGTTAAGCAACTTTAAAAGGGGGGAAAGTACAAAAACAGGTTTTAACTGGCTAACCATAAAATTTTTTCTGGTTGAATGCATTTACCTCTACTCTTATTCAAATGAAAAGAATGTACTCCATCGAGTCCTATTAGTCTGCATAACTAAGGAACTTGACCAAAAATGAATGAATGAAAGAAAATAAGTTTTACTCTAGTTTCTTGTTTAAAGCTATCCAATTTGCACATTTTCTTTTCTTGTCCTCAGCCCCCTGAAGCAGTCGCAAGGTATCCAATTTCACAGGGATCATTTGTTGCTTTACTTGGATAATTCTACCAAATGAAGCTGAATCCCAATCCTAGTTTTTCATCAAGTGATGCTATTACCAGAATGATGAAAAAGGGAAATATAAGAAACAGGACAGGAATCTAAAATGTGAAATGAGTTTCTGAATATGAAACCACAAGGGGAAGGGCTGCAGAAGGTCACCATAGTCCTTTCTTTCATTCCCTCTGCTGGGGCTTCCTGTGAGCACAGAGTAATGCCTGTAAATTGTTGGGAGCACAACTCTGAAACGTTTCTGCTTCTTAGCATCAAACTCATGAAAGCTGCTAAGAAAAGCCTAGACAATTGTGCCTTGCACTTCTAGGAAACAATATTTAAAAAATCCAAACAAACAAGACCCAAATAAAATAACAAAAAAAGCAGACACAGTTATTGATAAATAAAGTACACTAATATATCTGAAAGTTTCAGTGAGGGATATAAGTTGCCCAGAATCCTTTGGGACACAGTTGTAAAGCCTGTAAAGCTGAATAAAACACACTTCCCAGATTACTGAGGGCAAACAATAAGGATGCCTAATGAAATATCGAGAATACAAGGTAGGAGCGATTTGCAAGGCTGCCTTTCTTTTGATGTCTGCCTGTGTCAAAAAACCCTCTCCACTTCCACTGCTGCCAGTAGCATGGGAAACCTCATCCTATCTCTTCTCCAGGACAACAAGGCAGTTTCTGGGGCACACTGGGCTCTCAACACCACCAAACATTTTGGTACAAAACTCCTCTCCTTGATCTTCCCAAAGGAGAAGACTTCTTTCAGAAACCACACTAAACACAATAGGTTGTCAGCTATAACAACATAAGACCAACAACCTTGGCAAAGAAATGGTTTATACATCTACCAACTGCTTGTTCATTCTGATGGCAATGTGGTACTTTGAATGCCTGCTGTCTTGAAGGTCTGATCTGCTCTCCATCAGACATCAGTTCTTATGTTTTTCTACTGTTTTCTCACCACTAGCCCAGGAGGACTCTTGTTGGTTTAAGAATATGGGGTTTATTTATTTCCCCACTGTAAATGTTCTCCCACTGAAGCCACTTGGTGTCAACCAGAATGTTACACAAGACACTTGAAGTCTAAAACACTGAAAAGCCATAGCCCCATCCAGCATTTCCAATTCTGCAACAGAAGTATGTTGCGCAAAATAAAAGCGAGATTCTTTTTTTTATTTAGCCTGCCAGAGCACGGTTACCTCCAGCCCTTCAAGGACACTGTCCTCTCGCTTCTCTCTCCAAGCCTGTTCCTACCTCTAGCCTTAGTCAAAGCACTGCTTTTTTTTCATGCCCAACACTTTAAACTCCTCAAACACCACTTTCATCCTGTGCCAGTGGGACCTTACTGTTCTCACAGCTAAGAAACACCTCTTTCTAAGCAAACTCAGGAAAAAAAGTAGCTAAAATGCTACAGTTAATGATCCGGATGAGGAAACTTTACCTCTGTGCTCCAGTCTGAGCCCCATCACACAACTCCTACATTGCGCTGGGTAAGCAAATTGCTCTCACTCTATCTCTGCAGAGCCATGCACAGAAGAGTCAAATCAAAATTGGATCCCCTAATATTTGCAAAGCACTCATTGATCATAACTGCAAATGTTGTTACTACTTTATTACAGAGGTTAACAGTTTTGCTGCAGAGGCATAGCTCTTCTCCTCCATGGCTAAGGGTTTGTGAAATAACCAGCTGACCTAAAGACCTCATCAATGTCCAATGAGATCTGCTGTAGCACAGGGACGGGACTGTGGGACAGAAATCTCATTTCATCTTGTTAAACAGGCTCAGCTACAAAAAGTTAACAAATTGCTAGAGAACCGTGCAAACCCCTGTCGGCGCAGTGGCAGCACATAACTGCAACAGAGCACACAGACTGCGAGCCATGTGAAAGACTGATGAGATCACGAAGCCAAAAAAGAAACTACAGACTAGTAAATTAAAAAGAGCTTGTGCAGGCAAGCCTGCCTCATTCCCTCTGGTTTTTGTAGTAGGAAAGGTGCCATTATGAAGTGGTTGAAGCAAGTTGAACACCTTTCAAGTGTGTTCTAACACTTAGTGGTATTATGAAAAAAAAAAACCTTTGGCATTTGTTTAAAAAGAAAAGTTGTCTTATTTAACTACAACTCCAGTTTTAAAGTATTAATAGCTGCCTATGCTGCTCGTTCCTACATGCTTACATGCTTTTCAAATTGCATTTGGTAAAGCTCAGTCCATCTGTTTTCCCACACTCCATCAACACATGCAACAAAGTGAGCAGAAGCTACCTACAGTAGAGTTGTGTTTTGTTCAGAACTTTCTGCTTGCATACCAGAAATTCAATGCTAATTCAACATGCTTTGGGCACATTCAAGCTACAAAAGGAAGGGGCTCAGGAAGGGGAACGGAGAAAGGCTTTCACTCATCACTATACATGCACTTCCAGATGAAAAAGTGCCCAGGAAGGATTTGTGCATCATGGAAGCCCGATTCCATACCAGTGCCTCCCGACTCCAGGACAAACCTGTTGCAACACGACAATGTTATGCACCAGAAACTGGACAAGCAGCTGCTAATTCAATGTACTAACTTCAAAACCCATAAATTTTCTTTTCAAACCCATCCAACAGGACAAAGAGAAGTCTGTTTGAGATTCATCCCAGGTCTCAGGCTGATGGCTAATTTGTATGAAAATAGGTATGGTGGTTCCTGTAAATAGCTCTGCTCAGATACTCTGTAGGTAAGTGGCCTGGGGAGAATTTGAAAAGAGACCACCCCCTAATATCAACCTCCATCAAGTCTAGAAAGAGACAAATGCTTGGATGTGTAGCCCCAGAAGGGATGGTGAGTTAAGGGGTCTTCATAAAGAGAACCAAGGAACCACTATGGAGAAGGAGCAGAGGTAGCAAATGAGTATGTGCTAAGGTTGTCTGTGGCTTTCCAGGTGAATTCTTCACCAGCCACACATTCTGGTCCTCTGCTGCTGTTACTCCATCCCTGCCTGTCCCTGCCATGCCATCTGCCTGTCTGCCACCCCCTACGTTGTACCAGCACAACTGTTTCAGCAGCCGCATTCTGTGAACCAGATTAACAGGTCTGGCTCCAAAAGGAAAAAAAACAACAACCCAAACCATTTCAATTGCCAAGCTATTTTTAAATTCTCCAACGTTGCACAACATAGCAGGTACAAGTGAGGGGGTGGCACTTACCAGCACAAGGTAAGGGCAGGTGGAGAATGAGGATGCTCTTAGTGGGTGACACCAGGAAAGGTTTTGTCAAATGAAATGTACAGCCTCACTTTCTCCTCTATTAAGAGTTCTCGATGGCTGCTTTGCCTGTCATTTCTTTCAAGCTGGACTCATTTTGGAGTCATATTAGCCTGTGTTCTAGCACAGACATTTTAAATTACTTCTAATGTCTTCAAACTTCTACATTTCAATTTATAAAAAATATTTAAACAAATCTACTTACTTTTAGAAGAAAGCCAATCAGACACAAAAATTTCAGGATTTTTTTTTTTTTTAAAGAATTCTTTGGCAGGTATATATATCAAGGTGCACAACCTACACCAAATGTTAGTTGGGCACTGCACGGCTATCACCTGTATTACCAAATTGTCTGAAAGTACCTGGGAAAAGACCCTGTGTTGAACAAACCACAGTCAGAGTAAAGACGTATGCAAATGAACTGGCATTACCATCCCCGGAAGCAGCTTTAGATGGAGAAATGAAGCAGCTATCACTTAAATCCTTTGTATAAGAAGCTTTGGAGGCTTTTTGGAAGCAGAAACAATTTTCAAAATCCACAAATGAAAAAATTCTGAATTAACTCACTCTGTGTTTTTTCCTAATATAATTTGTCACCTTTGCTACACAACACGGTAGATGAACTGTTTAGCATTTACGGTTAGAGATCAGAATGGATATTTAACATACCCCCCCATATTACAGATGGGTTTCTGGTGATGCAGGTGGGATGCTGCACACATTTACTATTAAACACACTGGCAGTAGCTACCTTCATGTGCTCTGGATGTCATTTGAATATCAACCAGAAATCCTGAAATGGAGTTCACAACAAAAAATTCCCCTCATCAACATAAAGGTCAAAACCTGCCCTCATGTGAAGCCTAGATTATAAGTATTTCTTACATATAAAGCTCTTGTGTTGTAACACACTGAATTTTAAGGCAGTGATGGTTTCTGCTTCAGGACTTAAAGTTATTGTTTTAAAATACAGATCTCTACTTGATTCATACCTCCCCAATCATATATTCCATGCGACTATAGAGCTTTTCAGTAGCTTATGCCAATGCAAAACCTGGAATAAGAAAAAGCAGTTCCCATTCAGCTTTTACTCTTCCTGGGAAAGTCTTCATGGAAGCATTTAAAAATATTCTTTGGCTAAAGATTTCAATATTTGGTTCAAAGAATAATATTCCAGTCCTACTCTACTGTAAAATGTGGTAAGGCTAAAATTCGAGCCCAGATTTAAGCTGCCTTAGCGTGCCCACTGTTTGAAGTAAAACTGGTTTCCAAAACCCATGTCACATTGACTGAAGTACAGAGCCCCACTGATGAGCTTTGTTTTCCCCAGACTCTCTTGTCTGAAGCTCTTCCAGTGGCGTCGGGTACTCACAGCTCCGTAAACTCTGACTCCTTAAAAGAAGAATCTCCACACCTCATGCCATTTCCCCACCATGCAGAGTGGCTGAACTTTAAGGCCAGCAAATCTCTGCATCCTCTGTGTTTACGCTCAGTGGCATGGAAACTTCAAGTCAATCAAAGGAGTATATTTGGTGTCACTGTGATTTTTTTTCTCCACCCATTGTTAGTTTATATACATACGAAGGGGAAGGAGGGAACTCTGCAAACACAGGAGATAGTTATGAGTTCTTCCTTCAGCTGCTCTGCTGCTGCTTGCAGTCAACTTGTAGGGATGGAGCAAAGTGAAAACCCTTTAAACTATAACTCAAAGTTTTTCTCCAAGCAGCCTGGAAGTGAATTATGCCAGGAAGACCATAAATATAAATGGCAACAGAAGACTTTGAGGGAGCAGAATTATTTTGTGCTGCAAAATGAGCCAGTTCACAAGAAAATTCAGAGAGATGGGCTACTGATCCAACTATCAGAGCTCAAGTAACTAAAACATCTCACTTTGTGTGCTTGGTTCACTTTTGCTTATGAATAGTGCAGAATTTAATAGCAATCTGGACCTTCCAGCCTGCTTTTGATGTCTGTGTAGCAGGCACTGGATGCTTGCAGAGACTCATAGCACCTCCAGCTCCAAACGCCCCTTAACCGTGGTTCTGTTAAGATGATAGCAGAGAACAGCTAGACTTTCATTCATTGCTTTCATAATGTCAGCCAGGTTGCAATTTGCTGGGAACAGGACGAGACTATCAAAGCAGCACTGGGGGATTTTTGTTCACTGCTATTTTTCTTCCTAAGTCTAGTGTTTGCTTGAAAATGTATCACTTTATCTAGGAGAGATTTTCATTCACAAGCAATTTGTCAAGTGACTTCAAACTTCTGGGACTGTATTGATTCCAGAACTGCAATTGCAGTTGTCAGCAACATGGGTTCCTGCAATCTGTTAAACACATTCCTCTAAGGTGGTTAGTATCCTCCCTTCTCCTTTCCTGTGGGAAAGACAGCCACAATGGGCTCTCACTCACCATCCTCTGAAAGGCTTCTCTGGGATAGTTTATTGTACTAAACCCCTCTGGTCTTTGCCCTTCCTCCCTGTGAGCTGGCCTCGCAGCGGAGCCAGCCGGGCTGGCTGATGCCGGGCTGTAGCCTGCTGACTGATAAGTACCACATAATGGATCAAGCCAGCCATAGGGGCTGGAAACTCAGTGCTCGCCACCCCTGCTATCCCCAAGGCATGGACAGCAAAGCCCCAGGAGCAGCCAGGGCACCAGAGGCAGATGGTAATCTCAGCTCAATGTGGACCAAAGTATAAATCATTCCCTCAGTGTATCTAAACTCAGAGTAAGAAGATTTTTTGGGGGGTTTAGCCTTTTTTTTTTCCTTTTTAATGTATCTAACAGGACTACAACAAATCAGCAGCAAAATGCTTGATCCCTCACATATGGCCACAGAGCCAGAAGCCTGGTAGTTCAGCTGCTGTTCCTTGCTGCTGCCTCGCTTAGTTTTGGCTGTGGCAACTCTGGGCTACCTCTCCTTAAGAAAAGGGCATGAGCTGTAATACAGCATAGAATAGACCCATTCTTAGGACCCCTCTTCTTCCATGAGTCTTTCCATTGCAAATTAAATCCTTTTTCAGACACAACAGCAAGGTGAAATGAGGTATAAGAAATCACTTGGGCTCATCCGTCAGCCCTTCAGCTCACAGAGCCTGGCAGAGGGCCACTGAGAAGCAATGGTGCTGTGCTGATTTGCACTAGCTGAGGCTCCGCCAATAACCCTTTTAAGGACTTGGAAAGAGTCCCTGTGAACTAACAGGCTGAGAGATTTTGATTCCAAGTGAAGGGGAAGGGCGATTCTGCCTGACCTTCGTGCACCTCCTCTGAAGGAGGGGGAAGGAAGGCGGGAACAGTCGAGCAGAAATGATACGAAATAAAAGCAGGTGTCGGCATACTCAAGGTACTGCCTGGAAAACAGAAAGCTGCTGCAGCCTAAACCAACATTCCTTCATACCAGAGACATGAATAATATCAAATAATACATGCAAGAAAAACATACACCATTCTCATCGACCCTCTGTTTCCTTCCCCCTTGCCCTTCTGAGCTATGACCAAGATCAAAGACAAAGCTATTCCAGCGTTTAGCAGAGGCATTTGTTTTAAATAAAAAGGCAACAAACTTGCCAAAAATAACACTAAAAGTATTCGCACCAGAACAGTTCCACCAACGTGCAATGTGGACAAGTGGCACTAGGGCTAAACTCAGGACAATCAAAGCCTAAGAGGGATTACTTGGCTTTGTTGTAAGAAATTCTTCTCTAAGCACTTTCTCTTTCAGCACTGCTGAAATTGTTGCTAGCAATGAAGCAAAGCAAAAACAGAAGAAAATTTGTATCTAACATGCTTTCAGGAAGAGCAGGCATTAGCTGGCAGGCTGCAGGGCCAAGCAGACCTACAGGGTTTACGCCAAGCTCTGCCAAAAACACAATATATGTAGTCAGCTCTTCTGAAAACTCTGCAGTTTGCCTTTAATTAATTTTACTGTCATATCATCTGGTTATATTAATGCTCTTTACAGATATGCTATGCTCTTTACAATGCTATGGACATCACAGTTGTCATGAAATTACCAAGGGCAAATGGCACGTTTTAAGACCAGCCACTTGAACTGCAGCTTTTTTTACCAAACTAACTCAATTAGAAATGAGCCTTCTCCATAGGCATCAGACACTTAACATCAAAGGCTGCTGGCTGTGTTTCTAAAAAGGTGTACCAATGCATAAACGGTCCTGTATCTCCTCAGAAGGCAGAAGGCATTGGATAAATGCTGAGTGCTGTTGAAGAGTACTCAAAATTGAGAGAGCAGGACATACTGCATGTTTTCATGAAAACACTGTTGTACACACAAGACGGATGTATATATGACTGATACTATATAAATTACATTGTATTAGTCATCATGTTCTTCTAGATACTAAAATCCCTTTCTCTAGTAAACTGCAACCATAAGCTACTCCAATTCCCTAAGTAGGTCACAGGATACCGGGACACTGAAATCCTTCCATTCACAGGCAGCAGCTACACCAAAGAAAGTGCAAAAACACCCCTGATTTCATTTGATTGACCTTGTTTAGTTGGTATGCTCAGCTTGATACTCTTTGTATGTGCAGATAAAGAGGCAGCACAGGCTATATGACTATGTTTGGATATATGAGGGGCATGGGGGGAGCAAGAAGCAGAGAGAAAGCAGTCTTGCTGAGCTCTCAAGGGCAGCAAAAACACTTGGCTACCACTAGAAAACCTTCTCCTATTTCCAGCCATACCCTACCACCTCATTGTTAGATTCTGCAAGGGATCCAAGGGCTTTCAGTTCTTGCTTATTTTGGGAGTAGTTACTGGGATTTAATATCCCATGAGTCACCCGTGACACGGCAGGATCTCCCACTTTAGCTGTAGTTCTATAATAGTTTTCCCTAGCAGGTAACAAAAATGCACTGGGCTATCCTCTAGCCTCTTTTGCAAGTCCCAAAAGAAAAACAATCTCATTCTTATTATTCTTATTTTAAACACAAATTAACTACTCTGACCAAAGTACCAGAGACCTGATTTCAAGCACAGCCCTAGGTACAAACAATTGTATAGGCACGGGGTGGATGTGGAAAACTACAGTATGTGACAATGAATGAGGAGGCAAAGCAAGTGTTCCCTAAATCAGCTTTGTGTACCCTAAGTCAGGATGAGGAAAATAGTCTTGGAAGCAGTTTCCTAAACACATGTGTACTATAAATTATATTGGTATTTCATTCCCTGCCTGTAACTTCTACTCTAATGCCTATATCAACTTCTCATATACTGTACTTACAAACATTTTAAATAAAGTAATGTAGGTTATTTAACTAAGGCTCTGTTCCGCATAAAACTCTCTCCCCTGGGTGCTTCTGATTCATTTTGGTTAAAGATTAATAGAGTAATATACACTGATAGGCCTTTCTACATTTCTCACTGGAGAGTCCCCTTTCCTGCCAGCTTAGGCTGCAGAAACGCCTCAATTTAAAAAAAAAAAAAAAAAAAAATCAGTACAGATTCATTTAAAGAACTCTTCCTCCTCTTTAACTTTTGCAATTCATTAGACTTCCATAATTAAACCAATGGGAAATCTTCCAGTTCCCCAGTGGGTTTTTGTTAGTCAGAAAAAACAAAAAAGAAAAAAAAAAGTAAGTTTTCCTGCATGTGCTTTTCAGCTTGCACTGAGAATCCCAGGCTTTTCGTGTGAGCAGCTGCAGCAAGGTTACCCAGGGTCGGCTTCAGTAGGAAGCAAAGGTTTCCTCCAGTCAGATAGGGGGAATATGGTTGCCATGGTTGGTAAAAGGGAAAGGAGAAAACAACTTCCATTCAATTCAAAGTGCTTTTAAAAAGAAAAGCAACAAGAAACATTTCAGGAAGGGACTTTGGTAATGGAGATGACAAAAAGAGGAAAAACAGAAAAATCTAGATGAAGTGCCAAAAAAGTCAACAGAATCCAAATAAACCACTGACATGACCTTTTTGTTTTATATCTGTGCACACAGTCAGGGTACTTTAACGTCACAAACCTGCTTAATACCTTGCTTCTAATCCTCAGTTTCAGCTGAAGCAGCTTGGACTCACATGTTCCCTCCATCCCTTCACTGAGTAACCCATATCCCTAAGAGCTTAGCATCTCAGGCATCCCAGGTGTGCGGTTACGCACGACAGCCTGAGCCAGCACATGTGGTCTTTTTAATTGCACTGTATTTACTTTGGAGTAAGTCAGGAGGAACTGTCTCTCAAACAAAGGGAAAAAGGAGCAAAACCTGTCGAGAGCCTCTACATAGCACTACCTACCTGTGGCCACTTCACATGAGCTCGAGTAAATCCCAAGGCAGTAAAGGAAGATGCCCAGGTCAGAAAGCAGATATGTTCTGCAGGCTTTGATACATCCAAGGCCCTACCTCTCCGAGAACTTAAAAGTCAATAATAAACAAAACTATCCTCCCTTCTAAAATCCCCCTCAAACCCTAAAAATGTACTACGATTCACAAAGTGCTTGGAGTTTCAATTTTCATCCTGTTTATGAGAAAAGGTTATTCTTACTGATAAACGAAAACCAAAGCTTATCAGTTTTAATACTACTAACCCCAAGAACAGCTCTTTCTCTTCTTCAAAGCTTGCCCCTCCACTACTGTACATGCTTATTCTCTTTGTCCAACATGTGCCAATCATTAAAATCACTTTGATACCAGTCTGAGTGGTATTTTCTGATGAAAATACCACAGAATCATTTTCAATACTAGCCTAGTCACACCTCCTCCTCATTGCATAGAGGAAAAGAAAAAAAACAGACATGAAGATATTTTCTCAAAACTTAAAAGAACGTATGAGCAAGTTGGGGTTTTTTAAAAGAAACAGAAAAAAAAAAACCTCATGTAGCACCTGAAAGATTACAATAGCTGCAGAAACTGAAATTCAGTTTATCTCTCTGGAAGAACAGCAAGGAAGGAAGGGATGTAGCAGAAGCTACTCCAGCTAGCTACCCCAGGAGCACCTGCCTTCAGCCACAACAGAACATTCCTCTGCACAGAGGATGTAGTGAGCAGTGCCAACTACCATCCCAAGGGCAGTCACCATCCATTCTGCAGAGGCCCAAGAGCCAATGGAGATGTGGCACAGGGATGAACCACTGGTCTAGATGTTTAACCAAACAAGCAAAAAAAAATGTGTTTCTTTCCCCACACACATCAGTGTTTTTGCAGCCAAATAACTTGGTGCTGTTCTACATATTCTCACTGTTTTCCTCCCAAAGCATCAGTGTATGATAAGCACATAATGTACATAAGAAGATGTTCAAATAATCTCCAAAACCAATATTGATAGGTCATAGATCTTGTTTACCCTGTTTTTATCCTACAAGCTGAACACCTCACTGGGAAACCACATACCTAAAAAAAACCCACCAAAAACACAAACAACTCTTATTATTTGTTTCATGACAAGATTAATGACTTGAAACACAGACGTTTAGTTTCTTGTTTCAGACTACACCAATCCTATAACAGCAGATCCCTGTTGTGAAACGAAAAAGAGTACAACTCAATATGCTATTCATGAATAATCCAATGTGGATACAGAGTTATTCAGCTACAATGCAATTGAGAATGAAAAAGAGAGGGTAACAGTGGTAAACACCCAGGGATATTTTGAATTTAATTGGGATTAGCATGTAATACTCTAACAGCCTTTTGAAGAGAGGCTACACAGCAGCATACTGAGACCATAGGCATTTGAAAGCCCCAAGCACCTCATTTAATGATCTTTTCAGTTGGCAAAAGCTGCTTTCAACAGTGTGTTCAGCAGGGAGTTTAACCCAGCACTACTGGTTGAAGCTGAACTGTGCTGGGAGGAGCAGACTCCAGTGGTGAAGTACATTTTGCACTTGCAGGGCTGGGGAGCTGAAGCATGTGAGGGTATTTCTAAAAGCCCATGACCTAATCACTTCGCACACACTCAGCTCCTCACACGCAGAGATTCTGCAAGTAATACCAGAGAGCACTTGCCTTGAACGAAATAGCAGAATAAAGATAGATTTGGAGGGTTGCCAGCATGATGGTGAGGGGGTGCATAATGCACCTACATGGATTCTACTTGGAGAGCAGGTGTCATCTATATGCTTTCTGTTCATAGTTCTTCTAGAGGATATATAAATAGGGGGAAAATAATCAATGATTATTTTCAGCTTATGTTTTGGGAAGATTTATAGGAAGAAATCAAGCAGCCCTTGATGGTTTATCCTCTGCTCACAGAAATATTTTTGGCTTGTACCGAAGTTCTTGTACTGCCCAAGGTGTTTAAAAGGCGATGGTGCAAATATCCGCAAGAGAAGAGCATCCATTGGCATCTCAGATAGTTGTCCTGCTCTTGCCTCGAAGGATGCCTCAGTGAAGAGAAAGGGCCAGTTCAGAGTCCATATCACTGTCACAGGCTCCCAAAATACAACCAGCAGCTATCAAGCTTGCAGAGGGCACCTTCAAGGCTCTCTCACAGGTCTAAGAAGAGGGGGAAAACTGAAGTACTGTGAATTTTACCTTGCAAATTTCCAGAGTCTCTTCTTTTTTTGGTGACTGAGTCTACAGGAGGATAGTGTGGAAACTTGGGCACACAGGGGAATGAAAAGGGAAGTCTTTGATATTTTTTCCCTTTCAACCTGCTTCAGATCTCTCCTTCAGATCGCAAGTGTCAGAATGGTTTTATGAAAGCCCAAATTCGTAGTAGGGCTCTCACTGCAAAGGCAGTACTGTCCTTATGTAGTCTTTGAAGTTTTTATTCCAAGCTGTTCCCACCGTGCTTCTCCTCAGTTACCAAACCCAGTGGGAATCAGTTGCACATGTTGCCTCAAGTATTTCTACAACTGTAAAGCTTTGTTTGTATGTGGTAGTAGTGGGGGAAATGGCTTCATTCTAAATATATCTCCCTCTTACATCTGGGTGAAGAAATAGGGATGAGGTTATCCTTTTAAGTGCTGGTAACCAGGACCAGTATATTTGTTATTGTTGCACCTCTGAGAAAAATGAATTAGGGACCATTGTACTAAGTGTTATTTTTCTCATGTAAGGACAATCTCTGCTCTGGTGAGCTTATACAAATCTGCCTTCTGCCAACAACTTAGCAAAACACGGAGCACATATTCTGCTGACTTATGTCTGCTGCAGTCCCACCAAAATCAATGAGGTTGACCTACTTGTAAATGGAGCAGAATTTGATTCCTGTGTTTATTTGTGGATGGGTATGGAAGAGGCTGACCAAGTCTGCGTGGAAAAAAGATAACCCAGAACATCAGAGGTAGCTTCTGCTTGGACTAAACTTGAGAAGGTTTGAGGACAGAACATGGGAACAGATGGACAAATCCTTACAAAAACAGCAATTGGACTTCATGGCTTTGCTTCGTTAACCTGAAAAGTGCTCAGGGAGTGGGAGCTGGAATTCTCCAATGCTGGGAGAATTCATGTGATCTTACCATTACTTAGTTACCACTTTACCATTTTTCATTTATGCATCTCATTTGAATAAAAGGAAATCAGTTGTAGATCAATGACATATACCAATGCCACAGTAGTGGTAAACTGAAAGCAAAAGGCAAAGGAAAAACCCAGAAAAGAGTTTTAGCTACACCATGTAGCCAGCAAGGCAGCACAGCCCAAAATGTTACTTCATCATCCAGGCATAGCAGTTGCAATTGGCTAGACCATTGCAAGCAACACAGTAACATAGATCCCAATACGCGTCCTGCATAATAACAGGAGAGCATTAGTATTAGCCAAGCAACTGGTTGCCACACATGTAACAGGAATAGAAGGAGTGAAGGGACATAGTTCACAGTCAAAGTAATTAAAGGTTTGGCCTGATGATTGGGATTAAGATAACAGGAACACTGTTTTTCTGTAAGCACCCAGGAATCCCAGCAGCAGCTGCACCAGTTGCTGAGCTGCTACCCTAGGTTCAGCAAGGATTTGTGCACGACAGCCTGCAAAGACCACTCCACAGGGATGGGAAGAGAAGACACCTAGATGAAGCCTCTGCAGTCTGGAGAATACTTCTGAAGCTTGCATCTCAGCTACAAAAAGGTTTTTTTGTAAACTACGAGTTTTTAGAAGGCTGGAAAGTATAAGCACATAAGAATTAGAAACACTCAGGACCTGGATTTGGAAATGGCTGGGAATAAAGCATCCCTTCAGCATCCTGCAGAAAGCAAGCCAACCTGCTGTCAAACCTCATGGAAGCTGTGGTTCTTGCTCATTGACTAGCCAGTGTGGTGGGCTGAGAGACAGATAACATCATGTCTGCACCCTCATTTCAGAGGCAAAAATCTAGACAGAAAGAAGTATGCTACCATTAAGTGCTCAAATATAGAAATTATTTCAAAGTTCACAGGGAAAGGAGGAGGAAAAAGTCTGAGCACGGGCAAAGTAAAACATCTTAAAAATGAGCCTTCACACAGGGCTTTCCATCATTTCCAGGATGCTCTAAACCAAGCTGGCATGCTGCGGTAAGAAGGCCAGTTTTGACTGGCACAGTAGCTGCTGGCTTTCAGTGATTTCCAAACTCGACAAGAGCTAGGAGCCAGGAGCCACTACCTCTCACAGACACTCTACCAGCATGCTTAATTTGGGAAAGGAAAATACAGTCTGGCACATTAGCCCCGAACAGCTGCCAAGCCTTGCAATCATCTATGCAGTGCTGAAACTAGCCAAGAAATAGGGGGGGGGAAAGTCCAACACCAGGTTGACTCCCTCAGAAACAACCTCCCTCTCCAGCCATCTCGGTTTCAGTCTGCTTACCTTCTGAGCATTATAGGGAATCAGAGCTTATATTCAGAGCTGATAGGAACATCAAACCATGAGCAATCTGGAAGAAATAGGGAGCCAGGTAACACAGCACAAAAGTGAGACTACAGAGGTGCGTGCACATCCTATAATGTTGAAATAACCAGTTCTGGAGATTGTGCTAGGGTTTGGTTCACCATTCTGTTTGATATCACCACCAAGTATGACAAAAATCTTGCCTTCAAGGCTGCTCCACAACTCACACTCCTGTACCTAATCCAACTATAATTAAATAAACCTAATTTCGAATGGGGAAATTTCAAAGCTATTAAGAAGAAACCTGCAGTTATTATATGGATTAAGAAGCATTTTGGAATTACACATACATGAGTTATTATCAGAAATTAGGCCTAATCAGAAAAAAAGTCCTACATCTTTGAATAGGTTACTACAACCACTTGGATCTTTTCAGAAATCTCAAAGTAAATAGCTCCAGAAAGGAGTTTTATTAAAAAAATATATACAATAATGAAAGAAGAGATAGCTGTATTTATTTACATTTTAAACTCTAGGAACCATTGCTGTCTTATTTCAAAACATTCTCTACAAGCAGGAAGACTAAACCCAGCATTTTGGGTGGGCTTGTTTGGGTTTGTGAGGCTTTTTTTAAAAAATCATTTTGTCATTTAATCACTTGCTTCCAGGATAATGGGCTTTGAAGAAAATGTCAAGTGTCATCAGTTGACACTGCTGAAAATGGAATATGTGCTTGTTTGCAAGTACATACAGGATCTTCTGTTTGGCTTTGACCAGTACTAACCAACAAATTACACTTACCCTTAAAAAACACGATCCAGAAAACAGACACATGCAAACGTCTTCGCTTGCTGTCTTTTGTTGCAAGTACTGATATTAAAAGCTTGAAAGTTTTTTGTATTCACTGAAGGAAGTACAAGAAGGAAGGACTCTGGTAACACATTGTAATGCAGGACAACAATATGGTGTAGAAAGCATAGAGTATAATTCAAAGCTAATCTGTACATCCATAGTCTCATGAATTGCTTTAAGCAACAAAGACAATCCCTATGCCCCATCCCTGCAAGTGTTCAAGGCCAGGTTGGATGGAAAGTGTTCCTGCCCATGGCAGGGAGTTGGAACTAGATGATCTTTTAAGATCCCTTCCAACCCAAAACATTTTATGATTCCATGAAGGACATAAGCAACAATGGATTACATTTGCTTCCATCACCTCTCAGTGTTCCCACTCAGTCATGCCAGGCCATGGAGTGGCTGATAGGTATCTCTGTCCACCACACCGATACTAGCCGCCCCACTGAGTCAATCAGCTCCACACCTCTCACTTTCCTCCCCAAACCTGAGTCACCCTTGAGTTTTCAGTTGTGGAGATAAGCCCATCCTGGCTGCGATTTCAATGGGCAGTGGTGGAACCAGCAGCTGCAACCAGCTTAGAGGGTTTTCTTGAGGAGATGAGCTCATGTGTGATGTCTCTCAACCCATTCACTCCCCAAACCAGGAAACAGTAGACATAGTAAGGTGTCCTCCCCGGACAAGTATTAAAGAAGATCAAATCACCCATTCTTTTGAAATGTTCCTACCATTTATACTACTCAAGCCACGATAAATCTCAGGGAAACTAACTAAAGCTCACAAAAATTAAAAAGGTGCAATCTTAGAATAAAAAAAATGAAGGACTGGTTTCATTTCTTGAATAGATAAATTACTGAGAAAGGTCTTAGAAAAAAAGCACAAAATTTTTCAAATGAACCGTGTAGGTATGGGGAAGTGGCTTGTTTTAGAAGCTGCATCAATTTCTGATGCTTTCTTTCCTCCTCTTAGGTTCGTTCAGCTAAAAATTAACTGCTCAGTATAAAAAGATGATGCCACTCATTCATGAGAACCGAGCCTGCTAGGAAGACAGAAGCAAACACTCTACTGATCCACTGCTCCAAAGAACTTTAAATGTGTAAGTGTTTAAAAGAACAAAAACTTACACAAATAAGGCACTGTTCTTACAAAGCCTTAATATTCTGGATTTATGTTGCTAACTTTGCAACTCAGAAGAGTTGAGCAGCTGGGCTGTCACACAAGAATGACCCAACCTCTTGGACACAGCATAGACTAAACAATGATAGCCCACTTTCAGAACCTGGCAGAAATGTCCCAGCCTCACCCCATCCTTCTTTAACCACAGGCTCCCTCCCTTGATCTCTTTATGTAACATCCACCACCTGTCTACTGCTCACTGCCTAAAAACTGCCTTAGTCTCTGGAGTTGCAAGAATGCTGTTTCTCTCACAACCCAAAACCCTCATTTTTTTCTCAGAGGAGAACGGAACCATCTTTTGCTGTTTCTCATAATTTGTTTGAACTCACAATGCTTTCTAGAAGAAACAAAAGAAACTCACAAAACCAACCAAACAAATGAAGACAAATTCCACTTGAACTGGCCATCTCTGAGTGGACAAATATTCTCTCCTATAGTGCTAGCACTGCCCAGATGAAGGGGCTGCTGAGGTTTGTAGAATAATAGTGATGTCCTCATGGTGTCTAGCTTGCTCCTTCCCTGCCTTCTGTTGGAGCAATGAGCTGTTACTGATAATTAATTACCTAATTTTTAAAGTAGTAATGCTACTTCAGGAACTTTTCCCCTTGGAATTTAGCTAGTCAGGTATTGACAGTACCTAATGAAAAGCTTTGAAATGAGCTCATGACCAGCTATCATTTCCAAACATGTTTTGATAAGGAACAGAGATACACACAATCATGGCAAGGAAAAAAAAAGCAGAAAAATATCTTAAAAGCACCTGTTTTTCATAAATATCATCAGAAGCTAAAGTAACAGAAGGAGGACATCGCCATCTGCCCTGTAATTTTCCTATATGGATCCCATGTCTCCTCCTTGCTGGATGGTACAGAGAGAACTCATGCCCCTGCTTCTGATGTGCTTCCATTCCAGCCCACTGCTGCCCAGGTATTTTATAGGCAGCCATCAGAAACTGTCATATAAAACATGGCAGACCTAGCTACTGAGTCACTTCAAACTAAGTTAATCTGAACAACATGTGATGGGCCAGAAGAAGAAAAGTGGAGTGGTGAATACACTTGCAACATTCACCCCTGGGAAGTTGACTCTGAAACTAAACACAGCTCTTTCACCAGCTCTAGGACTATGAGCTATGCTGGAATAAAGTATGTCTCATCCCTACTTTCCTTATAGGCATTTCCATGGGTTGACCTAGAACAGGATCTTTAGGGCTATACTCCATTATCTGCCTATACAGAACCTTTTCTAAGAAGACCTAGATCATGCCTGGGACCACTAATATACCCTAGAAATAAGTATAACAGAAGCTCACCTCTCAGCTGTCTCACTTGCAGATAGTGGAGCCCCAGTTTTACACAAGCAGAATTTCATGCACCAAATTCTTATTTCAGCTGCACTAATTCACTATACCCAATAACGTCACAGAAAGGCATGCTTTTCCATCTCAGTTCATGTACATTCTCTAGTTGCAGGGGACATTAAGCTTCCATAAAGACTTTTAAGAATTCGGCTCATCTCTTTTTTTTTTTTTTTTTTTTTTACAATTCGTAAACTCAACTATTAAACTGAACAAAATGACAATTTATCATTAATCTGTCAATTCAGATAGACCCACTGAGCTAAGATAAGACATATATTGAGTCGTACAAGGCTCAAGAATTACAATGACTGAGAATGTGTTCAGCTGCCACGAGAAATCTGCGGTGTCTCAGTGTGGTATCACACTGTAATTTCCATTCAAGGGAGATCCTGTCAATCAAGATGTATTAGAAATGATCTAAAGTTTCTGGTGTTGCACAAAAAGGTCTTAAAGCACCAACTTTACACTGACACTTCACTTTTAGTTTTCTATACAGCAGACACTGTATCAACGGCTGGCATGTTCAGTGCCATCACAACACAAGCAAGTCAAGACACATAAGCAAAAGTAAAGTAAAAGATGCCCTAAAACTGAAACATAAATCTTAGAACATGTTGGGAAACAAGCAGCAAGTCAACATGGAATAATATGTTCTGGTCACACACGGCAGACCATGGAAAAGTGAGGAACAAGCCCCATCCCTAAAGTAAAGCAAAACAAATAAACAAATGTATTTTTCTTTAAACAAGTGCTACGAGACTTGTTAATAAAGATTTTGTCTAAAAAACCCAAAGAATCAGCAAACCTGTCTGCTCTTCTAAAAAAGTGAAATCTCCAGCTGTAGCTAATGGTAGTCCACGATGGGCATCAAATCCTCTTACCTCCTCCCTCAGGCCTGCTGCTGATGTGCAGCATGCAGAGGTCTCACAAGTCTTTTGGCGTCACCCGCCCCCTCACATCGCTCCCTCTCATTTTTTGGCACAAGGCTCACCTGCCCCATATGTTACTCCTATGACATGTTTGATCTGTGTACCCAAGTTGCCATGGAGTAGGACAAAACTTTGTAAATCCTCACTGTTCAAACAGATTCTCTCAAGATGTGTCATTTTAACGCATTTTCCCAGCCTCTTCTTACATACCATCTCTCCTCCCTCCTTCCCCTCCAGCCCAATTTTCCTTCCTAGTCCCTTAAAGAACAGTACATGCAGTAAGAGGTGAAAATGCAGCAGCTCTTCACATCTTAAAATATTTATATTTTTCATTTCTGCCTTTCAGATTGAGCCAGTTATGCTCTCTGACCCAATATGAAAAAGATATAGAGCTGTATGTTCTATTTAATCTAAATAAGCATGCAAAGAGTCCATGGCATTTGGGAGAGACAAACACAAGTGACAGGTTGGTGGATGGGACAAAAAGAATATGCTGGTTATTTCTTTTTAAAATACAATCCTGCTTTCCAATCCTTTCTTGGGAATGTTTATTTTTGTGTTAACACCACAAATTATTTCACCTCGACTGTAAATACTTCTATTAATTTTCTAGTTTAGTTTAAATTTCATTACTATCCTAAACACAGAAAAAAGGAAACTTCTTTAAACAATCAACAAGACACAGAGAATTTTCCTGAGACGAAGGAAAGGCTCCTGTTTTGTGCTGACTCCACTCCACTGCAACAGACCAGCAGTGGTTTCAGTAACTTGCTCTTAAGTATAGTTAAAGAAATTCCCCTGAAAACAATATAGAAGCAGCAGTAAAATGGAACTAATGTGCATGCAAAGAGGTGTATTTTCTGCAGTGGTAAGTACAAGAATTAAGACCTGCTTGGGTTTCAGCTGCATTAATATTACTTGCACACAAAAAGTCAGTCCATATGGAAATAATCAGTTAAATGAACACTGAAGGCTTGGTCCGAACTTCCCTTAAGTAAAGCAGAAAAATATATTACTTTTCAACTGCACAAATGACCTGAGGTTTTTTTTTGTCTTTTCCAGTAGAAAACTCCCACTGTTCATTAAAGCACTTCACATACAACAGAGTCCTTAAAAGGAGAAGTGGCTCTCGCCTACGACAAGATGGATATCTACCCGGCTCCTACCCCTACAGTCTTCTCAGCTCACGGACTGAGGAAAAGAAATGATTACTGCAAGTCTTCTCTTCATCTCTTTAATTTTCCTCTTCATTTATCTTTGCTTTCCATAGCATTAGGCTGAGGTTAGATAATTATGTCATCAAGTGAGAGGCAAGGTTAAAAACCCATTCATGGGTTTTAACTTTCTTTATTAGCAGTTCTCTAAAATATAGAGGGAAACAATCTTCACATGGACAGTTACTGTTTCAGACATTCACTGCTCTGTGGCAGAGACCCACAGAAATGCCCTCATTTAGCAAAGAACCAAGGCAACTGAGCATTCTCCTATTTCCTCCCCAAGCTTGTCATGGCCCTGGCTCTGCTAGCAAGGGCTTACAGACCTAGACCCAAACACTGACACACTCTTGGCTTACATTTCCTTCCTATCTTGAGCAAAACTTGGATGTAGCCACCTAGGTTTTAACTCACAGCACTGTCCATAGCTTATTTATTGAGCCAAAATTATATGTACCATTAAAGTGAAGCAGACTATCACATGGGCATAAGGAACTCTGCTTTACTTCGTTAGGTTGTGGGTTTTTTTTCCCCAGAATTTGATTTTTTTTGCCCCATTTCTGACGATCCATTTTCAGGCAAGCCTTCCTTTTTCTTTTTCTCCAATTCACATATGAAGACAACAACTCCAATATTCATCATTCAGATTGAAGAGACAGTTTTCTACCCTTGTCTTGAAGTCTCAGTAAGTGCAGATAAAATACTGGAAAGAGTAACAAAGAGGGCTGAGCTGAGGTGACAGCTTTATGACCATGCATGTTGGTGCTGGAGGAAAGCCATAGCACCCACCAGTGCATCACAGGTACATTTACATAAGGGAAGAATGGCTGAAAGAAACTTTGTCAGGGCAGGAGGCAAAGTCACCAGCAAGAAGCAGAAGGGCAAACAGCTCTTTTTTCCCAGTTCTCGTTAGTACTGCGATGTTTATTTTACCAGATCCACATGCTTCACAAAAGGGTGTAACAAACTCTGAAACAAACTCTAACTCAGGCTATTTTTTTTAAATGTATTCAAACAATGCCAGTGCTGAATTTATTTTCCACAGAAAGACTCAAGACTGTCAAGAACTGGCTGGTTCTTACATCAAAGAACCAAAAATCGCTTTGGTCCTTCACAGACAACTCAGATTACTTCTAAAGGCAGAGGCAAACCCCACCCAGAACTTGCTACTTAGCCTTCACTCAAGAACTGACTTGCCACAAAATTTCACTGGCTTGCAGCTCAGGAACCAGGCAGAGTCTTCCAGCAGTTTCTTTTTCATTCCAGAATCACAGTACACCTATCATCGATACATTAGGAAAGAAGAGTTGCCAAAGCCTGACATTTCACAAGGAAAAATGAGCTCTTGGTAATGCTGTCCCTTGAGACATGGCTGCTGGAGCCATTGTGGGTCATGCTGACACTCTCCCACTTCCCCCTTTCGGTTTGAATGAGAGGACTGGAAAGCTGTGGCTTCTCAATCACCCATGATAAGTGTCCCATGGGAAGACATGAGAGGTTCTCATCAGCCACAGGCACATGACAGCATTTCTGTTGGGTTAGCTGGGGCAGGTGGTATGACATTTATTTTGATTCAGTGCCTTTACACCACCTTCATGACAGCTGCAGAACAGCTAGTATCTGATCAGGCACCAACCTCGTTGGTGCTGAATTACATAATTCAGGTTTGGGGGGGGGGGTTTTGTTTGTTTTGGTTTGTTTGTTTGTTTTTTAATTTTTAAATAAAAATCCCGAGATTGGATGTGCAAGGGACAATGAAGTGGGGTTTACCTCATCACGATGCACGCCATCACAGCAAAAAACCGTAAGCTGGGGAGAGGAGTCCACACAATATAAATTGAACTGCCCATCAGACAAGAAACATGACTTCTCCAGTGTGCCAAAAGGCTTAAGAAGAGCATGAAACTCCACCCTGAGGAGAGCCTGAGGCTGAGAGCTTGTACGCAGCTAAAGGAAGATGCCTTGACAAAAGTCCTCCAGGACGTGCCAGGACATGCCACCTACCACACCTCTTCTAGAGCTGGGTATGCAGCAATCACAGCTGCCATGACCCCTTCACCACGGAGCTGCATGGGACCAGCATGGCATGTCTCTACACAGAGCCAGAAAAGCCACTCGCATGGCGCTCCAACCACGGCTCTGTGTCCCTAATGCGTTTTCAGACCTCGGACACCACTGTTCCAGTGTGGTTCCTGGTTCAAAAGGCTCTTGAAGAATTAATCAGGATGCAAAATGTCTTGCTAAGGAAGATAAACTCTACTGTTACTTGAGAGCCTCCTATTTCATTAGTAAGGTAATCCACATCTTCCCCTCAAACTCTTAAACAATTCTGTTTAACTACTAAAGCCATACTTAATAATCTGCCTACTGCTGGATCTCAAAGTTAAAACACAAAACAAACATCAATTAGATTTTTTTCTTTTCTTTTCTTAAACATTCTCAGGCATTTCTTTGAGGGATCTTTAAAAGATGCTTAGACTACAGGAAGTAGAAGCACATTCCTAAAAAGTAGACTACTGCAAATACACAAGAACAGAGAGGAGTTTGCAGACTTCGTTTGACAGAATCCCCTCCTTCCGCTAAAAGCAATGGTCTTTAAATTCCAAGTGCAAACTCACTGCTAAAGAACGTGTGAAGCAGCAAGAAGACAAGAGCTAGAGCTAAGGTTTTCAACCTCCTATAACTCTCATTTTAGATAGCTGAACTGCTGATGTGCCTAAACTGCAGGTTATTACAGCAGATGTCTATTTACAAGAAACTATAATAAAGACATCAATATTGATATTAATTTCCCATCTTTTTTTTCCTTGTATTTCTGAACTGTAGGCCTAAACAGTTAAATCATTTTAGCTTTGAGCACTAAACTTCCCTTGGTGGCACTATATTTAAGAAACCTGGTGGCCTTCCTTGCCTGCAAACCATCACTGCAAAGACATTTGAGATAACATAAAAATTACTTTTCTCGTTTGGAATTTTGGGCTTAAAAAGTCAGAGACTACCTGAAAATATTTAAGCCCCAATTCAATTTTGTAGTAAAATCTTCAAGCTAGTAGCTGAGCTTTAGCTTGAACTGCAGATGTTTCCGGGCACTGTGAGGTTCTCCTTGAGCAGAAGATGCTAAAGGAAATATGGAGTTAATCCTACACTGGTTGTTTTATCCCTGAGTTAAGTATATCTGCTGGTAGATGTTGGCAGGAAGCAAACCACAGACCAGAGGTTAAAACCATTATGAGAAGAGAGCATTGCTATAGAAAAAAATTAAGATAGTAACTAGAGGAAAGAGTTTTCTAAAATGTGATTTCTCCCTGATCTTTTATATAGTTTATTTTTCAGTTCTTTTTTCCCCCCAATGTTTTTCTGGCAATCCAGTTGATCGTGCTGGTTATGAGGTTCAGGTCTCCAAGGGTAGCAATGTTGCAGTGACAGCTGATGACCCAACTTAAGAAAGTGCTTAAAAATGGAGGTGAATCTCTGGAGTTTTTGTACAATAGTTCTCCCTCCTCCTGCAGACTACCTTCCTCATCTTTTACAAGGACTTTCTGAAACATCTTGTCTACCCACCTGCAAAGGGAGGTGGCCTGTCTGTGTAGGCAGCTCTATCTATAGCAAATCAAAAGTAAGCAACAGAGAGGACATGGCAGGGGGGAATAAAGCCACAAACCTAAATAACTCCAAGCACACTTAACATCACAGGGGAGTAATTATGAAGGGAAAAGAATCAGAAATGAGCAAAAGGTAATAGAAGCACAGTGATTATTTCCTGTTCATTTATTTTTAAATTTTTTTTCTTCGTGTGTAAATTGATCCCATCTGTGGTTGTTTTTTTTCATTCAACCCCTGAAGGGAGGACGTGGGCCACAGTTTAAGAACAAAGTTCCCACAAGACTTGGCAATCCAACATGATCTCAGTACATTGTTCAAAAAAGTAGAAGGAGGCACCAGTCAAAAGTCCGTCAGAGTACCATAGGACAAGCAATAATCATTTGCAGAGACATGTAGGATAAGAGTAAACTGACAGCAGAATGAAGAACAAAACAAATAAAATCCAACATTAAACACTGAAGAAAGAGCGCACATTGTGAAGACCAGTTCTAGCATGGCTGCAAGCAGGAAGAGGACTTTTCCACTGTTACTCCTGACATGAATTTTGATGGTAACCATGGAGCACCATCAACATTGTGAGAAAGTCAGAGACCAAGGATACTGTATTTTAAAAAAAGTCTCTATACATCATTCTTCTGAAATCTCTACAAATTAACCACTATGGAAAAAGAAAAATGTAATAATCTTTTGGCAACACTGCAACAATGTTCTAAATGCTATCAGGTCTCTTCTAAGAAGTGCCATTGGAGCTACCTGAGTCCCTGCCTGACTGAGGTGGCCATACGCCTTTTTCAAATAAAGGCAACCATTTCTTCCCAGGAAGCCATCTAAAAATCTGCTCTTACACTAGTCAACTTCGGGTACAAGCTTTCAGGGTTAACGACTGACAATATCATGTCTTAGCAGCTACGTGCATATTGACTGAAACCTTCTGTGTGGATAAAATAATCCCACTGTGTTATTTGCATTATAGCACTTCTAATACAGATTTTGAAGTTTGTAACCTTGCTTTAGATGCAAGTCTTGTTCATGACTTATCTATAATAGCCTCTTCCTTAAAATCAAAAAATTTGTCATTTATATTTTTCCCACACACTTAGGGACTAAGGCAATCAGCCCTCCACAGTACCCCGGTGCTCTAATTTGGGGTTACAATCATAAAGCACAACCTGATTTATTGCCCGTGGACCCTCTATGAGAGGTACCCAGCTCTGAAAACAGGCTCAGAAAAGGAGCTTTCATTACCCAGTTCGTAACAGAAACATTTGAAAGAAAGGGATGGATAAAATAGAAAACATGTGCACAACACAGATGTTGTAGGAAAAATCTGTTTGTTTCTAATGCACTGGCAAAATTGGTCAAGATCGTCACACGTTCTGAAGTACAGTTCTCATAAACACAACACGGCCACAAGCAAAGGCAAGGATCAAGCAGAAAGGAAGAAAGGTACAAGGTCTTCACCCTTTTATTCATGCTGACCACCATGGAATGTACCCACATAATTCATGAGAGGCAGAGGTGCAAACACATACCCCCTAGAGATCAGTGGTCTTTCTCATCTGAGCTTGAGACAGAGGGATGTGCTCAAAACAACTCAGCACCAGCTTTTTGGGAAAGCTGTTCTCCTATCCAACTGCATCCATCTGCTTAGGGACATAGATACAAATCCCACTGTAAATTTTTTTCTGAGAAAACAAGAAATCTCATTAAAAAAACAGAACAGAAAAAAACACAATCAGATGTCTTTTCAGTAGATTCCAAAACCCCCCAGATATTAGAAAAACTTTAGTGAGTATAGATGGAAACTATATTTTTGGAAACACAAAATTCAAGCACGTGTAAATTGAGAACAGCCAAGCACTGTCCACCCTGCAGAGAAATGCATCCAAGAGCATTCCCTCTCAGCCCTGCAGCTGGAAACAAATAATTTTGCTATATAGGTAATCAAGTTTTAAGTAGAAATTCTTGCTTTTCAATTTCCATATCAATGTCAATGGCAAGTTCTACAAAATAAAAAAATAACAGTAGTTTGTTCCAGTGAGAGTTGTATTTGTATTCCCACAAAATTTATAGACATGAAATGACAACATTCTCGGGATACTTTCTGGGAGCAATTGTTGGATGCAGCTAGTTACAAAATAAACCCAAAATAAGAAATCAAGTCTGAGAAATCTTTTGACATGTTGTATTTGCCATAGAAATGCATGTAATAATGTGGTGCACTGAAATGGAGGAGTGGGAAAAATATGCAGCTGCCAAGGAGGAAGCAGCATGAACAAATAACTCATTTTCCTCTAAACTTCATTTATGAAAGAAGGACAGAAAGAAGGGGCTCTAGGGATCCTCACAGGTAAAAACCACTACGTAACAACTCAATAAAAGAAAGGCTATCTTATATAGAGCAAATCTCTATAAGATTAATTACTAGAAACTGTAAAACAATAAACTTTCCTTTACCATGCTCAGTAGTCATTTCCTTTTAAAATCTCATGACCTTCTCATTGTGCCCTTGAATTGCAGCATTAGTTATACACAATATATTGTGAACTAAAATGAACAATAATCATCCATGCCCAAACTTTATACATAGATTTAAAAAAACATTGGCAAATGGGCTATTAGAAGTGGATGCACCGTATTGATTGCCCCTTAAAGCAATTTACAGTTAGACGGCACAATTCGCTCAGTAGTGTTGGAACAAAAATTGCTTGTATTTATCTTGTTGGCAAGGACAAAGCACATCAGTGCATTAGAGCTGAGATTTGTACCTTGTTAAAACAGTGCTAAAAGATTGTCCACTGTATCTAGCACAGGCCTGCACATATACTAACATGACAATACTTTAAAAAATGAAGATTATCAAAAGAAAGAAATATTTTGCCATACAATTGCATTTCCAAGTGATTCTCTATATTCTTCATTCCTCGGTGAGCCTTCAAGACAAGTAATTACAGAAAACACTTTCACTGCAAGACGTTGGGAGATGGAATTGTGCATTTCCTCGAGACAAAAATATCTTTATATATGATACTTTATTTGATGCTCCAAAGAGGAAAAAGCACATATTAGAGGGAAAGACAACTACAGAGGCCAGAAGAGGAAGGAAGAGACATCTTGATGGATCAAAATCAAAAAAGGAAGTCAGCGTAACTAGTTCCTTACAGTACAGTTCAGGATAAGTTCTCTGACTGATATGCCTTCTTCTCTCATAGGCTTCCTCTTAGACATCTTTTTCCAGGTCCATTCATGGAATTATTAGAAAAATGCAAGAGCATTGCATTTTGACTAAGTCAGTAAGAAAACCACACAGCCCACACTGCACTGGACAGTGTTTTATTATAGATATATAAAGTTCTCACCTGCACATCTGGCCAAGTCACACTTAACAGTTTCAAAATCTGTCCCACCTCACCTGGCACGGCTCTGGGTACACACCTTTTCACTTTTATAAACAGTCTTTCTCAAAAAGATTCTTCCCAGAAATCAAATAGTGATCAAAATAAGTCATCATAGACAAAAGAGAGATTGAGGGAAAGGCTTACTTTTGCTGCTTTGGAGTAAGGTTAAACATGATAACCGCTATCCCTACTGACTGCAAACATCATTTAATCCAGCCAATGACTGATCCACAGGGTTAAAAACAATTAGGGATGCCTTTAAGTCACCAGGAGCACTGATGCATCAGAAAGGCTAAGATGACTTAAGGGACTGTTCCTAGCAAACACTCATCCTTCAGTATCACCAACCACTGCCACTGCTCTATGTCCAAGCACCTAATGTTAAGAGTTGAACTACATTTGTTCCACAACATGGAGCGATGTGATGACATCCTGATCTTCACCTGCATTCCTCTGCTGTTCTGGTTTGGAAACCTCTTATTTGTGTGTGAATACCACCTTTCTCTCATACTTCTTATCATCAGATTATTTTCAACTCAGGTAAACAATTTTCTCATTCTGATAAATTCTGAGGTGGATCCATAAAATGTGTTTACTTGTTTGGGCATTTTTCACATCTGTGAAAAAACCAACCTCATGTCTGTCTATTAGGAAGGAGAGCTTTGAGACTCACATATATTCCAGCAGTAACAAATTAGCCTTTGTTCACTTAACACTATTTACTTTGTTCTTGATGAACTTAGCAGATATTATCAGTGTTGAAGTGCCTTGAACAAGTTCAAGAGTCAGTGTCCTTGTGATTAACTGATCAGCCACATCATGAACCAATATCTGAAAGCTCTTGATAACCAGAGACCACTGTGGTTTTTTGACAGTTTATGGGAATGCATTCTAGAGAAACAAGGACTTATCTCCAAAGAGCCTACCTACATCTCCAAAGCACTGGCAAAAATAGTGAAGCTGTCTCCAAAGGGTGTTTAGCCGACATTTGCCATTTTGGAGGACACAGGAAGGCAGGTCCAGCAGGCCTCCTGTGCCAAATCAAAGGAGATGCTCTATAGCCTCTGAGAAAAGAGTAATTTTTGTCACATAATGATCATGTACATCCAGAAACACTTCCAGTGACCAAACATGACCAGCATGTACTGGAGATTGGAATCAGGACACAGAACAACAACATAAACCCTGCAGCTGTCTTGACCTCATATGTTTGGATTGCACAAGTTATCAATAACACTCTTCTACTGCCATTCTACAAAAAAGCCATTTCTGTCATTGATGACTGAATGTGATTGCCTCCTCTCTCTTATCAAGGGGCATCAGGCCTCCAGATAACCATCATGTGTCTGAATGCTTTGTGGACTCCTGTTTCTGGCTTTTGGGTGCCCAGAAGTACATATGTTCACAGATAAAACACACAACTGCACAAATACATCTTGTCCAGCAGATCATATTTTCCTACCATATTCAGCACACAAACATCTAATCAGTTACATATAAATGCCACTACTATAGAATTGGCAAGGCATTTGTGTACTTTGTGTCTTAAGGAAAGAAAAATGGAGCTTTTGGAACAGATACCAGCAGAGGCATACAAAATCTGTGTAACATTCATCTGAACAACAAAACAAAGTTTCAAGTCTTGCTTTAGGCTTTCCATTGGCTTCTGGAGCCATATTAGTTACATCTTTATCAAGTGCTTTAAGAAAAGAAGTTGTTAAAGAACTAAAGATTATGCCGCAGATGTCTTATTTCCTTAAATACTCGTTAATATACTGGAGATGGCTGATTTACAAAGGCCTGATCTCAAAAGTCACACCCATGCACTGACTTGCTTTCTTCAAATCAGTGTGAGCTGAAGTTATTCAAAGCCTCTCCAGAAAAGCCTCAAGAAACAGCTGTGGTTTGCATTTTTAACTGCTCTTTAAGCATTTACAGTCAGGACAGTGTTAGTAAATAACCAGATAATACTTCCATGACACACCCCATTTCTCTATTATTGAAAGGCAAGCTAATTTTATGACTAAAGCTCAGTTTTCAATGAATACAGCTTTAGCACAGATGCTTTAGTGCTGCTGAAATCCACAGTGTCTACATCCTTAGGTATTATAGCCATTAACTGAATGAATCTGTGGTTCACCAAACCTATACATGCAGGCAAAATGCAGGGACTACTTCCAATTCGGAGAAGGTTCCTAGATGTCAAACAGGACATTCTCTGAATCAGCACTGCTGGTTCTTCGAGGCATTTGCTGAATTCTGCAAACTAGACAGTGGCAATTTGCTCAGCTCCTCTGAGTGATTAACGCTCATTCAAAAATGAGCAGAGACAGGTGAAGTGAACAAGCACCATAAGAACACTCCTGGAGTTACCTTTTTTAGTGTGTGTAAGGCAGAGATTTTCATCCAAGAGGCTTTAGTTGGAAGAGGCATCATGATCATCTTAAAAATAGTTTCCTGGAGCTCCAACCAGTGGATGCCAAAAGGCAAAAAGCACAGAAACAATAGCAGTGCCTTCTTCTGCCTATCTAAATACAACTGTCAAGAGGAAAACTGAAACTGGTTTCTGGAAATATCAATAATTTGAAGGAGCTGCTTTACAAAGTCATTTATGGCAGCAATGAGAGGTATCTAGGGGTCAGGAGACTGCATTAGCCAGCACCAGCAAATCTGCAGGAATCACATTCGAACAGTTGAAGGATTGCAGATTAGTAGCCTCTAGTCCATTCAGCAGTGTACTGGTTAACTATAAAATATCTTAAAATGGACTAATTGTTTCAAAGGCTCTACAGATCAGAAGAATAAGAAATGCACAATCCTATAAACCTTATAGACATCAGACTGATGGTGAACAACTTCATTACAGAATTCACACGTTTGGACTGAGCTTCCTTTTCAAAATTCAAAAGCTTGTTTAAAACATTAAAGACTGCTGTATGGGACAATGCTCTGGGATGGACAACTAGTCCAAGTTCTTTTCCTGGAAATTGCTAGAAGGTAAAAGGAAATTCTCTGAAATTCGCCACCAAGTTTTGCCAGTCCTCAAAATCTTTGTTTCGATCATCCATTTCCTGATGTCAAATCATCCTGCTGTATACTAGTCTGATGTCCACTATATCACTTAGGAGTAGGAAACTGCCTGTGTTTGAATGAACTACCATGCTAAAAGTGGGTTGGCAACTATTCATGAAGAACAGGCCAGGACAATTTTATTCAGTACTGGGTTCATGTCCAAGGATGCACCTGTTTCTTTTTTCCTTCAAAGCCTATACCATTCAAATCCCCATTAACCTGTGCAGAATTCAAATAAATCAAGCTCATTGTGTCTCAGGACCGTAAAAGCTTTCTGACCATTGGGACCATAAGCCTCTCCACCTTGTACCCTGCTCCAGGGTATCAGCAGCAAAAGAAAGCAGACAGGACAGCAGAGAAGAAAAAAAAAAACCCTCTGATTTTCTGTCCTTCCATCAAGCTGCCACTAAACAAATTCTGGACCAAGGGGATGCAGTTGTATTTAAGGGCATTTGTTAGATATTTTATCTACAGATTTCCTCTGCTTGCTCTCTGAACCCGCATAAACACTGTGGTAAGGAGTTCAAGGGTTTGAAAAAATTCTAAGTAAAACTTGACACAGCTGTCAAATACTCAACATAGGATATAAAGTACAGTTGCAATACAGTGGTATTTACGCAAAAGCAAACATAGGAAAGCTAAAGGCATTGGTGGCTGCTTTGAAAAGGAAATGCATGGGCCCATCCCTCGACCCCTTTGGCAGAAAAAAGCTCATTAGTGACATGGGGCCATGCCTCTAGGGATGGTTAAAGGACCTCTCCTGCAAACACTTAGACTCCAGCTCAGTTGCAGTGGGATTCCTTGCATGCTTAAAGCAAAGGCAGGGTGTAAATGTTTGAAGAATGTCCCTTCGCTAACTGTTTGACACTGTAAGAGCACCAGGTATTTGTTATTGCCTTGGACAACTTGGGACCTGTCAAAGAGATGCTACATTCCTATTCACAGGACTCAGTAGAATTTGGATCCCACAGCAAGGTGGACTGTTTCAAAGGGAGGTCAAGGGAGCAGACCTGTTAATGAAATGCTAAAATTCACATCTTTTGCTCTCCCACTTCACAGCCTGTCACCCCAGCCCTCTTTCAGCTTCAAAAGCCTCTGACAACACACAGTTCTGTTTCAGAAACTCAGAACACTGGAAAAGTTTACAGTTTCCAAATACCGTCTTTAAAAATATCTGTAGTTTTTCTTCCTCTAGTCATGATGATAAAATAAAGCAAAATAAAATAAGCATGAACAGGCTCCTACCACTCACTCCCTCTCCTGCCCCTGGATATGGTACTACACACTACACTATTATATAAACCCAGCCACTGTCCAAAGACTGCTGGAACAGCAAAGTCATTCCAAATTACAGATGTTATCTGCAGTGTTATCCCCTGATGCAAGCAAGCACCATGCACAAGCACCTCTCCTTTGACACTGAAGTGGTTTATCAAACCAGAGTTGGTCTGTCAGACACATGGCCTGAAATTCAGTCCAGCCTTTACAGCAATACCTCCTCATGAGCACCATAAGTCCCCTCATGCTTGCAAGGCAGGAGGGAGGAAGCTCAAAGCCAGGTCAGGTGTTCAGCAAGCAGAAGGCATTTGCCATGGAAAGAGATTCCCTGCATTTGGTTTTGTTTTGGGTTTTTATTTTTTGTTTGTTTGGTTGTTTTTTTTTTAAATAATACATTATTGAGGCTCTGACTCTGAACTGGCGGCAAACATTTGCTTAAAGGTGCAGTTGCACACCTCTGCCAGCTTGTTTGCTCCGGTCCTCACCTGGCAACATTCCTTCCAGCCACACCAAACAAATCCTTGGGGAGCCACACGGGGCCAGTCCCTTTGTATTGGCAAGGGAGGGCTTCTGACTTGGGCCGGTGCAGCATTTCATTTCAAAGCACGGTTGTGATAGAGGAGGGCTTGGATACACCGGGCCGGGAAAGGTGGCAGAGGAACAAAGCCTATGTCAGCACCGCTGCCGGCACTTTCCCTCACCTGAGAAGTAAACTGCGGAAAAGCAGCGAGCATATTGTGAGCGTGTAACTACAGGGAAGATGATCACCTTGAGTCCTGAATTACAACTTCAGGCAGGGTTTCCAGGCTCTCAGCCTCTCCAGAAGAAAGAAGAGCTCACTGGGAGTGCTCACTCCAGAGCTGCTCCACAGTGACATGGAGCAAAGGAAAAAGCAAGTTTAAAAGGACTGTTTGGGCCTTTTCTAAGTACATACCTTTGTTTAGGATTTAGAAGATAATGACTTTTGCTATGCTGCACAGCAATTATAAAAATAATTCTATTTACCTAGTATCTTTTATCCTTAGAGATCCAAGGGGTATTTATGAACCATAGGCCAGATTTTTTAGCTCAGGAATGTGCGTAACTATAAACAAACACCTTCTGGGCTTGCTCAATTCAAACATTTGCACGTAAAAACATCCAGCTACACGTTCCATTTCATCACCTTTTAAACAAACAAACAAGAAAACATCCTATTTGCAAAACTGATTTGTAGAAATAAAATTCATGTATATTTGGGGAAATACTGAAAAAGCTCCACTATGAAAAAACCACACTCTAGTAAAATTACAAATTCAAGTGCTGTCCTGTTACGGATTCCATAATAACTATATTAAATTACACCTGTGCATATCAATTTACCTTCGCTTTCTCCGAGCTAGTTGTATTGCTGCAGTATAAGAGTATCCCCCAGACAACTCGCTGGGGGAGTGGTGACAAATGCTGTTTAATCAGTACAGCAATTAGCTTAAGTTCTGCTTAATGGCTGAACATTCAACCGACAGCAGCACGGGCTATAGCGAAGTTTAACTCCAGGGATGGAGCAAAGGCAAAAGTTTAAATCACAATCTTGTTTCAGAAGAAAGTCTGATGAAGATTAAATAAAACAGAAAAATTAAACAAAACAATAGCAGATAGCAATAATATTTCAGTAAGGCTCGTTTTCAGGATTTTATTTTTTAATAAGCGTGGTCTTCTTGGCCAAATACAGTAACACAATTCCCAAAGTAAACTTCCTAAGGGAGGGTTGAGGGTGGGAGGGAGGAGGAATCTTTCTCCCACTGCAAAACTATTTTGCATCCGATGGCTGAAACAACTTTCTGCAGCCACACTGCTCCAGAGAGCTTGGGGCACAACCAGGAAAATCTTCCAAATGCTTCCAGATGCACTGTGAATAACTAACGTTAAAACCCCACCAAGCCTTCTACCCAGTTCCCGAGCAACCGAGCCTCCCAGATGGGTCAAGAACTGGTTGTGGAATAGGAAATGCAGCTCTCTAACCCTGCTGGGAAGCATCGAGGCTTCTTATCCAAGTTGTGAATCACGATAAAACTGTTGTTGATGAGGCAGGCAAGGGCAATACAGCTCTGAAAGCCTTATTGCCTCTGCTAAACTCTGCAAAGGAAAGGCAGAGAGCCAACCAGCTATTTAACATCCTGCAATGGACACGGGTTTGACTGAAATTCTGATTTGGGGCTTGATGTCTTTGCCAGGGAACAAATCGGGCCTTTTGAGTCTGATGAGAATCCAAGCTGTACTGCTTCATTCTTAGATTTTCTTGACTAATGCTTGAATAATTGCTGTCCTACAATTAGAGGTGAAATCAGACCCTGTTTCTTAACACAGAGTACATTATTATTATCATTTGCATGAAAAATACCTACACAAAGGATGCTATTCATTCTAACAAAAGCTAAGGAGCTCTTGGTAGACACAATATCGTATTGGAGTTAAATCCTCACGTGAACTGTTTCTATATGTTCTGTGATATCTGCTGTTATCTGATCTGAATATGAATAACTGAAACAAAGTAGAGCTAAACCTCTGCTACTCAGAGGCCATGGCAGAAGATACAATTCAATTTACTTTAAGTGGACATGATTTGCTAATTTTCAGAGGCATATGAATAGCTCTCCATGAATAGCCTGTGCCACACAAAGTTCATTTAACTTTAGCAGTTTGCCTGGGTTTTGCGTAAGTGATTTTTCAAGCCTTCCTCCTGAATGAAAAGTGAGGATCAAATCAATTTGTATCCTCTGAAAACGAACACTTTCAAGTACAAAACAGATGTTAAAGTGCCTGCTGCAATTAAAAGGCATGCAAGGTAGGAGTGCATTAGGAAAAAAAGTTGGTGCATTAGAACCAGGCTTGTAGCATCATTTCTTCTCTTTTCTTTCCAGTAGAAAGTACTTTGTGAGAAAACTGTGCTGCTAAAGAGTTATAAAATTTGATTATGTAGTATCAGCTTAGTGGCATGTTCACAACAGAAGAAGCCCTTCCCATGTGCCATGGAATAAATATAAGAGTATATAGGTTTTAATCAACAGGGCTGCTTTAATGCAAAGTTAATTACTGCTCAGCTTCACACACACACACACACACACACACACACACACACACACACTGCTCTTTTGCTGCACCACCACCCACATATTGTGCTTTTCAGAAGTTATTGCTCACCATTAAAGAGACAGCTTTCAGCTTTCCTAATCTGCTTTGACTTTTCAGAATCGATTTGGCCACACATGAAGTCACACTGAACCATCAGTTTACATTCAGCCCTTTGCTGACACCGATATACCTCTTCCATCAAGGACAGCTCTTGCTTGTGAGATGCAACCACATATAATATAAATATAGGGGTAGGAGAGCCCAGAGGCCCCTTCTGGAGACCCCTCTCCATGGAGGCTGTTGCTATTACCCTTTACTCTGACTGCTTTGTCCTTCTGCCATGAGATCATCTGAAGGAAACACTGGATCCCACGTCCGCCATTCCTACAGGACATCCCAGAGCTGAAACCTTGGCAGGGAGGGCTGCTGCTGCTGCTTTAGAGAAACTGTCTCAACTCGAAGCTCTTCAGAAATGGCAGGGAACAGTTTCACCAAGTTCAAGGCAGAGGAGGGGAAGCATATTCCAGCTTTTAGTATAAACACTAGAAGCTCTGCTCAGCCAAGTTGAATTTTTTTCACCTCCTTTGTAAAGCTCACCGAGGTGTTCCACATGGTGGAACAGAACAACAGGGTTGTTTAGCACCCCAGGCAAAGAGCAAATGTTTATTAACTGAGAAAAAATATTCTTGCTCAGACATGGCCTGGCACGCACAGCTCTGATGAAAAGTCACTCCAGCCATCTACATTAATCAGACTGAGCTCTTCATTAAGACTAAATGAAGAGTCTGCTCTACATGTCCATCATAGCTTTTACTCTCTTTTTTCTTTTTTGTTTTTTTTTTTAAATAATATACAACTTTTTCCATTTTAGTTTTAATTAATCTATCATTCCTACCTGTAGACATTTGCTGGGTACATCATGGATTCAATATAAAAAGGGTCTGTTCAGTCTCCTCGTAATTTCATACTCAGACTTTCATCTTTCCTACCATCTCTTAAGAGACATGAAAATACACTAACTTATTCTGAATGCTTAAAAAACTCACGTTAAACAAACTTTAGAAGACTTTAACATCCCAAATCTTCAGCAAAGTGCAGGTGAAGCAGAATGCATGTTGGATCTCTGCATGCAAAAGGAGCAGAGACTTCAGGAGCAGAAGCTGCTGCAGAAACACTTCTTTACTGTTTTATCATTTCATTTTAAAACTAAGCACAGAAATGTTAACCAAATTTCTCCTGAACTGAACAGTCGAAGTTGCATTCTCCACTGGTATCAGGACCACAGCTCACACATACAGTTTCACCATGAAAATAATCTAAATTTCTTTCTCAAGCAATATCCCTTATTTGTGCTTCCTGTCTACAGTGTGGGATTGCAATGTCCCTCCCACGTGGGCTAAGTGCAACCACTGAATTTGGATGAGTAATGACCGGCTGGGCTGAAATGTCTCCAGTAAAATGTTCCTCCACCACAACGTCCAAAACCTTTTTTGTTTTCTAGCTTTTAGTTCAGACTACAAAGTTCACAGATGTAAGCAAATATCCCATGTCTAAGCCAAAGACTTGGTCTACGGAAAGTTCCTGCCTGCTTGGTAATGCACGCTGTCACCTGGAAGGGACTAGAGGACAGAAACAGGATGACATGCACAAACAACACACCTTAAAAAAATAACCAGCTGAAATACAAAACACAATACAGTTACCTTTACAAAAGAGGAATCAGCATTCATCTCAGTAACACTACAGCTCCTAATTACATGTAATGATCTTTCCAGGTAGCAAGTTTCCCATCAAATCTACCACCTCAGCACGAGAGAACAGATGGTTCTACTATAACACGCAGGTTTTCCAGAGAAAGGTAGGAAAAACCAGAAACTATCCCAGACAACTGCAAGTCTCTGTCCTCACTTCATTGTCTCCCATTCACGAAAGATTGGTTACAGCAATTTTCTTCACAAGCAGCCTTAGAGGGAGTCTGTGACCCCAGGGCAGACATTCTGAAAAACCTAAAGATAACTCCCAGATAGAGAAGCAATGCTACTACAAGAGGTGTCTGACTGAATCCATATTCTACACCAGCTGCCCATGGAACAGCATTTTCAAAAATCAAACACTAAAAAGACCCTCCTCCCCAAACCACTTTGCTCTTTCAAATAATGAGGGATGAGACAACACAAGCAGAACACCTAGCTTTACTCCCCCAACCAGGGTCTAAGTTATACACCTCTGAGTGTCTCACACAGAATGGATTCAACAGTCTGCAGCGCTGGCCATGGGCATTTACTGTATGCAGGCAAGTACCAATTTGAAATGTGGGAAGGGACCCAGAAATCTCTCCCCAAAGACAAACGTATGAAATTCAACCACGTTATCTGTAAGAAATTGGACACTTACCAACAACAGGTTAGAACAGCCTTGACATATCTGATGCTTCAGCAAGAGCCCTATGGGAATGACTCACACCAGCCTGTGCAGCTGGCAAACATCCAGCTTCCACACAGATCAGGAGAGTCCCAAGAACTCAGTAGAACAGTTAACAACTTCAAAGCCAGGGGTATACAAACAATTTTCCTTTTTCAAGGGTGGGCCAGAAGACCCATAAAGGCCAAGCAGTCAATATACATTGTATATACAGTTGTAAAGTCCTGCCTCCCTCCTGGAAGAAATGAAGCACCTAAAATCCTATCTATACTTATGGGATGCAATGAATTCTACATGCTTTTCAAAGTGCTGGCAGACAGAGTCCTGTGTGTCAGTGAGACTAGCAAGTGACTTCTCTACCAAACAAAGGTTAGAGATCCACTGCAAACATGAGTCATGATGACAGGATCAAGAAGTTCCTCCATGCTGCCACTCCCCAGAGATGTATATAAAAGGGGGCTGTCTACAACATCACCTACTCAATCTCAGTTCAGCTCTCCTGTGTTCTACTATCTATAGAGTAATTTCTGGAAAATTGCTAAGGGGGGTATTTTGAATTGTATGACTGCATGTTTGAAAGTTGATTAATCAACCTTCTCAAATTAGCCTTAGGGAAACAATTGTTCTCTCTCATTATTTATTTATTTATTTATATTCCCATTTCATTACAGCCAAGATTTAGGTTTTGAATCCAGTAACTAACCAAAACAACACACCTTCTCTTTTGGAAGGTGAAAAGTAAAGATACCTTTCAGCTGAAAAGCGGTAAGATCTACCTTCACATTAGTGACTCCTCCCTCAGTTTCCTACTCTCTCTGTTTGCACAGCAGGATCAAGTCAGGCTAACAGGTTGCACTAGGCTCGCTACCAGCCTTATCTTCACTTAGTAATCCCACATATCTCTAAGAGGCACAAACAGCTTTGGAGAGTGTAATTGTGAATAGCCCATGAGCTTAAGGAGGTGAGCTCTGGCATGGGCCTTTCAGGTCATTGCACTTCCACCTGCGAAGTACAGAAAGACACCTCTTCTCAACTCTGAAAGTGAATTTCAACAGAGGTGCAACTGCACAGGAAGCATCTACTTTCCCCTCAGAGGTAAAGCTGAAAATCAATATTTTAAATGCTGCTCCCACTTATTTATTCCAGCAGTTCTCATTACATTTTCAAGAAATAATGATACAAGTGGATATTAAAAAAAAAAAAAAAAGCTGTGAACTTTCTTTCCCTCACACAAATCTGTACGAAGTCCTTGGATGTTCCCATTATTTTCTGGCCTTGCCTATAAAGACATTAATATGCTTAAATACGTGGTAATTAGGTTTCAATTATCAGGATCCCCAGAGGTGTTTTTACTTTTTCTTCTTCATTATGCAAAGAACATGAAGCAAGATCAGGTTTTTATGAGCCCACCCGCAAAGGCATCAAATATGCTGATTCTTAATAACAAATTTGGATAAGAGAACCTAGTCTTGGTGAATGTATTTTAATGTAAAAGAAAATTAAAAAGAAAACCAGTGAAGAGGTCTTTTCACTCTAATAGAACAACCACAGGACAGAAATGAAGATAACGTGACTTCCCAGCATCCCCAAAAGGTCACTCCATATAATTTCACCACCTGCAAGGGTGCAGGGTAGATCTATTACTACTGCCTTCTTTCTTAAAAAATATTTGTGGAAAAAAAGAGATTTGGCAGCTTCACTTCCATACTGTTCTCCAGGCAAAAACAGCAGCAGCCATCACTCACTACACCTCTCTGGTGTTGAAAAGACTAAGCTGGTTACCAGAACAATAATGCAAAAATCAACAGGTGTAGACCCATAAGAGGCAGTTAATGCAATTATTAATAAATACAGCCATTTAGTGAAACCATCCACTTACTTTGTTTATGCACTAGAAATTTTAGGCCTCTTCGGAAATTATCTTTCATCCTCTGGGAATGGAGTCTCATGGTTGGCTTCAAAGATGCTGGCACAAAGCACAGACCTTTTGTTTAATTGCACTCTTTTGAAGCGGAATATTAAGTCAAATTAAATTGAATATGAAAGGGAGAGGCCATACTGGAGTTGATGGGAATGAACGATGCTAGCACAGGCCATACTGCCTCCTTCTCCTCATTTCTAATGTTATTAAGGGAAGCATACTTTCCCATCCAGCTTCTGCAAAATGCTCCAGCAAGAAAGAAAAAAGAATGTTTTGGATGGAAAAAGCACTATAGTTCCCTGAGCAATTTCTATTTCATTTTATTTTTTAACATACAACTATATCCACAGATTGTGTATCTAAGGCCGGCAGACTCAGAAGTACTGGCGCTGCAATAGCTCCAGTTGTCGGCAAGTTAGACTAAGGTCATTTGATAAAAAAAACCATTGGTAATGTTTTTAAAGAGCCAAGGTTTCTAAGCAGCATATGTGTGAAAATATGAATAGACAATACATACATTTCCATGGACACATGTAAGTAAATACATACAGAAGTGCACCAACACCGACATCTCAGTGGACACTAGAGGTTGGTTTGCCCCCAGGTCTCAGGACTTTTCCAGCTTGCTACAATTTAGTATTTGCATTACCTCATTGAGAAGAAACTGCCAAAGTGAATAGCTTGAACTGTGTTTTTGTTAACTGATAGGAATTGTTATTCAAACAAAAGAGAACAACTACTCAGAAGGTATGAGCATGCAGTAAAAAGTGCTTAACTTTTGAGAAAGAAAACTTAACAGGAGGAAAAAAAATGGTTTCTTCTCCCTTTCCTGTAAGAGCAAAATTTGCTACTACTCTTTTCACCCACATTCGGAGGACACTGTTTACTTAAAGCTTCCAAAATTTAAACGAAACCACTGCATTGTCTTTATCCAGTTAAGTAAGCAATTATAGATGCTACATGTATTAAATTTCTAGAGTGCAAGAAGGTGGCTTGTTTAGTCATCTTTGCTGAGTGTCCTGAAAATCCTCTTAAAAAGACTGGTGCTGGATTTTCATTAAGCATTTGAAGAAGTTCTTTTCCTTTCCCTTGCAAAGTCTTCACGTCAAATGAGTTACAGCAGGCTAGGATCTGATGGGGTGAGAGACACAACCATGTTCTTTACTTTTGGGTAGTGTATGTCACTCACATGCAGGAGATGAACTGTGGTCCTAAAATGGATGCGCAGCCTGGGATTCGACAGCTGATAATGAATCATTACACGTAACATAAAGTGAAATGCAGAGGCCGTGTGGATCCAAACTGCCGTGTGCATATGAGACAAATGCTTTCTTGGGCAAATACAGAAATTCATGCTTTTCCTTGCCACGGCAGACGGGGAATTCTCCAGGCAGGCGTAGATCCATATCGTACTGTAAATTATGGCCTGCTATAAATGAAAAACGCTGATTTGGGGATTGTTCACTTTGTTATAATTTTCCAAGAGTAATATCCTGCAGGGAACAGCCAAGTTAATACAATGTTTCCACTCAAAAAATTGGCAGTGTGAGCACAGCCGATGGGGTGTATTTTATGAGGGTTTGCCTGCTGATAAAATGTTATTGCAGAACGTGCAGGCTAAGGAGAGCCTCATATTTTCCATCCCAGGATGTAACCTTAGCCTAGCAAAACCCAGTAACTAGCAATAGTTCTCTGGACTTGTAATACAATGTATAGTTTTACTCTGTTTTAAACATGTTCTGTAATTTATAAGATCTTTCAGCCATTAGAAGCGCACAGACACCCCGTCTGGCTTATTCTCAAAGGTAACGGCTTGGGATCTGCCATGGATACGACTCATACCTGCTATTTTCACACTTTGCCCTGACGTGCCACACAAGGTTCATCTGCTCCATCTGAACAGAAGTGTAACTTATGGATCTAATCACCTCATACACAAGTATTTGCTCATCTTTCCTGAACCTACTCACGGCTCGCTCAGTATTCTTTTTCCAAACTTTTTATTTTTGGCACAGTGAGTGAATAATTTACAGAGAAATACGGAACTACAGTAAAGTACAAAACAAAAGCTGGGATTGAGCAAATGAACTGAAAAAAATCCAAAGTGTCAAAAAGCCCCCGCTGCTCTGTTGTGAGCATGGCACGAAGGTAACAGATGTGTGCAAGCCTGAAACCATCCTCCCGCTCCTCTCCCTACCCTATGCCTACAGCGCTCAGCACTCCTTTTGCATCCATCAGCTTACATAAAGCTCACAAGCTGCTGAAGTCCGAGACTCATGGAAACACAGAGGGGAAAAACTCCATTTCACGCTACATCTCCATGATCAGCAGATGAGGTTTCAACTGCGTCTGTCGCCAGTTGACAGATCAGTGCATTAACACCAAGAGCTTGAAGGAAGAAGCCAAGTACCACAAGAGCCCTTCGGATTGGGCACAGAAAAATGCACAAACATACACACCAACAAATGTTACAAGTCTCTCACAGGGAACTTGAGAGCTGAACGTGATGCGAATTGTACAGAGTGACAGTTTTGCCCTAATTTGTAAAGTATCATTTTGCAACGTAACTGTTTTACATCTAGTATTGTGCAGAGGAGGAAACAAACCCCCTAACACTGCCCTGAGATTGCCTGCCAAGTTCTTCCTAGAACCTACTAACAAACATGTGCATGTGTGTCAGCATGTGCGTGTAAGTCCACGGTTCTCTTCTCCACCCCCATATACAGTGCAGAGAATCTGTTAATGCTTAAATGGTGGGGAAGGTCAAAGATTTATTGTGGGAAAGCCAACAGTAATTATGCTGCCTCTCTGGAACACTGCAAACAGCCAAATTGCACAGTTTAATAAGAAAAATAAAAGTTACCCTTTAGTTTAGACTTTAAAGAAACTGTACGTTTAATGGTCTTAGAATCCACCACTCCACAGTACAGACTCACTGTACATTTCCAAAAACTGAGGGCAGCAATTTATTCCTTCATATGCAGAGCTCCTTCTACATAACGTGACAACAAGCTTTCCAAAGGCAGATCTGGGACTTCAGAAACCTCCTCGCTTACAGGCCTTCCAAAAGGCAATAACCCTCCCGGCCTTTCCTAGGGATTTCTCCATTTTTCCCTGTGCTCCTGCAGAAGAAGAGGCATGCAAGCACTTTGGTGAGAGGCAGAAAGATTGCCTGGAAACACAGTGCAGTACTGTGCTCGATCTGGAAGCAGGACTTCCTTTAACACCACAAGGGATGAACCAGGAGAGGTTTTGTAGGACAGGTCTGCTCCCTACACAAGTGCCTGTCTGCCTCAGGTTACACACACATAACTTTGGGGAATGCCATGTGCTGCAACTGTTAAGTGTCCCAAAGACCAGATACAACCAAAAGCTTACTCAATCTCTGGGCTGCAGGGTGGCATTTCAAAAGATGTTATCTGAACCCTCAGGCTGGTCCCAGTCTCAGTCTTCACTTTTGGGAACACATTTTCCATGGAAGAAAGCAGCTAATGGGAAAGACCCTCCGTGCTCAGGAGTGGCTGCATGTTGCAACACCCTTGTTTGGAAGAGGAGGCTTTGGTGTCCCTGCAGCTGTCCTGGATAGCGGCCAGGGGCTCTTGCTGAAGGTGCTTCATTCTGTGTCCAAGTCTTACACAAGAGGACTGATGCCAAGTTCAGTATGTTCTTGATTTTACCAGCTGCCTTTTTTAATTAAATAAATTCAATTCATAATGGGATGAGAAATTATGAATAATGAGGTGCAAAAGCTTCACTTGTTTTTGTTCAGGTTCCTCGATGTTTAGCTGGGGATGTTCACTCAACAGCCCAAGGCTTCAGTCAGTGCCAATGGGTGATGGAGACGTTTGTCTGGCAGAAGCAGTAAACTAAAAGCATCAAAGTGCCAATCCCATGTAAAAAGTATGGAACATCTAGCCCATGTTGTACTCTCCCATGCTAAACTTCTGCTTAGTGACATAAAAAGTGGCATCTCTATGTACTTCATCAACAAAGCTTCCAGCAATTTGTTCCATTACCAAACCTCAAACTGCTTACTCTTTCAATTAGTTGCATTTTAGACCTCAGTGCACTACTCTTTCATTTCTTACAGATACTCAGAAACGAGGTACTTATCGATTTTTGCTCTCTCCACCCTTAAGCACACTATGGAAGAAGTCATGGGGCAACACTCAGTGTAAGGACCTCCCTGCCTTTACTTCTCAGACCTCACCACAATCAGACCTCCTGAAGATCAGGCTCACAATGAAAATATTCATTGCTATGTAGGCCCCAGACCTGAGCGATCTTCCTTTGCATCATATAAATTTCTCATCCAACTGGCAACTTCTTGCTACAATAATCGTGAAGCAAATTAACAAGCATTCACCAAATCTGAGAATAAATCTGAGGATGTTACATGAATCAGCTAGGTTTTGATGGCACATGCCCTGTCCAAACAGCTTTATCTTAACCAGCACAGGCAATGGAGTGAACAAACCATGCCAGTAGTTGAAATGTTTTCTAAAAATCACTGAAAAGAAAAAAAATTCAATTGCTGGCCTCACACAGTAACATCAATACAGGACAGAAAGCAAGCAATTGGTTTCAAAGGGGTCATTAAGCCTTAAACTATCCACTTAACATGAATGCCACTAGCAATACTGGTCAAGTCAATGTTTGTGCATGATTACACTTCAAATTTAGATGTGAGGCTGTTGTACATAACAGGATCTGTGGAGACCTGTTTTTCTTTCTAATGGATTTAAATTGCCATGAAATGGGTCCCAGGACAAAGATGCAAAACAAAGCCTGAAGAACAAACATGCAAAACAAAGCCTGAAGAACAAACATGCGTTTTCAAAACACTGTGAAGATATCAAGGGGATTTTGCCTTGCCTGTCAATGCACTTTTTTTTTTTAAAATACTCAATTAAAAATAAATAAAAATTGTGGGGAAGTAGTACTTTTTGAATCAGATCATATAATGGACAGCCATCATATGGTGCTCTTCTCCACTCCTCCCTGCTATAAGTTGCTTTTCCTTCCTATGAAGCTTTGTCTGGAGACACGAAATCAGCCCTGTGATTGCTCAGCCAACTGAAAACTTCTGCTGAGGGCAACAAGCAAGCGGTTGGGCAAAGGAATATGCCCACCTTAGCTCAGAAGAAAATAAAGCAAACGTAACATGCCGACGATTGGCACTGGGTTCCTTGGTCAGCATGAAATGTCCATCCCTCTTCTTCAGCGCTCAATCTGGCCAGTTTGCAAGTATTCCTGCAGAAGTTGTTCAGCAGGAATTGCAGGCTTCCCAGTTATTGCAGAGCTAGTTTTTGCTTTAGAATTCTGTCTTCAGAATTCAGGTAAGATCTGCAAACCAGCTACTGTCTTGAGATTTTGTCAATGGACCAAACTCTCTTTTGCTGGAAATGAGCTATGTACTCCTCCCTAAGCCCCTACTTTGAAAATGAAAGCAAGAATGTAGATGTAAATATCCCACCTGTTATCCTGGTATGCTGCAGAAAGTAGTGTCACTTTAAAACAAAACAAACCTAAACAAGAACAAAAAAGCAAACACCCAAAACAGAATCCACTTTGCCATGCAGGTGCCCCATAAATATCCTCTTTAAGTGTTTACCCATAGTTGAATTCATCCAAAGGATTGCTGCTAATGCTGCAGAAAAACACTGTGCAGATTAATTCTCAATATTAATGAAAGCAGAATACCCTAAAACTGTTAACTAATAAATATGCAGTCATGGCCAATGACAGTCTGTAGACAACGTATAGTTCAAAGCTTTAAAAGTTTTTCGTTCCTTTTTTTCCCCTCCTTTTTGTTTTCTATCGCTCCACAACTTACAACCCCTGACAGACTTTGCAAGAAAATGCTATCAACAGATAAATTTGTGGGACTCTAAGGAAGCGGTTATGCAATCCTCACCTAGATAACTTTTAACATGGTGAATCATGCCTAACCCAAACACAACCTCCCAGCTTATCAAGGAGACTCAAACCACTGCAGCCACCAAGCTGGGTCTGAAAAGTGAAGGTGCAGCTGGGCCAACATGCAAGGCTGCAAGTGGTGCCAGAAGCTGTGGGGTAGGCAGAGCCTTCCTCCTCAGCATCTCCAGAGAGGGGCTCCCCTATGGGCATCACCCACCCTGCAGCAGTCCCAGTGCTTGGCCCATGCTGGTGCCCACCTGTCCCTTGGAAAGTCAGAGGCAATAAACAATGGATATTTCCAAAACCACTGGATTTCGTGGAAATTTCCAAATATGCACACACAGACGCTTTTTAAGACCCCAGCATTTACATTTTGCTGTGTCTTTGCCCACCCTTTGTTTCATACCTAAGTAAAGAAAATGAAATTTCCTTAGTACACACGCCTTGTATTGCAGCACATAATTCTTGACAACGCATATTTACTTGGGGCTGGGAGTGGGGCAGGGCTTAGATATCAAATCTATATAACAGTGCAGACAATTATAATACACAGATCCTGATTTTATAATCCTCTTTTGACTATCTCCTGAGAAATCCATTATTCTGATCCCTATACAGTCAAGTCAAATCAACCCAAACAAAACCAAAACCAACCCCTAGCCCTTCAGAAAAGCCAGAGCTTAGTGAGGATTTGATACCCGAGTTCAGGTTATTTTAGCTCCTCCTTGGTGTGTCTTTTTCTTGGTCATACTTCTTCCAGCACTTATTCAGAGACACTAAGCTAAAATCCCCTGCTTTATCTGCAACAGATTATGATTTTCATGCAGAATTCTTCATTGCAGTTATAGTGGCCTGAAATAAATACCTAAAACAACAAAAAGTAATTGGAAGACTACAGCATAAGTCTTCTCTGCAAGGGCTTAGATTCATAAAGGACAAACAACCTTTTTTTTTTTTTGTTTTACAACAAGTCCTTTACACCAGGCAGCCCAGACTGGGAGCAAACCTGAAAGACTTGTACCCCTGCTTTTGAACATTGCTTTTCCTAGCTGTAGACCCAGGTCTGTTTTCAGACCCAGGCATTTCAGCAAGGCTGCGGAAGGTTTACCTAAGGGTAGAATGTGACCTCATGTTTTCATATCCCAATGCTGCAGATACTTACACTCTCCCCTTTCATACCTGTGCATATAAAGGTACTGTTAGCTTTAGATAAAAGCTGTCCATAGAGCTGACTTCTGCAAAGGTAAATGTTTGCTATTCCTTCCTACAAACGAAAGTATGCTAACAAGCTTGCCAGACTTTCAGAAGCCTCTGGTGTTTAACTTAGTCCATAGCTAAAGCAAGCTCTCTCTTTTAGCATATCATATTGCATACAATCAGGAAACACAGCAAGGGAACACATGCATTTTAAACAAGGAGTGCTAAGCATTACAAATAAATCTGGTGCCATGAAATATGGAGTCTATGAAATAACTTCCTAAACCTTGGGAAGCTTCCTCTCCCTGACAGCAATCACTCACTTTCACTTTGTGCACAGGTCATGAGTTATGGACAAAACACTGTTTTCAGATATCAACCCTACCTACCAACGCATCCTTTAAGCAAGGCCCTGAACTTCATGTACTGGAATAATCTCACTGCCTTTAATTTTAAAATTCAAAATAGACTGTCCCCTCAATGTCTCTGTGAGCAGACGAACAAATAATTCCCTACCTGGTTAAACCACTATGAATGGGGAACCCAGCTCCTCTGCCCCTGGGAACTCCTTTCAGATAAACGGTCATCAGACTTCTAAGCTTTTCTGTCTCTCCATCTCCAAGAGCATTTTTAATATACATCTAAAGCAGCTTGTTAAAATCCTGCTAGTGCTGGAAAGCATTCCTACTGTAACATCGAGTTTATCATCAGAAGGGAGTGATTAATTAGACATCAGGCAGACAGGTTGCATTTTTTAGGGTGGCTGTACATTTCTGAGATAAATCACTGCCTGCTTAATTTTTGCTGTAGTGCATTTAAAACACAGGGTACAAACAACAAAATATGTCATTAAAAATTCTGCTTTTGACAACAAATTTACTTCCTTTTGTTGTTTCAGGTAAATTATCGTACATGTTATATGTCTGAACACTTTCAATACAAATCTATTCATTTAATACAGTACTGGGACATGCATGAAAAATCTTTCATGCACTGTATTCCCCTGGCATATTTGTACTGGAACTAAACTCAGTTTCTGAAGAGACTTCTTGGGGACCACTTCGATCAGTTTTTCCTTATCTTTTGGGCAGTACCACAAAGATGCAAAGTTTCCAATCCTGGGATACAGCCACTGTTGCTGACTTCAACTTAGTGAACTTCCAAGTGCTTTCGGCATTTGTTCAAACAAAACATACGGAGGTTGAAGGACGGTTATCAAGTATAAACATGTTCCACCATCCTAAACTAAGAGTGACAGTAAAGATACTTACCAAGAGAAAGAATCTGTGAGGAAAATCAGAACGGGAATTACAGAGAAGGAAGATCAACTCAAGTACTGGAGGTTATACTACAGTGAAGGTGTAGAGGCAGAGATTCAAAAATCATCCAAAGGTGATCTTTAAATGTTCATACCTACCTGACCCAGATTAGGAGGGAAAAGCTGCCTTAAAACCCAATATGGCTTTCATGCAAAACTTGTGAATTTTCAGAGGCATTTTAGTGGCACCCTACCTTCACCAGGGCTTGGGTTCAGCTCTGAACATCCAGCTATAGCAGTTGAGACAAACTTCTATAATGCTCTCTCCTACATTATCCAACTAAGGACCCTCATGTGGGAGAAGGGATGCAAGATCCCTCAACACTGCCTGTCCTTAGCTGGAGCATACAGAGGAAAGCAGAGACACACTAAAGAGCTGCTCCCTCTGGGCCTGCACGTCATCTATCTCACAACTAGCAACAGTTCACTGGTGAACAGCCAACAGTAGCAGAGGAGACTAAAATTCGGTCTGCAAAGCAGTTCTCAGTTTTACACAGTTTTGGATTAGCACCTGTGGAGATTTTTGACAATATGGTGACTTCTAAACACTGATTCAAAGACTAAATGTGCCATCCAGAGATTACTGCCAAAATAGAATGGGACCAGCAGAGTGGTTTTCTGAGTTTTATTCCAACAATTAGAAAACTACATTTATGATTTTGTTTTATGCAGTCTGATACAAACAGTAGCTGTAGGGGAAAAGTCATCAAGAGTACAGCAATCAATAATAATCTTACAAACACAGTGGTACTGGGAGTAATAAGTAATTCCTCATAATCCCAAGTATGCTTTTTCTAAGCATATAATATTATTAATACACAGATACTTCCTTGGAGTTAATAAGGATTAAGAATACAAAGAAATGTAGTAAAGCACAGAGGGGTCTTCTTACACCACAGTATCTTAAAAGGAAAACTCAGATAGGATATTGACCTTACATTACCAGGTTTTCAATAATACAGTATAGTCTCACTGAGTCCAAACTACCTTAAAACCTCTCCTAGTCTTTCCTAGGTCTCTTGCCTTCCCTCCAACAATTACATTTTATTGTACAGAAACATTTATAATTTAACACTCTAAGGTTTAATAGACAACAAAATATCTTCATATGCACACCCCTCAACACAGATTCCTTGCTATCAAATACAATACCAAAATTCCTTGCAAAAATGTAATATGAAACCTTATCCAAAATTTAAAAATACCCATAAATCAAAACTTCTGATATTTCCAAGTACTCATGACTTCCATTTCAACCATCTTCAGCAGCTCACTGTCAAGAAATGCCAAGTATCTGCCCTCACCAGTCACACCCTATGAAAGTGTCACCAGTGGAGCCTCTCAAAACCATCAATCCCTTCTACAATGTCATTTTGGTCACCTGTAAAACAAGACTCTTGAACCTGTACAAACTCTAGGCCTATACAGAACTCATCTGATTTCGAAGGGATTGCACACAAACTTTAAATAATGCATCTGTCAAAGAGCTTGCTGAATTAGAGCTATTGCCAATTATTTCCAATAAGAAATTGTCTCAACTTCTGAAGAAATTCATGCCCTCCTTTCACTGTAGCATTCACCAAGTGTTAAGTTCCTACTCCCACTTTAGCTACGTGCACTTTAAAAATCTGTCTAATATACTTTTATAAGTGCTACATAGACAGGAGCTGCTTCAGTACCGGGTGGTATAGCAGTTGCTGTGGTAACACCATTTTTTTCTTAAATTATAAAGCAAGAGTGCCAGAGGCCTCTATATACTAGAGAACTGCATATTAACATATCATCTCAGGGTTATAGTAAATAATTCTCAGAAAGAGAGCAAGAGAGCGATGAATGCACATACACACACACACGCTTCTTTGCAAGAACTCCCATGTAAAAGCTTTGGCTTTAACACATCCAGTGTGTAAGTGAAATGCCACTCAACTCCATCAAGTTAATTCCAGCAAGTTTAGAGATATCTCGCTTTTGCTAAACCATCAGACCATTGCTTTGGCTGGCATAACTCAATGCTGAAACCACAGTACAGGGCTTTACACAGTCTAAAGAATTCACCCATATTAATCCCATTGAAAAATATACCTAGAAACAATCTTTTAGGAAAAGAAAGTGGAAGGACAATAACCAGAATGTGTACTTAGTCGACTTGCCTTACTCAGGTAAAAGACTCATTTCAGGTTATAACACCACAAAACCTTGTGATGTGATTATCATCTTAACTTGCGTCTTGGGAGAATTACTTTTTGATATAGTGTTCATATAACACAGTGTGGTATTCTCTATCAGTTTTTCCCTTTAAACTAGACAAGAAGAGTTTTCTTAGGTAAATAAAGTAATAAAAAACCCTGATCCTGCAGTCCTGGTAGGCAAAATATCCATAGACTTCAAAGGGATATGATGCCTACGGTTTGCAGGATTGAGTCTGAAAAGAAGATGCATGTCCCTGTGGCAGTGTTATTGCGACTGAGAAGCAAAAGTTCCAGATTTTCTTCTTTCTCCTCCAGCTCTCCATAGTTTCACCTTTTCTGTAAACTTCTGTGCATGCAGCTTTTCTCCAAAGCTGCATGCTCTGAAGCTGGGGAGCCAAACCGTCTTTGAGGCCCTCCTTGAATTCCACTTTACTGCCCACTGTCAAATACATCAGGAAGGTGGAGATGGAGTAAGCAATTTACCAGTAGGCCATTCAAAGACCATTAACTCAAGAATTATGTTTTTCTGGGATAAAGCACTACTCAAGCTGCATAGGTGGAGACTGGAGAACACATCCCCTAGGACACCTTCCTACCTCTACCATCACACCCCTAAAGAAAATTAAGCAAATCAATATGCGCAAGCGATAACTGTAGGAGGACAGACCTTGTGTCTATTTAGCAACAAAAACATTTCTGTTCTCCTCCTCCCCTGAATATAAAAATGAAACTCCACCTACAGGCAGGTAAGGCAGCTCCTCTTTTGCATCCCATGCTGCAGAGGTGGAAAGTCCATGTTCAGCTCTCCATTATGCTTGACATTATCAATGCATCTGCATTGGTTATGTTGAATATCACCAATAAAATATCAGACCTGGAGCAATTCACTGCTTGACTAAACTAATGACATATTTTCCTGCTCTCCTCACTGCATTATCAGTGCAGTCTTAATAGATATGTTGCCTAATGCACTGTTAAATACCCTGTCCTATTTATTTTCTTGCAAAAGAACTTCCTTTTCTTCCTGCTTTATATTAAAGCCTTCTTGCATCACACTGTGGCCAATAATTTATTTAACCAATAATGTGGAAGAGATGAGGGGAAAAAAAGGAAAGGCAGGAAGACAGAGATCATACACTGGCACAGCTTTTAAGTTATAGACAAAATTTAAGTGCTTCTGCACTTTTTTTTTAGAATGGTTCATTAATGCTAATGAAAGTAATTAAGGCTTTTTAATGTTCACGTTCTAATAACTAATGCAAAAAAACCCCACAGTGAAAACAACAGAGTAGAAGTACAGCACACTTCGACTGTTTTTCAATTTTCATACAAACCCTGAAATAACATTGCTGTTTCTGCTGACCTAGTGAGAACTTGGCAGAGGTAATGAAAAGGTGCCTGTTCTCTACACACAGACAGGTGTAAACCTACCTCAGCCCAAGCCACGTGTGGGACTTCTGGGCAGTTACAGCAATTGTGGACCTGACCCATTAATTTTTAGCTGATAGTATTTTTTATTATTTATTATTACACTTTCAGAGCAAAAGTCTTCTTTTATGTAACGATATAAACACAATTGATGGTAGCAATTTATTCCAGGGGCTGAAGATGCTCACTGGCCATCTAACAATGGATGGAATTATTGCTGACAATTTTACAAAAGCTTTTATCAAAGTTTATGGGCCATTAAGCCCAACAGTGCGATTACCAGTACGATATCATCACTCTCAGTAGTACAGTGTTGGCCCAGAACAATCCATTTTCTAATCCTGTCTATTATAATCAGTCTGTTTACTTAGAAGTCATATGTTTGCTGTTTCTGAAATGATCCGAGTCTTTGAAACAGTATTTGAGTTTAGTCCATAGACAGGATCCAATCAGTGCCATATTAAATCAGGATAAAACAGCCTTCCTTTCAAATGTCCATAATCAATTCAGGTTTTCTCTTCGTAAGTTGAAACACAAAACACAGGTGTTTGCTAAGCATACCTGTATTAAATTCCATGATACAGGCAATACAATAAAAAAGGTAATATTTCTCTCTAGAACATCTAATAATTCAGTTCTTGACCTGAGTTTGTCATTCACACTTTCCATGTCCTATGCTATCCGGAATTAATTTGGCTCATAGTAACTAATAACCAGACAGAAAAGAAACAGAGAAGGTGTTAATTAGCTATTTTTACTCTTGATTCACTGAATAATGTGTGTTCATTGATGCAAACTAGACTGCTGCTGTTCAAATCAAGATGACCTTCATTTAGAAAAAGGGTCTGTTCTTCCTTTTTTGCACATGATAAATCTTTCAAGTGTCAGGGAGAATTATCCACAAATAGTGATGGGAACATCTTACGCACTGCTGAACACAAACTTCCATGGTGCTGGATTAGCTCATCTACCATAGACATCTGTGATAAAGTGATGCTGCCTTGAGGATCCACCTCATTAAGGAGGGAAAGAGAGAACAACAGCAGACCTGAAGCAATAAAATGATTAACAAGAGCACCTTGCTGAGCTTATTAGGTAGGAAACAGACTGACAATACCATTGTTCAAGACTTAATTACTTTTTGAAGACCAGATGAAAATGAGAGAGCATTTCAGTGGTCATCCTTCCAAACAAAAAGACAAATATCAAACTGGTCCATTAACTGGACATGTAACACAGATGCGTTAAGAAATAATGAGATCCTACCAGATAACTGATGATGCTCAAGTTTTGACTTCAACTCCTATTGCAGACATCTTCACTCCAAGAGGTCAAATTAGGAACTACAGATTACTTTTACACTGAATTAGAAGCACTACAACTCAATTACTTCTGCTCCTTTACAGGTAGGTGGAAGTTGAGCACACAACATAAATATGGCTTGCATGTTTCCCTTTCCAGATCTGCTGTGAAATACTTATCCCTGCTCCTACTCTCGAAGACTGAACCTCTGCCATTAATTTTTGGGTAGTGATAATGGCATCTACTCAGATGCTACAACCATGGCAATAAAGGTAAAGCGTGGAGCAGATACCACCTTGCAAGCGCTTCACTCAACCTGCTGCACCAGCTCAATTCTAACGTTAGCTTTCCTCTGCTACTCAAGTGAAGCTTCAAGTGGAAGCCTGTGCTCTGTCCCCAACATATATGAGTATACAAGGACCAACCAGAGAGGTTTTCATTAGAAAACCAAACACTACATGGTCCATTTGTACAGACGATCAGTGCACTGCCAGCCACTGTGTCTCACTAAGGACAGTCTCACCCAGTTTGACCCAGAGTGATCAGATACCAGTCAGAATTCAAATACAGAACCTGAACACTCTTCCTGGGCATGATTCATCTTCTGTTCACATTACCACAGGTCTCTGTTGGGAAAGACCTGAATCAGTACCTGAGGGAGTGGAGATGGGACTGTCACTAGGTTTTCTGACAGTTGGTGTTTAGGGAGTGACTTCTGTCCCTTAATCTGGCTCTGAAAACGAAGTCACACTTCCACCACTTCCCAACTCTCATCAAATGCCAAGGGCCCTACATCCTACACACTGCTGTGTGGTGCAAAACCCATGTTCATGCGGAGACCCAACAGCTTCAATTATGGTCTAGCTGTGACAAAGCAGCTTCCAGAGTCAAGATTTTGCCAACCAGCACTTCTGTTTCCAAAAAATTGGTTTGTTTTGTTCTGGTTTAATTGGTTTCTCGCTTGGGGTTTTCTGTTTGTTTTTAAGAGGGGAAAGAAAAAAACCAAAAGGCATGTACTTGATGCTGAACTAGTCTGAAGAGCAGTAAAACAAATTGAATTCTGTTCAGTAAGTGAGAATGTCAAAATTCAATTCATGAGAAACAGGTTGCAATAAAAATGGAGGAGAAAAAACACTCCTATGGAGTGTGTTTGACTAAAGGCACTTTCTGTTCAGCAGTTTCCAAAATGTCATGCCAACTACTCATGGGCTCTCACTCAGACTTGTGGATATCTCCCCCATATTTCCATGGGGGAAGCTTTCCTTGTCTTCCTGTGCTCACTAGATATCTCTGTACCTTCAGACTTAACATATGAGAAGCAAGTTTGTCGAACTTTAGTCATAACTGCTCATACCACAGCTGTTCCTTCCCAATGATTAAAAGAAATGAAGATTGTTTTATTTTTTTCCCAGCTCCTAGTTTGTGCAAAGTTCACCATCAATGCCTTCAGGTAGGAGAACCAGTAACTTCCACTCTCAGAAGAAACAGCGATCACATATGCAAAATGGTATTTTTATCTGGCACTGAAGATCTGATATCTTCATTATTTTGAAAGGCTCTTCTATCAAACAGGTATTTATAGTGTCTTGTGTACCTTTCATGCTATATTAAATGAAAAAGTTGGAAAGAAACATGGTAGTAAAATTTTCTCCTGAATAGAGCAGATGATCACTCAGCCAGTAGATCCCCACATCTTACCTATTTCTCCATATCCCCGGGGTGTACCTTCAACCAGAGCTACTCAGTACCTTTGACAGTCCATGGTCTATTTTCTTAAATTAATTAACATTGTTTTGTACATGGTACAACCAGGGATGGCAGAATAGTAAAGTGACCGCTTTTTTAAATATTATTTTCACAACACCAAAACTACCTAGGATTTTTTGATTTGATAGTACAGCTACTTAACAACATTAGGGAAAAGGCTAAGATTTTTTCTTCCTTATCTTCCACACTGAATTACAATGCTCTCATTCCAAGTTCAAACCCAGCAACATAAGTTGCAGGTGACCTACAAAGCAGGCCCCTTGGAAACACCAGGAACAGCACGTAATCCATGAGCACATCTGAGAAAAGCAGTTTTCTGCACCTCGGGTTATGCAACATCCATGGGAGCTGATGGCCCAGGAAGACATGAAGGAAAGTTAACACTGCAGCAAATTGTAAATGTTTGGGAAGCACCTGTCTGAGAATTCCCCATCACAATTAAAGAAAATGGAGGTGCAGTTGACAAGGTGACCTCTTTTTCCTATTAAGTGCCTGTTTGTGGAAAATTAACAAGAAAACATAAGTGTTGAAGACAGAGCACAATGCCACCTGTACAAAACAAATGCGCATCTCATTTTAACACAAGCTTTGGTTAAGTGGCTTGTGTTGAAATGCTACCTAGCATTCCAAGTGTAAACCAGCTTAATCATATCTATTGAAAACCACATAATAAATAACATGAAATATGCAGCATGCCATCCTAATTGCAGAGGTTGTCTCATTTACTAGAAGTCATTTATTTATTCAAATGACTTGAACTACGTGATTCAATCTGAATCATGAGAACTAGTTACTGATTTGTGCAAACAGCCTCTTACCTCTTTGCTAAAGGCATTGTTGAAATAACTGACCCAACTGCTAAAACAAGCTTCTTCCTTGAACCCTGCCTCCTTCCCTAGTCTTACCTCCTGAGTGAACTTCAAAGAACATCATTGTTCTATAAAAACATAGTGAACATAAGAATTAAAAAAAAATAATCACAATGCAATTAATTAATGCAAAGGAAAAAATGCTATTTTCAAGAGCAGAGAATTGCTTGTGAATAGGAACTGCATATGCAGCCATAACTGCACTTTGCAGAATTGAAGTACACAGCTCTCAAGAAGAAATGTTCACTACTTCAGACGTAAATCAAACTCAACTTTCAGAATTGCACATATGTCTCAGACATAAGGCGGGGAGTGGGGGAGGAAGCTAATACATATCCCCAGAGAGAAGTAACTAATATTTGGGTATTTTGGTTGGTTGGTTGGGGTTTTTTTTAAGTTAGGCCTTACGAATGTGAAAACTGCACAACTGTGCTACAGCTACATAGAAAGCATAATTTAGGAAACGATTCAGACTTTACATCTGCTTACACCCAACCTTGATTTGCAGCTACTGTCTCACACTGCTGTTATTCTGGGAGGTGTTGGGGCTTCCCCTGAGGTTGTGGAGCAAAGGGCCAGGCATGCCGAGCCCTACCCCAGGCAGGGAATGAGCACACTTCAGTCACCAGGAGCCAAACCAGATGCACGCCACCATAGGTCACCTCATCCCAGGCTCTGGCCAGCCTCCATCAAGTGACATGTCCCCAGGGAAGGACAAAGAGGACGGCCTTCATCCTCTGCATGAAACGTTTTTTCAAAGCTTGCGAATAAGCCCCAAAGAGGATGTTGGTTACCTTCAGCTCCAGGCAGTGTTTATCATTGGCTTGGGCATGGGGCGAGAGACCAAAACAGTAGCAGGCAACTTCAGTAGCCAGATGTGTTCCCTCAGGCAACTATTGAAATTCTTTATGGCTTCGATCCCATGACTCAAGATAGGTAAAATAATACTTTTCCCTATCTAGGAAGAGTGCTATGCGAGCTCACAGTGCCCCAGTGCCAAGACTGGCTGATTTCCAGGGCTCTTCTGGTTATCTTCATATTTATTGCTGAATCTGGTGATGGGAAGGCAGGGATTATACCACTGTGTTCTGATTACCAAATGTGCACAAAACCCATTCCCACAAACTGATAATTTTCTTCTTATAAAAGCCAGAGCTAAAATACTACTATACTGTCATCAAGACAGCTGGTTTATATCCTCCTCTTCTTCCTTCCACATCCCCTCTGGAAAACATCCCGCATGACATGGTCCCTGCCGAATCGCCCAACCTCACTGGTCTCCATGCCCAGGGAGGAGCTGAACACCCCGACAGAGTGATTCTGGCATAACTGCCTTTGCTGCTCCTGCAGATTTTTATATTATCAGTCTGGGATGGAGGGGGCTGGCAAACCCCTCACTTTTCGAGGGAGCTGGAGGATACTCCCAGGGATGCTACCCATCCTTCACAGGGCACCTTTGCAAGGTAAAGCAACCACAGAGTGGTAACCGCTACACAGAGGAGAAGGCTTTTAACCCACACAGAAGCGTTGCTGCCCCTTGGGGCATTGCTACTGCTCATCAGCTCTCACCCCGCCTGCCCAAAGCCCCAGCCTGCCTGCTTCTGCACCTCCAGCAAGGCAGCTGCAAGCCTCAGGCTCCTCCTCCAGCAGTTAGCAAGTTATGGTGAAGGGTCCAAACATACAGAGACCAGGGAGGTAATAGATACCAAGCTTCCTTTATTTATTTATATTTCATAATTTTTATTATTTCATTATTTCAATCGATGAAAATAGCAAAAGTGATCACAAGCATTTTGGACTGCCTTTATCTCTACTTAATGTTCATCTAGATCAGAGCAGAACTATTTATGTGTATGTAAATGACAATTTTTATCCCACCCCTAAAACTTTTTTTTTTTTTTTTTTGTGGGGAGTAATAGAGAGTGGGAAGGAGTGAATTGAGTGAATTGAAGTTAGTTCATTAATTTGAGCTAAACTTAGCAAACATGCCTTGGCCAAAAACTAACTGGGAGGGAGGCATAAGAAAATCAAGTGGTATTCTGGTATTTTCAAAATAAACCTGCAAATTTTCATTTCAAACAACATTTCATTTTCCTTCTTATCCAACTTAAAAAGAAAATAAATGGTCTCAGATTAAATTTGATCTTCCAGATTATATTAAAGCAGCGCTTTTTTGTTGGTGTTTTGTTGTTGGGGTTTTTTTTTTCCTCTTCACTTCACTAAAACCACCCCCTGACATATTTGTTTCAGTTTGACTGGAAGTTGTTCTTTTTCTCCAGGTTTGGTTTTTGGTTTTGTTTTTTTTTTTTTTTCTCTTCAACCACTGAAACAAACAAAAGCCACACATGATTCAATGCCCTCTAATAGTACAACATGCATGTGAACACGTAGATGTTTACTTTCATGTACACAGATGTGCTGAGAAGAAGGAGGCACACTGGCAGAAGGAGGAACCTTGCATCTGCCCTGCATGGATATGTCAACAGGCAAAACACTCTTTGCATTAAAACTTCAAAACCAAAGCTCACACATCTTTATGGGCTACATAAATCCAGTGCTTCTCTCTTCTAACAATGCCTCCTGTCCTTTAAAAAATAATTTTAATAAGGTGCAGTGTGGTGGCACATGTACTTAGCTCAGCAGCCAACCCACATGGCCACATCTTTTCACTCTGGTCATCAGAAAGTTTCCTTGTTCAAACACACAATCTCACAAATGGGTTTCTCATGTTTCTTCCCTGTGAGCAATCCTCAATAACATTATTAAGCACAGAGAGCACAAGACCCACACCTACACATTCTCCTTATACGACAAACTACGAAGCCGCGTAGCAGTTCTTAATAAATAACCATCTTGCTTCCACAGAAATAGACATTTATTTTGGTCCAAATTTGCTGTACAGAGCAGTACAATTTTTTTCCACGTTCCCTTTAAGAATTACTTCTTCTGCCCATATTCATGCCAAATGTTCCATAACTATTTCTGAAGAAAAAAATACTCTATTACTCAATACTGTTAGGTCAGCAGAATTCAGCCCTAAAAAGGGAAGCATTACTGTCCCATTTGCCATAGTTGGAAGTCAAGTAGTAACACATCAAAAACCATAATGGTCTGAAGCACTACTAGGTCTCATACTTCACCTACTAATACAGTGTTCCTGGAAGAAGGGATGCAGAAAAAGGTCAAACCGACACGTACTTAACAGGATCAGTGCGTACTGCACAAGGCTGAACAAGGATGTCAAAGTCCACACAAAACATTAAGCAGAGGATTCCCACACTGTGTACCATTCATCCCTGGAAAAAAAGACTTTACCTGAACACTTTCTACCCACACCTACACAATGTGGATAAATCCACAGTGCCAGCTCCCCATGTCCTCATGCATTTCACAAGCTCTCCAAAGCCGACAAGTATGAATAGCAGAGATCCTCAGGAATGGAGAACTTCTAATGAGTCACATCCAACACAGCTTTTATCCCACCTTCATCACCAGGATCTGGAAATGTGTACCACTGCATCAGCTTCATTTGAAGTGTGCATCCCAGAGGTGAGGGTCTGTCTGCTAATCCCTCGTCATTATCCCTGCTCTCCTACCATGGACCTCAGCATCACGCAGCTCCTGGTGATTGCCCCCATCACAGGTGTTGAGTGAAGTGCTGCTTATGACCCAGAGAGGTAAGTTCTGCACTAACTTCTCCAACTGCACTTACAGCAAGATGTGTTACTCAAGCTAACCTCGAGGCAAGCGCAAGACAGGCAAGTCTCCCTGTCACGGCAGTAACTGCTGCTTGAGTATTCATCGCAGGCTACACACCTCCTACAAACGCTACAAAGCAAACCTGGGAATTGAAAAGTGAGAACATGCCTTCCACTGAGATGCAAAGAAAGCTCTGCTGCATTTCCTAATAACTTTCTCTTTCTGGTAAAACTAGCAAAATTCCAGCTGTGTCAAGTGCAATTCCTGTGCCAGATGAGTCCTGACTGACAGAAGTGCATTTTCCCCTAGTAAATGCTCGAGGAGAGCAGTAGAGCAGAATGGGCTTTTGAGAAATTATAAACACAAACAGAAGATGCCGAATGCTATTCACACATTTCCAATTATTCTAACTAGCAGGTAATCTTTTTACAGAATTAGGCCTCACCCTCATTTTGACCAGTCTAATTTTATAGAGTTTGTCATCCAGGTCAGCCCAGCAAGCATTCCTAATATAGACCACAGAGAAGATGCTTTTGTAGGTACAGCCGGTTCTGGTTCCCCCAATAAAGTTCTACAAGTCATAGCATTTTTCTGAAATTTCTATTACAAAAGCTCTTTTGCAATACAGATCCAAGTCTGAGATTTGACACAAGTTCTTGTAACTGTAAACAACAAAGTTTATAACATAACATGCTGACTCCTAATTTTGAATACATATTAGTTCTTTCTGTGATAATCCACTCTCATACGCAGCATTACTGTACCCTCTCATGCACACATGCTACTGAAACCTGGACTAGACCAGGGGTTTGTAGCAATATCAACAGTTCCTATGCAAAACAATTCCATGAAGGTAGTGTCATCCTGCTGAAAATGAAGTAAACCTTTCACTAGGCTTGTTCCCAAAGAGCTATTAAGCAAAGGCAGTTTGTGCTCAAGGAAGATAAAGACACCTTCTGAACAAACTGGTTTGGCTAGTCAGCTATCTTGCTGCTAAAGCTAGCATATCCCAGTGATTTCAGTGATACGTGGATACCTAAATGTAAAAGTCAGCCCTGAGGACCATAATGGCATTGTGCGACACTCCCCAAAAGTCTCTCTTTATAAATTAACAAATAAATTACAATGGACTACTCTGAATGTAAAGTCTCCAGGGCATTGATCTTGATTTTCTATTTATCTGGAAATCTCTTAATATACTCTTAATGCAAGAAAAAACATATTTGTATTTACTATCACTTCAGTGCCTAGCTTGTTCACCATGCACACACACTTCACTGAGGGGCCAATCTCTTTTGTAATATTTTGCACAGTCACTGCATTTTGCAGACTGCCTGAATTAAGGAGATGCTAGTATTTTCCTTCCCTTCCCTATTTGTCAGAAATTGCTCTTAATGATGGCATTTGGGTTTCGTTCTTCATCATTCACACACTGGAGTAAGAGTAGGTCTATACTCAAGACTATTTATTTCTATTATCTCACCAAATTGAGCTGTATCAATATCTAAGTTGCCATATCTCTAACTCTAACTGCATTTACCATCGAGACTACACAGATTTATTTTAGTTTCCAAACCCAAAAAAGTTTGGTCGCTTACCAACGAGAATAAAAAATAATAAATGGTTGCATAGACAAGACCTCAAATAATAAATAACTAAACACATATATTAGCTCCTGTATCCACACAGAAAATTCCACTTTTATCAGTGATGATACAAACACAGGAATGAGAGAACAGTGTACCCGCAACCCTGGGAGTGTAACAGGGGCATCCAACACCTGGTACCTGGTACGGAGGCAAGCAGAGACCATAACTCCTCAGCCAAGCTGTGGATGTGTGGGCAGCTGCCTGCTCCTGGGAGGCCCCTATGCTCGCTCCCACTGCAGGCACATCTCACAGGCATCTCCTGCCAGATCTCTGCTCCCACAGAGCAGTGGCCAGGTTACACTGAAGTGCATCTGGAAAGGCACTGGATGCTTGCACATAACTAGATCAAGCTCTACACAATCCACAAAGGCTAGTCTACTTGTGTACATATGTCACAAGTAAGCACAGAATAATATACCGTGCAGAAACTACAAGACAATGTAAAGGGCGGCAATGCACAATATAAGTACAGGTACAGCCCGCCTGTAAACACTGCACAGGATATTAAATGAAGCTTTTTCATTTCATGTGAAAATGAATACTTCAACATCTCTAAAGAACTTAGTCCTTTGCTTTCCAGAAAGCAATGTATGACACCAGGTACACAGAAAGTTATCACAGTTAACTTCAGCAGCTGCCGAGCTGCCCAGCACGCTCACATGCACACTCCCGACGTGGAGCGGCACACTCCCATCCCACAACGGCTGCAGCTACAGATCAAAACTAGAGATATAAAGCCAATAGAGAGGAACAAAAAGCAGTTTGCTGAACTGTAGCACTGTTACCAAGCACTGACACACAAGAAGGACATGGGTCAAATACATCCAGTCTAAGTGGTAGGTACTTATCTCAGGTACCACCAAGCAGGCCATCCACGTTAGTGGAAATCCGGACTAGTTCCACTGTGGTTAATGTGGGTCAATATCAGAGCAGGTAGATTGAGGTGGGTATTGATCCCCGTGAGTGTACTTCAGTTTTGAGCAATGCTGTTTGTTTCCAGGATATGCTCAATTAGGGGTTTTTTTGTATACTCATGACTACAATGTTATAACTAAACCAGTTTTCTCTCATGCATATTCAAAAAACTAATTCTTAAATTTTGGGAAAAGGCAATTGCATTTAAATTTCCATTCAAACATTATGTTGATTAGATTCTATAGGTCGATTCTCTGACATTCTTCTAACAAAAACATTTGTCCAGGCACTAATTTTTTTTTGGAGATATCTCCTTTTGCAAATGGAATCAATCAGGTTGAAATTTTAAATAATGTAATCTCCTATGCAATTTGAACTTCTAAAATTCGGTCCTAAAACTCAAAAGAGTTTTGCATATATATATGAAAGCACATTTACTTTCAAAATTGCTCTGAATTCTGATGTTAGGTTCTATCATTTGACCAAGCAGGCAGTCCCCAACATGTGCTGATACTCTGTTAACCTGTTGGGCCTGCTGCTTTAAATCAGTATTTCACAATTCTCAAATGTTGCTTTATTTTGTATTCCTGAGTAATTTTCTTACTTATCTTCAAGTGTGGGGAGAAACAGCGAAACTAATAAAGACCAATGAATCGATTAATGCTTCCTGAAGAAATCCTTCTGCCTTCACCTCTATCACTGAGCCTCCAGCTCTTACCAGAGGAACAGTTACTTGCTGACACAACATCCCAAGAATTATCTCCACTGGCTTTATCACTTAGCTGTTGATTATTTAGTAATCCTCAAATAACTGGCACCCTACTAAGTTTATGAGACACAGAATTAAACACTATAAATAAGGTATTTCTCCTCACACTTTACCAATATTCCACAGGGCATGTGCACCTGAGACTGCACCTCAAAACACTTTTCACGCAGGCAGAGCAGATGGAGTCACTTTGCTTCTCATCAGTTTCAAAGGGTGAGGAAAAATAAATAAATAAAAAGAAAACTGGGAAGAAAAAACTGCCTATGTTACATCAACAACAGGTATGAACTTGATTTCTGGAACAAGAGAATCTCTCCGCTTTTTAAAGGTTGTGCAACCAGTTCTTTTGGATGGGGTGTTTCTCACTTTCAGGGCGGCTTTACTATCCACAGTCACGAAAGACTAACTCAGTTGCTGTAAGGCATGCACCAGCTCTTCTAAAAACTAATTCTCTTCTCCCGCTTTTTCTTTAAAAAGAATGAAAGGGAAAAAAAAAAATCAAACCACCCAAATCTGCATTTTTTCCCCTGGCTGGCAGATTTCCAAGATAAAGAGGACTGCTCTCCGGCTGGAACAGCAGCCGGGGCCTGCTCTCCAAACTCACAAAAGAGAACACCACACACAGAGAAACAGCGACGGGTCTGACCGGCCAGAAACGTTTTCTCACCCTCTAAAGCAGTTTCTCAAATGAAAAAGGAAAACCCGACCACCAGCCCCACGCCTCTAGCCCCAGAGCCAGCCCGCGCCATGCTGTTCCCACGCACCGCCGGACTGGGGCTGGCAGCGCCGGCGGGGTCGGGACGGGACGGAACGGCGGCTCCTTCGCGCCGGGTCGGGCAGGGATAAATCACTCCTCTTTTGGGTAACTGGGGAACCAGAACCCGCATGAAGTTTCCCCTCTTTACAGTCACCCCAGTCCCAGGTGTATGCTTTTTTTCTATTATTAGTATTATCTTCTAACAGGACAAGCGGAGGAGTCCAGGTCAGAGTGACGGCGGGTTACCGGAGCGGCGCTTACTCGGGAACTACGCGGCTTTTCCCCGCCGCCACGGCGCGGGGGTGCCGAGAGCGGCGGTGCGGGGCTGAGCCGGGGAGCGCGCTCCGGGGAGCGATTGGGTAACGTGGGAAGGGGGGAGGAAGAAAAAAGAAACACCAAAAGGAAAGAAGCACAAACGATGAGATGTGCCAAGGCTTATTCCCATTTATTTCCTCCACCCCCACAAAAGAAAATAAACCGAGAATCAGGAAGTCGGGGCTGCGTGATCGCTGTTACAGCTTTGGTTTTCTCCCCTTTTCTCCTTTTTCTGTGTTTTTGGATGGGTGGGTTTTTCGGTGTCTGGTTTTTTGGTTGGTTTTGGTTTGGTTTTTTTTAAGGAAAAAAAGTAGTTGGACTTTCCCCTCTCCGCTCCCCACGGCAGTCTCCCGGGGCGCAGCCGGCAAAGCGGCGGCAGGACCCCCGCGCCCCGGCCCCCCACGCCCTCCTACCTTTCTTTCCCTCCACGGCGAGACAGAGAGCGAGGCGCCCCAGCAGCAGCACCAGGACAGCGGCTCGGCGGGGCCCGGCAGCGGCGAGGGGGCTGCGGCCGCCCATACTGCGGGACCGCCGCTCCCTCGGCGAAGTGGGTGGGGGGTCGGACGGGACGGGCGCGCAGAGGATTCCGCGGAGCCGCTCCTGCTCTGCTCCTCTCTTCTCCCGCGGCCGCGCTCAGCTCCTCTCGGGCGCTCTGCCCTGCGCGGCTCCGAGCAGCATGCTGGAGGGCGACCGTCGAGGTCTGCGCGCACACGTGCGTGCCCCGCTGCGGGCGGGCTGCTGCCTTTCTCCTCCTCCTCCTCCCCCCTCTGCTCCTCCTGCTGCAGGCGGCGGCGGGTGCGCGGGGGCTTGCGGAGCGGTTGGAGCCGGCTGTGGGACGGGGTGCGCCCGGCTGCGCTCTCTGCTCACTCGCGGAGCACAGGGGCTCCCTCTGGGGACGCCGAGCAGGAGGAGGAGGAGGAGGATGGGGAGGGAGCAAGGAGGACGGGGGAGGAGGAACTGGCGGCGCCTTCCCCGCCCAGGTGGAGAAGGGGTGGACCCGCCACCTGTCCCGGAATATGGCACGAGGGGAGGTATGAGTGGGGTGGAGGTAGTTTAGTCGTTCGTCCTTGCTCGGAAGGGTGGGGGAGATTTTCTACTTCCCGGCAGCTTCTGTCCGGCAGCTGCCAAAGGCATGAGCGTGCATTTGCGCCGCTTTTCGCAAAAAAGTGGCGTGGCCCTGGCACAGCTTCTGTCTTTCCTCCCGGGAGTGTTGACGGGGGGCAGAGGATTTGCGGGAGTGCGGGCGCCCCGGGGGGGTTTGCAGCAGAAACGCTGTCCTGCCCCGTTCTTTAGGGAGAACTGTCCCGTTGCAGCGCCAGGTAGAGGAGTGCGAGCGAGGAAGGACTGAGGCCTTTTACCGGGGAGCAGCAGCGGCGAAGCCGCTCCAGAGGTTGTCTGCTCCCTAGGGGAGCATCTCCGGAGCTCCGGCCTCGTTTCTTCTCTCCGAAATCAGCGGAGCCCGCTTGGCCTCTGCGAATAGTCCTGCTCTCGTTCTCGGCATTTTGCTGCCAATACTTGCAAGGCCAAGTGTGTGGGTGAAATAAAACCGCGCTGAATTTGTGTGTTTTTAGCACACGGATAACAGGGGCCGTATCTGCCCGTACCGTTTCTATTCCCCTGCCACCAGCAGTGAGAAAGTGCTCCTTGTTCCGCGTAGCAAGTTACTTAATGAACACACAATCATACAAGGTTTTTTGAGGTGCTCCAGGGACATCCACAGACATTAAACAAAAGAGGGCATGTACAGTGCTCCTTCCCTCCAAGAGGCAAAACCAAGCTATTCAGTGTTCATTAAAACGTGCTTATGGTTACAAGCTCTTTTTCTAACAGGCTGTTCCTCTGGAAAGTGGGAGGAAGCACTGTCTTGTCGCTCAGGTACGTAAATACGACATAAAAGTGCCACTTGTCCGGGCTGGGATTTCTTCGAGTAAATCATGATTCAACACTCAAACTTGTGAAATGATGATGGGTAATTTCTTCATAAAGTTCTTGAGAAGACCTGGGTTACACAGGCAATAGGATATGAAGTGTTAAAACTGTAATGATTAAGTGGGAACTCCAGAACTGAAGTCAGTAACGACAGGAGGTTTGGGAAACTACGTGCTAAATGCCTGTGTCTATCACAGGGCACTGGAACACAATAGATTGCAAAATAGCCACTGAGTGTACCTTTACTTTCCTCTGTTATGCATGTTCCTCCGAGAGATACCTTACTCTTCTTCTACCAGTCAACTTCCTCTGTAAAATCTTTTTTTTTTTCTGAGAGTTTAACTAGTTACTGTCTTAACCAGGCAAAGAAAACTACCAACTCATTTACTTATCCTAGCACCTGACCAGCTTTAACCGTGTATCATCTCACCATGCCTGTGATCATTTATTAAGAGGAATTGGGTTACAACTCAGCTTTTGAATGCTGTGGCTGACATTCTGGTTTGATTGTATTTTGTAAATAATGTGAAAGATGTACTTCGAGGTAAACTCAGACATTATTAACATCCCAGGAACTCTACTCATGTGATTGGTTTCATGGTTGTAACTGAGGGCAGAACCTCAGCTTACAATACAATATTAATGCAATTTCCTTCCAAGATTCTCATACAGTGCAACTTTGTAAACACAGTGTGTGTGTGGTTCATTTTGATTTATTTAGACAAATAGGAGGATCTTTAAAAGTGAGAGACCCAGGAAAAAGAGATCAGCTTCTAGGGAGGGAAGATTTGCAAAGCATCCTCAGCACACACTGATGATTACAGCTTGCATTATAAGAAAGGAAGTGCAATTAAGATAGCCAAGAAATGAACTTCAGTTCTGTACTAAATAAAAATATGCCTCTAGATGTGGACATTGAGCATCAAGCTCAATGTAGGAGGCAATAGTTTTTAAAATCTAGAAAAAGAAAGGATTCAAAGTGACAAATGAAAAACAAACTAAACATAGGAAAAAAAGAAAACATCTTTTGCATGTGAACTTGGTGGAGAAACTTGTCCAAGTCCCGTCCTAACATGCTAAAGAACAAATACTTGCTTTGCAGACTTTTTTTTGTGCAATAATGATTCTACCTGCTATACTGAGCAGGAACATTTCATGCTTGCTTCATCTCCCATCATGTACTGTCCTGACATAAATGCACATAAACTCAAGTATTTGATCCAAACTAAACTCCTCCTTCATTGCCAGCATGGTGAGCAAGGAGAGCCTAGGCAATTTCCCCTTTAATTTTTTTTCCCACACTGCAGATATCCGCTACAGGATACTCTCATCTGCTGCTGGTAGTGCAGTACTGCTGAAGGGGCTGCACAGCAAGCTGCCGTAGATTCCATCCTCCCACCTTTGTGAGCACAAATGTGTTATTTTTGTGGCATTGTGCTCTGCTTGCCAAGGTCATGAGATACATAAAGAGACTCTAAGACTGTGGTTTGAGAAGCTTATCACAGGCAGGAATTTCAGGCCTTGAACAGCTTTTGAAATGGTTTGAATTCAAACATGACATTTTCCCTAAACAGCTGGTCACATACCCGGTGACTGCCTTTGGTGCAACTCCTTTAAATCTAATGTAATTACATGAATTTTACCAAGGTCATACAATATTCATGTTGCAAAACTTTTATTACCAGCTGTATGTGTGCATGCATCAAAGGTCATGGGACAAAAGCCAGTCTTTTGACCACGAATTTTTAAATTGATAGTTCATCGTGAGAATACTAAATACAATATCTTTTTTCAGCTTTCTTCTTACTTGCTTGCCTCATGGTATGTATATATCTCCTGTCTTCTATATATTAAGCCTAAACATGCTGACCTCTTAAGTGAAGTCCATGGAAGCTGGTAGTTCTTTCATATGAAGATACTTCTGGATTGCAGAATTTGGCTGCAATTGCTCACGACCACTTGCCTGCACCACTGAGCTGATTACTTTGCCACATGTGGAGAGAAGCTGTTAAGAGGATGAATAACTGATTTTCCTATCAGTGGAAAAGGCAGGATTAATTCTCATATCTCTTCCACATTCCCTCAAAAAAGAATAGAGTCTCAAAATCCTCTCAAGAGTAAAGAAATCCCTGCTACTGGGTCCTTTCCTTAAATGAAACAAAAACGTGTTGTTTTTCATTATCCACTGAGAGTGGGTCAGCATTTGCCCTCCAAAAAAATTCATCAGCAACCATTCCTGGATAGCAATGCAGTTCTTCTCTTTGTGTTGCAAAAGTGATTCTAAAGGGCAGGCCTTTTACTGGAAGAGGAGAAATGAAGTAGAGCTGAATTAGCAGGGGTTTAGAATCACTTTGCTCAGATTTTGCATGTTTTTTGAGATAGTTGACATTGTATTTTGCACTGTAGTTTGTATTCTACTGAGGTTTTAAAGCAAGGGCTCAGGTAATAATTCATGGAGCTTTATGGCATTTTGCATGTTGAAAACATTGCACAAACATTAACTGATTTATCTTTGCAAATCTCTTGTAAAGCAGGTTAGTAGCTATCATTTCCATTTTATAGATGTAAAATAATTTGCCTTGGGCAGAGTGTTAGTGGCAGAGCTAGGGTTATCACTCCAGAGCTATTCATTCTAAACATTCTGCTTAAACCTTCTTGGATCATGCTGCTTCTAGAGACTGTCCCTGATGAAAAGGGATGCATTTTTACGCACTCAGATTCTCTCTCTCTCTTAACGCTGTTTTTTGTTTGTATAGCATCATTTAGAAAGGACAACAACAACAAACACATGAGTATTGAAATCACACATGGGTATTGAAATCAAACCTTAGTTATAGTAAATTGCACAGACAGTATTTCAACACATGATCATAGTATTATCTCCGAAGGGTTCCTACATGTTCTTTATTGTTTTCATGTCCAGGTTTTATCTGTCATCTCAGTCATGAAGTTCAGAGTTGCATTTTTCAGGGAAAATTTACTTAAATCAGGAACAGACTTTTAATATTATTTAAACTCTGTTGGGGATTTGCAGCACCAGCTCATATGCTAATGAAAGTAGGCAACAAAACAGTAAGTATAAAAATGCAACCTGTGTGGCTGTTGCATGGGAGAAAGTGTGAGATATCTATTCTCTGAATTATGTCTTCTCCTTGAAAAGACCCCCAAATTTTATCCAGTAGAAAGCAGAAAAAAAAATTGTTTTGTGCATTTTGATTAACATCTAAAGTAATTATAAGAGAAAAAATGCTATAGCAAATTCTTTCAGTATTGACGATAAACATTGCAATTGGTAACATAAACTGAAAAATGTTATCAGGGTTTCATAAGAATAACCATATTGACAAAAATATGCATATTTACTTGCCGTATAGTTAATCTTTCCCCTCTCACAAAATCTCAGTTGAACTCCTGGGTAATATGGCGTCTCCATTGCCATCTAGTAGATATTTTCAAAGGGTAGAATACATTCCCTGCTTAAAAGCATCCATCCCTTTGGTGTTTGTAACTTCATGTAGGGACTACCATGTTTTTTCACAAACTTTAATAAGTCCCAAAACTAGACATTTCTTGCTGTGTTCTTACCTCACTAAGTTTTATAGTTTGTATGGGTAAGGACATCAGGACTGATACTGTCATGGAATAAGGTATGTTATATACAAAATCTTTGTCACTAAACAGTACATCAACTGCCTACATAAAAACAAGCTTCTGCCTTATTTCTGTATTTTGTTAAGGTGACTTACGCTGATATTGCTATACTACATATAGTTCTTCACTCAACCAGAAATCATACAACTCTATGATTGCAGCACAGTTGAACATGCTGTCAATAAATCGGATGTCAGTAGAAGCAGAGCTAACACAGAATCACAGAATGAGTAAGGTTGGAAGGGACCATAGTCAGTCATCTGGTCCAACCTCCCTGCTCAAGCAGGGTCAGTCTAGAGCACTTTACACAGGATTGCATTCAGACAGGTCAGTATCCCCAGTGAGGGAGACTCCACAACCTCTTTGTGCAGTCTGTTCCAGTGCTTGGTCACCCAAACAGCAAAGAAGTTTTTTCTCACATTCAGAGGGAACTTCCTGTGCATCAGTTTCTGGCCTTTGCCTCTTGTGCTGTAGCTTGACACCACCAAGAGGAGCCTGGCTCCATCCTCTTTACACCCTCCCTTCAGTTACATATATACATTCATATGGTCCCCTCTCATGGACATGGCTCATGGACAGTTGCTTGTCCACCAGGACTCCCAGGGCCTTCTCCACAGAGCTGCTTTCTAGCAGGTCCGCTCCCAGCCTGTACTGGTGCAGAGGAGGAACATTACCAGATCATACTGTATAGTTTTTCAAGATGGGTGACTAGTAACAGCAGGTGTTTGATTATGAACACTGATACTGCTAATTGCATTACTGTCACTGTCCCTTCTGCACAAGCAAAAAATGAGCCCTGCTCACCTATTTCCTGACCCACTGCATAGCCTGTCATAGCCCCCGTATGTCCACAGTGACAAAGAGATGGGGACAACAAAACACAAGCCCATGCCACAGGAAGAGTAAAAGTGGCATGAAGCCAAGCTCAGGTGTGATGATTGGCTGGCGTTGGTTGTATTTATCCTGCCCCTTCCAAGTCCTTTGACTGACCCCTTCCCAGCTCCCACACAAAGTTCAATGCCATGTTCAATACCATTTGCTCAAAATATTGTCTCCTTGGGTGTTTGCAGAGCTGAGAAATCTACAGCAAAGAGAGAGTGAGGAAAGCTGGTAGCCCTGAGTAAATGCACAAAGAATGTGAGTTGCATCAAGGGTGTGGCTAATGGGGGTTTCTTCAGATTCAGCCATCTCTTGCTGTTTGCATCCAAAGCCGACACAGATAAGAATGATAAGAGATTGCAACACTGTGATTCTGCTAAACAACTACAGCTACCAATCCTTATTTAGGCTAGCAAATATAAAGTAAATCAGCCTTCCCTTATATCCACTCCTTATTTTTCACTAAGGAGGTATCTCTACCTTGACTCATTTTCCCAGCCCTGTTAGACAGTAAGAACCCTAATGTTTACAGACACTTTCTTGCTTCTTGCTTCTCTGTGACTCCAGAGATATGCCACTGAAATCATTACCTTGCATTTTTCCACAGGAAAACTAAGCCCAATAGCAAAGCTGTCACTGAAGAGAATGGAAAAAGAACTTTTCTGTCATGAGCTTTGAGGTTTTGTCCCCAAAGTATTTTAACCACAGAGTAGATGGTAATTTTTATTTAAAGCAAAATAAGCCATTACGCTTTAGAAAAAATTCTATCACATTTTATTCAGCACTGCATAGCTAAGTAATAAAGACATATGTGGCAAAGGCTGGTCAGTTCAATATGATTAACCCAACCAAAATCCTGGAGATATTACAACTGCACTGAAAGAAATCCCATAGAACATGGCCAGGCAACCAGTTGCCTTTTTTCTTTTATCATACCTCTAACTTCCAAAATCTTTCTCAGGCAAATGTTTTCTGCAGCATGTTGGAGACCATCAGCAAGTGTGACTGAGCAGAAGAGCAGGTTCTGGAAATCAGAGAGGTCACAAAGTGCCTGACTTTCCAGCAATGGCATCTTTATTTTCAAATGAGGAGGATCCAGTGTAAATGCCCCTGGGGAAGGCCTTAAGGCAGTTTGGCAAACATAGCAATGTACAATACTGAAAACTGAGATTTGGGTAACACGGTTTTGGAGGACTGGATTTGTAAAGCAAAACAACTGCAACACAGGCCCTGACATCCTCACTGCATGTGTTCCTGAGCATTTTAGTTCAGACTGCCTCTTGTGATCCTATGGACTGAATGTCCCTTACTTGTCATGGTATGTTATGTACGCCTCCGAAGCACATCTTTCAGCTTAACTCCGTTTGGAAGAAACGCAGGTTACTCACCCCAAGGCCATGGCACGAAGAGGATCACACTCAGAAGCACACTCCCAATCCATATCAGAATGCTTTTACAAATTTTTTGTTTTACTCTCTTCCTTATTTTCTTTTCTCTTTGCCAATACCCTTGCCCACAATCTGCTGTTTCTAGAAAAAAAAGAAAACAACAATGAAATATTTGAGTTCCTACCAAAGTTTTAATCTATAGAAAGCAAGACAGGACCTGGATCCCAGCTTCAGTCTTTGAGGTTTCCAAACTGGGCTGACCCCAAACCCAGAACATAAACAAACACAGTCTTTTACAGGTTACCTAGAAAACCGCTTGATATGAAAATGGCAATGGGATGAGAATGCCAAGCACTACCCGTTACCCAATACTGCGAGATAAACTAGATGAAGTAAACCCATGGATAACACAAAACACGTATAAGACCTCTAATGAAAAGAGTAGGCTGAAAACAGCCAGGCAGCTGTTCGGGGAGCTATTCCAGTGGCACACACCAGTGAACAGGCAGGCTGGGAGCCAGGGCTGGCCACTGCATCCACAGGAATCAGGTGCTTCTACTGAATCAGGGCAAAGTTAGTTAGTCCACAAACCAGATAATCAAGAACTGACATCACATTTTAGATGCTGTCAAAACATAGCTAGGGGTTGAGAGGGGTCACCTGAATGCTCCTGAGCTTTTTCTTCCTTCCTATTTATAACATAGTCCCCAATACACCTCAGGATATGTGTTTGATCTCAACGCTCTGGTATTTACTTCTTGAGCTCTCGACAGCTTTTCTGTTCAGACAGATGAGCAATTCTCTGAGCATTTCAGTAAACTTTCCAGAGGTAATTAAGATATAGCTGTCTCTGCAGCTTCCTCTTCTCCAAACTCAGATTCAGTCCTTAAAATCCTCACGTGACATGACAGCAAGAGGATGTGAACCTCTAATCCATTCCGTGTGCACACTTCCACCTCCATCAGACCCTCAGCTACTAGTGTGTGATATCCTGCACCGCTGGTAAGAATGCAATATCCTGATGTAATAGAAAGCATACCGTGAAACAGCCCGGGGATATATGAAGATAAAGAAACCTGTCTCCTGCCAATTTTTTTTTTTTTCTGAAATGGGTCAGATTGGATAGGTTACTTCACATTCTCCATCATCCCATCTTCATAAGCAGCTCCCCAAACTACAAGCTCCTCATCATTTGATTTCATGCATTACTTCCTTTCCCAGCCACTTCTGCAGAACTAGAGACCCAATTAATTTAAAAAATGAAACCCAGCGCAAGAGCATTAACTTTTCCAGACTTGCTTCCTTCCTGACCTCACTGCTTATTTGACTGTAAAACAACCGATGCTGCAGTTTTCAAAGAGGCAAGTGAGGACCACAATTTCTATTCCCAGTCTGTGGGAGTGGGAAAGCAACTTTGGCATAAATACATGAAATTTGAGATGTTAAATATATTTTAAACCAGCTCCTTTTCCTTTAAACCTAATTTCCTCTGAAGACAGAAATTTATCACCAATGACTCAAGTTTCCTCAAGGTTTTATCAATTTAAACTTCAATAATGTTCTTTCTTTGTGAGTTCATGCTACATTGCCTAGCCCTTGCTTACCCAGCCAGTGCTTACTCATGCAAACCAATAATTTGGCTTTTCTGGTTTATTTGGGTGAGTGCTTTTTCATTATGTCCCTTGCCCAATCTATTAATTTGAGATGAGGGTCTTGTGGGAATTAATTATAAGTCTGGACATGGATGAGTGGTTTAAGATTTTGCCTGTTTTCTATAAGGTTGCAGCATATAGAAATGCTCGTTCTATATGGAGCAAGTAACAAATTCCTCGGCCTCTCAGCAGTGGAACTACTGGAGACTGGTTTTCTACAAATGATTTTGCTTTCTCCCCTTGTTGTCTGCCATCTACACTACCCTCCTGTACCCTCCACACAGGATAAGAGACAGCCAGTATGGAGATGTATGCATGGTAATTGGACATGTGGGCTGAGAGTGACACAACAGATAGCTGCTGAGGCTGCAGTACCTCCTCTTTACATACCACCAGATTTCACAAGGCTCATGAGATCCTCACTCCTCCATGGGATTTGGTTAAAATTAGTTAACAGGGCTGGGGACCAATAGATGTAATGACTGCGTGCATCTTGCTTCCAGACTAAAAAATCAAAAGCTGGCAAGAAGCTGTGATTGTCTGACTTGAAACAGTTGAAATGTATCCTTGATGTCCTTTGTAGTGCCTCAGGAATAATGGCAGGTTTAGAGAGTGCAACTCCATGACCTTATTTGAATTGGAGCATACTGCAGTGTGTCTAAATGCTCTCTCCGGGCTTGTTTTTTAAGTTTAAAGAGACTATATCAGGACATCGGTGCAGTCCAAGGTTTCCAAAGTTGTTATAGCTAATGAGAGAGGCATATGTGCTCCATGATTCTGATGTTTGTCATTTACAGATCTGCTCCTGACCTTTGTTTTTATCTCTGCATCTCACCCCTGAAGCTAACATAAAGTGCAACAGAAGCCAGATCTACTTGAACAAGCCCACACAGAAGTCAGAAGGCTTCCCTGCAGAGTTGACCACGGCTCACGCAGACTTCCCTCAGGAAAGGAAACCAAGGAGATCGCCTTTCATTTACAGTTTCTCAAGAACCAGAAGATTGACCGTAAATGAACACCAGGCTTATATGAGTACAAAGAAGGAGGCAAGAGAAAATAAGAATGACAATGAAAATGCCTCAAAGACACTAGTGGGAGCCCATCACTGCTTTTCTGGGAGACCCGCACAGCTTACTAGTGCAAAAAGGTAAAAAAGTCTGTCCCAAAGTTGGTAAATTGCTATGTGTGGCCTAAAAAAATTAGGTGCTGAAGTAGGAGCCAGAGCTTCAAAAGCTGGAAGTCTGTGTGAGCCTAACCCTCCCTATGTAAAATGGGGATAATGAGTAGCACAAATACCTAAACAATTTTTAAGAATAACAACTTAATAACTACATGGTGCTTTAAAGACAGGAAAGGCTTTAGGAATGCTAGGTATTCTTAAAATCTTGACCTTTCACCGTGATTTTGGTTTGGTATCTCTGAGATGGGGTTTTCTGTCTGAGGGAACCCCTGCACTCTCACTTCTTAAGTGAAGCTTCTTCCCTGAAATAGAAAGAGAGCAAAGTCAATGAGATACAGCATTGGCATTGCTGCTCTGATCACTCTAATTACTGCTATGGTGACAAGAGCAGTATAAATCAAGCCAGTTCAGCCAAGAGTTTTTACCACAGGCTGGTTAACCACTACATTAGTATGAACATCTGACACTTAATTTTCTAGGAGGAATTAAAACAAGGGTAAAAGCTTGGAGGAGGCCATTCGTTTGTATTGCATGGGAAAGGATAGGGGGAACAGAGGCCATGAACAGCAATCTCCATGGTTTCAACTAGTATAGATGCTTCAACCCTCCCTTTTGCCCTTGATATGGAGCCCACTCAGACTTACTCAGAGCCTATTGTGAAAAGGGGCACTGAACTTAGGTGGGATTTGCTACATAATGGTTGTGTATGTGCCTATAGGCCAGTCCAAAGCACACAAATAATTCACTACCACTGGCAGAGTGGAATGATGTATTTGCTTTCTTTCCATTTTAAAACAAAAATCCAGCCTTAGCATTTTAAATAGCAGCATTTCTCTAGGAAAGGCATTTGTTTACTTTAGTGCCAGTAAAATTCCTCAGAAGGACAGTCTGAGAAGCAGAAAGCTTCATCTTATTCACAGAACAAGTATAACAAGTCCTACAAGCTCTCTTCCAATGTTTCACCAATATGCCTCTACTCAAGGCCGGAAGATTAGACTTCATATTCAAAACAGCACAGAAGTTTTCTTTAAGAATTAAATACCACAGAGAACTACCTCTAACACAGATAACTACCACACAAATAGCAATGGCATTGCTAATCAGCACCAGTTTTGCTGGGGACAAAGTCAGGACATTGGGAAACTTGTGCTGCTGACACCTGCCCAAGAAGAGGAGAGCTCAGTGACCATCTTCTGCAGGCCCCCTACCCCACACTCCACAAGAACCTTATTTTACCAAAGGCTTCTCCCTTTGGTGCCCAGTTGTGCTGTGAAGCTACTTGCCATAGGATGTTGTGATGCATATGAGCAATGCATGAAAGAATTCAAGTTCCTTGAGGGCTGTTAAATACAGGGACAGAAGCACAATTGTTGTCTCAGGAAAGGTGTAACACCACAGCAGCCACTGGGATTGTTTGGGATGGGGAAGGAGAGGTGTCATAGAAACACCAATTTCAATTTGACGCAGTACAGCTGCTCTCCTCTTGCACTGAATTAATACTGGCAAGCAAAAGTGGAAGTCCTTAGGCACTATTCTCCAGCTTTTAAGGCATTTACATACACAGAACACCTCTTCTTCTTCCTCTGGGGAGTGAATGGTCTTCATCCACCACCACTGGAGCTAGTTTTAAACAGCAGAGAAGGCTTGTCCCTTGTAGCAACTCACGAGCTGCTCTCTCCCAGAACTCATAGAGTGGGACACACATTCTGTCCAGCTACAGAAAATACTTATGGAGTGTTGGGTGTATAAGAACTGCCAGATCCTTGAGATATCCATAGAGGTGGGGGATAATTTGGGTTGAGTTCCCCTGATTTGTCTCCGATACCAGGCTGCCGCACACATGTTTCTTCTGTTGACTTCATTCCCACATGACACTAACCTACCTAGGATCTGTATGTGTGGGATCAGATCAACCTAGAAGTACAGGAGGGGAAGAGACAATATTTGCCCCTAATTTTACAGGGAAAGGCTCTAAAGCTTACCATGTGTTAAGTAACACTTCATTTCACCAGGAGCTTCCCTAATCTCGAAGGCATTACTCATGGAGGAGGGACCTACTCACCATGAGTAAAGGCTTTGGAATCTGGCCTTTAGTGTGGAGCTTTCTGATGGCAATACTGAATATGTAAATCTCTGCTTTGTACAATATGTGCATGACATTAGGAAAACACTGCATAACAAAGAGCGAAATAAGGAAAGCATGTCCAGCACCTCCATCTACATTCAAGCTTGCCCAGGTTAACAGAGCCCTGCTGATTTACAGGGCCATGGGGCAAGCTCTTGATCTTATGTTCAAAAAAATTGCAGGAACAAGATGCTGACAAGTTATTTAAGGAATGTGGTCCTCTAAGAAGTTATCAAATCTGTCCATAAGTCCATTCACGTGCAGGGGCATTGCAATTTTGAACAGCACTAAGAAAAGAGACCAGCCTCTATAGGCACACATATGGCTTCCACAGGTCCTAGCAGAGCCTTACGAAAGATGAGGATACTCAGGACCATGAACACCTGTGGCTTGACCTTCCTTTATCTCAAGCATCAGATTCCTCAGAATACCTTACAATGACAGAGAAAGAAAGGCAACAGAATTTGATCTTTGAAGACTTCTGGACGCATATTGCTTTGCTGTGGAAAAGCAGCATATACCAAACAGAAAGCCTCTTTTCTGCTCTACCTGTTGGGTATGCCCAGTGATTTAACCTGTCTGCTAGTACCACTATAAAAGAAGAGATCAAATTCATCAAATTATAGCCTCAGGATTTATGTTTTTAACTGATTTTGCAGGGGAGGCAGAAAGGGAAGGAAAAGGAATGGAGTTTGTTTCAAGCTTGTCTGTCTTCTTCATATAAAAAGATAAAAAGTAGGAAAAAGATTTTTTTTATTATTTTTCCTGTAACAGAATGGGGTTCAATGGATACACAGCCAGTACACGGGTAAGTGTTGAAATTATGTTGTATATCACAAAAATACACATAGGTTCCTTGACTCCTTTAGTTTCATATGTGGCTTGTAGTTCACAATCTACAATGAGATGTGAGAATGTGGTTAAGAGCTGAGAAATGAATAAAGAAACCCCAACATGTTATTCTAATGGGCAAATTCTTCACTCTACACCATATTATCTCACTAACTCTACTTGAAATTAAGCAACATCCAGTTTGAATATCTGCTCAGTTCCTGCCCTACACAGAGGTGTCAACAAGAGGGCACAAGCTGATTTTTATGATGTGAATCAAGTCTGGTGGAAACTATTACTTCTTAAGTTTCAGCAGCGGGTTGTTCCAATAGATGGTATAAAATAAAGACTATCCCTGCCCTAGGAGGTTGCAGTCTAAAAAAAGACCAGAGGAAAGTATTTGCCTCTTGCAAAGTGATTTATTCAGTTGGTTCTCTGAGTTTATAGTCTACTTTGAAGGTGGGCACATTTGTCATGTAAATTTTCGTTTCTGTGAGAAGCACAGAATAGGCCATACTGATAATGTATGCTGTTTCCAGAAATTGTGTTTGGTTAAAAAAAAAATTCAAAAGATTGTTTCCTGTCTGTTCAGACATTTTTAAGTTGAAATTATTTAATTTATTGGTTAAGAATGAATTTTATTTCTAGACTTCTTTGAATAATGTTGCTAAAGAAAACATCTTATGAACAAAATGTGACACTCCCAGAAGTGATTCCTTCTATGTTTTTGTTTTACTGAAAAATTCTGGGGAAAAAACTATTCTTAAAAAAATTCCAAACTGAAAGCTGCCAAACAGCCTTCTGTTCAGTAAATTCTGCCATAATAACCCAAACTAATAATTTCAAAAAAGACTGATCATTATAAACAAACCTGCAGCAAAGCAGAGGGTTGGACTAATTGTTGGATTGGGTAATCTGCAGGACTCTGATTTAGCGTTCGAAGTCATAATTGGGTCCATGACCACCTGCTTTGGTCACTGGAAATGAATGCAGCTGGACTTGGCTGGTCACTGTATCAAACGTTTGCTGAAGGATGCACATGAGCTTGTTAGCAGTTAGTTGTTGTTCAGGCTTTAGTCGAGTAAATTGTTGCTGAGCTTAAGTCTTGCTGTCAGTAACAGCAGAAGTGGTAAAGGAAAGAAATAGCATTTCCTCTCTCCATTGCCACAGGGCTTTCTGAAGAACAACGGCATAAATGCCTGATAGATAATCTACAATTCGGAATGCTTCCTACACAGAAGAGGCAAAAAAAGTAACATGGCTTAGTGGAGACTGCAGGCTTTGTGTCAGAAACCTGGTGTACCAGTGCACGTCTCTGCCAATTACTGGCTCTGTATCCTTCAGCAAAGGGCATAACCTCTGACCCTGCACTTCCCTTTCCCTTAGATAATGATATCTACCCTCTTTTTAAAAAATATTTTAAAATATACATGTAAGATAGGTTGGATCATTACAGAGCAAGCACACAAACAAATATATACACACCCAGACAAGCCATAGTGATACATAAAATGCAGACACTCCCATGCACAGAAATGTACCGATGACCTTAGGCTAATGACTGAAGTCTGGGTGGTACTGCTGGTATTCGCAGAGCACACACTCACATAGCTGTGCAGGTCTGCGCAGGCAGCCAACCAGCCCTTTTGCATGACGTTGGCCAGCGCTGATGTTCCCGGGCACGCTGAGCCATTTGGGGTAGCTGGCAGCTGCTGGGATGCTACTGGGCAGGCAGCTCTGCTAGCTCTTCTCTAGCCTCAGAGGGGAGAGCTTCTAGTCATAATGAAGGAAGAGGGAAAACAGTTCCCACTTTCCAGAGAGCTGGGATTTTTATTTACTTATTTATCATAGCTGCTATTTAATTTAAAGACCTTATGTATGTAGCAGGAGCCTCACTAAAGTAAATGTGGCACAGCTGGTGGCCAGGTTCCAGAAGTGTGTCTTGTTCAACACTTTCCGCAGTAGTGAATGGCCTGGCCTTTTCCATGTGGTTTAAAACTGATGTGTTTGGAAATGTGGAAATGAAAAGCCTTGGGAGAAGAAAGGACAGAAAGGGAAAATTGGTTGTGGAGAATACCTATTTCCCTAATTTTAAGTGCAATTTTAGAAGCAATCTAAAATAGTTCATTCCAGGTGGGCTCATGCTTTGTAATTTTTGCACTTCCAGAGTCCTTCCACAAGATATCAGGTTATTAATATTATTTTATCAGAAACAAATCTCACAAGTATATCCTATTCTCAGTATGCAGTACTGCAGCTCACTCTGCTGAGAGAGGTTTAGCCGAGCAATAGCCCCTCTGCTGTCTGACAGCCTCAAGTCTTACAGCAGCTCATGTGTGATTCACAACTTAGTCTTGTTTCATGTATTTTTTGCTAGATCACCTGCAAACTTGTGAAGTGAAACTGTTGTTCTTTAAAAGAAAAAGCTGTGGTGATGCTCCTGCTCTCTATGAATGGAGCCCTTCCTCCAAGCTTCGTGCAGGGTTCCTGTCCAATCTGATGCAAGGTGCTTCAAACTAGCACAGACTGAACAGCACAGGTCAAATTACTGCATCCACAGTGTTCTGGTTAGAATCATAAGCTGAAAGTTACTCCATCCCAAAAGAAAAAGGCTTACCATACGTTGCCCCCCTTAGTCTGCCTAAGATTTTGCCCAGATACAAGTTCAGTCACATGTGAACAGCAGTGTTTGTGAACTGAAATAGTATGTGAAACTTTGGACCTGTCCTGCCTCATAAATAGGGCTCAAGTTCAGAAGTTATTCAGAAACTGTTTATAGCAGTTCTGTATAATCAAATCAAAACTGAAAGCACCCGAACAATGATCAATGCCTGAACTCAAACACCTCAGCATGCTTTTGGCTATGCCATAACCATGCAAATCAGTCTAATTTCTCATTGTGTATATTCAAACTGGAAACTACTCTGCAAGCATTTGGCCCTGAATAAAACTACTGCTTTATTGGGCAATGCAATCCTAGGTGTACTTATAGGAGACTTAACGTTTATTTCATATGCAGGCAAATAACTTTATCACCATTTGACTTGCTTTATTGCTTTGTCTTTCAACACCTTAGATATTATGGGATCTTCCTCCATCCATATGCTGGATTCTCCTCCAGCAGCACCTCCCTGCTTGCTACTACTAACCCTTCAGGCACTGCTTCTAGTTTGGTAACTCCTAATTACCAAAAATAAAAGATCCTTTAAACCTGCTTTCTGAGATGAAACAGTCTTGTTAGATATGAGAAAGTCCCCTCAGAGAGAGATAAACGTTCTGTAATGAAAGAGATTTCCACTGAACTTCTCATCCTTTTCAAACCAAAGACAAGAATAATAAATAGATTTAAGATAAATAAATAGATTTAAATAATTTAATAGATTATTAAAGGATTTCTACATATTTTCTTAATGAAATAGATTTATAGGAAATTAGGTTTATTTAGTTCTGTTCCTGGAACTACTCCTTTTACTAATCTCAAGATAGTAATGATTTTTATATATTTGTCAGAATTGCTCAACAAATGTTTGTAATAGTTAAGACACATTCCATTTCCATTTGCTTCTTTGAGGCCAAGTATCTTCTCAGTTTTTTGATGCTTAACACTGTATCTGGCCAGCATGACTCAGCACGGGAATATGATTTCTATGCCCTGAATGGATGACTCATTCTGTGCATACGAGAACAGTGCCTGTAGAGCATGTAGAAAAAGATAAGGAAAAGAGAATCCTTTAAGAATCTGCTTCAGGAATGTTAAACATGCTCTGTAAATATTATTGGCTTTTTCTGTATAGGAATATAAATAGTCTGTGATTTGAAGATGAAAAAAGTAATCAAATTTACCAACAGTTCCTATATTCACACTTTCTTGGCACAAAATAATTTCCTGTAGGTTTTGGCAGGTTTTTTTGGTAAATGCATTTAATGAATGGATTAGCATTTGTGTCTGGAGAAATAAAATGCCTCTCAAATATTCCTATGCACAAATTTGATAACTAGTTGAGTTGCTTAATGCACTATTTAAAAGAAATCAGATGGTGAACATAGTACAAAGACCATAAGGAGACAATCCATATGCACTGACTTACAAGAAGTCAAGTGAAATGGACTTAGTAAACATGCTTGCCAAAACCAAAACAAATGTTCCCAACTAACATCACATCCAATACTAAGATCACAGACACCAAGAGATGGGATGACTACAGCGACCCTCTGTGTGCAGAGGCTTTCCCTGCTAAACATCTTGACAGAGTACTCAGTCCACTCTTGAAACAGCTCACATAAGGGTTACTGCCTTTATGAAACACCCAAGAAAGCTTAACCATTCCCCAGTGTCTCACTCCAGGAGCAATAGATGGTTGTGGAAGCTTAGCTTTAAGTCTTAAGTAGAAATGCTTGACCAACGTCTGCTGTATTTTAATATATAGGTAATAACATTTTATAGATGCTGGAAAATGCAGAGACACAGACAAAAAGGATTAAAGCTAGTATTTTTTTCAGTTCAATGTGACTGTTATTAGGAGTTCTGCATTTTACTCTGTTCACTGCCTAGGTATAGCTAGAGACCAGGGAAAAAGTGATCTGAGGAAGAAAAAAAATCAGACTGCCTTGAGTCAGAGTGCATCTCATGCAATCATGCAGTAGCCTGCAGTACACCTTGACCACAGCACTCAGGCACTCCAGGCAGAAGAGCCCAATGGCTAAAGAATATGACAAGCAGGCAAAACACTTGGAGAATTGAACACCAGTCACCTTGCATTCCCACTGTGGGCAAAACGTCCCGGCTTGTGTTTTCCAAAGTTTATGAGTGCCATGAGGTTCTAGTTGCCTCTATGAAATTGGCCTCTTGCCTTCCCAGAGCAAAATGTACCCATGTGTAGAGCCAGACATTAATTCTTACCTCACAAGAGTTTAGTAAAATTTGAAGGATGCTACTCAAGACCTTTACCTGAAAAGTGCTCTCAGTGAATCATTATAGATTGTTACCAGGTCTGTATTTTTAAATAACAAAAAAGAAGCCTCAGTCACTTGATTAAAAGGCTATTGCATACCAGCACAGACCAATAATTTTCTTCCCAGAAGCCAAGCCATATGATTTAGGAATGAAGAATGCTTATGGCTCTTGGACAGGACTTGCTGATAGCCCTGCTCACTTCAACAAGGAAATCTAGCCCTTACCCGGCTCCTTGCTGAAAAGATTGTGGTGAGGTAGGGTAGTCACATCTGTTGAGTGTTGGTGGTCTTGTTCTGAACTGTACAGAACAGAACAACAGAGATAGCTGCCTATCATGGCTTTGCCCAGGTTGAGAAAGAACAGCAGGCAAATGAGGTGCCTAGGTGCTCTGGGGGCTGAACCAGAGCCTGAGACCCACAAGAGTTGAGCCCTGCAGAAGCACCTGTCAGTTGCATGGCTATTCAAAACATTTATTCAAATGCTACAAACCACTAAAACTTCCATGTTCAATACAAAACTATAGTTCAACTGAGATAAGTGACTCTCAGGGGGGCTCGACTTAAGACAGTCTGTAGCATATGAAGTCAGAATCAAGCTCCTAATCATGTTTTTTCAGGTTGGCTATGCCAAGTTTCCTTTATGGACTTTTGACCTCTAGAGCATAATTTCCTTACATTTCTTGCAACCTCAGTTTTTCAGAGGTGTTCAGCACTCCAGGGTCATGAAGCTCTTTTCTGAGGGCATCACCTGATAAGGAAATTATTTGTTTTCTGTCTTGCTGTCTGGCATTGTTTTGTGAAGCCTGTCTGATTCTCATACATGCTATCGAGGTTGTGTTTTTGCTAATCATTGGACTCGTTCTATTTTACTTAGTCCACTTGTTTTAGTGTGAAACGTGATATTTGGTATCTTTCTTAAACCCTCTGCCTTGGTTTAACAGAGAACTCCAATCTACATATTTTAAAGAAAATGTCATGCTCATTGGTGCTGCATGAAAACTTTAAAAATTGGTATGGAAAAATACCCCTGGCAAATAAATGAATGAGAGAGAAGTAAATCCCTTTTCTGTCAATATTAAAAAACCCTAAAAATCAAAAAAAAGGTGATCTGTAGATGCACCACCAAAAGGTAAAGAAGCAAAGATCATATTTATTAGTATGATCTGATTACTAAAACAAATCACCCTATTTCTGGATGACAGAGTTTTGAATGTCTGTGGGTTATAATACCAGATAGAGAAGTATCTGTTCAGATACCAGGAGAAGGAGGGAAAGGGACTATGGTGCCTCATCCCTGGGACCTGGGAATGCTCCCCCATCCAAACAGATGCTTTTTCACCTCCTGCACTGAGTTCAGTTAGATTGTAGGACAGCTACAAGGTTGTAGATACCCCTATGCTATTTCTTTCTCTACTTCTCTGTGAATGTCAGGTTTGGAGGGAACTGAGCACAGGCCATGCCAAGAAAGCTTCCCTGGGGAATGTCACTGGATCATTGCTCAGTTCCAGCAGTCCCAAGCAGGGAGTCAGATTGCCATGCATAGTTCAAAGCAGCTTTTCTAGAAGAACAATTGCAATCTGTGGTGAATTAACCCTTGAAAATTTTCTTCCACAGTACAGTAAAATTTTTACTATTAGTAGTTATTTGTACCCAAATCATCTCTTTTCCCTGCTAGGCATCTATATACTTGCTGCATTAGGGAATGCCAGCAGAATAAACACTGCTTTATAAGCCTGTGGAATTTATGATATGGTTGGGAGCTGGGAAAAAATGCTTTGTCTGTGCCTTGCCAACTCTGTGGTAGCATAAAGCTGAAGACAGACATCAAAACATTAACTGAGAGAATGCAAAACAGATTTGACAATATTTTGCACTTACCAGAGCCTTAATCAAATTTGGAGAGGTAAATATGTTTATAGCTGCTTTCAGAAATGTCTACATTGAAGTCAACTGTGCACAAGAACTCAGTGCTTTTGATACTTAAACTTTAAAGGAACGAAATAGCTCCAAAGATATAATTCAGAACCAAACACTGCCATCTTTGTTTTTATAAATTATTATTTTACAACTTGCCACGTACATGTCACAATGAATTTAAGTAGCTGTTTCCTGCTGTCTGCAACCTAACCTCAATCATTTACAGTTACATCAGACAAGATTGCAGATTTCATCTGACGCCTAACCTAATTCCTACATCACTGAAGCATATTGAACTCTGGGGAGGAATTCTCTGTGGAGCAACTTACCCAAAAATATCCTTATCATGAGGCAAATCTTGAATATGGGGAGCAGCATCTTGCCCTAATCTATCAGCCACACGACATTTCTGGAGCAACGGGGGATTCTGTAACTACGCCATGATCATTATGACGATGTATAGGTTGCCACAGCATCTTGTTCCACATGAAACAAATAGCAGAGCCAAATGTAGCTCTTAATCATCTGCAGTGGGCTGTTTAGGACAAATCAACTTGGCCATAGATGTTGTGTTTTGAATGGATTTCTTTTCTTTTGAAGGAAAACACTGCAGAAGGACTTACTGTCCTCTACAGCCGGGACAGTACTCCACTAGTTAGGTTTGAAAATGTAGTTCCACCACCAATCTTGGATATATTACTCTTTATTTAAGAAATATGCCTTAAATTATGCCCACTGCTCAGTACACCTGCTTGTGTATACTTGTGTATACAACACACTCACACTTCAAAAATGTCAGTGACATGTGTATACTTTCAGGGTGGATTTCTTTCATCTCCTTTTGTTCTGCTGATAATTTTCTCTCTCTGTGTATATACATGTTCAGATGTTATTGAACCACCAGGTGTCCAAACAAACTTAACTGACTCTCTAGCTATTTGAGGAAAATACCATTTTTCATATAATCCTACAACACCTCATGCTACTTATAGCTTAGTTTCCTAAGGCACTGAGGTTTATGTAATTGTGCACTGTATGTATGTTTATGTGTATGCATAACTTGACTCAGTCTCCTTCTAGTAACCTTTAATCCTGCTGGCCAGCCAGTCCAATGTAAAAAAAACTTGCCAGCCTCAGATATTTTAAGTTCCTCCAGCAAGAAAAATAGGCAAGCCGATAGTGAGGAGAACACCCTTATAAACTCTCCCACTGAGAAGGCTACTGCATGGATACCCTGGCTGAGTGCAGAGTGGAATGTCCTGAAATCTAGTCCTGCAGAAACAATGCGAGTACGCATCCACTTGGATGCAAGACAAAACCATAGGAAACCAGACTCCACCATCTCCACAGCTCTTGGATAAGTTGTGTATGATCTAGATATGGGTTAAGGTTTAGGTTGCCTCTCGAGACATGGCCACTGTCACATTTCTCGTTCAGGGTACCCCCACCCAATTCTTACATCACTGATGCCTACTGAACATTAAAATTCCCTACAGAGCAACTCACACAAAAATAACCTGTGTTAATGAAGATGTGGAGCCCTTCTGTAGGCCCGAGGGCCATCATGCTTTACAAATTAACCTCTCATGGTACATGCCCTTTTCTTCCCTCTTTATTTAAGGTGCTCAGTAATTTGCTACCTGTACAATGACTGACAACTACAACATGTTCCAAGCTATGGTTGTGAATTCAGCAGTGAAGGAGGAGAGAGGAGAGCTCATTGACCCCATCTGCTTTAGCTGCTGATGGCTATTATTAGCTCAGATCTACAGATAGCTCAGATGGGTTCCTCAGCTCCTTCTTTCACCTTTCTTTTCCCTGCAGTCCAGGCAATTGGCTACATTATCAAGGCTACAGAAGCCCTGTGCATAAACCAGTGTGTTGAAACATCTTTTTCCCAATTCTCTAATCAGCTTGCAACAGCGTACCTTCTTTTTGTGCCATCCACCCATGGTCAGAGGACATGTTGGCTGTTCAGCAGCACAGCTGACCCATCAGCAGACAGACAAGACTGGAAAAAGAGCATGCAATTCCTGCCAACTCATCAAGCAGCATTGCTTCCTAATACCCAATTGGATGCAAATTGCTCTATCTTTCTAAAATGGTGATTAGAGTTAGATCAGCAAGTGTACTGTTCATTTTCCTCATAGGAATGCCTTGTTCCTATAATAATATTGCCTTCGTACAGCCAGTAGGAAGTGTCCTGGGCTTTGTAAGTCATAGAATATCTTAAACTGGAAGGGACCTGTAAGGATCATTCAGTCCAACTCCCTGCTTCTCACAGGTCTAAAATATAGGACACTAAAATATATGACAGCACTGTCCAGATAGTCCTTAATTTCTGTCAGGCTTGGTGCCCTAGCCACATCCTTTGGGGAGCCTATTCCAGTGCCCAACCACCTTCTCAATGAAGCACCTTTTCCTAACGTTCAATCTGAACTTCACCTGATGCTTCACTCCATCTCCTCATGTCCTATCACTGGTCACCAAAAAGGGGAGGTCAGCACCTCCCCCTTCACTGTCCCTTGGAGAAAGTTAATAGACTGATGAAGCCTCATCTCAGCCTTCTCTAAGTTGAACAAGCCAAGTGACCTCAGCTGCTCATTTAACCTTGGCAATACCTCCAACCTAGGTGAATCATCATCTTCATCGTTTGCTTCCATTTCCAGAGGCTCAAACATACTGTACGTAGGATGAGTACAGATTAAATATTGCTATATGATAAGCATAGCTTGTGGGTTTTTGAACAAGATACACTAAAATTAGGTAACCAAACAGCACACAAAATAATCCCTTACGCAAAATTTCAAATGGGGATTTCTGTCAAGACCTATGACTGTGTCAGAGAACAGCAAGAGAAAGATTGTTTCATGATAGGGGATAAGCCAGAGGCCAAGAGTGATTCCATTGCAAGCAACCCCCAGGGTTAGAATAATATGATCCAGTAAGGCAAGTTGACAAATCAAGTTCAGAGGACATTCCAGAGTCCAGTCATAACCACCAGGAGGCAGAGCTAGAGGCCCACCCAGGAGACTGGTCAAAGACAGAACGGAGTACAAGCATACCCATAATATAGTTCAGACAAGAACCAAAAGACCAGGGCTACGTTTAAATGGGGATTCTGGGCCCATTGTCAGAGGGCGTGAGAGAGGCCAATGTGAGTCTGATCTGGGCTATTAAGGTCTATTTGTGCCCTAAGAGCACTGAAAAGAGCTTGAAAATTTACCCCGGTAAGGTATCAGGACAACATTGATTGCTGTTCACACAGTTTCCTCTCTGTGTCTCTCTGTCCATCTATCCCCCCAGAAATAGCTCCCATGAAACCTCCTGTGGTCCAAAACTAACAGTGTGTGATAGAGTAATCACAATGTGCACCTGTATCAAGGAAAAGCCACTACCAGTACAATGGCTGGAGCCACAGATGGTGACACCAGCTGGGAATTAATGATTCACAGGTGATGGATCACCACCCAGCACTAGAAACGACCTGCAGGACAAAGGCAAACCCATAGCTGATAAATTAAATGCTTTTGGGTTTCTAGGTCAGCAAAGCAGGTTTATTGCAAAGAGTACCTGCTAGTTGATCAGCTCTTTAGTTTAAGACAAGCCACCTTGCACACTCGGGTTTTCTTGCAGTGGAAAGCACTGTGCATGGAGACTTCAGTGTCAGGACCTATCCAGGGCTCCTGCCCACCCCAGAGAGACAAACAATGCTCCCAAGAATGCAGTGCACACAGAACCAGCTTATTCCATGACAGGTAGCACAGCCAAGGTGGAGAAACCAGCAAAGAAATAAATGAAATTTGATTACCAGCATTGCCTCCAAAACCATGGATGCTCAACTGCAACATGGCCAGTTGTTGTGGTTGCCCAGTCTCTAAAGTCAATAGGAGGGCAAGCAAATGCTCATGAAAATGAGTTTACATATTGCACTTTGATACCATATCAACACAGTGGGGAATGACCCCTATTGAATACTTCCCACACCTTGAGGCATCACCATAAGACTCTTCTTAGTGTTTGAACATTAAAGCTATCGTAAGGTAAAGTGGTATTGCTGTGAGGTTAAAAGCCAGAGAAGGAGGCAGCCTTTTGGCAATGTCATGTTTGCTTGATGATAAAAGCTCTTTGCTATCTCAGAACTGTGTTTGACAAAACCATACATTTTAAATGGATATTCTTTTCTCTCGGAATTGCCATCTATGTTGAAGCTCTGTTGCCACTATAGCTAATGGTGTAAAAATATTTGTGTGAATGCAAACACTGGAAAGGCAGAGAAAAAAAACTTTTCCATTTTATCTGTTATGAAATTTCCAAAAAGATGCTTCATAGAATGACTGCAGAAAAACTTTACCTTATTTTCTTTTTATGGTGTTGACACAGTGTCAAGTCATGCTGGCTTTGGCTGTAATCTTGTCAACAGTATCTCATCCTTTAGAAAGCTCTTCTACAATTTCAGTTGAAGTACCTTTCTGGAAAAAGAAGACTCTTGAGAAAGAAAAGCAGTTGTACAAGATGACCTAATAGTTGAATAATCTTTTCCCTTTAGGGAAAGCATGAAAAAACATGAAAGCTACCAAACAGGATGATCAGAAAGAACTGGAAATACGTGTCCTGAAGGGTGGGACGTGATAGATCCCAAGGGTCGCTCAAAAACTCACTAACAGTTGTTTTCCCCTTCTAAACCTGGAGGTCTTTGGAGATTCACACTTTTCATTACTTTAATCTCTCTCACACACACACACACACACACACACACACACACACACACACACACACACACACACGCTCATTTACAAACATACAGTGCCAGGATCTAGACAGATATACTGTTGATATAAAATAAATGGCAGTATAGGAGCCCTAGAGATCCAAGAACTTTCCTGTTTTTATTTAAAGGCTTGTTATTGAACTGACAGACTCTCCCTTCAGGTATCTACCATATGTATGTTGCCCAAAGATGCATAATTTATACTCTATGTTGTTGAACATGTGTTTCCTCAAGTTTTCTCTGCAGAGCTAATTCAGCATAATAACAGTGAACTGTAAAAAACATCCCTTAGACAGGACAATAGTAATACACATTTTTTTAAATGAGGCCTTGTTAGCTCCCTGCCAAATAACACCTAAGCTAACCATCATTCATTAGGGAAGCTTGAGTAACATGCGAAGGACCAAAATTTGCTTAAGTGTCTGAAGTTATCAGTGGGCAAATGTCCAGTGTTTCTTTGGATTTGCAGGTGTATAGAAAGAGTAGTTTTTCCTGAAGTTATTTTTGTATTCTTCTACTTTGTAGATGTGTATTTAAATACAGAAATTCACATGAACATAATACCTGAGAAGTTACTTTCTTAATAAAAAAACAAGTATAGGAACTAGGTCAAATATTCGTCCCATTTCCAACCTCATTGACTTCAGGGATTTAGTAACCTGCCAAGGACTAAAATTTGGCTCTTTGTTTCCAGAAAGGATTACGATTAGGAAATCTGAAACCATGTAACCTTCGTGTATTCATTAAATGTGAAAATAATAGAATTACTGGCATATGAAGTACTTTCAGACTATGCCTGTGAGACTGGCTGTCAGCCTTTTCAGAGAACAACCTTGCTTCTTTCCCCTCCTTGAACTGGAATGCAGAAAAAACACAAAACCCCCAGAACAGACTCACTAGAGGGTAGGGTTAGGGTAAGGGGAGTCAAACCCAGGCTTTCCTGAGGTAGATTAGCAGCAAGTGATTTTAGTAATTTGTGGTATCAGATGGCTTATGCCAGTTATCAGACATGTTAGGGAGGGAGTCAGAGCATCTTGCAGAAAAAACATATTACGGGAGGGAAACTGGCTGGCCTTTATGGGAGCAAATGGGTAGGCAGACTGCATACATCTGTAGGGGGACATCTGTGCTGCGGGACCACTGCACCACACCTGAGTCAAAGAGACTAGAAGAGCTCTTGAGAGCAGGGTGGCTGCTAGTGACTGCCATGACATCAGGAAGGGAAGGTACATGACGTTTTTAGGCAAAGCAGAGGATTTGTGGCTCTAGGGAAAAGAGCAAAGGAAGACAAAGGATAAATGTCACCTGAAGTGCCAGGGTCAGCAGTGAGACGGATAGCTCTCCAGTTCGGAAGTAAGCAACTGACAGTGTGCATTTGCAGCCCAGAAAACCAACCTTATCCTGGGCTGCAACAAAAGAACTGTGGCCAGCATGTCATCTACTCCTCTACTCTGGTCTTGTGAGATCCCACCTGGACTGCTGCATCCAGCTCTGGTGTCATCAGCACAGAAAAAACATGGACCTGTTGGAATGGGTCCAGAGGAGAGCCACAAAATGATCAGAGGGATGGAGCACCTGTCCTATGAAGACAGGCTGAGAGAGTTGGGGCTCTTCAGCCTGGAGAAGAGAAGGCTCCATGGAGACCTTATTGTGGCCTTTCAATACTTAAAGGGGGCTTGTAAGAATGATGGGGACAGATTTTTAGTAGGGTCTGTTGTGACAAGACAAGGTGTAATGGCTTCCTGATCTAGTTGAAGATGTCCATGCTCATTGCAGGGGGGTTGGACTTTAAAGGGCCTTTCCAACCCAAACTATGATTCTGTGAACCAGAAGTACTGTAACAACATATCTGAATGTCTAGCAGAGGAAGGGTATGGATCTGACAGGTTTTAATGAGTCTACAAAGCTGAATAACTCAAGACTCTCAGAAAAGATGTGCTTAAGTAGTTTGAAATTATCTTAAAGTTTGCCTGACTTATGGTGAGACTTGAAGAGAATGTAAGAGAGAACCTCTACCCCCAGGTTGGCCCATCATGAGATGCTTTAAAGGGGTTATTTTTCCATGTGTAAAGAGAAAGCTTTCAAAATGTCTTTAACCTGTCTCAAAGATGTTCTAAAACATGTAGCCAGTGCACATACTCAGTGCAGTGAGGTATGAGTACACGTGGGAAGTAGTTCGAACTTTGGTTAGGGTATTGAACCAAGGCACAGAATTGAGAACACCAGACACAAGAGTAGCCTGAAAAAGAAGACTCCACACACAAGCATAGCGCATCCTCATGTAGGGTCAGAAAAGGAACAGACAATGTTGTGTCTTGAATGCCTTTGCATCTGGCTGACAGAAGGTTATCTCCAGTCTGAGGTGCAGACAGTGATATATTACTCTGGCTTGTGAAATGTCTAAGACACAGTGGCTTGGACAAGGTCTGATGTGGATGTTATATATTTCCTAAGAAACAAGTATAAGAAGTCCCAGGAGCAAACATGATCAGTAGACCCTTAGTTATGGCTCCGTTTTGTTCTACTGCAATCAACTGTTCCCAGGGTTTGGGATAGAGGTATCTCCCACAAACCAGTATGAATGAGGCTGCACTGATTTTGTAGCACTCTGCACTGTGCTACAAACTTATCCCAGCTGGTCTTCTACCCTTATATATTTTAACATGTCCTCCTGCCATTTATCAGGGCATGAAACAAATGCCCTGAGATGGACTACGTGCTCTGGAGGAACAGAGTGCAGTCCTCACATTAGATCATTCACTCTGAACACAAAAAAGATATCTTGCAATCAGGAGGGCATTGAATGGCTTGCACTCTGCTGACTAGGAGGGTGGATGTCTCTCTACATCTGCACCTGCAGGCTTACTCTGCTTAAACAGGCAGAGTTACAAGGCGCTTTGGAAATGACACACAAAGTGTAGGGCAGTGGTTCAGATCTCCATCAGTTTTGACTCTCTCCCCTCTCACAGGGTAGATGCACTTCCTTCAACTTTGCAGATTCTTCTCTTTTGAAGAGATATCAAAGTCGGCAATTCAGCCCCATGTTTTCTAAAAATAAAGGAATTATTTCCCAACTTTCCCTTCTTTTCTGTTTTCCTCATGCCCTACATCAAGTGCAAGACCTCTGAATAGCAACAAGTCACAGGAGATTCTGGTGATCTTCCTGTTCAGAGTTAGGAGAACCATTTCTTTAATGACGATCTCAGTGGATCCAAGATAAGTTCTTTCTTGATTTATTTGTCACTGAGCGGAGCACTCAGAAAATATATGTTGTGATGCTTAGTGCATTCCTGTGAGAGGTGTATCACTCCCAGTCACGTGGCAACAGCTTTACTCAAAGACTGCAGTGTATGTGTTCCGAATTGCATTATTATGCACATACTCACACATGTAAATATGTTGCATTGTTTTTGTGATCATAATCAAGCTGTCTGTGCAAAGCAGACATCAATCTCACATTCAGGCACTGGGACAGAACTTCCATTGCAAAAACAGATCAGTCAGGTGTTGCGTGGGGTTGCCATATTCCCAAAAGGCTGTAGTTCTAAGAGCTGGCATCTCAAAAACATTCTCTTCATGTGTTTGCTTCCTCCTTTTGTGCACTGCTGCCTGTATGTGTGTTTACACGCACAGCCCGTGTCCTGTGTAAGTAAACACTGTGAAGGGAACATATGCATTACATGGGTCCGTACACGAAAGTACAGAAGAGATGACTCTTCTTTTTTTTTTAGAAAAGCAAGTATCACTAGGACCACGTGACTTTGGACACTAACTAAATTTATAAATATAAATATAAATACTTTATAATATTTATAAAGTGGTAAAAAGTACTGAAGGAATGTCTACTTGGTGGGATGGATAGTAATACATTTTAGATCTATTACTTACGTAAGAAACTCTGAAGATGTGCTCCTAAAGATATGAATTTGAACAAAGGTAAAGAATTATGTTTTATAGATCATTCCTTAATTTCTGTAGAGTTTAAATGAAGATAGCTTTTTTACTTGTTGAAGGTTTTTCTCCTCATATATACACCTTTTTGACTTATTTTACTGAAGTCCATGCATAGTTTCCTGCAGCAGAAACAGGCTGTTTTGAATACATCTGCGTGCACACCTTTAAGAGCTGAAAAGTTAGTAATTTTTAAAAAATTATTAGATCTGACTGAAAATATTCCACTGAGACTTTCTTTCTCTTGTTTTCTTTAATGGAACAACTAAGAGCATGCAAACACTTAAGAACTTAACTATGTTTATCCCTCTGCAAAAGAAAAGTCTTAAAATTTTGCCTTAAAATTTTATATCACCAGAAGTTTTGGCTCATCCTCTTTACAAGCAATTAGTTATTTGAGCCTTTTGATTAAATGATCTATGTAAGATCAGTGTTCCAGAGTCTCAGTGCTTTAATAGATATTTAATTATATCTTTTGGGTAAATGCCAAAGTGATGGATGGAGTTATCACAAATTACATTTTCTCCAAGTCAAAACACCATCTTTTTGGTACACTAAGCAGCACCAAATTGGCCAAGTAATAGTTAAGTGGTTTTATAATAAAGAAGCTGATACAAGCAAAACCCTAAAAAGTACTGAGTTTGTATTTGCCTTTTGGGAGGACAGTGCAGAGTCCAAATACTTGAGGAGCTGAGGTTTAAAATATAATCAGGTCAGAGATATTGTATTGGGTATTTCTGGTGCAGATCAAAGGGAATTGAAAGAGCTCAATTAATCCTTCTGTCCCAGCATGATGCCTCTCCCACGTAAGCAGAATCTGATGGGTCAGTGTTTGTTTCACTAAGGTGGTATCTTTTTAATGACCAGTTCACAGCCACCGCTCATGTTGTGCAGGAAAGCCCATGAAACACAGATTATTTTGCATGAAATTGTAGTTAAACTCTGGCAGAAGGTGTATGCTAACCTGTCCTCTCATCTTTGAGGATGTGGCTCCTTGCTTGCTACAACCACAGTTCTCCTAGGTCTAGTCAGGACTGCTCAATGCTGTATTTCAGGAAGGCTCATTCTGCCTTAAAAACATGCAAATTAGTTAATCAGCACTGTAAGTTGGACAGCCAGTTATAAGCTTTTTTACATACTCCTTGACCGTCTTGCACTGTCTGCATGAGACAGACAGATCTAACTAGGATAAAAAAATCTGACCTAAGGCATCAAAGACATCGCTGTTGATTGAAGTGAGACTGGAGTGTCTGAAGGAGTCTGAGGTGGGAGGAAGGCTACAAAAGCTGTGTCCTTAGCTGATGTCATGTCACTGAGCACGAGAAAAAAGCCTAGTTCTCATACAACCCTTTGTATAGGCACACTGTAGACTTTGAACTGGAAGAATTTCCTTTAACTGCCTCTGTCTTATTGTAGGTTCTGCAAAGCCACAGTCGGTAATAGAATCCCTGAAAGAAATTCCAAAGGGAGAAAAATTCCAGCATATTTTTGTTTGTATTCATAGACAAAGACAGAGACCAAGGAGGCCATATGGTCTAACTTTGACGTCTCTCATCCATCAAACCAGTTAGTCCCTCTAGTACTTCATATACAAATCAGAATAACCACAGGCTGGGCAGACATGAAGCTTCCTGCCCAGGAATGTTTATGCTGCAGAGGAGCAAATCCTAGCAGTGAGCAGCAAAAGTTAAGTACTCAAACAGAAGTGGGAAATGTGGGGCTACACTTGTCATTTGAAGCATTTGGTTTTTTTAAGAATGACTGAGACGATGGTCAAATATCTTTAAGGTATACAGCTCCGCTGACAGCCCTGGTTTGTGCCACTGTAGTAAAGAATAGCCTTCTAATTATACATGCTAAGGAGTATAGCAGAAGGCTTTGCTCGTTCTTGCTGAAACTTAGAGAAGGCCAAATAAAAAGTCTGTTTGTTTCCAAATGAGAGGGGCTTTCTGTGTTACTTGTCATCACACGTGGGACTCAATAGCAGAACTGCTACTAATTTTTGCAATTATGATACTACCTTTTTACTTGGAATTTCTTAGAGGACCCCAACTCTCAACTTACCTTCTTATAGAGAGGAATTACATATTTTGAAACAGTTCATCAAGACAGAACCTACTTTTCTTTTGTTGTGTTCCCGACACAAGATTATAATCAAAACCAGGTGGGAAGAAGCTCCAATAAATTTGTTTGTAGATGCCTTCATTTGATAGTTTGCATGGTATATCCCAATAAGGGCATACCTGATTTTTTTCCAGGAATTGGGAAAATAGTATGAAGTCAGAGTTAAAACTGAAAAAAAAAAAAAGAGCTACCTGGTCTTTTTTATTTTTTTTTTGGACTAGGTGACCGACCTCTGGAGGTCTGTTCTGATTTAAATCATCCTATTCTAATGATTTCTTCCATGAAGTTTGTGTTCTGCCACACACTTTCAAAACACAGATGAAGAATCCGTGTTCTAGCTTTACTTGTGTCCTTTATCTTCTCACCCCAAAAGCTCTATCAAAACTAGCAGTGAAATCCAACTCAAGGTGAGTAAGAGTGCCACAGAATCCAAGATTTGTTGTTATATGCAGTTATGCATATTTGTGCACCAGTCCATGCTCTGTGTTTGGAGACTGGCAAGATGAAAGCAGGTGTGTTACCTTTCAGTTACTCTGTGACTAAACACAATTCCCCAAAGAATCCAGTCCAGTTTGCCATGGGTTTGTTATGACTGCTAGCCATGACTACAGCAGAGAGACTTCTTTTGGATTTGATCCAAAATACGTAGAAATTGATGGAAAAATGCCCACTTCAAAAGGTATTCCAAGAGAGTTTTTTGTTCCTATGCAGTACGAATAATATTCTATTCTATTCTATTCTATTCTATTCTATTCTATTCTATTCTATTCTATTCTATTCTCACACTTCAGGCAGACAGTCACTAGGACATGCACTCCTTTTTTGGCTGTACATGAAAATTACAATGCTTTGGAATTCATTTAATAAATCATAGCTGGGTTGGGGGAGATATGAAGAGAAGGACACAAGGAAATACCAGATAGAAGAAGTAGTCAAAAATGCAGAATTTCTTCAGAGTTGCCATGGGATCTTCTTTTTGCATATGAAGACAAATGATCATACAGTTTTTTGCCCTTGTGCTTCTGCTGAAGAATTCCCTTCAAAACACCCCTTACTTCACAGGGGAGACATGCTTCATAGGAAAAAGCCAGGACCCGCATGAACAAGAAATAGGTGAGAATGAGCAGGGCCAGTTGTTCAGACTTGCAGAGCAAAAAACCCCCAAACAAACCCCAAATCAGACACACAATTAAATATGTGAGAACCGGCTCAGCTCTTTAATAGGTTGTCTGGATTAACATACCCACAAGGAAGAAGACACCATTTGTATTTGCACTCCAAGTGCTCAACCTTCCTTAGCTCTGCACTACTTCCACAGAAAGGATGTCTCCACATCTACTGCAGAAGTGGCAAAGAACTCAATCTGGAGAATGCTGAGGGAGATCCATGAGATGGAAAGGCCTGAAAAACACAAATGAGAGAATGACCTGTGCTGGTCTCACAGCCACTTGCCCCACATTTCCTCTCCTCGTCAACAAAGCACCCAGGTCAGCCTCTGTGTCAGTCAGAACCAAAACAATACAGAAGAGCAAGTGAAAAGTTGCTGGTTTCAACAACCACTTTAAAAAGTGATGGGCTGTTAACCCTTTTTCTTCAGAGGCATCCTTCCCTTTTGTGTAGTTTTGCCATGACTACACACAGTCCTGTAATCTGTTGCTCACCACAGTCAAAATGAATTTAATATTTTCCTGTCATACCAAAAGGCCAATCTGTGCTACCTGAGAAGGTCCTGAGAAGGCCAATCTGTGCTACCTGCTGTCTCCAATTAAAGAACAGCTATCTTTAGGCTATCTGAGGGAATATAATATCAAATTTATAATCTTTCAGGAACCAGCCATGAATATCACAACATATGTTGTAAAAGACTGAAGCATTATTACTATGACACTTTTAACTCTGTTTCAAGTCAGAAATACTTTTTTTTCAGTAAGTATAAGGTGTGCCAATTTTTCTTCACAACTTCATGTGCAGGAATCCTATGCATTCAGATCTTCCACACCCTGCAAAATTCAGAGATGCTAACGAAATTGTACATAAAGCTCTCCCAGAATGTGTTACCTCTCTAGCATTTCTTCTTCACAGCTCCCAGCTGTGTTGGTGGGAGTCCAGCTCTACAACTCCAAGCTTCTCTAACTACCAGCTACGTGTCACAGTACATTGCTTATTCCCAGATGTCCTCCTCTCCACTTGTACCTTTTCTGTGGCTGAGCATAACCTTTTTTCTAGCTCTTATGCAGTAAGATAAGGCTTTTCACTTCCTGATCAGGAATCCAGAGAGTTTCTTTCCAGCAATTACAACAGCATATTTTCATCAGAGTGTTTTTTCCCGCCATAGAGTAGTTCATCTACCTCTTCCACTTGGATTTCTTTTTCTGGACTGTTGTACCTTTTCTGAGATCAGAACTGAAATGGAAATAATCACCGAGGTGTGTTAGCTCAGCACAAAAGTTGGCTTTGCTCAGATATGAACAAGTTTTGAGAAGGAAATTTCTCTGTGTGCACGCTTATGATGCTTTCTGACAGTGCCTACAAAGTCACTGATTATGATCTTTCTTTGTATCAGCAGTCTGCAGAAACAAGCTCTTTAGACAGTGATGGTATTTTTCCTATGTTGCAGATATGAGTGTGATTAAATATATTCCTGGAACACTGTGGCCTGACTTCTTTTTTTTTTTTTTTTCAGGAAAGCAGCCAATGATCTTGGATGTCCCATCTGAGACATCTGACTTCCAGAAGAGAATGTCAGGAATTTCCAAAGAATCAAACCCCCATACCCAGCATATGTTTTGTACTGACACCGGAAACAAATGGTCACTTGGAAGGAGGCTTCTGTTTTCTGAACACTCCTAAATAACTCTGAATGTTCTGACAAGGAAGTGAGGTGTTCACCAGAAAACTGGAAACTATTCAGAAATGCCAGGCACCAGAAAAGAACATTAAAAAAAGCCAATTTGATATCCAATTGTAAATTAAAAAAAGAAAAAAAAATAAACCGCCCAAACAAACAAAAACCCCACAAAAACAACCAAAAAACCCATGGCAAGGCCATCATTAGCTCTTAAAATAGGAAAAATTTCCAACTCACATGGTTCAGGAGCATGTCCCTGGCAGAACCGGGGTTAAGAGTGGCCCAGCCAGAGGCACAACACCAGCTCCCAGCAATCAGCCACATCAGTATTTGCTGCCAAATATCTCCTCTGGGATCACTATGCCTATACATATGCTATTCTGCTTAGACTGCCCCTGGTAAAGGACTGGGATAGAGCACTAGAGAGGGAAGGAAGGGCACGCATTGCATTGACACTGGGACCAGGACACAATACCTGGGCTCCACCAACTGGTTATGGGCTCTGTGAAGTCTGACCTTTTATTTTGGCTCTCACTGACTCAGGCTGTACACCCACAGTTCAGCACTGGCTGAAAGCAGGCTCTGGACTGTGTGAAAGCTAAAACTAGGGCAGGGGAATTCTTGCCCTTGGCATGAACAGCTACCACAGCAGCTGGCCGAAAATATTATAATACATGGGAATCTGGCAGGTGGCTCAGGGCTGCATAACTTTTGTGGAAATATTCTGTATTGCCCCAGAAAGCAGGATTCAAGATAAAACACATTTTCATGTGCTGCAAAGTGATAAATGAAAGATTTAAATAATGTAAAAGATACTATCCATGTTTAATATTAAATATAAAGCCCCAAAATTATTATGGAATCTTCCCGAATCCTGAGAGCAAAGCAAGCTGACTCTCAGGGAAGGGATACCACGTATATACCACAAGTTCTCCAGATGGCATAACAGTTCAACAGGAGATCACGCTCCTGGGAATACTAGAGGAGGCATGTAACAATCTTTAGGCTCTGGAGCCCTCTTAGCAAGTGCTGGTTTTTGTGCAGAAAACAAGGAAGGACTTTCTACAGGATCAGGGTTACTCCATGCCTTTGCAATGCGCATGACACTGAAGCCTCATCTGACTTCTCAGGTAACTACTTCTCCAGAACCCTTTTGGCACGTGCAGATGTTGATCTAATGGTAGATAATATAACAAGTGGGATTAAAATTCCACGAGCTGAAGATAAGTCTCTAGTCCATTATGGAAAGGATTCACTTCCCCCTCCCCACTCTGCTACATGCTTCTTCCAGACAACTGTGAATGCTTTTGAAAGAGAAGAGGAAACATAGCAATGAAAGATTTTGAATATCTGTACAAGCCATCAATTTCTGAAGAATTCTCTCCAGAACAAGTTCTCAGATATTTTGGGATATTTTGTTGGCTGTGAGGATGTGATGCTCATAATTTAATACAACAATACTCATGAAATCAGCATGATGTCAAAAAGTTTTGTGCTGATATCAGTCCCAAGAAAAGCCAAATTTCCACAGTTCTCATTCTTTTGAACAGAACATAAAAAACATACTAATTTAATAATGTGACTTTTTCTGGGATCAGCAATGGAAATAATAAGTAGTTAGAACAACAAATTTAAACTGTATCCTGGAGAAATGGTTTCACCAGAAAGATGAATCTTTAAGTTTTTAATTCCTTTTTTTAAAAGTCATCTAGTTAGATTTAAATTGATACTGAATCAAATTCAGTAGTAGTTCTGTAACCAATCAGTGTACATTTCAGCATATATGCATTTTTAAGCATGCGCTTTTGTGGTTGGTCAGTAACTTCAGGGTTGGCTTTTCTATTGCCTGATGATGGCACAGATGATGCCTGCAAAGCTCGAGTCCCAGACTGCTGTGAGTACTTCTGTATGTACATTTATTGGCATGCAAGGGTTAATGTTAAACATCTTTAGTGAGCTTTTTGGACTCATTTTACCCCATTTCTTTTTTCTGAAAAGAGCGAAGCAGCCCTTACCCAAAAAGGAGGAAGGAAGATCAGATCCCAGTGTAAAGGCACATGTCCATCCTCCTTGGCCATGATAGCTGCAAGATGGAGCACATCCAGTCCTGCCACAAGCTCCACTTCTTAATGGTATTTGAATGCCTCATGCTTCCGAGACTGCTTGCCTATCATGAACAAGGCCTAAGGGGCTCTCACACATCATTTAATGCTTCACACATGTGTGTGAAAAATGGTACATTATGTTCTGGCTTCATGTGCAGGCTCTGCAATTATTTTTTTCATTTTCCTCTCCTTTGTTATTTTTCTATAAACAGTTCTGTAAAACCAGTGCCTTCAATATCACCATGTGTTTCATCGCAAAAGTTCCACTTTTGTTGGAAATGCTGTTCACGATTTAACTGTTTGCCAATTATTTGCTTTAATGTTTTAATCCTGTGTGGTTTCATAAAATAATCCTATGCAAGTTTGATTTTTTTCAGACATTTGATCAGTCCAGTTTGCTTGCTAAAAATGATGCTTGACTCATATCCTGGCAAGAGTGTTTATTTGACGTGCGCTGGTGAAGAACTCTAAAAAACTGTACTCAGGCCATTCCAAATTTAGCCTCCTACATCTGTGTGTATTAGTGTTTGGGTGCGTCTGAATTATCGGCGTGTGTCTAGTGGGTGACACAAGCTGATCAGTGCACCTTTGTTGTTTAATTAGAAGTTTGGTGTTGAAGAAGCCTTGAGAGAGAAAATATCTGTGTTTCTTATGGGCTTTTTTTAGATCTGTTTATGTTGGGTAGCTTTGTGCTATAAGAAAATCCAAGTCCCTTTAGACCGTGTCTGTCCTTAGCCAAACTCCAATTACCTTTGTATTTCTGTCCAAATAAAACTACTTGCTGTAAATGCAAACTTAGGAAAAATTTGCAGCTGTGAAGTTACATCCATTCCTGTGCTCAGAAATGTTAAACAACGGGGCCAAACTTTTTTTCAAGAGAGGCATATGTGAAGACTAGAAGGCGAGGGGAGAGGCTGGCCACATGCTAGGTTTCATGTGGGACTGCACCAGCAGGAATCTATGAAGAAGGGAATGTCTCATTAAAAGTAGCTGTGCTAAATTGGCTGAGTGGGCCTTCCAGAGCACGGTGGGTGTCACCCAATGTGAGCACCTTGCCAAGGAGGTGCTCCTCCAGGATCACAACAGCTCTGGTGGGAGTGGAGGCATCAGGCTGAGGTTCAAGCCAAGCCCCAGGCTGGGATTGCATACTGCTTACTGACAGCTTCTTGCAGCCTCTGTTCAGTGGCATATTCCTTGCTCCCAGAGGTGGAAAGATCTGAGGGCTGTTTTTCCTTCAAAAATGGGAATGAAATTTTCTGGTTCCTGTTTATGAGAAGTGAGCAAACACGTAACTGCTCAAATGAACAGGCACTAAATTCAATTTCTTGGCACCTTCTCAGTGACTCCACCACCCAACACAGACCTTTACGGCCTGTGATGCTGTGTGCCTGTGCTAATTGTGTTTGCTCATCAGTGGGAGAGGGCAAGTGCCTTTACCACCACCCTTTCACCATTCCAACTGTCTTAACCACCTCAAATGCCTCCTGTGTGACTGCAGGAGCTGCGATCATACAGTAGGACTGGGGTACAGACAAAGGCTAAGAGGATGTCTCCTTTCTTACCACATCTGTGGTAAATTAGGCTGTATTTTCACTGAGCAGAGGCACTTCTGCTATGTCCTGCTATGAGGACAAGGCAGCACTCTGTCCCAAGGAGCCTGTCACCTTGCTAACAGGTTCTCTCTTAAGGTAGGATAATAACATTCCTTCAGGAGACCTGACTGTTCCTGTTTGTAACGTATGCAAAAATGTGGAGGATAATGAGGCTGTTAAAATTTACTTCTACGAACTCATTCCTACCTGAGATGATTTGCCTTCAGGGCTCAACATCAATCTGATTTTGGAATGTATCAGGTTGTGCCAAAAAGCAGATGATAGAGAAAACGGCAGGGTAACAGCACGAGATTTTAAACCAAGCTGCCTGCTGCCAGAGCCTACTCTGCGCACACTCTCCATTTCACATCACTCAAGCAGGACGACACAAAAGCCTTCCTGCATTCAGAATATTTCTTTTCAGGTTGAAAGTGCATTTCCAGCCAGCACAAGCTCAGGTTAGACTGCCAAGATTTGTCGCATTTTTCCTTAATTACAGCAGCAGCAAATAGGTTTAAATTTGAGAACCAGTGAACAGAATCCTTGCCTCTCCTCCCTCTTTGTTGATGGTTTGAATCTTCAAGAAACGGCTTCCCAGTGTCTTAGTTGGGAGAACTTCAAGCACGCACTTATTTTTGGCTAATGCGCTGCAGTCAACCAGCTAATGCATTGCAGTCAACATGTTTGCCAAGTTTAGCATGAACTAAAGTGCTTTCTGGGGTGGAGGCTGGAATATACTTGGTTCACAACTCCGAAATCATGTGATTGCAATGAATTTGTCTTGCATCAGAGAGGATTTTTCTCGGAAGGCCTCCTGTTTAAACAAGAATCCATTGGTGTTTCTAGGGCTTCAGGAACAAAGCTGCTATCAAAAAATGCAAGTATTTCAATGTTGCACAGATGTGTTGTATATAGTCAGATGTAATAGTATGTGTTGTATACAGTTTGCAAAGTGTACGAGACTTTTGGTTGAAAGGTACACTGTATCATTACCATCATCATAATAAATGCATTGAAGGCACAGAAGCCTAGGCTGATCTATTATATGCACCTGTCCCTGTATAATTTTCTAGCACTGCCTGCCTGTCTGAACTGATGATATCTCCTCTAAATTGGGATAGCCTGTCATTTTATTCAGATTGAAATGGATTTTCTTGACTTGAATTCCTGGCAGAGAGAAAACAATCAAAAAATAATGGCTCACAGATAATAAGGTTGCATATCGAGCTAGGCATAACAGATACACAGCTGTAACACACTTTTCCTGCACACATTTATATTGTTTCATTATGAGATGAGCAAGCCCAGGATGAGAGAAAAAACAGAGGCAGGGTGTTTGCCATTTGACCCCCCAAAATACGCTTGAGATCGTTTTAATAAAACTGGTTCTCATAATTTAGAACAGCCAGAGAGATGGGCTCCCTGACAGAAGGATAGGCAAATAGTTTGCCTTCCTTCAGATAAGCAACACTAATTCTATTCCACTGAAATGGTATCTAATATGGGGTTTTGTATATTTTGGCCCTCAGCATGGCACTACATCTCCTGCTCTCATCTCTGGAGAGCTCTTAATATCCAAGTGATGCATTTTGTGGAGATTTCAAGAAAAATACAGGAGTCCTGAACAGCTTTCCTTTTTCAAGGCTACACGGGAATCTGCAACTCAATACATAATGGTTTGCCTTGCTTGTCAGCAGGGTCACACTGGCCCAGGACAAAGCCCTGCTTGAGCCTTAAGACTCCATTATGCTACTGTGACCAAGGCACACTAACCCCACAGCCAGCAGCCCACAGGACAGGGATATTGTTATCATACCAGGCTGACTCCAATTCCCCAGACTGGTTGAACAAGTGACCCTTTGAACAAGTGATCCAGTGGGATATGCCTGCAGAGCCTTGGTACTCTGGCTCCAGAGCCAACTACTTCATCCTGTCCCTGTCATGTCCTTTCTCTTGCCTAATTCAGCCTTACTTAAAGTCCCTTAAAAAATTATTATTGGAGTATGAAAAGATATCCAAGGTCTATGCTTGATTCCTCCCTTCCTTGCTGTGTCTGAGTATGTACTGCAAAACTGGAGGCAGCTGCTGCCTGCAGCTCATCTGTTGACGAGGCTGGAGCTGAAATCACATTCTCCAAGTGCCAGAAAGATAGACCTTCTGGAAGGAAGTATTGGGTGAAAGAGCAGGAAAGCAAGTTTGCTTCCAAACAATAAACATGCAGATCGGAAATAATTGAGGCACTAGAACAAGGAGGAGGGAAAACAAAACAAACCATAACAACGGATCCTTAGATGAACTAGTTTCCTCTAGTAATAGGGAAGGAGGAGGAGGGGGAAGAGACAAAAAAAATCAAACCAACTCAGCTTTAGGTAGCTCAGAACTGACCAGAAAAATATTTTTCACTTTGTGATAAATTCCAAGGAGTTGCTGACTCTTTATGTTCAGTGTCACGGTGACAAAGCTGACATCCTGGTGGTTCTGGCAAAACAGACGAAATCTTTCAGGACCTGTCTGCCTGCTGGCTGACCTGCCGATGAGCCAGGCAATGAGTTGCTGTGCCTGATTTCCTTTAAAAATGCCAAAAAAATTGCCCTGTTTCAACAAAGCATTCAGTTCTACCAACTCCCCATTATTTCTCCATACTTCTGTCTGATAAGGAGATGTCCAGACTGCACCATGATGCCAGACAATTGCAGCTATAAATATTTTTATAATGGGATACCACAATATCATTCTGTAGAAAGACATAAAGAAAAGGAACAGAATAAAAGCCAGTGTCCCTTATTACTGGACAACACCTAAACTATATGCAAATGGTACCTCCAGGCTTCTAAGCAGATGACTTGTGGGTCTCTTGGGGTGCAAGGACAGAGGGACAAAGAATTTTGGAAAGATGAGGAGCACACACACACGAAAACTGAATCAGGGAAAATGGAGCTTTTTTTTGTGGCTTCGTGGAATACTGTGTACAGATGTAAAGGTAAGTGAAACTGCTTTCTACAGCACAGGAAGGATTTCTAGAGCACTGAATTTAGCCACCCAGCCTAGCTGGTTAATTTACCTGGTTTGCCTTCTGAACTCCCTTAATATAGAAGCTCTCCCAGAGGCAATTCAGAGCAGGAGCCTGTCACAGGTTTATTGAATTACTCCTGGAAGCAAGTCTCTCTCTCTCCCTCTCTGTTTATCCATTGACTCCAGAGGGAACCTGGAGAGCCTAGCTGGCTAGTTTAACCAGCCAAGTTGGGTGGCTAAATTTGGGTGGTCTGAACACCTCTGCTTTTGCATGAGGCCTGGATTAGGATTAGAGCTTTGTCTTTAACATCTGCATTTGCTAGAAAAATACATTGCTGTTTTTCAACCTTAACATTGCTATGCTTAAAATGAATGATATATTTGTGTTTTCACTCGTACATGGGGTGTGAAAGTGAAAATCTAGCAGCGTGGTCTATTCAAGAATGGACAGACAAGAGGAAGTTGATAAATAACCTGGAAGCAAGCAGAAGTTCACATTCACTTTGGGACATTGCTTCTATCGAAGACAGAATATTCTTGCTTTCTGAGTCACAGGAATGAATAATGAATATCAGTGAAAACCCTGCATGGCTGTATGAGCATTGTGGTATTGTTCACTCCTTGTTCACCAGCTTTATAATGAACTCTCTCTGAGTGCATCTGCTCTCTGTCTGGTTTTCACAGCCTTCCCAAATATCAACATGCCTCCCCAGCTTCAACCTGCATTATTGCATTCCAGCATAGTCTCTTTGCATGACATACCAGTTACCTTCAAACAAACTTTGGGCTAAGTTTGCAAAGACTAAATCAAAGGTTACCATTTAAAGAAGCTAAACTATCTCCAAACATTTAGTCAGAGGTTTTCTTCAGGTCAGTGAAATAATATGCAGCCAAACACCTCCTGCATTTCCAAAACTGGCCTTCAACAGCGCTGGCTCAGACCAGATTAGGAAGCTGAATCATAAATTATTCCTTAAAAAAAATAAGTCTTTGTTCCTAAGTGCCCGATCCTTACTGCAGCAGGATGAACTGCCTCTCCTGTGACACAGTTAACAGTTTGAACATGGTAGTATCTCCAAGCGCTTGGCAAACAGGAGGAAGAGCACTGGACAGACACAGTCTTGCCATTCCAAGCAGAAGCTTGGGAGAATAACATGATCTTGCTCTGGAGTAGTGTTCCTTCCCCAGGTGATACACAGTCACCAAAGGGGTTATGTCATGTAGTCCAAATCTCTAGTCACCTCCTGAACAGACGAACCTGCAAAAGAGAAATAGATATTTATTATCAGAGCAATCCAAGCATAAACCTAATATGTCAGAGGGTAGATCATGTAGACAAAGATGGAGCCAGTTGTTACCAATACCTTTTTCAAAGCAGAATGACAAAGATTCTGCATCATACATCTAACTTTTCCATATCATGGGGAGGAGGGGTAGGTTGGTGGGAAGAGACACAGAAATGTTTTCCAGTCTTGAAATTACTGATGCTGCATATTGCTTCTTATAGTTCCGTCCAGCTGAAAAGGCATAAAAGAATCCATATATGCTTGGATGCTTGCAGAGAAGAAAACAAAAAACTTCCCATGCTCCTGCTGCCTGATTTTCACTAAGCAGAACACAGACTTGCAATTGTGCTATTGTATATTACTCAAATAGGGGTAGGTCTGAAAACATCTGGCCTGATCACATCCCACTTGGCATGGATGAAAATTAATATATAAACTCTAATAACCAAGATCTACTGATAGGTAAAAAGTGCTGAGATTTTGTTGTGTATACTTTGGGAGAAATAATTACATTTAGTTATATAATCAGTTATACAACACAGATTCTCCTCAAAGTAAACGGTAGCTCCATCCGTGAAGACTTTTGATGTGTATTCCAAGAATTCATAATAAATCAAGGCATAAACAGGCTTTTTGATGGCACAGGTTGGAAATCTTAACAAGGAAACAAAGTTTCCTTGAAAAGAACACTGCTTTTAAACAAACACTTTGTTTTCATCAAATTTTTGCCAGGTCCAAGACTTTGAATCACACAAGGGTCCTTGGAGAGTTTGCTTGAGGCCGGTGGTCTTCAGACCCTGGAAGCCCTTGGCCTCATAGCAGCTCACACATCTGCAGCTCACACATCTCCAGCCCCAGAGCAGACAGGCTTGAGGGCTACCATCCTGCTGCCAGAGCTGCTACCACCTGAGTGCTCCTGGCTCCAAGGCTCACACATTCAACAGTTCTGCCTTAGGAAAGGGGGTTCTGGAAGCTTCTTGCAACCACCCTGAGAGAGTAATGTTTTTGAACACTGTGAAGCCAGGAGAGCTTCCAGCTTGATTGCAGAAAATTAAATAAAAGTTGGATTCCCATAAGAATTCAAACAAGTTGAATTAAAATAAGAAATTATCCTGCAAGTCTCTGCGTGGTGTGTGGCACTCTTAGTATTAAATATCTTGGTTTCCTCCAGAGCTAAAAACACCTTTATTAGCACGCGGAGCAGCACTATCAGCTGGTGCTCATTCAAGTCAGAGGGGTCTGTGCCTGATCAAATTGGTCAAGGATATAAGCCGCAAGCTCATTTTTTGGGCTAATTAGTGTCAGGAAGAAGTAACTTCCGCCTGTCATCACTGAGAGTCTTTGACATATTTAATGTGATCAGTACTAGAGATCTCATGTTCCAGTGCTGCAATGCAAAAATGAGCAATGTGAGAAACAGATACCAAATCCTCATGTTTTAATCCAAAATCTTGTGTTGTTTTCAAACAAAATTCAAAATAATGAACAAAAAAACTTACACTATTTAAAAGAGAGTGTGAAGAAGGAAAAGAATGGGGTGACCTTGTCTAAAATCTTGCACAAGTAGCTTGGCCCATCTTGTTGCTACATGTCAGCAGGAGTTAGCCAGCAACAGTCTTAATATTTGGTCCTGGAGGCCAACAGTCAGTCAATAGCCAGGGAGATTTAGGCCACCTGACATGACCTCTCAAATTCATGCACAAGATTTTAATTAATTCTATTGTGGTTAGCCTGACATTCTGTTTTCTTCGTTACTATGGCCTGAAGTCAGTAGTACACTTGAAAGTACATGTGTATCTTTAATATAACTTTGAACTTTTGAGAAGCCCCATTATCTTCAATGAACGTGTGCAAGTCCCTTCCTGGAGACTGGGCACACTTTTACTCACTGGTTTAACAGGGGTGGCCAAAAGAAGAGCCTCAATTTCTTTTTTTTTTTTTTTTTCAATTAAGTAGAGCATGACAATAAAGATTCTCTAAATGTCCCTCATTAACCAATAGAGGCATTCATTTTGATGCAGTCATTATTTCTACTTCATGGCTCCAAATTGAAACAATGTTGTTTTTGCAACAAAGGTTTGAAATCACTTTCAGTGTTTAACATAGCTCCACACGGTGACCTAATGTATCTGGAGTTATAATACAGAGATGTGCTTAAGGTAGTGCCTTGTTTTGGTTATTTAGATATATCATTGCACAAGTTCAGAAGACCTTCTATCAGGAGATCTTCCTTTCCTGGCTATGGTCTGTGACAGTCTGTCAGGACTCAGTAGGACTGAAAATTTTGATTGTAGCTATCATTAAAATTTCTCCCAGTGTCTTTAATGTTTCTCTCAGAGGCAATGTTTTATGGGTTATCTCCTGCAGTTTGACCATCTTCAAAGTAATACAGGAAAACCCTATGGACAGCTTCAAGTTTGGATCCTTATAAATTAATGCAGCAACCCCAGACAATGTAAAAATATCTAATTCAGTGGATATATTTGTAAACAGGACATTCTTCTTTCCTACCAAAGTAATAACAAATGCATTTTCTTGCTGAATGACCTCCACAAAATGGGCTACATCTATTTATACAAAGTTAATTAGGTTACAACATTTACTTTTTCTGTTCACACATTAAAAACTTCTCATAAATCAAAATTGAAGCTTGGCTCATTTCCAGTATGTGATTTTTAAAATACTTCTATTTTAAAGTGAATATCATAATTCTTTTTTTATTCTGAGATATTATTTTTATTATAACATTTACAATGGGAAATCTAATAAATTAAATAAGCTTGTGGGTTTTTAGGCATCACACTCTTCCACATGGCTGAAATACGATTTTGAATTTTTAGTGAATCTGTGTTAGAGTATTCTAAGGACTAAAGTATGGGTCATGTAGGTAATATCATATTATTGTTTTTCATTTGAATATAAATATATTCAGTTATCTAGTGGATCTTAAGTCTACAATAAAAAGACACTTCATGTGTCAGAGGTGAATTCTCTATTACTGTAAAAATACTATAGTATAATCTTGTTTATAAAATTATCTGGCCCTGTTATTAACATGTTTGTTATAACTACTGGAAGCCTGTTCAAGAAAATGCCTTTGAATTTACAAGTTAAATGTATTCACAGATATGTACATATTCATATATATTTATACATATGCACATGTATGTATGTATATGTATGTAGCACTGAATAAAATTTGAGAAAGTACCAATCTTTATGGGGCTGCTCTCAGTGCCAAGAAAATAATTAATGGACAGTTGCAATAATTTTGTAAATTATACTTACAGTAATAATATATGGGCTTGAAAAGGGGCCACAGCAGCATTTTTGACAGAGGGTGAAGCTATTAATTTCCATTTATGTCTCTAGTAAAGTTATTAAACACATGCACAAATCCTCAATAACCTGAGTTGAACTTCAAAAGTATGTCTAAGGGCTTTGCATAATGGGCCTGGCGCATGAGAGATTAGAAACAGCACACTTCTACTTCCCAGAAAATACTGATATTTTGACTTTTTTCCACTTTTCAGTACAGCAAAAGATGAAAACATTTTGCAAAATGAACACTTCATAATTAACTTTATAGTCAAAGTGATCAATTTCAAAGAGATTTGACAGATAAACCATTACAGAATAGTAATATGTAAATTAAAATATATTTCTGTAAGAACAATAGAAATGGAAAACCAGAAAAAAATATATTGATGCCATCCAAGTAAATAAAAAAGAATTCTTCATCTAAGTATTCTCTCTTCTCAACACTATAAAATCAAGATAATCCCCAGAAACATTTTCAGTTTCAAAAAAATACACATTCCAAATAATTTTGTTCTTGAGCTGTTTTTAAACCAACCAACCAGTATTATTTGTAGGCTTAAGCATGCAAAACAAATCTTGATATCTATCCTGCCTTCAACACTCCTGCTGAGTTTCTTCGATGCTGCAGAAACTGATCTTTGTGTTTCTTTATACAGTAACTGAAGCCTGAGTTGCACGTTTCATAGTTCCAGGTTATGAATCAGTGGCTGGGTGTCTTCACGAAGGAATTCAAGTAAAACCATGCCTGGAAATAATGCACATAATTTTGGGAGTAAGTGAACATTGGAAATGTATCAACTCTTTGCAGAGAAAAGCAGTGAAAAATGCACTGTTTGAGTTAAGGGATCAAATTATCTCAAAACTACGTATTAAAAAAAAATGTGATTCACCTAACTCCTATAAAAGACCTAATTCAAAACAAACCAGGCTTGCTAACAGCAAGGTACTCCTGATATTATTTGTGCTGCAGTAGTTCCTAGAAGCCCCAGGTTCTCATGTCACATACTGCACAAATACAGAGTGGACATACATTTATTTATTTACAGGGCATTAGATTTCTCTGCTCCTGAGTGAACAGGTAAAGCAGTGATTACCAAGGACAGCACATACACCCAGGTAGTCAGCCGCAGAAAGCAATTTTAGCCTCAGCTTTTGTTTTAAATAAACACCTGCATTTTCATATGGAGAAAAGAATTTGTTTCACAATGAGCTGTCACAGCATGTTTGCCTGCTAATGAACCAAAAGCTCTTTGAATTCTGTCTCCCATTCTTCCCACACTGCAATTTTGCCAGCCCTGACTATCCCTTTTAGTGCTTTTTGTTTTTCTTTATATTTTTTCTGTTTTTTTCCTCTTAAACAAAACATTCTTGCTTAGGCCTGCAGTTACTTTGTAATTCCCGTATCATTTACTGCATTTACTACTTGTCTCCATTCACAGAAGAAAGAAGCAGATCACTGACACTGCTATGTGCAGACAGGTATTTCGGTGGAAACGTATACTTGGTGGTCAGGACAGGATGCTCAAGACAAGGCTTTTCATCACATCCAGGATCATGGCATAGGATACCATGCTCCTGAGAGTCCACATACAACCCAACCTGGTCCCACAAGTGGCTGTACACTCCAGCCTATTAAATCCTCAAAAACTTCTATGTCTGAGGCCCTCCTCCAGTATAAGTGTGTCTGGCATGTGTGGCAGCATTCCCAGCTCCCCACATAAGCCAATCCTTGCTTTTAGCATTGTAAACCATGGAGTCAGCCTTTGCTTTTCTGTATCATCTTGAGGGATTTTACACAAGAAAGTCTGTTTTCTTTGGGCTCTTGTATCAGTGCAAGTCCTTTGGCAATTATCACATTTAACCTTTCTGCTCCCCCAGATGCTCACTGGGGAAAAGCACATATTGAAGAAGTGATGTTATGCAAGCACAAGGTTTTTTTAACCTCGGCAGTTTCACATGGGGCCCATTATATCATATGAGGAAGAACAACTGAGTCATTTGTAAGTATAGGAGTTAAAGCATAAAAATAGACAATAAATCCTTACCTTGAGCCCCAAACTCATCCCTCCTCTCTCCCTTTCTGCCTTTCCCCTGCATTTTTCCTTGCCTGCATTATACTACTATATGCATCCCACCTAAACCTTACTTCATGACAACGTGAAAGGGATTCCATGGCTCTCCCTTCTTCCCCCAGGTTAACAGAGGAGACAGGTCTGCCTGGGCAGCCCACCAGAGTTCTGGGAGTGTAGAGATAAAGAGGGTCTCTTGCAGCCAGGGCTGGGGCACAGGAGTGAGTGAGCAGCCTGGAGTGGGCATGAGGAGGTGCTGTGGAGGCTCTTTGCTGTCCAGCAGTGTGGTGACATGTGGGCACAGAGGTGTCGGTGTCACCATGGGGCAACTTTATGGGGTACCTCCAGCCATTCTCAGCACTTCACAATAGAAAAGGTCTCTTTCAAGCTCCTATTTTCTTCCAAATCCTCCTTCCCTGACTATCAGACTCCACAAAACACACATTTTTTTGTAGCTACACATGTTCAACATGTGCTAAAATGTTCAACAACTCTGTGGCATCTTTTCCAAGGCAAGTGGAAGAGAGAGTGGAAAAATGAAAGAGATGCGATAACTCATCAGACTTCCCCCTGTCCCTCCTTCCTGCTCTTGACAGGAGTCATCTGGGCTGCCCTCAGGGGGCTGTCATGCACATCTCAGGTACCTGAGTCCGTTGGCACCAGCAGAACTCCACTGGAGAGATGACAGAGTCCCAGCTCTGCCCTACCTTGCAGGGCTAGACCAGGCAGGCAAAGGGCATACTGCCTGCTGTCCAAACCCTCATACCAACATGGTGGTGATTCCCGCAGCATTCCATCTTCCTCCAGTCTGGGGCCACCAGCATCATCTCTGCAAGCAGCCCACCATGGGCCACCTCACAGAATCAGATGTGTTTAAGTTGAGACTGTAGCAAGCATGGGACTTTCTCTTCTAGCAAAGGCTTCCTCTCAGCAAAGTCACCCTCTGTTTTCTCAGCTGCACCTTAAAACGACAAGCACTTAATAAAAAAATAATATAGAAGAATATAGAAAGCAAGAAATGCCTAAGTACTGCACATCACATTCCAAACTGCTGACTGAGGGATCAGAAAAAAAAACTGTATTAATGTTTAAGAGATGGGGAGGGAGGTGCTTTTGGCTATGAGACAGAGAACGCAGGGCTGTGACTCAGTCCTCCTGCTGCCCTACTGCCAGCCCAGCCAGTGAGTTACTTCTGCCCCGCTCTCCCTAGTGTTCCCTCTCTGTCTTCCCTTCCAAGTGCCTCAGGCAGATCTGACACACAGGGATGCCCAGTGCGACCAAGGCTTTGAAACTCCTCTTCTGTGTAGGTAAGAAAAAAAGGAGAATATTTCCTTTAATCCTTGCCATGAGCCAAATAGAATTACACCAGTTTACAACAGATGAGTTTCAACATGGAAGAAAGAAAATAAAGTAAAACAGAGAGATATCAGATAAAAGTTCTCAGCTGGAGGTCTTCTAGGCACTTAGTACCATTTTTACTCTACCACACACTAGTTTTGCACTTCCAGAGATATCAAGCAGCTAATACTAATAGCAAATAGTGTACCATTCCCATAGTAGAATTAAACCAAGAAATTAAATAAGAATCTGCCTTGCTTTGAATTGTGGCTGAATTTAACCATTGGATGTCAAAGTCAGATTAAATAAAAAGAAAAAAAAATCAAAAATTCTTTATGTGCAACTACATATACACCGAGGACAGGAGTGGTTTTCTTGCTACTTGATGAAAGGGAATTAGCAGACCAAAAGATCATTTTTAAGCTGTCTTGAAAGACAAACTTAAAAGAAATACTCTATAACCGGAGGGGAAGGTGGTAGGGTGGGATAGGATTTTCTTCTCCTGTTTATTAAAAACACACCTTGGGCACGATTCTAATCTGATTTAAGTATCACGTGAGGTGTATTTATTACATGGGAAAATTGCCTCGGTGCATTCACTGACACAGTTTGGACCTAGCCTGTAGAAGCTACTCTGCATGCAGAGAACTCTCCAGTATGCAGAGATGAAGGGCGGGGGAGGGAAGAGAAGCCAAGAAGAAAAAAATCTGGGGGAAAGCCGCCTAAAAAACAGTAGAAGGTGGCATAAGCACGGATATTCTGCTCCTGAAAGCTTCAGGGCAGTGACAACCAAGAAGGGTGGGTCCACTGGCAGAGGGGAAGAGAGAGTATGAGGAGAAACTGGTGTCTGAAAGGTCTTGACCACACCATAAAACTGAGCAAATTATAGTCGGCAAAATAATGTGTGAAACAACCAGCTGTTCCTGAATGTGCTGAATTGTGCTACTGCGAGCTTTTCAGGCTTATAGCTTGGAGGCACAGAAAGCCCAGAACAAGGAACAGGCAGCAAGACTCTGGTCTTCCAGATGGATCAGGGATCATCTGTGGGTCCCTAGGACTATGAGACACCCACTTCACAACACAGACAACTAGAAAACAATTCAAGGTGTAGGCAGTCAATAAGTTGCCTGGCAATGACAGCAATTGGGACCAGTTAGCTGAAGCACCTCACTGAGGGTGCAGTGGGTGGTGGAGAACAGCCTTCCACCACAGGGTTAACAGTCATTTGGTGAGGGCTCCATCCATGCAGCCGAACCCTGGCTACACCTCAGTGGAGCTATTGGACTTCACATCAACATCCCATGTGCGTGGGATAAGGGAGGCAGTGCAAGAGAAACAGCCAGGATCTCATATAATCATGAATCTCTGCTCCAAAAAGAGGACTTATTATTCAAAAATAGCCAGTTTTCTGGGCAATAGCCCAGGGCAGTACTTTGCCGGAGGTTTGTAGAAACCAAATCTATCCTTTTCCCTTTGCTGCCAGCTAAAGGAATTGCAATTGGCTCCCCATATCACAGTTACTTCTCTCTCCTAGTTACAAGGTTGAAGAAATCATCACAAATGACTCTAGGGGTAAATCCCAAATGACTCCAGGGGTAAATCCCAAATTCTCAGAGTAGATCAGTTGATTAACAAAAGACTGCAACCTGAGCAGTAAGTCTAGAATTACTGTCTTGGAACTGAAGTGTATTCCCGATTCTTACAAACAGACACACTTCCTTCGGAAAACTCTCCCCACAAACCTCTGGCTGCACAGAAAAGCACTTTTAGCCCAGTCTCATTCTTAGTTGCAGCTGAAAGAAGTCTTCTGCAGTTCATAGTCCCATTATATGGAAGCTGGAGTTCAAGAGGATGAGGTTATGCCTACAGTAGTCAAACAAGGAGGGGGATGGTGCATGTGTGTGTGGGAAATATCATAAAAGTAGTATTAATTATTAATATTCACCCAAGTTCCTGAGGGTCCAGTGGGAGCTGGGCCCCCAGAGTGCTAAGTGCTAAGGTTTTTTTCCATGCCAGGAGTTGGGGCGCTACAGAGAAACCCGTGAAGCAAGGGAAACCAAACATGCTCTCAAAGCAGCAGTGCCTTCTCAGTCAATCACTGAACAGCTTGATTACCTTGGTCAAGGCACACTGTTATGTGACTCCTGACACACCAGCTGATGAAGCCCTTGCCAGGGGTGCCCAGCCTGGAAAAAAACTGCCAGGAGCATTGTCTTAGAATGCAGCATTTGTATTTTTCTCCAGTTCCACCTCCTCTGCCCAAGTCTGCAATCCCGTAGCACACCAGGTAGCACAGTTGGTGTTGAGGAATACATCCGATGCAGGTAGTTTGGTTTGCAAGCTGCAGTTTGAGATGCAGATTGAGCTCTGGATGGGAGCCCAGAGAGACAAAAGGCGGTGAACTGCCAATCCTTTGCATAGCAAAGAGCACAAAGATCGGTGCATAGCAAAGAGCACAAAGATCGGTGGCCAGCAAGGGGGATGGACGCTGAGACACAGCAGGAACGAAACACTCGGGAGGAAGAGCGACACTTGTGCTTGTGTAGACTGTGAGAGGATAAAAGCCTAGGGGTTCCTTGGTTGGGGGTTTCTCCTCGGAGGCACCAGCTCGGACTGTTTCTGTGTAACTGTACTGTGAATAAACAGCTTTATGGAACGAGACATCTGAGATTCTGCTATGGGAAACTTGAGGTTTACTAGTAAGGAAAACTGGTCTGACTGTGTGAGGGGGGTGTGCAGGAAGTCAAGCGGGGCCCTAGAGCTGTCCACTGTGAAGGGACTTTGGTCCCAGCTGTGAAGGTCTCTGGTGCTGGGAGTGTGACTGCCAGAGAATCTCGTGAATGGTCAGACTGGGAAGTTTCCTTAGTAGCTGGCAAAGGAGAACTTGCTGGGATAGTCTGAGCTGGAACACTCAGGTAAGGACACGCTTTTTGGTCCCTGCTGTTCTACTGGTAGTATGAAGATCAGACTAGGTAGATGAGGTCTCTTTTGACATGACATCTACCAAAATTCATTCTGAAGTTGGCCAAGTCATTCTGGAACTTGGTTATAAACTGCAGAGTATGTTGGACTTATTAGTAGTAGGCTTGCTACATCATTATTGTCTATTTTTCAGGATAAAACTACATAATGTATAATATGATACAAGAAATGCCTCATCCCAGGCCATGGAAAGCAATTTCAATCGGTGAGACTATAATGAAAGCAGCATTTTATGTCAGTTGCTGACATAAAAAAGCAAATCCTCTCTACTACCTCCTCAAAGAGATCCTCTGTTTTCCCTAAATTGGGTGTAAAATGTACAGTATATGCCACATTAGGACATGGGCTTCCTACTTCAGGGATAGAAATCCAGTCAAGTCTTCAGATGACCAAAGCACCACCTAAACTTTGGCAAACAGACGCATACGCAGAAGATACTGTATCTGTTGCCAAGTTCCGGTCCTTTACATACCTTCTAAAGGTGAATTCAGGGCAATTATTTATGCAAAAGTGTTATTCTCACTTTAGAAGTCATAAAGACAGAGGAAATCATGGCAAAATTGGTTAGGAAGGGTACTGAAAAAGATTTCTGGTTTTCCCCCCCACGCTGAAGGAAAAGTCATATGTATCTGATTAGTGTGGTTGTTGGCTCTGTGACTGAGACATGTATATTAGCATGTAAGAAACGATATATTGATTTTTTATGTTACCAGGTTACTTCTTACAAAGCTGCATGGTCCAGAAGGGTAGATTGCAGTTGCAGCAACTGTATTTGTTATTAATTAGATCTCTGGCTGCAGCTTAAAGGGTGCATTGTATCTCACAGGTCAGACTTTCCTGCTGCCAGTGCCACCATATATGTAATTGACTCCATAATTCATTTAAATTTTTATGGCAAAATACTATATTGAGCACTACCTGACACTCCTTTCTACATAAGTTCCTTACAGTGCACATGATAATAATGACTTATTTAACCTTTGCATATATGCATTTTTTTCCCATGCAGAGAAAATCCATTGAAATCCAGATTTTTTTTAATCCATAGAAAACAAGTATCTTATATTTCATGTAGACTTCATTGTGACTGTTAAGGACATCCTGGAAGAAAACAGCAATGCAGAGAGACTTGTAACTCAATGTTCCTTCTCTCTTGCAATATAAAATTAATGATTTATTAAGAAGTTGGTTCTGTTTATTAAGAAATCTGGTTCAGCTGATCTGACTAGTAATGGGAAAACAGTGCCTTCCAGTCTGCCCCATCCAGTTCCTAATTAGGTACTGCACATAGCTGAATTACTTGGGAAAAGACCTATGGTTCCTGCAGTTACTGTAGAAAACTCTCTCATGAGCTGCCTGCTGCTCCACCAGGTAGTTTGGTAGTATACACTGTGGTACAAATTCCATGAATTAATATCTGAACATTTAATGGCAGAACTGCATGAAAAAGAGAAGTTAAGAAATGTAACAAATATAATTAAAGACGAGGAATATTAATTAAAAGAAATCCATATATGGTAGTCCAAACACACATTACTGTTCTTTCCAATTAAAGCTAAATGAATTTTCTTCAGATTCTTCTTCTCAGACACAAATGAGTATTCTCCTTCAGATCAGGATCAAGTACACTTAACATGGTAGTAGACCTTTACTTTATTTCAAAAATCCACAAAGTTACACGACTATAGAAATAGAAATTACAGCTCCACTCTGGAAGTACACATTCTCAAGGCTACTCATCTCTCCAAAATATTGCAGGAAAGGGGTCATGTAATGGAAAGCTAAAGTTGTAAATGCTATGTCAGGTGGTTCTGACAAAACATTATTTTTTCTTCAGCAGATTGGGTTCACTGTCTTAGCTTCAGCTACTATATCAGATCCCAGAATGACAACATGGATCATGAAGAATTGTCAGTCACTTACAAGGAATATTTAAGAGAGAGCTATGAGTTCCTCCCACTTTCCGTGGGATAAGTGCTTTATAAGATTGGTTTCCTGAGCCAGAGGGAAGAAGTCTGCTTTGAGATGACCCTGCTCCACAATATCTCTCTATATAATTTCTGTTTTATAAGGGAGAAATCAAAGCAAAGGTGACTTGTCTGATGTTACATGGTGCTAAAAATAAAATCTAAGCATTCCGAACCGTGGTACAACAGCAGCCTTTCCATAGCACCAACCCATTTCCTCTCCAGTTCAAGAAACCCAGGAGGAAGACAGCATCCTTGGGTTTTAGGAGACGTAGCTTCTTATATTTACTTTAGATGAGAAAAAAATGTAATGGTCTAACCCTGAAAAAATTCAACCTTTCCCACCACCTGCTACCCTCCTACAGACCCGCATTAACACAGAATACACCAGGTTAACAATTTTCTACTAAATGGATTTGCAGCCTCCTAACATTTTTTCAGCCTTATGACAAGTGAAATTTCATTTTATTCACAGCAACTTGTTTTCTTAAATACCTGTCATTGATTGCCTCAGAAGCATCTCATAGGCTGTGAGGGCTCTGAAACCACTTCTCTGGAGAACTGCTTGTCAAGTGATTTTGTGCCCTGGTCTTTTACACTACAATGTAAATCTTACAGTAAATCTAAAACAAACTTTGTATGCAGGTGGACCTGCTTACTTCCAGGATTAATTACTTCCTACCTTGTCACGCCTTCACCACTTTTGATTTCCGAAACACTTATCATCCATAAGGGCTTTAGATGATTATTCCAAAATGCTTGCATTGCAGACGTGCTTGCTCTCCCAGGACAAAAACCAAAGCAACCCTCCCTCCTCAAACCCTACCACGCAGAATATTGCTCCCTACTAAGATCACTGGTTAAAAGCTATACTTCAAAATGGCAAATATAATAGACAGATTATGTCTGTTAAAAGCTCATATGAACTACCAAGTAGCAAGCAGTAAGTAAGATTTCTGTGCTGATACCTTAACAGTCTTAGACAAATGCTTTTCTCTGCCTTAAAAAGACTTCTGACTAAGGATGTCTCTGCAGGACTTTACTCAGAGGCAGCAAATCTCCTCTACTTTCACCTGCAGCTGAAACACAACAGACACGTTTGGGAAGAACTGAGCTCCTGGGAATGGTTTGCATGGCCATCAATCTCAGCCCTGCACCAACTCCTTGAGCAACTCCAAGAAAAAAACATCAAAAAAACCAACAAAAAAAAAATACCCTTCCTGTGCTCCTGTGCTATTGTCTGTATTTCATCTGTAAGATGAAGAAAATAGTAACTTCTTATTAATGTAAAATGTCTGACAGTCTGTGAGAAGACCTGAACCACTACAGATGTTACTGCAGGCTACTGAAAATCCATCACTAGCTGCCATCAATAAAGCAAAACTGCTCTGTGAGAAAAGCCAAAATAATTGTAACAATTAAAATATATATATCAATATAATTATGCTATATATACATGACTTTTTTTTGACTTTTATTTAAACTAAAGCAAATTGCAGTTATTTGATATTTGGATTTTGCTCAAGAAATGACAAAAACTTAATTTTATTGTTCATTCCCTTCCAAAGACACGCTCATTTTGGAAAAAACAAATAAAACTGAGAATTTACTGAATAGTGAGCAAATCTCATCCCTTTGACATTTTAACTTATATGGTGGGACTTCCTCTCATGATAGTCTCTCTTCAGCTTTGAGGTCCTACGTGTCAGGTCTGGTTGAGCAGTTGCCAGTCAACCAGACACCCCCAGCATGTGGTGACCTCCAGCGAGGGTGTGGAACTGCCCATAATGGAGTAGCATGTGCCTCTGAGCAAGGCTCCTCTTAGGAGGTACAAGTTCCTAATGGCAGCTCCAGCTGGTGGCCCTTCTACCACAGCAGGGTCCTGTGGGCTCCTTCCAGGGGCAGACAGAGAGAGAAATACCTTCTCTCCCTATTAGAAGGCACTTACAACTTATGGCATGGAAGAGGAAAAAAGGAAATAAGTCTTGAAAACATAAGTTTGAAGTGCAATCTTTCTTGAGATAAGTGCTTGGATTTCTAGGTTTATTCAAACTACCCAGATCTCTTGGGTTTGTGGCAAATGAGCTGTGAAATTTCCAAGGCAATTGCCTGTTATGTGGTTATCACTATTACAGGGAGTGTAGGAAGCAATCCAGAGTTGTTTTTTTTTTCTTGAGTCCCTACATGGGTAGAAGTCCAGGAGACAGCTACTAGTTGGCGTAATGACTGCTATTAAAATAATAAAATAAAAAAAAATCTGTGTCCCTTTTTTACTCTGCTCCTTCCACTTTTTTTTCCCTCCCCCCCTCAGTTTGGTGCCTTATGCTGACATTTGAACTCCTGTGCAGTGAGAGTAAATGTGCCCCTGCAATTTCGTAGTGCTGTACATCCACTTTGCACAAGCATAAATTATTTAACAGTGTTTGAGACAGCAGCAATCAGGTCAACACCATCACCCTCTCACAAAGATGGTGCTTTTTGCTCGTCTTGTTCACTTAATCTGAAAGGTCATTGCAACTGGAAGCATACGTTTATTCTTTTATATGGAAAATATAATACTACTTATTTCCTTCCTGAGAAGCCAGAAATGCTGGAACAACCATTTCTTTCACAGTATTACTACACTTCTGCTTCTGGAAGTCCTGTCTGGAATCTAGAATTTCGAAAGGGCATAGAATAATAGAAAAGTTACAATGAATGTTTCTGGAAAGTAAAAAAGGGAAATATTGATTTGAGTTGTCTCTAAAAATAAAAATCATTATGTTTTTAAAATCAGTTCATCCAGATTGCCTGACTTTATGGCCCTAGGGGCCATCATTCAGAGCAATCGCTACGGCTTCCCAATCAGCTCTTTTGAAAGGATGGTTTTTTCTTGTTTTTTGATCAGCTTTGACTTATCACTGCAAAATGACAAAGAAATAAATCTATATTAATGATATGTACCTATACAGTTAAGCCATCTTTTACTTTTAATTTAAGCTATCAGAGTTTTTTGACAGAGCTGTAAGCAGTTCCATAAATTCTCTGTTTCTTCAGTTCTTCCCTGCGTAACTCCTCGGTTCCTTTGCCAGAACTGAAACCAAGCTCAGCTGCTAAGACAGCAATTGCACAGGTCTATGGAACAAAATTTCCTAGTGTGTGTCAAGAAACCGGTTTGAGTCATTAACAAGGTAAAAAATCAGAAACCCCAGACTTTATACCAGAACTGCAGTTCTGCAAACTACAAATTAAGTATCTGAAATCTTTTCTGCATAGTTTGAGCTTTACTTATTCTAGCTCTGAGTGTCCCATGGGGCATTCCTGGTTATTTTGAGAATTTCTGATGGGCAACAACCTTGGCATTGCCCTGATATCTACATTACTCAGTGATCAGGGGTCTCACTGTTTAAAAGCTCCTTGTTTCCATAAATATAGAAGTGATATTTGATGCCTGTGATACCTGGAGACCAAGGGTGAAACTCTGAACTTGTGAGTCTTCATGGAGTTTTACTCTCACTGTTATCCATGTGATCAACAACATTCCTACTCAGGAGTGATAGGTGAAAGGAATGAAGGGCACGAGGAAAAGGCTTTATAAAGAATAAAACAAATAGGCCAAGTTTTGCTCTTGTGCATGGCTTCTAGCATGCCAGAAAAAAAAAGCAGCTTCCTTCTCCAGACATACTTACTCTAGTGTAATGATGATAAATGAAAATACGTTCTATTTAGCCTTTCATTTTTTTTTTTAAATTAAAAGCTTAAAAAGATAAGTTCTTTCAGACAAAGAAATAATTCCTCATTAAAGTGCAATAGATCTCTTGCAGTAGTACCCTAAGTATGCCTGCTGTATTCTTACAGAACAGATTCCTCTCTCTTTTATCCCATTCAGCATTTTACTCTACAAGTTATGCTCTGAAAATGAGCATGAAATGAAGAGTTGGATGCTAGCTGGATGAATGGCAATAGCAAAACTAGAGCAAGAAGCTCAGGCACCTACAGTGCACTGTAAGCAGGTTTTCTTTAACCTCTGGCAAGAGCTTGCAGAGCAAGTACCCAAATTCAGTCTAAAGAGGAGAGGCAAAGTACTTAGCCACCAAATCAAAAAACACCAGATAGATCAGTACCTTGTAAAGATATTGTCAGCGTGACTAAGACTTTCTTTTTCCCTATTTAATTTTTTTTTAACCAATGGATGTTTGTATGAGGTAAAGGTTTTTTCTCTCCATTGGAATTAAATAAAAAAATAAACCTCTCTTTATTCATTATTTTTACATTTCTCTTAATAAAGAGGTCCTCCACAATTTCTTCTTTTATATTTTTCATCCAAAGAAAATCACTTACAAGCCACGGAAAAATGACCTTCGAGCTCCATAAATCAATATGACAGGTGATTCAATCAGCCACATGCCTTCTCTGATTTAAGCAGCTGCTGACTCTCATAGAGCATGCTGAGTGCAGGTCCCAGTGGCCCTGCAAGTGATGAAGAAAGCAGCAGGTTTGCACTTTTAAAACCACCGAAGCCTGGCTGAGGAAATCACTGACACAAGTGAAATAAAAGGGACTGAATATTTATTTTGCATGAGCTGCTGGCAGTGCACACACCTCCACATTGCATTTTCTCACTCTGTATGCTCTGTCAGTATCTCTGGAGAAACTGCAACTTCAATGGGGATTTTGTTACTAGGAAGTGATACTCCAAGTCCATGCCTGCAATTTTACTGTACTTCCCAGGTATGCACTTCATGAACTTTAAGAGAGCAACAACAAAGGTAGGGGAAATACTCTTTAAACTCAAATGGGAGAAGCAGAACTGGACAGGCTGCTGAGTGCCAACAGGAGACCTTCACATGGTGGGCCAAATTCTCCTTAAATTCAGAGTGGCTCATTGTATCAGAATGACTCATTGTTAAATTTTTATGGCATTGCTTTGAATTTATTCAGATAGATATAATAAGGCGGTTCAACAAAGTTCCTGGGGTCTAAGCCAGGATACAGTTTATGCCTACAGCCAAAAGTATGTACTTTATCTACTCTCGTAGTCCATATTTTTCTCCTCCCTTAAAATTTCTTACACTGGTAACTCCAAGTACCCTGTAAATTTGCACAGTTCAAAGTGCTTTACCAGGAGTAAAACCTGGCCCCTCAACAACACTCCTTCAGGACACCAAAGGAAGCACAAAGAAAAACTCAAGGCTTTCCTATGAATGCTGAAAAGTCCAGTCTTTGAAAGCAAGTTGCCAGTATGCTTCTAACTTCGCAACATCTAATTTGAATGAATATTTAACAAGCCTTGGGAATGGGAAGGTTTCTTATATTTACTTAGAATCAAGTCTCTGAGCCTCAATACTTTTTTTTTTTTTTTTTTTTTTTTTTTTTTTTTTTAGTAAAGGACATTGTACAGATTAATTCACTGAAAGAAAATGAAAATGTGGAAGAAAAACCAGAAAATTGTCAGCTTTATTTTTATAAAGCCTGTAAAATTGACCTCTTTCTTGGGGAAAAAGCAGTGGAAAAGTTCTGAAATGTATGTGGAGTATTTCCTCCAGATCCTGGAACATAAGATCTGGCAGACTACCTCAGCTGAAAGATCCGTCTGTCCCAGCGTCCTATTTTAAAAATACAAATAGCGGAAACTCAAGGTAGAAGACCCATAAAATATAACAATTATTCATATAAACCATTTGTTACAAAGCAATTGTGATCACAATGACCTCCTAGCTACTGCCAAATTAGAGCTGCAGAGGGCATCTTCAGATTGCATCATGGTCCACTGCATTTGGGGATCACTAATAGGCCTACCCTTCATGTTAAATTGTATTTTAAAAATTGTTTACAGTTCTAGACTCTAATACGTCCTGCAGCAATGAGTTAATTATGGCAGTACTGTCATAAGATTTGTGTAAGAAAAAAATCCAACATTTCTTCGCTTTCATCTAAAGCTGCTGAATCATAATTTCATTACAAGCTTTTTAGTTTAATACAGAAATATTAAGCTATGTAAGTGATTAAGGGATTAAGGGATCCACCATTTGTTTTCTCTGCACCATACATGAATTCACAGACCTTCTTCTTCACATCATCTGTTTTATGAAACCTTGAATGTCCTAGTCTATTTATGTCTCCTTGTACTGAAGACATCTCATACTTGGGAAAACCCCTGTTGCATTTGTCCACAATTATGCCAGTTCTGCTGCCTGTTTTGGTTGGGTTGGTCCAGAATCACACACAACTACCAAGATCTAAGCACGGTTTTATCTATACAATGATTTAATTTTGTGTCTTCCTTTTGTTAATAGAAAGTTAACAGACCTACACACACACAGAAGGAATAACTCTGCCTCAGATGGCTGCAACCCAGCCAACCATCCCTTGCCTTACCACCTCCTGTCTCACTGCCTCAGCACATGTTCACCACCCTGACCAAATGGCAGCTGCCTTGCCAGGGTTCCAAATTGCACCAAATGCAAGCATTAGGACATGCCACATGCACATTTCACCTAGAAGGAACAGCTGATTTTTCATGGCATAGCTCCTTTTTGTACTCTCCTTGGCACATGGTTTTGATCAAGGCTTAATTTGAGAACATTTTGTGGTTAATGCTACGAAGAAAATCAGACTGATTTACTGCAATGGTCCTTTTTGGCCTTGAAATGGAAAAAACCTGTGGTGCATAGAAATTTCGAAGGACATACTTTCCCGGTCTTGGGAGAGAAAATGAGAGAGGAAAGGAAAGGTCTCTAATCCCTTTCTCTTACGAATTACTTTCCTTCTACTCACCATGTTTTCCATCATCATTATTTTTTCATGGATCTGCTTTCTCCAATACTTTAGTGTCATCTTTCGTCCCTCAAATAAGCCCATTAGGCATGTTCAACTTCAAAAGCTAATAGGCAGAGGCGCAAAAAACCACTGACACAGACATGATCATTAATAATAAGCAATGGTGAGCACGGTCTTATGCCTTTCCTATTTAATTACAGTTCATCAGCTGTATTAATGTATGTTGCTTTAACTCTATCCCACAAAATAATCCAGACTTAGGCGAACAGAAGCCCAGTCCTGATTGATTTAGGCAGACTTCTAGTCACCTTCAAAGTCATAGTTTTCTACCAGATCCTCAGCCAGCAGTGGGGAACATGCAGTTACGAAGAGCAAAATATTGAAATGAAGATCAGCTCTTCATTTGGCATAAAAGGTTCTCAACTGCAGTACATAGTTTGTGCAACAAATCCCCGAAATTAATTTATCTTTAGACAGGTTGCATGACTACACTGTTTCATGCTATTTTTTCGGACAAGATGAGTATAAAGCATACACCAAATGACACAGAAAATATTTAGGAAGAGAATACAGACCATGCCTCTCAGCTAGAAAGTTAACTTCTGTGGAGATGGAAAAGCCTGGAATAATGACTACTGGTTGGATTTAAAAGAAAAAAAAAAAAGAGAGAGATAAAAGGTTTATGGTACATTCATATTTAAGTCCATCTGAAACTTAGGCAGTAAATAATTCTTGATTATTACATTTAGAAATCAAGGAATGTATTAAAGGCTACATTCTTAGTTGGAGCAAATTAGTTTAGTTTTATGAATGTGAATAGATGTTTGTATAAGGCAAGGACCAGAGTTTTATATTTTGTAGGTGTATAATAGATTTGCCTATTTTCATTTTAAGGCTAACGATGGAATAATTTGAGGGAGAATCATGAACAGATCAAAGCAAAAACATAACACGGGATCTTGTACCGATGCTCTAGTTGCTCTGAAGTGTCAAGTTCTGAAAGTTCTCCTGGAAGTTACAGTGAAACATTTCTGTCTATCACTTCTCTGTTTCAAGGATTTCCAAAGAATGTACCCCTGCATTCCAAAAACTCAGTCTTTTGTTCTGTATTGCTTAATTTCTTGGAACATTTTTGGTAAGTCTCTCATATAGTAAGACTGAGGAAATGAGCAGATGAAAAACAAAATCTGTTTCTAAAGGGCTTAAACACAAAATTATTCTTGGGACCATGGAGGTGACAAAGACTAGTTTTTTTGACAGAATCTGTAAAATGTTAGTTGCAAAACAATTCTAGTAATTTTAGTGGCATAATAAATGGTCCAGGCATGGTATTTTCTCTGTCTCTTTATTTTTTTTTGTTTTGTTTTTAACTACCAAGATCCCCTATAAGGCAGTAGATACACACACAAGGAGATAAACTTGTCTGCCTAAGACCCTTGCCAGGCATTGTATTCAGATGCCTCTTCCCTCTACAATAATGAACTGTTTCATAATTTTTCGCAGATTTGCAATTCATTTAAGATAGAAATTCCTGTTGAAAATGGGAACCTGAGACACATACAGGTAAAACCTGTAAAAGGTATTTAGAAGCTTAAATCCCCTTGAAATGAGTTATTTCATTGTGTAATCTTTCTGTTGATCTGTGATTGGCAGAAACAGGAGATGAATTCAAATGTTAGGAGTTATTAATAACTATTGGCTCCAGCATCTTCCCATAAACTTGAGAAAAATAAACTGTTCAGTGCTCAGATGAGCTAACCTTTCCCACTTGCAAAGGACATATTAGGCCGCTGTACAAAGGATGTGCTAAGAAACAACAGGAAAGGATTAGAAAAAGATAAACAGGTAGAATGCAATGCCAACTGCTCCTTTTCTGAAGTATAGCAATAAACTTGTGAGCATCCCTCTCCGATTTTCTGCTGAGAATCAGCTAGGACATCTGGTTACTTGCCCTCATGTGAGAACATCTTACTCGCAACTAAAGGGTGTTAAGCTCTGGGGTATTGTCGTGTCACATCATGGGACCTCAGCCCATCCTATATAGCTGCTCCTCCTCTACTGACCCCTCTAGCCAATTCCCCAATCCTCCACTCTTTCTGCTCTTCAGGAGATGTAGAGCAAAGAGTAAGGACAGCCATATCAAAGGGTAACACTTTGCAAATACTTTGTCATTTCAAAATGGTAAAGTATTTTACAAATACTTTCCTTTCTTTTACACTCTGATTTTTGCACTCAAAAGTTGCAAATTATTGCCCCGAATTAAGACGACTCCAGCACCACTTAGAAGTAGTTACTTGACTCTAATTTTTATACTTCATAAAACTGCCCTACTTTAGACTATGCTTATATTTATTACAGAAATGCTCCAAATATTGTAACACAAACATAAATCAGACATGTAAGGCCTATCTATTATTGTTATTCATGTTCACTCCTCTTGACAAGACATCACTGGACACTTTCCCCACTCCAGGCATTGGAAGACCAAACACTACATTAGGTTTTTCATCTGAAACATGCCTCTCATGAAAGTAAAGACAACAGACAGGAGAGCAAAATGTGAGCAACATATACCCCTGCAAGTGTAAAAATCTTGTTCTGCTGACTGGTAGATTTTATTTTTCTGCTAAGTAAAAAATCAATTAACTCTTCCATTATGTTGAAGAAATATATCTTTACGTCATTGTCAAAATCAATTACTTGTAAACACTTGATCGTGAATCCTATAGCAGGGTTTGTAAGGAAAACAGGAATTTTTACTATCTAAAATTTCTAAGGCACCTTGAGAACTGTGTTTTCCATTCTTGGTCTTTTGTCATAAGTACAAGCACAGCTTTATCGTAAACAATGTAATAGGGATGAAAAAGAAACAAGAGTCTTGCAAATTAATCCAACCGTGTATTGTTAAGAAGAAACAATGGAGGCTTAACTGGACTTGGATTTAATCCTCACTAGTATCTTATTTGGTTTGGATGCAGTAAGAAGCAGGAGCAAGGGGAGAGTGTTGGGAAGATTCTTATAATTATTCTCCTTAGAGATGGAAAAGTTCTGTTTTGAAGGTGGATATTTTGAGCTTCAGTAGACAGCATATAACAAAGCCTGCTTTTCAGAGTTAGATGAAAGATGCTAACAGTAATTCCACTCTTTTGCATGGCATGCTAAAATCTTTGTATTTCTCTGAAATTTCAAATACATTATGTTAATCCATTTTAGGGAGGCTTATATTTCTCTGTTTAAAAGCTAACACAGGATACTTTTTCTACTTTTCTTTCATTACCTTAACAATTTGAGAAACAGGGGAAAAATAATGGCAGCAAATACCATCCATGAAAGCTCAAATGACCAGGAAATGCAGGGGTTTTTCCAATCACATTCAGGCTTGTGGAAGTGAGCGTAAATCTATTTATTTCTATATAATCACCACCAAACATGCCACACTTATAAAATTCAGAGCCTTATTTTGAGACTCCTTAGGCCCAAGTAATTTTTAACAGCCTAGTATCAGTTTGAGAAACCTTGGCCTGAAACAGTATTAGCTATTTAATCCTACAACCATCTCTGAGAGATGAATGGTCATGTGCAAGGTCTTCTGGCTTTAAGGAGGGGGAAAGTAGAGACAGAATATAAAACAACATGCTCATGGGCAGGTGGCAATTCAGAGTACCAGACCACAACCCTTGTCCTGTGGATTTGACTTTGAGCTGTGGATTTGACTCCCAGCTAAGAGAGTTCCTGGTCTTGCTTCATCATGTCACTTGTAAACTCAAGCAGTATGGGTTGGGAACAGGAACCACATCAATGAACCATACTGCAAAAGAATTAGAGGAGCTTATTTTAGCCCCTCTCTGAGTTGCAACTGGTTTACAACTGAGAAAACAAATGTGTGCATGTGAGGGCAAGAAGGACAATGTGTGAAGAACGAGCTGGGATCAGAGGTGACAGAAGGGAGCAGTTTAGATCAACATAACTTCCAAACTAAAGGTCTGAGCTGGCAGAGCCCGGAAGAGAGCATATGACTTCCTAACATTTATTCCCAGAGGCTTGGGTGATACAGGTAATTTCTTATTTCTTCCAGTTTACCACCTGAGTTTCCTACTCAGTTCTTAAGATCACCCTCAAACATTAAAATTTCTCTTCTAGCTTTTCTGTACAAAATTTTTCTCATTTTCGCCAATAACATCCAAAGGAAGTCTAAAAAAGGTGACACAGAGCTCAAGAAAAAATAGTTATATAGAGAGAATAGAAAACCTGCCCTTTTATGTGACAATTTACGTGTAGAAAATAGTACACAGTGTTCATCACCCACAATTTGAATGAGGTCTCCAGAGTTTTTGAACCAACCAAGTAAACAGGGGTCTTGACCAAATCTGGGCTGAATTTGAAGTGATCTCACTGCCTTGCCATGGGCTTCACACAAAGTTTACACATTTCGGTATGGTCTGGATAGATGCTATGAAATTAGAAGTAAGTGGTATGAACAGATGGACTTTATTTTGTTTGTAAGTTACAAAATATCTTAATGCATTAAAGTTACGAATGGTCCAAAGTGCATGCCATCCCACGAGCCTCAAACTCAGGTTTTTACGAAAGAAATGGTGCAACACTAATTACTATGATATTTGGATGGCCAGTTTTCTCATGATACAAAACACAAAAGTACCATCCAAAATTATCAATTAAGTGTGTGGCATTGCTTAGGGTAGTCTTCCATATTTATACAGTGATAATAACAAAAAGGCCTCTGTTTACCAGTAGTTATAAGGGTTACCATGAGTCTTTTTTAACTGAATAAATGTGAGATGATGACACACGAGATACACACACCTAGTAAGTGCCATACCTAGACTGAACAGACCAGCACTGCCTGGGCAAGAACTTGGCTAGATGATACAGCAGGCAGAGTGGTATAATAATGTTTTCATTTTTCTAATAGTTTCAAATGCAGACAATGAAATAATCCATCAAATGCATACCAAGGGGGGACACAGAACAACTATCTTCAGATGGGACACGTCTGCTATAACCACAACTTAACACAGCCTAGGTAATTAAAACACGATATGATCCTAGGACAGGGACAACAATTGTTCAACTGCTGAACTTCACTCATTGTCTTAATTAATCCCACAACTGAACAGGAAGACAATGGTGACTACTTTCATGTTGGTTTGAATCCATCTGTTTTCACCTTTTTGGTTAAAAAGCTCCCAAACCCTAATACAAGATTAGACAGTCATCTGAATTTGGATGTCTAACACATTAGAAGTTCTACTGAAGAGCAACATCACTGCACTCTTCTTTCTGTTTTTCTCGATTTCATTTGGTCCAATAGCTGTTCAGCCTTCTTGGAGAGATATGAGCAATTAATTGTAGGATCTGAGAGAAATGAGGTGAGGATGCAACAGTGAGTGTAATGCCATGCCTGAGATTGCTCAGATTGAGCTATTTGCACACTGCAGACATGGAGCCACTGACATGAGCAAGACAAGCTGCAAGTCCTACCAAAGCAAAAAAAGACTCATGGAATCCTCTTGATTCTCCAGATAAACAAATTACTCTGCTTACTGGGACTGCCACGCCACAGTTGCCACGCTTTGCTGTTTCTGCGAGGGCAGCCACGGTTTTGGGGACTCCCTCTGAGCCTGTGTACTTTGGCAAATCCCTTAGTTTTCTTGAAGGGCTTTATGGGCTCAACAAGGGAGGCAGAGAAGGTACTTCAAACCTCAAAATGGCCTTCAAGTAAGAGCTGGGAAATTGGAGCAGCGACCCAAATCAACCACGTTCAGAGATTTGGGAAAGACAGCCACTCCTTCAACAACTGACAAGGAAAAAGCAGATGAGACCACAACAGTGAGAGGAAGGTGACCTGCAAATTTCTCATTCAAAAAGTCCTCCAGAATGCACTTAAGTTCTTTGAACTACACTCCTTTCATGGTCACAAAGACACTGCTGCACCTCAGTTTTCTATCACATTCCACAAGGTTTAAAAAAATTATTTCTATAGAAAGCTATTTATTTAATCCTTCTAATCTCTTCAAGTATATTTTCTGTGTTTGTTATTCAGTTCTGATCTTTAGATCTATGGGATTAAATTTGTATTATAGAAGAGCCTGGAGTGTTGCTTTTCAGTTGTATTTTATTGAAGGGGGAAAACCCCCCTAAGTTTAAATTACTGAAATAAATGTCAAATGACCCAAGCAGCAGTTCATCAAATTCACACCACTACAAGTCAGAGCAAGCTATGGACTTAGAAAGCATGAACTACAAGAACAATTACAACATAGATCCAGTGAAAACTCCAGAGTCCCTAAAGAATTGCACAGCTGTTTTAGGCAGCCTACATCTATCTTCCCTGGGTGCATGCTTTGATCATTTTCCCACAATGACATTTATTTCAGATTTTGTGAACCTCCTCCCTAATTCTTTGTTGCCTCACTCCATGAAAGCCTGGTTTCTCCTTGTGCTCTATGCAAAGTGGGTCTGGGGTGGCTATAAAAAGTCACTGAATTGAAACAAGTCTACTGCCCATGGGACATTCACTTTGTATAAGAGTATGCAACTCTGTAGTTCTCGGAGGCAAAAAAATAGTGGGTCTTGCTGGGTGGTTTTCTGCTCTACCCGTCCCCTGTTTTTTTTTAAAAATCAATTTATAATATGGTTCGTGGCCCAACCTCACAAATAGCTTTACTGCTGCAACTCAGGGAGCAGCATGGAAAAGCTGTGGCCTTGGTGGTTAAAGTACAGAGCAGAGGAAACTGGGATCTGCCGAGTTACACGAAATTCCTTTTTAAACTATGAGGACTAAAAATATAACTATCTTGACTTTAGCATGAGCATATTCTGTAGGTTCAGATTCAGATTGTATATATCATATTGACAAGAACTAAAAAAAATACCCAGTTCAAAAAAGCAGTTCCTTGTTATGGCAGAAGAACAATTTCTGTGTACAAAAGGTCAATTTTTATAAGGCTATGTGCACATAAGACTTATTTCAGTATCTGTCTGTGTGAAAGTTCAGGATAATCCATTGACAATGTGAGGGGAAAGATGCTTGGTGAAGTTTATTCTCAGCTGTTCTGCATTGGCAGTGGGCAAGTCCCCCTCGGCAAACCAATGAGATCCAAGGTCATGCATTTTACCCCATATTTTGGAGGTAATCAATTACCAGCCCGGCTGACACAAGGTAAGTCATTTAAATATGAAATACACCTTAGCTGACTCACTCTACTGTCTGATGTCACCAACCAACTAACACCTTGCTCACTCCCAAGTCCCACCAAGACCTTGTACCAGCTACCCTCACGTTCCTCTCTCTCATGGTTCGCTCCAATTAAGCATAGCTAAAGGGGAAAGAGGACATGGTGGGACTGGTGGTGATGTTCCCAGTCTCTTTTAAAGCAATAATTCAACAATCTGTAAATTTGTTTTTCATGTGAAAGAACCGGGTTCAACTCCTTCTCCATCAGAAGAGTTGGGAGACTGCACTTTCCCTGACACAGGGAAATGTTTTAACCCAGACCAGAAAGTTTGGGGTGCACGTCCCTCACTCCCCTCTGCTCGAGAGGGCTAGATATGAATCAGATAGATGAAGTAATTATTGCAATTATTAATAAAAATGACCAAATACTTCTAAACACAAATTACTGCAGTTCTAGAAACAAACACACAACTCTTGGCCTCACAATGAAATTATGTGACTTAAGGTTACCAGCTGTAACTGGAACAGTGGGTTCCACGGCATGCACTTGTTCAGCAATCACACTTCTTTTTTGCTGGAAGGGCTTAGATATTTGCTTTGAAGCTCAGCATGGAGCTAAGAGGAGCAGTTATCACTAACCACTGCATGGCCATGTACTCTTTTCTCATTTTCTCTAAATCCCCCTGACAAAATATTCCATTCTCTTGTAAGCTGCAGCAAGGTTTTGTGTGAAAGCATGCTACACTTTGAATACAGAGTAAGCAGTTAGGTTACTGTGTCAGTGTTTGCTTCTCATGAGGCAGCTCTTACTGCGTTTTCAGAGTTTACTTCATCTATTTTCAAAAGCTTAATAACTATGGTAACAAGTTTTGTTTTGTTTCGTTTTGTTTTTATATAAAAAAGATGCCAACAGTAAGCAACAAAGCAGCACGTAGTGTCCTAAATAGGAACCTCTGAACTATACAAAGTTTAGCTATTCAGTTTCGCTTGCTCTCCATCATAGGCTCTGTGAGGGGCACTATTCATCAGCAATGTTTTCATTTAGGACTCTGAATGTGTGTTAAAATTATCCCTGGCAGCTTGACTGGAAGAAGAGGCCTTTTAAAAACTGCACTAACAGATTAGATACTCAGTAAATGCGTGTGTGTTTTGACAATTGTAAAGCTGCTTGATGTAACTTCAAAACTAGCAGTCCTTCAAGAACTTGAAGGAGTCCTCTTTTTTTTTTCCCTTAAAAAGTACAAGGATCTTTGGCAGCAATTATTAAAATCACAGAGCCTCAAGACACAGTAAAACAGCCCTGTTCTTCTTAAAATCCAGTCATTCTAGACAGCATAGAACAAAACCCATCCTCATCAACAGTAAGGATAGGTGAGGAACAGTTCAGAAGCGGGAGAGAGCAGGAACACCTTTCAGCTGGATTTAAATCTCCCATTCAGTCTGAAAGCCCAACCAGTACTAATAGCCCCTCCAAGAACAAAGTAAGGCAGGCAGAGGACACCTTGCAAATGTCCAAAACGAGCAGCTCCACTGCAGTGCAGGCTGAATATGGACGGTCTCTCAGATGCGTCGCAGCTCGCAGACAACCTGAAAGTCCAGAAACGATACCTGCAGAGATGGGCAGTGTGAGAAAGACAAAAATATTTGCCTCCATGAAAAATACAGTGTTTCCTAGCCCACCTGCCACTTAGAAAGAGATGCAGGGAGCTGCTACTGCTATCTTGGTTGCCCAGGAGGAAGAGAGAGAAATAACAGGACATGGAGATTAGGAACCATCCTGGAAAATCATGAAGACCGTATTTTATGGTCATACAAGAGTATTAAATCATTGTGTGCAGAGCCATAAGTTAATTTGGGTGACAACCCATCTGCTGCACTCCCCCCCTTCCTCCTGAAACACCTCTCAGCCTCAAAAAGCCATACCTTTCAAAAAGGGATCTACATTGTCTTCTGGCTCCTGTGTTCTTGACAGCCCTATTTTCTTGGCTGGTGACAAGTGCACCTGGGCACATGCAGGGCCATGCCAGCAGGAAGCTTCTCTGATACCTTCTCTTAGAGCTGCACAAGTCCCTGAGGAACAGTGAAGGTAGATTCATATTGACAGCAGTTCAAAAGAAGTTGGGAAGGGGATGGGGAACTACGGCCTCCAATAATGCCACTGCAAGCACATGAGAGGCCATCATAGAATCTGTCTTTTTATGAAATGCACATAGATCCTTAAGGAGAACAAGCTGAGACTTCTTGATGCATTCATCACAACAATTTCCTAAACAGACTTGTGTGGATTCACATGCAGGGAAGGAATGGTGGAAGAGATGCAAAACTCACAAACCTGGAAGCATGTGGAAGTGGTGCAAGTGGAGGGAGAAACATGGATGTGTGGAGGGTGTTGCTTGATCTTCAAACACCACTGACTTGCTGTTTATCCTCCAGTGCTATTTATCCAGTGAAGCTCTCTCTGGCAACCAGTAATGCTATGGCAAAATGAGATGCAGTAGAACATGATATCTTTTAGAGAATTTTTTTTAAAAGGTATTGAAAAAGCAATTGTAGCTCACAGACAAATTGTTCAGTCTTTTTTTTTTTTTTGTGAGACTGAGACATGGAGTGGTTTAGCTGAATTAGGGCTGTGGGGTTTGCCCTTCAATGTTCCTCTGAAAAATTCTTATCGAGAACTGAACCTTACCATTTGTACTGGCCCAGTTCCTTCTGCTTTTCAGAAAGCAGTGATTGCACACAGCTTGTTTTACTTAGTTTCAGCTCTCCCCCTGGGAACCAATACTTCTCTTTTCAGTGAACAGAGCTGAAGCTGAGAAAATGAAGCCTATTGTTACTTGAGCTCAAGAGACAAAAGATGTTTGGAAGTTTTATACATTTGGCTTAGAAGACAAGAATCTTTCCTATACTCACCATCCACTGGGACCAGCTGAGCTACAGGCTTATGTTTTGATAATATGGAAAAATATTCTTTCACAACTGCAAGGGCACCACCCTTCTCCAAACACCTCTGTCCATTGAGCAGAGCTCTTTGGCAGCTCCCTCGGTGCAATTACAGCCCATCTCAGGCACTGAATATACCATGAGTCCTGGATTTCCCCTAGATGTTCAATTCAGACTGAGCATAAATGAGCCATAACTACATCTCATATGGGAAATAAGGCTTCTAACAAGCAGAGCAGAGAGGATCTGAAACAGTCATGCCACTGGGAGGACAGAATGCAAAAGGTTTAATTCTTTTTAAGGAAGAGCTTGATTTAGCATTCCCTAGCATTAGAGGTAATAGCTGCCCACACAACCATGAGGTTACTGCTCATGGCATCACTTTTAGTCCCACAGTATAGTAAAGAATTTGCACAAAGCTAGTAACCCACTAGGCTAATGCACTGTACATTAAGCTAACTAGCACAGCTGTATCTCCATTTCTTAACCAGCTTTGCACATACTAGAGATTTGGAATATATAAATCTTCTTTATCCAGTGGAAAGACACCTGCATCTCACAGACTGCAAGACTCCTCAAGACATGCTAACAAGTTTGTCTTCTGTTTGCCAGAGAGGCATCATATAGCTTTTGCTGCGAACATTTTTCTTTGTATAAGCTAAGCTACCATGAAGCTGCAGGACACCTTCTTCTTCCCTTCCACTTAAAAAGGCATCAGCTGAGCCTTCTCTCTTTGTAGTCCCTGCTCCCCTCACTTCTCATTTGTATACAGCTGATTATGATCCTGTGAGACTTATGGCCAGTGAAGGGCAGTATGGGTTAACCATCTTCAGAGACCAGGTCTTGCTATACTTCATCTAAATGCAGGTTTGAGGTGGCCTGAATCCTGCTAAGTGTCCAGTTCCTCTTTTCCACAACCCTTTTCTGCTTGGGAAACTCCCATAAGGAGTTTCCCAAGAAAATGCGCAGTCAGACCAAAGGTATTTTTCATTACTGACCTAGATCTTGTGCAAGAAATTCTCTAATCAGAAGGTGGTTTAAAATATGAGATTGGGTTTAAAGTATTCTTGGTGCTTGATACTTATCTTTCTGGCTTGGTGTGAACCTACTACACAAATAAACGATATTAGCAAAACCTAAAGGTGTCTTGAGTGCATTTGGACATAAAGTGTTAAAGGCTTAACTGTTTCCCACATTACTGCAAGTCATTCACCACTCACATTAGCTTCCTACAGAGAATACCTAGCATTTGTGATCCACCTCTCTAGAGATGGACCTAACGTGGCCTTCCACCAAAGGTTTCAGGTGCTGTATTCTACCTCATAAATACTCAATAAGTTTGGTACACAATAATGTTTAGGAAGTTCATGCATCATAGCTAAACCGAAAGAATACACACCTTTATTAGCTCTAAAAATGGCACAGAAATAATGATCACACCAACACAAGCAAAATGTTGAAAATAGGCCCTAATATGACACTTCTACTGCAGGAAGGCATAGTTTTGAAAGCTTTTTACAATTGTAAGGAATTAAATTTTTCAAAATGCTGCTCAGAAAATACATACTGTCAAGAAATTCCTACCTTATAGATTTTAAAAACATTTATCTGCACATGGTGAAGTTTGGATTTCTGACAGCTCATATATCAGGCGATTCAAAGCTTTAGAGGTCTGCCTTGTAAGAATTGTTTTTGTTCCCTTTTTTGGCTTTATTATTTGGCTTCTGATTTGAGATCTGTGATTTTAAACAAGGCTTTCTTTCAAAACAAGACATTTTTTCTGCTGGAATTCAAACAACGGTCCTACAGCGCTTCGTGAATTATTGCTCTAGACAAATGTCAAAAATTTATAGCAACTCAAAACAAAATAGTGTCACTGTCTTCAGTTCAGGCTTACAAGCAATAAACTCCAAGACACTTATGTTAAGAGCCTGATTGTGTATTTTATATGGAATAGCAGAAATATTTATGAACCAGAACTCTAGAATACAGCATCAAAGTGTACTTCTGTTGTTTTTTATACAGATGAGAAAAATGGGCAAGTGTGGATGAGAGCATTAAATTTATTTGCTACGAAGAATTCAGCAAAACTGAAATAATTATGTTTTAGAGATTTTAAATTAAATGTCTTTAAAACACATATATGGGTTTTTTTGTAAAAAAAGTAAAATGTTTAGGTTTTTGAAAGGAAAGTCCTTCCCAAGGAACCAAAACATAAATTTTTAGCAAAACGATTACTCACTAAAATTTTGGTTTCATCTTTTTTTTTTTTCTCTTCACTTATTTTGGGAGAATGACCTCCCTGAGAAAAGTCAAACTGTAGTATTTGGTGGTTTGCATTATTATTCCACGTGTCCTATAGCTTCAAGAGAGTATAAGCTATAGGATTAAAGTTATGTCACTGGACAAGCACATTTCCCCTGAAACCATTGAGATTTGGGTTGAAATTCAAGAAAATGTTTTCCAGTATATGAATCAGAGCAGTGCACATGAGGAAATAAAAGCACTAACCTCACCCGTTGACTTCAGTGAGTGGCTCAGCATTTTTTAAAGTCTGGCTTCTGTTTTGTGGCCCAGAATTTTGATATCTAGTTTTAAACATCCAGGCTTTAATTTCCATGGCTATATAACATACATTTGCACATTAGATTTTTGTTGTGAAGGTTTTGTATAGCTTTATATACACATACAGAAAATGATATCTTCAGTGTGACCACAAAATATTGCAGAAATTGAAGTTATATCTACCTTTTTCAGACAATGTAACCTCTGAGCATCACCACTGAAGATAAAGCTCTTCACAGTGAATTTCAGTGTAGCTACAAGCACAGCTTGGTCTGCTCTCTCTTCAGGGGGCTGCAAAATGGCCCTGTGCGACATCTTCCCTGCAACACACTTGTAATTACTTTTTGGCCCTGATTTGGTCCTTTGAAACTAAGCAGATGGTCCTGCCACCCCACTGTCCCCTTCTTCATGAAAGACTGGTGTTGGCAAGTGAATCCTTTGTAGATGGAGCCTAAGAGAGGCACTCACAGTGACAGCTGTGGGACCAGCTAACCCTTGACTAATGGGGCATTTGTGATGGCTGTGGTTTCTAAAGACACTGACAGTCTTGGAACCACACTGACAGCCCTGGAGGGAGGTCTGGTATTTCACACACACTGTCCAGTACATAATTTTTGCATTTGGGGGTTATGCATGAATGCACATGAGCTGGGCTCTCCCCAGCCATCTTTTGAGCCTTCGTAGTGCCTGGCAGTGCAGGTGCATTCTCTCTCTATGCCTTAAAAAGAAACAAAACCAGAACACCAGGCTTGGAAGGCTAAAAGCAACAAAGCCACAGAGTTGAAAAGTGACTGTTAAATTAATGTTCTGGTATATTGTAATTTTGGGACAACAAAGTTTGTGAGCAGTATTTCTTTCTTCTTGTTGCCAGGTCTCTGAACTGCCGACCAAGAGCCAGGTCCTTCTGTCTGGCCACCTGTCACGAGGTGCTGCAGGCTGAGTGATGGCCTCAGAAGAACTTGTTCACCATCACTTGTTTTGCAGATTTGCCACATGGAGCTGGTTAGAGTTTGGTAGTCAGTGGCTTGCAAAAGAGCTGCTGACTGTCAGTAGCAGGAAAATGCATTTCTCATTATCAGACTCAGCAGGCAGGACAGAAAGCAGCTCTATCAAATTAGAAAATATTATTTTAACATAGGCAATATCTCAAAGAAGGACCTGTTCTTTAGGTTTTGTGTAAGGGCATTTTGACATGTGATGGAAACACAACCTGGAGGTCTCTCATCTATAAGCAACCTGTTGCCAAGCCTCATTTTCTGATCTCAGGGACCTAACATTTGACATCTACTAGATCATTTGTCTTTAGCATTATACTGAGATAATGGCCTTGTTCTAATGGGGAACCTGATCTCTGAAACTCTGCCCATCTATAGACACTCATCTTGACCCGGTTTGTACAGTCAACACAGCATGGCTGTGCACAGTGAGCAAATAAAACTTCATATGTTCCAAATACTATTTATATGGAGACTAAATCAGGCCTGTCTCATCTGTCACCTGACAGCCACTTGGCTCAGGATCTTAGTCAAGTGAGTTCTCCTAATTTGTCAGACACCAAATCACCAAAATAATCTCTTTCTTAACAGAACTAAGCTTAAACTAAAAGTAATTTCCAAGTTATTCTTCAATATCTGTTATTTATCAAATGCTTTCCTATTGGTTGACTTTTTCTACATGGCTTTCTGCTGCCCACCCACAACTCTTGGTACTTCTAAAATTAGCATCCTCTGTGCTTCTCTAGAATAATGAGTAAGTTTTCAGAACAAGTGTTCAGTTAATCATCTTTCCAGTGTTATTCTTTTTGTTTCTATCCTTCCATACAGATCATTATGCAGCCTATACAACTACTATGTAACTTTCAGGGGAGTAGGAGTAGGGAACTGAAGGGTTTTACTAAGATTTACTGGAAAATAAGAGACAATTTTTTTGCTTATGAGATGCAATTTTCTTGCAATTAGAATAAAGCCCTAGTTTTGTGATATTCAGGGGTCCTTCTCTAAAAGCTCTGAAAACTACAGTTATCCAGACTGTCCTGAAATCTTAATTATCTTCTAGGCTGATAGGGATGAGAAGTGTATGCTGAGTGATTTGTTTTTGTGGTCTTTGAGCCACATACACATATAGCTTCCCTCTACCCAAACCAGAGAAGAGCTTTTGTAAGGTTTTTAGGTTTGAACAGACCTTTCTGAAATCAGACTTCAGCTCTGAACTTGTTCAGACAGTCCTATTGTCTTGACACCTCTTCCCAGGCTTGTCACATCCTCTCTTTTTCGTGAAGGAAAATTGATATGAGTAATTAAGTGTTTATAACAAAGAATTCAGAACATAGCTCCCTAAAGAGGCACCTGCTCATCACTCACAAGAAGGACGGATTACCTGACACACAAAAAGACTGCTCTGCTAACCTTTATTCTACCAGTTTTGCATGTGAGCTGGTACCTCAAGGGGGCATGCAGAACCTCTTGAACCTGACCTACATCCAACCCGTGTCACTCCAGATTTCACTCTTGGTGGGAAGTGAAACAAACAAACAAATAAAAAAAGCACAGTGCTGCCATCTGCTTCATTTTATTTGGAAAAAATATGAATTAAGGTTGACAAAAAGCCAAAAAGTTGCTCAACCCATTGTTAAAAAAACAAATAAAGTACATACATGGATGTTTGCTGGAAGGGACAGGAGATCAATGTACATGGGAGCCAGGAAAGGATTTGGAAGAGCAGATGAGAGAAGAAAAGTACCCCATGGCTGACATGATCAAGTCAGCAGTACAAATTATGAGAGCTAAGGTATTTCTTGAATATTCACATCCTGTGTAACAAGGCCACTGATGTTCCTGGATGAACAAGGGCCATGGCTCAGTAGGTTGGAGCACAGCAGGGGCCAGATGCCTAGGCCAGGAAAACTGCTCACTTTGGTCTACCCGAAAAAGAAGATGTGCCATCACTTGCATTTGCAGTAGCAGACACTAAGACATCAATAGTATTTCACTTGGGAATAGCTTAGATGAAAGGGCTGGGTCAAGGGGATAGGAAGTGGAAATGGTAGGTGACAGAGAAGGAGAGAGATACACCTCTCATTTGTTTCTGTAACTCTGGAATAAAACAGCTAAGACTTTTAGATACAGCTCAGGACTGTGATTCCTCCTGGTAAGTTACAGGTGACACACACTGAGTGCTTTAAAATACAACTACAATCTCCATTTAATGTCAAAGGATAAGGGATAGAGAGGGAGAAGCAGATAAAGCAGTGCAATTTCTAACTGTAGTAGTGTCTTAGCCACATAAACTTATTTTCAAATATTCAATTTGACCATTTCCCTGTGGCCAGAAGTTTGCTGAGAGCTACCGCTGCCACCACCTTTGTTCCATAGCACGGCAAGGAGGCATACTGGAGCTCCTTCACAGGCACCCAGGGCTATTTGCTCATATGTGGCCAGGTGAGACAACAGGGCTCTCCCATCTGGCACAGAAACATGGCCCAGCCACATCTTATCTTATCTAAACTGTGCTTCCTTATAAGCACAGCTGTCTTCTGACTAATATGATGGGTACAAGCCAACCAGTCAATGCAGCCAGCAAGTTATCACTGGCTACTGTTGGCTGCAGGGAAAGGGCAGCAGTAGGCTTCAATATACTAGATGAGTGCTACAATTTTGTTATGTCTGGGTTTTCAGAGAATTGTTACTGAAATACGTAACTCTTCCACTACTCCAGTGGAAGAGTTTGCTGAACGGTCTGTTTCAGAAGGCAAACACTGTGGGATAACTTCATGTCACTGTTAATGAAGTTTACTCTTAAGGAGCAGAGCTCTGAGGTAGCAAGCCCAAGTTGCAATGGCAGCTGTACTCCTCAAGACCCCAGGGGAAATACTGTCTCTGCCAGCTCTTCCTTGGCTTCAGAGGCCTCACTTTACTAGCAGAAAATCACATCTGCTTTGCCAGTTTCCAGAGTCGGTTATTTTTCTCTACTGCACATACAGTCGTATCCTCCGTGACACAAAAACACAGGTGAAAGTTAGCTTCTGTTTTCCATGTCCTTTATTGATTGTGGATACATGTAATGGAAAAATAAGCACTGCCCATGGGAGCACTGACTGAACCCCACAACGGAGTCTTGCCGGCATACACATGTGAACTGCAGGTTGGCTCACACTGAGGGCTGCTTGCAGCAATTCCTTCCGTCGTATTGTTTACAGGTCTGTTTGTGCATTTTGCGTGACAGGTTGCGTTAGCAACTACTGCTTAGGATTCTCAACATGTGTCTGATTTAAGGAGACAGATGTCAGTGCAAAAGAAGCCAGAATTGGCAGCAGAAACTACTGATACTACTTGCACTTACTGACAGCGAGACCCACTGCTGCTTCTTCTGCTGCACAGAAGAAAATTCACACAGGTAAATCCAAGAACAATCAAAGAACAAGGAGAAACTGAATTTTCTTCTGCACTGATCAGGAACTATTGTCCAAAACTAAAACTTCTCACTTCCTATATCCCCCTCACCCCAACTATAATAGATGTTTTATGACAATGCTTAGAACTTGTCCAGATTCAAGTGCTACATGAAGTCTTAGACCAATTTATAATATTCCCATATAGTTCTTTATTAGGGGTCTTGCACTGAAATGCTTGTGCTCCCTCGCTTCTCATTTATTCCTTACTTCAAAACTTCTTAATTACAAAATTATTAAAATCTGAAGATTTGAATTTTGCTGCATTTGAAAATAAGGAAAAAATAATTATGTATCAAGTAATGCAAGATTGGTCCTCAGACTCTTGGCCACTGAAGAAGTACATGGTATTCATTCTGGCATTGAGTCTTAAGTATTTTACATTGTTCTGGGTTTGGCGTAAGCAGCTCTCTCAGAAAACCTAGTGGGAAGAGACAATGGAGGTAGTCAGCATAAGATGCTGTTGATGAAACCAGCATTAACAGTGGAGTTTGTGAAGCTGAAAAGCAAAACTGTGCACTGCCAGCTTGGTCCCATCGACCTCAAACCCATCGGAGATAAAAATGTCTGCAGAAGGGGACTTCTCTATAGCTTGAACCTCTGATCTGTTCCTGCTATAGGTATCCCTCAGAGCCATTTTCACCAGACATGGCTCCCATACACTGTCACTGCAAAGAAATACATCTCCCAGGTGGCTAACATGAAGATGGAGATTACAATTTCTTTCCTATACATCCACACAATTCTGGTGACAAAGGCAACCACGATCAGAAGAGGCAGACTATCATTAAAACTTAGTATGAAAACAGACAGAACTAATTGTTACTACTTTAGCTGATGCTTTAGAAAAATTAGACCCACCAAAGAATTTCTTCTTCCAGAGTGGAAAGCTGAGAAGTCTCTTGGGTGATCTTTTTTTGCCCCCTCAAACAAAGGTCAGAATTTAAAACCCAAAGCCATGATTTGCTTACATTTAATGTAAAGACCTTTCTGAGATTTTTAGAGAACTCTGTCTTACAGTTCTCTCCTTTACAGTGACAAATTTAACAATTCCCAGGATTATGAAAACAGAAGGAATTTGCTGAGTTGTGTCATATCCAAATGATAATGGAATCATTTCAATTCAAAGGAGTCAATTTTTCCATTTTAGCGTCTTCTTTAGGACACCCCACCCTTTTCTACAGACTTGCCAAAATCTCATTCCTTCCATCTGAGCTGCTCTAAGAAAAAAATTGGAAGTAACTATTTTCCTCTGTAAAAGCTGACTCGGGAGAAAACAATATCCTTTTGAACACAGTATACAGCATGCTATCTTATCAGGAGCTGGACAAAAATGTCTTGGAGGCACTTTCTTTGCTCAGTACAGTTACAGGGAGCTTGAAGACTGCTCAGTCACTGGCAGGCTGTTTCTTTTCAGAAGGATTTTGCGATCTGCCTTCTGTTTGATCCCACACTACTTAATATGTGGACATTTCTGCATGTCCAGCCAACACACCTAGACATAGAAGGCTCTGTCTCTAGGAACTGTCATGGTGAATTTTATTCCAGTGTTGCAACAACACAATAAAGAAAGCAGGGCCCATTCTGAAAGTACTCTTAAAACTGCCATTCACCCTGGTTTCTTCTTTAGAAACCTGTCTGGCTACTAAGCCCCAGATCTGTTCCTTTCAGGGAAGCTGAGGTCACCACTACAAGATTTAATACACACATTTGGAAGAAGTCATTGCCTTGTCAATCCATATAACCAGATCTTTGGAAACAGATTTTAGTTGTGTTGCCTTTTCCTCCCCTTCTCTCTTCTGCAAGCCCTGTAGAAGCAACATGTGCAGTGCCTGTCTATGAACACTTGGGAGCCTGAGCCACAGCGCCTCCATTCCTGTTTTCTTCTCCAAAAAAGGTTTCAAGATGTGGAGCCTGACTGTGCAGAACTATTTTTCCACATACTGCCATAAGAGTCTTTACTGCCTTTCCAAGGACAAAGTTGATGGTGGCCATCTAAAACATGTTAAAAAAATTAGCACATCTGATATCTGTCACTGTAGAAACTGGTACCCGAAAAAATAACATGCTTCTCAGATGTACAAAGCAGTGCACACCTGCTTTCAGCATCAGCTGAAGCCTTGGGGCACAGGGGCCTCAGAAAATTAGGGCATTTATGGGGACTCAGAGGGCAGCAAAAAATATTTGCAAATAGCAGCCAAGACTCCAACACTTAGTATGGGCAATGTTGAGGTTTGTTCAGCTTTCTATAAACATTACAAGTGCTACAAAATGTCTAGAAGGGCTTTTTGCTTGGTTTATTTTCAGAAAGAGGGAGAAAGAAAGAAAGAAGGAGGAGTAGTGAAGACCATGGATATTTGTTAGCACTTGTTTTCAGCTACTAACTGAACCAATTTCAGTAAAATTCCCTGTTATCTCAGAACAAGTGAGACTAGAGATATTGGCCACTCACACAATTTGTCAGGACCCAACTTAAAAATGGCAAGTGTTTAACTAAGCCTCGTATTAAAGCTGCTTTAAATGTATATTCTGCTATTTGTAAATGCTTGGTTACCTAAAAAATATGTACCATTCTGAAATCGACACTTACTTATGCAAATTCCTTGATAGGCAAAGAGAGATTAATATTTCTATGCAAGAGATTTGTACTGTGGTGTGCAGTCACTGCATTACAGGTTTCTTGAGCCCTCACCGACATAAATACACAAACATTTTATAATGCTACAACCAAGCAACAACCTACGTAAGAAAAATAGGAACATGGGTTAGTTGCAATTTTGGCATATTTGCTCTTGAATCTCCATTTCCATGAACGCCTGTAAAACAGACTAATAAGACCTTAAATTTGCCAGGCTGTCTCTATGATTCAGATAGATCATAGCTGCCGCCTGCACCCCCCTCCTATGCTGCAGTTTGGCTACCATCTTTGTCCCCGGGAAAAAACTGGTCACACAGATTCCTGTTGGGAGTGATGGTCATCTGTTCCTCTCCTCCCAGCTACTGAAATCTCCTCCTAGTTCCAAAGCCATGTCAAATTCAGGCTGCCCTTCATGGTCTGCAATTTTGTGATTTGCATATCATGTAGGTTCTCTTCACACACGAATGACCTTCATTTTACATTCAGCAAAATTCATAGGCTAAAACCTTGCCCTTTTCCTCCACAAAGGGGCAAAGCAGATCTGAGCACTCAGCAACTGGGACAAGTGGAAGAAGGGGGTGAGGGAGAATGAAAGAGGAAAGGCTTTACCATTCTCCTCTCGTGTTGAGGTATCTGCCTGATGTAGGGAAGTGTCCAGCCACAGGAAAAATTAGGAGAGACTGTTAATGGATTTTTTTCTGTTGTTGCAAATTTTGTGTACAATTTAACTAATGCATAAAGCAAGACCCACTACAGAAAGTACTCTTAAAACTGCCATTAGGCCTTGCACCTTCACAAGAAACATGTCTGGCTACTAAGCCTCAGGCCTCTTCCCTTCAGGGAATAATGCACATTTTTGGAAGAAGGCATTTTCTTGGGCATAATCTCATGACTGTGGTTATCTGGTCTTGTTAGTTCACTGGGAACCAAGTGTGTTCCAAATGGACATTAAATTTTTTGTTTTCCTTTTCAATATAATAGGTGACTATTTTATTAGCACAGCCGAAAGGCAGAACAGGATGTTTAACAGCCTGGTACCTTCCCTCAGGATTTGCCTAGCTGATGATGTGCCCACTTTGACAAGCCCTGTTCTGCCAGCTCACCCCTACCATCTCCAACTACCCTGCTCACAGGCCTTTCCAAGCCTGAAGTGCCAATATAAACACCGGGGTGTGTACTTGGTTTACTTCTCCTCGTGTTTGGAAGAGGAAAAAACATCATGCCATGGACTAGACACAAGCCAAAATTAATTGTTTTTTCAGCTCTTTGTTTGTTTTTAATCAAAATGGGTTTTCATTTCAGGAAAGCATCTGGAAACATTGTTTCCAAAGAAATTGCTTTTAGACTAAACTTTGAATGACAAGCTTCTGAATGAAGTGAGCTTTTCTAGCAATTTATAAGCAAACTGCCAGCAGATAGTAAAATATATTGTTCAGCTATAATTAGAACAACACAGAATTACACAATAAAGTTGGAGGTCTTAGGGCTATACCTTACTTTAGTTTGGAAGGACTTTCTTTCAGAAAAAAACTGTTTGAGTGTGAAGCTGAGTGAGGGAGTACTGCTAAAGCCATGCTACATTCAGAGTCTAAAAGTGTCTACACAGCCTTGCTAAACAGAAAATTCAACACAAAATGGAAAGGAGTTTGTAGTCTCTAGGGCCTATGTTAGTACTAGTGAGGTTAAACCAGACAGACAGATGCTACAGATATGAGCAGCAGTATCCAAAACCCCAAGGTTCAGTTGGACAATAGCCACAATCTGACCTGCCTAGCTATTCGTAAAATGCCATCAACTCAGTATGGGGATACCAATGTCATCATGATGCTAGAGGGCAATCAATTCAGCCTTTGGTAATCAACAGAGAGTGCCATTATACAAAATTCATAGACCAAAGCAAAATCCATAAGGTATAACAGGAACATAGTACTGATGTCACCATGCAGGTTAACCTAAGTCTTGTGTGTGGTAAGGCTCTGCATCTTTTCCAATCAAGACATTACTCATGACTGTTTTCTTTCCAAGTAGTTCATCTGTATGAACCACCTCTGACAAGTGTTTTTGCTTGCTCATTCTTTCTCTCCCACAAAAGGCTTTTGCTAACTGATTTTAAAAGAAAATGCCTTTCAGGGATCTCTAGTGCAGCGTTTTGGGGCTGCTGAGCCTAGTGGCTCGTTTGCCCCTTGGCATTTGCTTGGCTGGAGGCAGATGGCAGTGGGGCTCTCAGGCAGCCGGCAAGCAGATGACAGGCTCAGGGTGCTCTGGTTGCGCAGCAGCCAGGCTGAGCTCCTCGGAGTCAAGCCTCCTGTGGCATTTTGAGGTTTGCTCTAAATCTGGGAAGGAGGTAATCAGACTGTAGCTGGCTGTGCTGTGTCTTCAACCTTAGAAATTATTAATTCAGGAATAAGACCTTAATGCAGTCACTCCCAGCAACCTATCTAGTATCTAGTTCTTTTTTAAATACTCTGACATCAGATATCAACAGAATCTAATCTTGCACTAAAAAAAATATATACTTTTAATATTCAAAGAAGCTAAGAAATTCAAAGCTACCATCTGCAAATCAAGTTGTAAAAGGTACCAAGCCACGAATTGTATTTTGTGCTGGTTTATATCCCAAACTGTGTCAAATCACAAGACCTTTAGATATGCAAGAGCAGGGATGACCCCACTCTGGAGTGGCATGGGAGTTGGTTGCAACAGAGGGATTTTAAATTTAAGTTTCCCAGAAATTTGGGGATTGTGAAGATTACATGTTGCTTTGGAGTCGTCTTTCCCTTGTCTGAGGCGTTCAGACCAGTGTCCCAACCAGACACCACATGCTGCTTGTTCCCTGTGGTAGACCTTTCACACTTGGCAGTTCACAGAAAAAAACAGAATGTATTTGCTGGAACTTTACACATACATCAATTCTTGGCCAAACTTAAAGGAAAATCAAAACAGTCCTTTCAGGGATAAAATCTTAAACCATTGAAAAAGGGGAATTCTAATAAAATAGATGATTTAATCCATATCAGCAAATTGCCCATAGCTAGGCCATAAAACTGTCATGGCAAAAAGTCCAGTGTGAAGATTTTAGTCTCTGAGTCAAAAGCACTGATGTTTCACATCACCCTCAGAAGCACAATGCATAGCTCAGTCTGTGGCGATAGAAGGATCAGTCACTTCCAGGTGAGAATATAAAGCATCCTCAGCCTGTCCTCCACAGGGGAGAGGGAGAGGGAGACAGAGTCCACTCAGAAACAATGGCCAGGGAGGAATGCAGTCAAAGATACCCTGCTGTGAAAGTGGTTTGTTTGCTCAATAGTCTTGTGAAAGATGGCATACTATATAGCTGTTGGGATTTCATACTTGGTCTTCTACAGCCAGTGGGGATTTAACCTTTAGATCTTCAGCTGCTCCCTGGTACAGCAGTCTTTGTCCTCAGTAACCTCACCAGCCATGACACTCCTCATCCAACAAACATTTGGAAATTCCAGGCTGATTTCTCAAGACCTCCTAAAAAGTCACTGAAGCAATATCCCCGAGCCAGAGATAATCACAAATGCCTTCCTGCCTGCAGAAAGGAGTTTTTCAACTCAGTCACAACATAGTTCATGTAACTTGGCTACTGGTGGGAGCAACAGGAAGGGATAGTCAACTTATGTAGTGGTTTATTGTGGAAAGGAGGAGAAACTGTTGTAATCTATCCTAGAAAATTTACACTGCTCAAGAGGAGTCCTATGCATGAACAAAATCCTATTGGTAAGCTCTGGCATGTCATGCACTTTCACCTTGGTCAGACAGCAAAAAAGTGCAAGACTGGATCTTTCTGTCTGATAGGTGAGGTGCTAGCTAAGGAATGTGCTCAATTTGGCTCCCCTGGATTCACTGAGCACAGATGAATCCACACTGTAAATCTGACTCCATCCCAGCCAAGATGATTTAATTCCTTTAGAGCTTGCTGATATTTCTACTTTTTGTCTCCTGGAGAGTGTCACACTTTCAAGTTCCAGGCAGAAGGTTCCCCGAATCTCATCAATATTTCCACCTTTTTGCTGGTAAATTTAAACAACAGTATCTTCCCACGTGTCTTGGTGCAAGGAAAACTGAGTATTTGATTGCTCATCCTTCCAGCTCTGCTCTTACATAGCTGCACATGTGCAGTCATTGCGGATCCAAACACCATTTCAACACATACATGCTTCCCAGGTTCCAAAGCAATTCATAGTTGAGCTCAGGACAGGACTGTGAAAGCTTGCCAATGCTCAGGTAGAAGTCAAATACATTGAATAATGTTCCTTTGGGGTGCTTTGAATGGTTTTGATTAGAACTGCTAAGCTAAAAGGATCTTTCCTTTAACTTTTGTGCACTTCTACTTCCTCAGTAGAGATTCAGAATGGATTTTCCACATATAGATGCCTATGTTTGTATTGGAAAGTATCTTCTATGTGGCTAAGAGGCGCAGATGTAGCTGGCATTGTTTTCATTCTCCAAGCTGTTAAATACATCAGGCTCTAGACAAAAAAAAGATTGGTGCTTTGCAACCTGGGTGCAAAAATAATCAGATGTCCTATTCATAAGAAAGTCAAAGCAACATCCAAGTCTGAACTCATGCTGCAAATTATACTTGAGACTTCATGGTGTTGGGATCCCTATGATGAGTTCCTTACTGGTAGGCCAAGGGCTGACTGTAAAGTTCGTTTGTGCCAGGATTTATCAGCTCCCAAATAGCCTTGATGGCCATCTTGCAGAAACTAAATTGCACCAGGGGGAAAGTTGAGGAGATGAGGAAGGATGGCTGGTGTGGCAGAGAAGCTATGCAAGAAATCTCAAAACTATCAAATCCAGACAGCCAAAGTGGCATTGATTTAGGAAGGGAGATAAAGTACAATAATATTTGGTTCTAGGTAACATACATGTAAGGCCCACTAACTGTCCATCTCTCCATCCAGTCTAGAATTCAGCCGTCATTTTGGATGTAAAAAGAGATGTTTTCTACCATGCAAAAATATTTTGCCCAGTCCAGAATTCAGGAAATCTTGTCATATAACACTTAGGAGATGGATGTCAGCCTGACCTTTAGGAAGCTGAATTAACACAAGTCATATCACTCAGAGGTTTTTTAAAGCAAAATTAGCAGCATGGAATCCTGTGGAGTGACCTGCCAGGGCAGCACATGTTTGTTTTACAGTCTGACCTTCCGGCAAGAGAAATGTAAACAAATTCAGGCATTTTAACTGGCCTTAGCACTCAGCTTCTCTTATCCTGTGTCACTTCTCACAAGCTGAGTAAAATAATTTCATACACAATGAAAAACTGAAATTTTTCTTCCCTGTGACTTTTCCCCATAATATAAATCTACTATGTGCCTGAAAATCAATAGGGAGCAAAAGTTATTTGAAGTCAGATTCTATTTTTTTTTCTATTCAGGGCAAATTATTTATCAATCAGGAAAAAAAATAAAGGCCTATTAAGTGGGTTTCTCCTGAACTCGTTTTTACTATAATCACACACGGCATGCTAGAGAATTGCCAAAACTAGACAGATAAACAAATGCACAGAGCTTTCAGAAGACAGTGCAAAGCTGAGGCATAAAAAACAGAGAAGTCAGGGATACAATAACAACTCTCCCAGAAGAGGCTTAGTAATGAAGGTGATAGGATTAAAGAGAAGAGGATGAAGCTTGGTTTTTACCCTCTCTCTCCCCCAGACTTTCCCAGGGGAAGACTTTTGAAAGTTTGAACACATTCAGACCTAAGGGGATAGAATTAGGAATCTAATCTGGCATCCTGTTTCAGGGACTATCTATGATATATGGAGCTGACATGAGTGGCCTTACACATTACATCTTACAGTAATATTATTGCAGCTGTGAAGAATCCCAGTGTCTGTATTTCTGGCTGATTACAGATGGACATCATGCCCTGGATATAACCTTCTGGTATGGCATGTAGTAAATTATAAATCTACCATGACACTCAGGAACAGACTTTCAAATCAAGTGTTGGTTTTAATTGCTCAACACCCAATGATACTGATAGGAATATGGCAGTTAAAGCAGAATATAAAGTTCTGAAAACATGCCAGTCCTCAAGTACTTGCTGTGTCAAAATCATCCCATTATACTGAATCCATTACTGGCATGGATGACCAAAGCTAGTTAGGCCCACACACTTTACTGCAATTTAATCCAAGTGATGACTGCAGTCTAGTCCATAGGCTTTCCATATAAAACATATTCAAAAGATAGCTCTTATCTCTTCCTCTGACATGTCTAGCAGTAAAGCTAGACATGACAGATAAAAAATATGCATTTGTCTCACTAAAATATACCTAGATACAACTATAAGCTAGTTTCCTATACTGTGCAATTAGCTGGAAGAAAAGGGTCTTTATTTTTACTATTATTTTAGGACCTACTCTGGGCACCACATTTATCACACTATTTTAATGAGGCACTATTTTAATATTGCACTATTTTAAATGAGGCAGAGACATAATGTTAGCATAATTTTGGTGAACATTAACAACAATACCAAGAACTAGAAGTTACATGCTTTTTTTTCTCCACATTGTTAGCTAACAGATTGATTTTCTTCTCCTGCCTTGACTTCTTTCCATTAATAAATATTAACAATTTTGAGCCACTGGGAAAGTTGATTGAAAAAAAAATATCAGTATCCCTTAATGACTGCTTTGTTAGAATTGATAACCTCTCAGAGTGCAATTAAGCAAGCTTCAGACATGTAATGAATAACCAAGGAAGCTGAGAAGACTTTCTTTTCCACCCAGAGTGTTCAAACACACACAAACACACAGAGTAGAAAGCTCACTGCTTGTCTCTGTTGCCTTTCTCATCAACATAATTAAATGTTTCCCTCATTTGTCCCTGAGAAAGATTACTTTCTCAGGCAAAACCAGGGAAGAAGAAAAGCATGTCTGTACTTATATCTTTCATATGTCTGTCATGTGAGCAGCTTAAAAAGCACTACCTAGAAAGGTTTTGGGTTTTTTTCACTGCACTTCTGGCACCATCACTCTGGTGCATCATTTCCACTTATCCGCCAAAAGAGAAAGACACTGTGCTTGCACACTTCATGTGTCTGAAATGAAGGGATCCGCTGGGCAACCAGGATGAAGGACACTCATCACATCTATCCCACACTCTTCCTTTTCTCCCAGGAGAGGACAAATGATACAACTGAGTTTTTAGATTTGGAGATCTAATTTCATCACTCAGTATTAACTATGCAGAGCTGCTCCCTATTGTGTAATTCATCAATTACAACAATAGTTCACTGAATTACAATAATAGTTCTTGATCCTACTCTCCACCTCCCCCTTTTTTTTTTTTTTTGAAGCTAGAGAGTTTACCTATCAGCAATTTCAGGGGTTCATTATTATTCAAAGTGAAGTTTGGCACCTAAGATAGAAGGCTATTTTTCTTTTGGAATTAAATCTGGTTGACATTTACTTAGCTGTTTCTCAGATCTACAAATAAAACAAAAGAAGTAGCTTTGTTATTTCAGTCTGGTTGGATAATTTTCTCTAGGCCAGCTTGAATTAAAAAAACAAGCAGGAAGCCCATGTGCTGGGCTTTGCAAGTGAAAAGCCCTTTGAACGGTCAAAATGGTAGGCCAAATTCAGGAGTTATATGTCAAGTGGTTCAAGGTTTTCATGAGAGATAGATGTGAGAGTCTGAGGCTAAAATCCCAGATTTGCTTAAATCAAAACCAAAGATTCCCCATAATTTCTGCCCAAGATCATTTGAACCGACCAGCAGGAGGGAGGAGCTCATTTGAAAGTTAAGTTGGAAGGTGACAAACAACCCCAAATGAAGCTAGGTCTTCAGTGAGATCAAAAGTCTATGGAATTTGATAGATAATACTTCTATAAAATCCTAAAGCCATTTCTCGAGCACAATGACAATTGCACCCTGTTACAACAATCTACAGATGGATTTCAAATTAATGGAATTAATTCAAGAGTTTTCTGTTACATGCTGCAGTTCTTCCACAGCACTGTTGCTGTTACCTAGGTCTTCAGATTAGGCTGGATGATTCACAGGCACTGGAAGTGACTCATGCCTTCCGATGAGATCACCATTAGGACAGGTAAACCCTGAAGAAAGGTGCTTCTGGAGGTATGAAAAGACAGTGATTCACACATGAGGCCAGGAGACAGACATTTTCCCAGATGAATGCTCCTGGTAATTTTGGCCACGCCAAAACAAGGCAATTGCAGTGATCTCATTGAGGAGACCAGTCAGGCAAGGCTCAAATCTGTTTGAGGAGAGCAGACTTTTGGCTGTTGTACAGTAGCATTCAACATAATTTTGCTATTTTGATATCTTCACAGTATCAATGGCCACTAATGATCTTGCTGTAGGTATTAAAATTTTTACTGGAGAAAAATGGTTGGCATTACCTCCTGAGGACATAGTCTCCTTTCCCTGTTGTGACTACTATCTACTGCTCACCTAGGCATCATCCTGGAAACTCATTGAGCCTAGCACACAGTGAGAAAGGTGACTTCCTTTCCCCTTCTCCCAGTTATTAATGCAGAAGGAAAATCAGAACGTGGATCGTGAGGAGTCCCAATGAGTAAAAATAGGGATTCTATGGAAAGTGGTATAGTGGTATAGCATCTTTTGTCCTGACCAGAGAAAAACATGCTAGATGGCAAAGAAAAAAAGTGTAAAATTATGTCAGTTGCTGGAACATGTATTAGACGTTAGGTACTTTCCTGTGGTATAAATGGGCACTTCCAGCATCTATCTTGGATTCCCAAATGGTAGTAGCTTAAATGAGTTGCACCAGTGTTGCATCACATACAGATTTTGCAATATAGTTTTCTTGTTCTACCCCTGCATCTTGGGCAGTAAAATACAGGCAATATACGTCAAAACCACAGTGAAAATATGCTCACATAGTAACTGAGAAAGGGATTCAGGGGAGAAGAAACAAGGCACATGGAAAACATATTTTCTCCATGAAGTAACTGTTCGTTCTGCTTAAAAAAAATCTTTGGGGTTCAATGAGGAATTTCAATAGGAATCCCAAATGTTTGATTTCCCTTGAGCAGGTTCATTAAGCATGTACAGGCAGATTTTCAAAAATATTCACTTCTCAACAGCTCCTATTAAGAATAATGAGACTGGCTGTATGCTAAATAAATTAAAGATCTGGGAAGAACTGGATAAGGAAGCAAAACCTTCACAAACATAGCAGTGCCAGCGAGTGCCAGGGGTCTGCCAGCGAGCTCAGCACTGCCACTTCTCTGCTGGTTCTCTTATATTTGTGCAACTGGAAACACTAGTTAGATGAGGCAGGCATTGTGAGTTGATTTCTACTTGCAGTCATACAGCACCTAATCCCGAGAAACTACAGAAAACTGTGTCATTATTTGTCTTTATCATATTTACATTGATCTGACATGTACACAGAGGAATGGGAAGCTGGCCCTGAAGCTCCACAAGGCATGTGGACGGAAAGTCACTTGTTCAGCACCAATGCCATGTTCAACAAGTGCCAAGAATAACAACATATTAATAATATTTTCTTTGTGGTGGTAAGAAGCTTGGAATTAGATCCAAAAGAGCAAAGAAGTGGCTTGGAAAAAACGTCTTGCACTTTCACTGCCGTTGTATGTCACTCTGCCAGCATGACTGATCCTACAGAAGATGAGCCAAAATAAAGAGTGGTGATTTCCTTTGCCATGAGGACAATAAAATATATTTGCTATTACAAACAAGCAATAAAGATGAAAAGCAATGTGAAATAAAAAAAGAAGAATATGGAGTATTTGTATTTCTTGCAAATACTTGAAAATATAATGAAATAATAAATCTGTGATTAAGATTATCTCAATAAGGGGTAGCTAAGATAATCTGCTGACAACAACTTTTTCCAAACTGACAGAGCTAAATCAATAGGTGCCTCACTTAAGCAAGACAATGCCCACCAAAAGTCTTGCATTATGTTAATTGAGCCTGCTATAAGGAGTGAAGAGCAGAAAAAAAGAAGAAAGATAATCACAGTTTAATTAAATTGACACAATTATGCTCTCAGAACCCCTCCCCTGGATTTAACAATCATGTCTCTTCCACCTGAGTTTAGATGAATATCTTCATTTATGCCACCAAGTACACAGGCACAGGTGCTGCTGGAGCCCTTTAATAGGCAATCTCTCTCTTAGAGTGTTACTCAGTGCATGCTCCAAAGAGCCAAGTTTAACCAGGGTAATGAACCCTGGAGATGGAAAAAGAAGGAAGACAGTAAACAGTTCTTTAAATGATTAAAGAGAATAACCAAAAATATTTCAGATCAAATAAATACTTAAATAAATAATAGAGGAGCCAATAGTGACAAAAAATGGCAGCAATAAGATCTTCTCTGTGATCCTAATGTGTGCCTTTTGGGAGATGGGAATATAAATATCTCGTCACATCACAAGTTGAAGAATATTGCAATCTGCAAGGCAGTCAGGCACAAGGATGATGGACGCCACATTAACTTACAAAGGTCAAAGCATAGTAACCCCAAACAATAAAAGACAACAGATCTATGGTTGCAGCTGGTATGGGCCCTCCTCTCTAGCTGTAACCTCCCTACCAATAATGATTCTGATACTGCTAACAGCTAATGCTTGCAGATGTCGGTATATCTTTTACATTATGGATACAGATTATTATGGGAGAGTAAGTTGCAGCAACATTACCAGTTACCATCCTCTCTTAGCTAGGCTCTACACCTAACAATAAAGTGTGTTAGTGCAGAGCTGCTCCAACAGACCATGAAATGTGTAGTAGAAATCCTTTTACCTCTGGTATTACAGGTAGTGATACCTATCTGATGGTTTAAGCTCCTGGATTCCGCCCCACAATGCTAAACTGGAACCAATTTAATAAAAGCACTGAATCAGTCCATTGACTGAGCTATTGAATGGGCAGTTTAGTTCTGTAACTAAGTATACACTGATGCATAAACTTTCTCTAAGGTTTCTCTGGAGTCCTGTGGGCTTATAAGGACTGGTATATATGTCACATATATGTAAATATGTATAAATACATAGGAGAATCCAATTATAGGATTTGAATGTAACCTGCAGATCCAATCAACTGCAAGAGTTTTTTTGATTTTGGCATTTTCATTCTTTTATTGCTTATTTGTGAGGGACATTCTAGTGTTATATACTAGTTTCACCTTTTATCAATTCATACTTTTTATCTTAGTTCCTCCTCCCTGGTGCATGTTAAATGAAGGACAAACATATTAATAACATCAAGAGATACTGAACAGATATTTAAGATGATTAACAGGCATGTGCACCTGGCCCTTCACATTAACCTATATCTGCATGTTCCATGAGGTTCCATTATACAACCTGCTATAAAATAAGGTTACCAGGCCAGAAACAAAATTACTACATGTTTAGATCTGATACCCAGCTTTAACTCATACCAAGTCAAAATTCATTGCAGTAAGATGAAGCAGGGGAAAGGAAAAAGGAAAGATAATTCAGAAGAGACACTAGTTACCTTTTGCAGTTCAAGCAGAGAAGATGCATAAGCAGGGTTACATTCAGGGAGAGTTTGGAATACAACCTTTTAATAAAAGGCCATAAGTTACTATGTAAAAAAATCAAGTAAAGAAAAGCTCTTAATGAGACCTCAGTGTTTTTCTGCTTTGACTTGGGTGTGAGAGGGGGGAGAAATGGCTCATGGGAAGTTTTGGCATCTGTCACAAAAATGTATTTAAAACCAAGATGAATTTCAGCTGCAAAGCATGAATCTGGAGTTCTCCAAAGCTCACAGATGTTTGACTCCAAGGTTTCGTTTAAGCTCATCTATATGTAAAGCATTGAATTAACCCATTTAGATTCACCCTATCTGTTATTTTAAACCTATTTCAAGAAGTAAAATAAAAAAAGGAATTTGAGCATCTACAGTTTGAGACAAATGGTTCATCTCTAAATTCAACTAAAGTGCATCCAGTCAGCTCTGAACAGTCACAAAAAATGCCACCCCTAACTCCCAAAAGTCACTTTTAGTCAAATAACTTAGTATGGAATCACTGATTATTTTAATTTGCATATTAAGCTTTCCACAGTTGCTTTGCAGAGTGACAGTTCCCGGGACATTTGATTTGCCTTCCACACTATTCTCCTCTTTCTTTTGTTCCCTGTATCCAGTCTTTGGAGTGTATTCAGCCCCCTATCTGATTCTTTTGATGCAAAACAGGAACAAAAAGCAAACTACCACAAACATCTTTGATGTTCTGAGGAACAGGAGGTTGAACCTAGAACTAGCTGGGGAGGAATGAGGGGAAGATGCAGCAGGGAATAACCAGAACAGTATTTCTTTTCAACCAAGCCATTGTCAGAGGGACTCACAAGCCCAGTAGATTGCAGCAGCTGATGATGGCCAAAGCCAATGACACCCTACTGCTACAGAGGTGAGTGGTGTTGCTTCCTTTTGACCTCAGCAAAAACAGTGTACTCTGTGTTCAGAGACAAAAAATCCAGACTATCAATCTGAAATATTTTGAATAAAGCAGTTGCTGCTTGATCAGCACTGTGGAATTAAGATCTCTCTTCAGGTAACCATATAAACATCTTATGGTTTTTCCTTCAGGTAATGGAGTGCAGGTCCATTTGTACTCTGAGCTGTTTTGAGTCATAAAGGCCTAGAGCCAAGGATTTCTCTTCCATTAGCCTTATTATAGATGCAGGTCAAATCCTAGTTCAAAACATGAGGCACTCACATGAGTCAAGACATGCCTTCCACATCCTCCCATGGAATAAGTAGAAGCCTTTTTTTAGCTGGCATCAGTCAATAACCAGATGCACTTTGCCATTCCTTTCTCATCTTACTATTTTTTCTCTCATTTTGACCCAGTTCTGACTTCAGATATCTGCAAGGCCCTCATATGTAGCAAAGTGTGTGGCCTAATCCTCCTCCTGCTACTTACATGATGTGAAAGCCCCATGATGGCATTTCATTTCTGTACCTGGTGCCACATGTTCCTATGAATATCAGATCATCCCAACGAACACCTGTGGTCCATTGCATAAACATCTTGCTACTTGAGAGTTTTTAAGAAAAACAGCATGATCTTTGTGCCTACAACTGCTCTTGGTCACGAGAGATCATAGGATCATTGGACAAACGAAGTTAGGAGTGTGGCAGCCTATCACTCAGTTTTCAGTGGATCAATCCCACCTCAGCATCAGAATACTCAACATCTATTACTGGGAACTGGCAAAAAGTATTCAGGTAGCAGACTAGAGCACATATACCCGCTCCAGCAAATACAGTTTTTCTCTCCCAGCCAGGCTCTGGTAAGCCCCTTGCATATTATCCCTTCTCCTGTATGACAATAGGGATAGGTCTCAATCCCAGGACTGTGAGCCACCAGGACTAGGAAATCCCGGACACTGATACAGCCCTGCTTGCAGGCTGAAAGCCATCCCATCACTTACCCCATCACCAAAGAGGATGGCACTGAAGCTGTCAGATCAGACTTATTTGACACCACCAGTCTCAGAGTAGTAGCCTTCACTTGTCACAAGCAAATAAGCCTTGAAAAACGACGGGATGACCAGATGTAAGGCTTCTGTTCCTACTTGTTCGAGGCCCTAATTGGATAATAATCTCACAGAGATGTGCATGACAGCTTTTTCTGCACAGCACTGCTCTGCTTCAGGACTATTTGCTGTTTTCCTATCCCAATCCTCACGGTCTGCATGAGTCACTTCCACTAGCAAGGGACACCTGACAATTTTTTCAGGTCCTTCATCCAATATTAGACAGTCAGAGGTGTTTAGTAAAACTGCATCAAGCTCAATTTTTTCATGATGGTCTTTAAAACTCATGTCTTGTTAATACTGAGTATAGTGTACTGCCTGAAGTACTCTGAAGAATGCACGGATAAGTGGATCATATCCCAGAGAAAGAAAAGGCAGCTAGTTACTTGTAACTTGAATTCTTTGAGGTATGATACCTATATGTTTGTTCATTTTCTGCCTTTCTCACTTTTTTCTTGACTATTTCTGCTTGGATCACACCTTCAGAAGAGCTGAAGGAAAGCACATTCTCTCCTAGCGCAAACGTGTACACACAAAGGGGAGGCAGACATTCAGTCCACTATTGCTAAGCAAAAAGAACAACTTAAATGCTATGTCCTCTTGACTCACAATCACACATTCACACAAAACAGACACAGAGCCACATCTTAAGCAATCTCTGACTACAGGAGAGTGGCACCACTTGGGCCTGAGAACATTCAGTGGAATTTTTGTGATTTACTACACACAGGGTTGCTTAGATATTCTCAAGTTTAATTAAATATTTTGATTCCTATCCTACAAGAAAGAGAAACTATGTAAAGTTGCCTTATTATCACAATCTTTCTAACTTTGTCAAGTGTTGCTGTAAATGTCACAGATGCTGCATATTTGGTAAGATAGCTAAGCTCCACCAGATATTCCTGGCTTATATATCTATGAAAGCACGGATTTTGAAGAAAGCATATTACATCTGGAGTCACTTCAAGTCTTTTTTTGTAATGGACTGGTTATTTCTGGAAGAAGGAACTAAAATAGAAAATAGAGTGCAAAACTGGCAGCATTCCTGACCTCTGACAGATATGCTTATGATTCTTACATCTTTACATTTCAGATATTTTTAGGTGCTCCTGTCAAAATCCTGTGCTTTGGAAACATCAGCAAATCCTTACATTTTGAGTGAAAACAGAATCCCACTTTGATAACTGAATAAGTAATGGAATTACAGGAAAACAATCCTCCGTGTCTCCTATAGCTTAATAGAGCATTGGTCTGCCATTTGCCAGACTTTCAACTTTCAGCTTCTCCTATTGACATGGATTACACTCTGGGAAGTATAATTAGGAATCATCTTGAGGTACAGCAGCCTACTTAAAAGCACCTCAAGTTTCTAAAGAAATCAAAACAAAAATTGCATTTTTGAACAAGAAAACATGGTGGGACAGGCCCTTGTGGTTACCTTTTCCTAAGTATTATCCAGCCATGCTTTACCCTTTCCAGCTGCTCTTGGCAAGAAAACATAATTAACCCAGGTCTACAGCAAATCTTGAAAGGCTCAGATGTTTTCCCAGTGTAACAACACTGAAATCTGTCTGAGGTACATGAAAGTTTGGGTACTTCTAGTGTCTCGGGATTCCAAGATAAAGAAAGCAGTAAACTCTTACATGCACCTGCTGCACTCAAGTGCTGGCAAATTATCAAGCCTATGTTCCTGCAGGGAGACTTGGATAAACAGTGGTCTTCCTTGGACTCTAGGTCTTCTGCAGGGAAAGGTAAAAGACCTCTTCAATCACCCTACCCAGTTGCCAGCCTGGATGCTGTGACCTCCAGCTCCATCCCGGAAACCTGCATAGAAGGTTTTGCTGCCTGCCTACAGGTTTAGTCAGTATCATATTTATACTGTTATAAGTAAATGGATTTTGGTTTTATCAGAGCTATCTCCCTTGCCAGGAGCAGTAACAACACAATCTATTGGAAAATAAAGGCATACATTTCATAGAATCATAGAATCATAGAATCATAGAATCGATTGGGTTGGAAAAGACCTCCGAGATCATCGAGTCCAACCCTTGGTCCAAATCCAGTCCATTTACTAGATCATGGCACTCAGTGCCACGTCCAATCTGCGTTTAAAAATCTCCAGGGATGGTGAATCCACCACCTCTCTGGGCAGCCCATTCCAATGCCTGATTACTCTCTCTGTAAAGAATTTTCTCCTGATATCCAACTTAAATTTCCCCTGGCGGAGCTTAAGCCCGTGCCCCCTTGTCCTATTGCTGCGTGCCTGAGAGAAGAGACCAACCCCCACCTGGCTAGAACTTCCCTTCAGGTAGTTATAGACGGTGATGAGGTCACCTCTGAGCCTCTTCTTCTCCAGGCTAAACAACCCCAGCTCCCTCAGCCTCTCCCCATAGGACTTATGCTCCAGTCCCTTCACCAGCCTTGTTGCTCTTCTCTGGACCCGCTCCAGCACCTCAATATCCTTTCTGAACTGAGGGGCCCAGAACTGAACACAATACTCAAGGTGTGGCCTCACCAACGCAGAGTACAGGGGAAAGATCACTTCCCTGCTCCTGCTGGCCACGCTATTTTTGATACAGGACAAGATCCCATTGGCCTTCTTGGCCACCTGGGCACACTGTCGGCTCATGTTGAGCTTCCTGTCAATTAGTACCCCCAGGTCCCTTTCTGCCTGGCTGCTTTCCAGCCACTCTGTGCCCAGCCTGTAGCGCTGCAGGGGGTTGTTGTGGCCAAAGTGGAGGACCCGGCACTTGGCTTTATTGAACTTCATCCCATTGGAATCAGCCCATCTCTCAAGTCTATCCAGATCCCTCTGCAGAGCCCTCCTGCCTTCCAGCAGGTCGACACTCCCTCCCAGTTTGGTGTCATCAGCAAATTTGCTGATGATGGACTCAATTTCCATGGAAGGGAAAAAAAATAGCTTGCTGTTGACACCTCCTCATAATGCTAGTTACTTCATTGTAAATATCACACCCAACAATATGTGCAACAGATTTTGCCAGTTGTTGATCTTCACGTTCTTGCAGGATATACTCTCAGAAGGTAACCCCAACTAAAGAAATGCAAATAAATGGAATCTTTATTTCAATGCCTACTTTCAGTGGCTTGCCCCTTGTGAAAAAAAAAAAAAAAAAAGAAAATAAATTCCTTCATTAGGATGTGAATTAGGAGGAAATTTTTTGTTTCTTTTCTGGGTAACTTTTAAAAATCCTGAAATTGACAATTTTGAAACAAATGGTTTAACATTTTAATTTTTTAAGAAGTGAAAACACATTTTGACATTTGAGATTTTAATCTTTTTTTTTTTGGTAACAAGTCCTATTTAATGAATAGTGAGAATCCTGTTTAAACAGTACATTTGTTTCAAAATACAATTTATTGGAGATCAGTTGCCTATGTGTAGAATTGCTCAGTGCAGACTTTTGTGCAAAAGCAGCCTCCCAGTGGACTACACTGAGTGAGTGTCCCCAGTTCATATAGTTGCCACAGCAGAAGCTCACCAGTGACTCAGGAGCTTTTTAGTCTCTTTGTTCTGGGAGATTGTTTCATTTCTTTGGTGATCATATGGTTAGTTTAGATGCATTCAGCAGTGTGCTAGCATTTTCTTCCTCTCAGTTTTCTAGACCAGACATAACCAAATAAATCTTTGCTAAATAGTATGCGATATTCTCTGTAACATTGAAAAAAGTCTCCTTGCTAGAGAAGTTAAATTCTGTGTTCTCTCCTGCCAATAAGTATATCCACCTCTTGTAAACTACAGCTTTTATTTCTTTTCAACCTCATGAACTTGTACACAAAGTCAAAGAGGGACACACACTTCGGAGTATCCAACCAAGAGGGGTCAACCTTCTGATCTGAAGTTTACTCATTCTGCTAAAATCAAACACACACAGTGAAGCGTATATTGATCAGCCCTGAAAGGTAGTTACACCAAAACCCATCAATTCCTGTAAAGGACGAGAACTGTTGTCACCTAGATAGTGTAGACACGTTACCAAATGTCTTTCTTATTAAGGAATACATATATCATAAAATCTTCTGTATGCTTTGCTCACAACCTCCCTGGCAGAATAGGTATCAAACATGAGTTATGAGATTAAATAGAGACTGGCACCATCATATGCTTTCCTTTACTGCACAGCCAAATTAAATTTTGTGCTGTTGACCCTGGCAGCCAAAATAAATGTACAGCTAGGATGAAGCTGGCTGATGACTCCCATTGGCTTAGCTTTGCCAGGGTTAGCGATGCTTGGAGTACTGCAAAGGCATTGCCTTCAAGTCTCCAGGGCAAATGCCTTTTGCAGAGGCATGCTTGAGTGACAAAGTACCATCAAAGTAAACAACATGAAATAACTACAAAAGAGACCTGTGGAAGGCAGGGAACAGATCTGGACCCGAGAAGAGACTCCCTTTTCTCCTGTACCCTTCCAGTATCTGTGGTGTTCTCTCACTCCAGTGACACCAAGCTGGGTGTAGCAAAGTTGAAACTATAGATAATACAATGTTTGTTAATGTTCTAGATAAACTTTTTGTTTTCCCTACAGACCACCTTTTGCATTTTACTTGAGAGAACCTCATGTCACCTATAGTCCAAAGTTACAACAGGACTCACATCCTCACAGCTCTGGGTCTTACTTCTTGGGAATATATGCCCTGCCTTGGTCTGTACAGCTTTCATGAGTCATATTGCATCACTTTCATGTGCCTCTTCTCCGAAGGCAGATGGGCGTGAGCCCCAAACCAAACTCAGTTTTCAAGCAAGCCATTTAAATTCACGACAAGCTGCTTGCTTAGTTGTTCTGCCTCATGCATATTCCAACCTATTCTGGAGAGCATCAGAAAGCTGGAGCCACCTGTGGTTTAGGTAGCCAAATCATAAAGACTCTCTAGTACTTTTCAGCATTGAAGAGAGTGCCAAAAAGAGATTTAGACAAAGACCAAACAGATCTCATGACACTGTGTCCCTCTGTGTCATAGTTTAATTCCTGACTACCACTCTAGCCCACTAGCTAACCTATTCACTTAGGTGATAACTCTCTGACAGTCTGACACTGCAATCACAGACAGAGCATGCTTCTCCCCCCTATTTTACAATAGCAATTCCCCTTGAGCTGTGAGTATGCTGAAGTATATGAAGAGTACTTGACACTACAGGTTCTCTAGAGTGGGTGATTAGAAACATAAGTGATGCTATGGGGATGCCCTGAGATTCACTGCCTCAGCTTCTTTGAGAAGGCAGCACTTTCTTTAGGTTGCAATTACAAAGTAGTCAAAACAGATAATGGGCAACAGCCCTGTATGCAGCTGTGAGATATTTAGAGAGCACTCTTTCTTTTCCTGGAGCTAAGGCTGTGGAGAAGCTGTTCCCTCCTTCTTTTGGATTGGTTTATTGTAAAGCCCTTTTCTATTTTGATCAAGTTTATTGCCACAGAGGTAAATTATTGTCTGAGTTATTTCACATGCCTAGTTTATAAAGCACATGTTGAACCATGTCTTTGTTAGTGCTTCAGCATGTAGAAGCTTAGCTACAGCCCCAAGTGTTGCATTAGTTGTCACAATGAATTCTTTTGATCAAAAAGAGCTCACATCTTGCCTTAGGCAAGTACACTTATCTCAAATAGCGATGTCATTGCAAATAGATAAATAAGAGTATTTTATGTTGCTCTTCTTCCCTCTTTGCTCTGCTTGGTGCTTTATTTTGAAGGGGTACAGTTACTCCTTTATATGGTGCTGAGTAGAGACTGAAATGTGTCACTATTCCACCTGTTCCTCCTGACGACAGCAATCAAATTCCCTAAACCAAACAAGCCTAGCAGAGAAGCAGAGCTCTGAGATATCTGTTTTTGTTAGAAAGCATGGGATACGGTGGGGCAGATTTGGCTTTGAACAGATCAGTAACATTAAAATCAGGTCTAGTGGCTGTCTCCTTTTCCTCTTCCTACACTTTCCATGGTGTCTAGCTATCTGCCCTGCTCTAAGAGTGAGCTTGGGAGGGCTTCGATGCTGCTCCCTGAGCACCATTACGCTTGGCCTCACTACTATCAGTGACAACAGCATGGGCAAATTTTCCCCTAGTTCTGAACTTAAGAAGTGAGCATCCAACACAGGAGCCAAAGGATGTTTAGCCCTGTAAAAGAAGCAACGTAACAAACATCTTCATGAGGTCTATGTACTGTCAATGAATAGACACAGCAGGCTTAAGCTGGTTATAGACTGAAGCCAGTGATCACATATGCAGGGACAAAAGCTCCTAAAGTCCTTGCAGTGAAGTACATGCATTTCCCTTTTGCAGCCAGCAAAACTCCCCTGAATAATTGTATTCACATTATTGCTGTAGCTATTACTGGGTTATTAGAGCCACCAATTTAATAGTCATCTGCAAAGAATGACAAGTTGTTAAGGCAAGGAGCTCACCTTACAGCAATCCTTTGAAGGTTGTCATTGGAAAAGGCAGAGCCTGGCTAAAGGCCCCGCTGAACTGGTTTCAAGGAGCAGGGCAAAAATCCAAGAAAGTACAAAAAAAAAGGCCTCTTTTGCTTCAGTGAGGACATCGGGCTCTTGGCCAAGCGCAGGGACTGTGCTGATGTTTTGTACTATGCTAACATAGACACAAGTTCTTGCCCCTGTTTCTCTTGACCAGAAATGCTGCAGCAAGAACAAGGTCTGACAGATGAAAGGGAAAGGAATGCCCTGACATAAAACACAAGAGAAGATGATGGAGAGCAAGTTTGATAGAAAGGATTATTCAGCAGCATAGGATTCCGGCTTAGAGGACCAGCACTCAATTTGTTGATCCTCTCTTCAGTCTCCATGTGATCTTGGGCCAGTCAGACATTGTGCCTCCCCTTTGGAAAAAGTGTCAATCAGCACTTTCCTGCCTCACTGCATGTTTGTGAGGATGTGCTCAGGCACAATGCTACAGATTGTCAGTCTGTGGGTAAGAGACAACTGTAAAAAAATGGACCTGAATGTTCCACAGCATCACCAAGCTGCAACTCCAATGCTCCCTTCCCATCCTCCACTCTCCAAGGCACTTATTAGACTGGAGGTTCAAAAACCCTTCTCTTTTAGATCAGATGTACTGATCACTTTAGGATTTTTCAAAGGATTCAGCCAACATGTCTTTACAACTAGAACATAAAACTGTCATCTGTTGCTCACTAAAAATGAATAAATGAAATATTAAGACTCATTTATTTAGTTACCTAGAAAAGCCAAGTAATTTATTGGCAAACACAATATAGCTTATGGTGATGTATTTTAACAACCAATGGCTCTTTACGTTTTCCCACTGGAACTTAGTATATTAGTGAGACAAAAAATTCTGGAAATAGGTACAGGGTAATCACAAAAGGCCACTGTGACATTTGACATCTGAGTACCAGTACCTCATTCCTAGTTTACATGTGTGCTCTCTGAGTTCAGCAGTAAAAGTGTCACCAAGTGTCACAGTCGGACTGAATTCCCATGCAGGTCTAGAACTATTTGCTGCTCAGTTTTAAGCCAGTAGTACCCTGATGGCCACAGCTACAGAAAGTCCAGCTTTCTCTGTAATCCTTGCTCTTCCTCCTGAAATGGCACAGCAGGAGTAGTAAAACAACACACAGTTTTATTGTGCTGCCAGAGATCACTGGTGGAGACCAAGAGGACTGCACTCATCAAGCAACAAAAGCAACTTGCCAGAGTAGAATCAATGCTAATTAAAATAGATACAAGTCACTCAGATCTGAAATTAAAAAGTAACACAGAAATCCCGTCTATCATTATATTGGTTTGTTTCTTTTGAGAATGTAGTCCCATTCATGTCTTTGGCATGCACAAATATAAAGTAACACTCTCAAGAGGAAGATCCTGTCTGTTCAGAAACTGGTTGAAGTACTTAAGGATGCAAAAAAGGAATAACTTCACAAAAAAACATCTTTCTGCAACTGTGTATGCACTAGCCTGCAGTAAAGAAGCAGGTATTGGATATTTGGAGTAATTCATTCTGGTGAAACAAAAAGAGTTAATTTATGCTGAGCGTGTGGTCTCGTGTCAGTCACATTCAGAAGTACTTGACGGTTCAACCCCTCAGCAAGGTTTATGTACAGTGAGGAGGACATCAGGTGTGCAAATGTTAGGTATACAGATCAAACAGTATGACTGTCACAGTAACTAAGAAAGTCTTGAAAACAAGCCTGTGCTCAGATATCATTTTTTTCCCGCTCAATATTTTGGTTCAACCATCGTTGGTCACTGGCTGGTCCACTTTACCTGCATGTTACCTTGGACCTCAGATTAAATGATGTGGTTCTTGGCCATACAACTGGGTGGAAAATTAATTCACTAAAGGGATGAATCTCATCTTAAGTGTCTTAGAAACAGCCAAATTTCAGTCTTGGAGATGTTAGGACTGCAGAGCATGGGCACAGACAGAATGCTATCAAATATCTTAGCTGAGCAGCCATGGCCAGCTCTCAGAAAGGAAACACCAAGGCCATTTGCAGTGGAGGGGCTGAGTCATTGAGAGTACAAAAGCTGTATGTCCTCTGTTTCCAAGCACGGCTCTTCTCTTTCCTTCTGCTTCAGATTCTGCTTGCACACACCTGCACCTTGTACATCTCAGCGGGGCTCCAGCGCGCAGGGAGCTGGTTCTCCCCTGCTTTCCTCTTGTGCCTTCAGCCCAGAGATGACAGTACTGAATTTCATAAATGGCTCAGGCTGCTCACAGACCTTAAACACTGCTTTTATATACAAAGCTGTGTGTTGGGAACTGGTTAGCCAGCTTTAACTATGAATCAGCTTTGTGCTGCAGTGTTTCCTCCAGAGCATTCACCTTTGGGGCAAGAATGCCATATGGGTGTTTCAGCTTTCAATCCACATGTTTGATAAGAGATGGCATATGAAAGCAGGTTTCCCTTGTGATAATACCACCTTTTTACCCCTTCCCCAGGGCAGCTAAGCTCACTAAGAGCTAATGCTCATCCTGCAAGTTGCATGCATGTTACAATGAAAGAGAAAACGTGAACTTAATTTTATCATTTTACGAACTTAGTCTCCTCATTCCTGGACTGCAAATGACAAAGGAAGACAAGAATAATTTTCTCCCAACCAATACCACACAGGATTTATTATCTCCTGTCAAATATGAAGGACCAAGCAATTCAATCACAGCTAATTTCCAGAGCTGCAGCTGCAGCACTAGCCAGTCAGTACAACTAAAACATGGTTGTAGAAGACTATAAAATATATACACTTAATGTCATTAAGCTCTTCCAAATACCCATCTGCTTTTAACTAACTTCTGTCTAAACCCTTGGGTGTTATCTCCCGTAAGCCCTTCATTAAAAAAGAAAAAAATCTTTTTTCTCTAAATGGCCTTGGTTTTTTTCCCCAGGTGTTTCAGTTCATTGTGTTTGACCTTCTCTAGCTACTTCACAAATCCTTGTATTTTAACTTTCATAGTCTGACCTTTCTTATTGTCAGTTGCTTTCTTGTTAACATGGACTGCACCACCTAAACGCCTCTCAGGAAAAATAAATATCAAATTAAATGTTGATGGACTTACAGAGAAGAGATGCTTTGGCTTACGTTGCACTAATCTCTGTTATATCCTCAAAGGATGCAATGTATTAGTTCCCTCACCTTTCCTTGATTTTTCTGCGCCAAAATCCACAGGTAGAAACCATTTACCACTGACTATATCTGTCATATTGTTTCTCACGTCAAAGTAGGCCTTGTATGAAATAAACTTGACATGTCCTTTCATTAAATACTCTGATATTTACCCCATGCAAGAGAGAAGGAAAAATTGGAAAGGCTGTTATTGATTGTTGGGTTTCATGGCTGTGATCCTGGGCCAGAACACTCAGTGTTTGTTTATTTCTTTATTTATCTATCTATCTATCCATTCCTTTATTGATGTAGGATGCATTTCTATTATCCTATCTAATCTATGACTTCGCAGAAATCTTACATTGATATCATAACACAAAATGAGCAAAGTATTTGAAGAGCAAAAATTGCATGTGAATGGATGCAAGAAGACACAAATCAAGGGATATCCCTTAGATCCTTCTTAACAGTTCTAAGCAAAGTTATTTTCACACCCCTTTGATATTCAAGTGCTATCTGTAATTTATACTGTGCAACTCTATGGCCTGGAGGGTAATTTGGATTTACGCAGTCTGCTGAAATCTTGCAGTGGGTGTCACCCCTAAATTTAAGCTACATAAACACTCAAATGTTGTTACCTTTTAAGTAAGGGCTGAATCTGCTGCGTTTGTTCACTTGATGCCTGCCCTCTGCCTGTAGCAAGAAACATACCGTTGGTGCCTCTAGCGTAGATACAGAGGGCTTGCTTTGGGTTTTGACAGCAATAGTTGGGAATAGACTGTATCTGTTACCAAAGCAAATACAACTATTTCAATATAATACATACAGAATATATACTGTCATTTACAATACTGTGGGGAATTTAGAATTCACAATGTGAAAAAAGAAAGAGGGTGCTTGCTCCTTAGGAGTAGTATTTGCACCATTTGAATTTCTGACACCTTTGTAGGTACAACTGAATTTTTTAGTGTAACTAGCTGCATGCAAGACTAAAGAAGTTAACAGTGGTAGACTTTCTTCCTAAAATATTGTATTAGCCCACTGAGAGCAAAGAGACAGGGAAGAAATAATTTTCCAGCATATTAGAGCGTAAGTAATATGAAATATTGATCTGAAATCATAAGCCCATGAGAATCTTATTTAGAAAAGCTTCCTGAACTAGACAGCACATCCTTCCACATAAAGCAGTACAATTTTCTCTATGATACCTGGTCTCATCAGCACCAGTCTTGTTTATTATTAATTACTTCTTAGAGATGAAGCAGTAGCTGGGAAAGCTAAATGGGGTGGTATATCTAGTAGCGATTTTTCCTTCATATTAATCCCTTTTATGTCTGAATTAAAGCCAGAGGCTATGGAAGTTAATTCTATGCTGGCCATGCTAGAACTATAATAACCTGTGAAAACTGCAACCTTGACAAAGAGAATTAATCACTGCTTGCATGTATGGGCTTGTGAAACTGAGCAAAGGTTTACATCAGTAGGAAATGCATTTTTCTTATGCTGATTGAAGGATGTGAATCTACGTGCTCACTCAGCATCTTGGCACCACGGAACAGGGATTAAAAAAATAAACCTTTTTACCACTTTTACAGAAGAAATTGGATTTGCCAAGACATTTAAAAATACAAAGTTGAAAGATTTATTTGTGTAGGATTAAATGAAGGAAGCTGAGAAAGTGAAGGCTGGCAGCAAGTTTGGCATTGTAGTTACCCCCAACATGCAGCTATGTTCCTGCCCCAATCAGTGCCATTAAATTTAACATGGAGACAGTACAGAGTCAGAGAAGATCGTTGGTGGTCCAGGAAGCTCAAAGTACGTTCTGGGAGCTGGTTACTAAAGACCTCTGAAGCTAGGTCAGGATTGTAATCTCTCTGGCATGCAAGATCCTCCATACAATGTCTAATCCAGAACACCGAAGCCTGGCTTGGAAAGTATCCATCTGAGCAACAAAACAGTCACCCAATATGACTTGTAAGATCCTAATGCCTGGGGCACCTAAGAGAGGATTCAGATTCTTCTGCTACAGATTCAAAATACTCTCCCAGTTCCTAGGCATATGCATTCACCCACCTACCCATTGAAACATCCCTGTTTAGGTTGTGGGAAGAAATCAGGCTGTTGTGTAGCTGGTAGGAGCCATGGGCCAAAAGAGGCAGAGCAAAAGAGGAGACTGATGATCGCCTGGCAGTGGCAGCACTTCAAGTCCTAAGGAGTTTATTCTGAGCTGTCATTCCTCATATAGGTATATGTGCCTAACTTGTTTAATCCTAGACAGTAAACCATTGAAGGAGCACAGTTCCAGGAGCACAGTTCCAGGCAGCAACCACCACACTGCTTTGCACCTAGAGTCTTTGCTTATTTCCCTCTTGTTCTAGCCAACTGTTTACATCCCTTGCTGTATATTGACCATAAGCAACCTGTAGGTTAGGTCCCTCTTTCAGGATGTGTGGGATGCAGAGATAAATCCTTTTGTCCTGAAATAAGAGGTGATGCAGATAGCTCCATTCTTAGGTAAATGCTCAAACTATTAGACAATTATACAAATCTAAGGAAATAGAGCTCCCACCTTGCTTTTTAGGCAAGGAACAGATTGCTGGGCTTTGTTCTCAATTGTTTTCTGCCTGCAAAGACATTAAGTGTATTCAGAGATTTCAGCAATATTACCCCAGATTTATACACTATCCCATTTCTGAACTGCCATAGTGCCTACGTAAGATGCTAAGCAATCAGACCCTTAAGGTCTTCGGAGGGAGTCTTCCCTGTTGCTCCGTATTTGGGCTGCATCCACATAGAGACAATTAAATCCTCTTGAGGATCTGATAAATGTAAGTGCCTGTTCAATATCACAGAAGAATTCTCCAGTGAAGGAAAGAACCAAGCAGGGGAATTTCCAGTCTTTAATCAATTATTCATCTGTAAGAACATCTACTGCTAAGAGTGCCAGTCTCATACTATGCCCAGGTTCATATATTTAATAATTTATTTTGGACTAAAGAACCCTAAATTATTAAGATGAGACCCACTTTTAATTCTCTGTGTATCTATTGAGGGTTGCTTATTTTTACTACGCCTATTAATTATTTTCACTTGTTTTCCTTTAGTAATGCAATAAGTTAAACAGTTTATATAACCTTGATCTTTACCCCTACATTTCCATTCAAATTCTGCCAAACATTAGCCCATACTCAAAAAGCAAGAAAGTACATGCACTTTCTTTTTTTCCAATAAGGAAAACAAGAAGATACAGTCTTGACAAGAAATTATGTTTCTATGACAGCACTTTCTAGTTGCTACAGACAGTGTAAAAAGTATGTTTCTTATCCCTGTAGCCAGAGAGCATTTGCAGAACTTTAGAAGAACAGACATAGAAAACACAATTGCTCAAATTTTCAGTGACACGTCAGAAAACTGTGACAAGGTATGCCATGATCCATGAGTTGGGACCCTACTTATTTCAAAGAAAAATGCCCTGCCTGAGCAACTCTTAAGTGATAAAACTCCTGAGAACACTTTCTGGAAATATCTCTTGTGGCTGTCCTGCTGCCTCTGGAGTTTACTGACTGCAGTCTTTCCCTGCTCTGTTAGAGTGCATTGGACTGCACAGGAATTTGCCCACAAGCCATGAGAGCATGCTTTCTGAGAGCGTGCTTTCTGAAACATGACAATCATTATAGTCAGGTCTCAGTGCCACTGGCAGCACACAAAGGAGGAAGACAATTCCTCTCAGGTTAAGCTGGCAGATCTCTGTCTGGGAGCTCAGACTCAAGGCAAGTAAAACGGTGCAGACTTCAGCAGCTTTGACTCACAGGCACATTCATGAGCTGCTTTTCATTACGCCCGTGGCTTCCCTAAAGCCAGTCCTGAAGTACACATGACACCAGGCACAAGGGAGAAAGTTCAGTGGAGGGGGTTTACTCATCCTCCCAGTGCTGTCTGCCCTTTCCACAGTGCCCAGGATGGCTTTATTTCTGGCCAAGTGACTGAGGTGTGAGTCACAGATGAAGCACTGCCAGTTTGTGAGTGGCCACTAAATGTTCAGGATGAGTAACGGTATGGACAATGAGATTAAACGAAAGACAGAGAGAGACTGAAGTTAAGAGATCTGTCTCCCAGACTTAACAGAGTGAACAACTATATGAGGCAAAAAAAATTCCCAAGATCTTTGCCTGATTTTTCAATAAATTAGTATGTAACTTCCTTTGTGACTCGGAGTTTAGTAATAGAAATCACAGGAGAACTGCAAAGCCGGAGAGGGTCTTCCTTCCAATGTAGTCCCCTGGCAAACAGTGGCCAGTGCTACTTGTAAGAAGGACACAACAAAATCTCTTTTTGTATTCTTATGAGAACATCCACATTTTTTAAAAAAACCCACCAAAACCAGTTCCTTTTAATCTCCAAATGCTGGCAGCTACCTCATGCCATGAGAATGAGATCTTATGCCCTTTCTACAAATAAGAAAAAAAATTATGGCTTCTGTCATTATCCGTACAAGCACCAAATCCTCTTCTGATTCCCACTAAAGTATTTGCTTTGCTTCAGGCTCAGGGCTTCCATGGTTTAGCTGAGCTCCATGTTGCACTTCACCTGTAACACTCTCATGCCCTACCAGGGAGATTTTATATGGGGCAGACACGCTGTGCCCATATTGAGGCAACACCAAGCCTTTGTGTATGCTAAATACCTGCATCCAGGTGCAGCATCAGGTGTCACACCTGCAAAAATGCAGAGACGATGCTGCATGACCCCCTCTCTTCTGGTAACTACAAGTTTGGTTTTGCTGAGTGTTGAAAAGCTTCATTACATTCTCCAGAATCCATTTACAGTGGTATCTGTAAGTTAAGAAGAACCAGACCCGAAATATGCATCATAAAAGCAAGGCCATTGATGTGACAGGTCAATCAAAGAACACAAGTTATCTGAGGGATTACTAAGAGGGACTCTTAAGGATCACAAAGCACTTCTCAAAAGCTCAGCATTTATTTGGAGAGGGTGACTTTCTGGAACTACATTTTCTTACCTTTCTCACAATGGAGCTCCTGCTTTTCTAATTTAATAATTTATACATTTGGAAGTCTTTCCTAATACTTACTCTTTGTATGCTGATCTAGCCAGAGAAGATTATTCAGTGGTTAGGATTCCGCTTGAAACTGAAGACTCACAGAGTGCCCACCCTGTGGTGAATTCACTCTGGGTTTTAAGCAAATTACTGAATCTATCTATTTTTCTTCAATGCATCATGATGATAAGGTGTCTAGTAGACAGGGGTGTTACAAAGACACATTCTTTGTATCAGTGTGGCAGCTGTAGTAAGGTTGTAAAATGAAGGTAGAGAAACAATGAGAAGCTGTAATCATACTGTAGAGAAACCCTTCCTCTTTTCACGTGTTGGTGAGGTGCGCTAACTACTGGATATTCAGAAAAAGCTGCAAGAAAAAACATTCTGATCCAGCTGAAATCCACAGTGTGACTGAACTCACTGGGATAAGGATTTGCTTTTCTCTATTTAAAATCAGGGCAGTACAGTCTGAAACAGATTTTGAAATCTTGTCCTGGGGACAAGACTGTCAATTGGCAGGTGCACGATAAATCTGTCCAGCCCTGAACGATCTTACTCCATTAGGTAACATCATAAAACATATTTCCCTTTCCACTCCAGTGCATGGAGTTATACAAGAACCCTCCCCCCACTGCCAAGGCATTGCACAGCCTTGTTATTACCTGGGATCATCCTTCTGTTACGTGTCCAGGCTTTTCCTTTCTGATGTGGACTGTTTTGATTCCCACAAATGAGCCTGCAAGCAAATAATTACACTCTTTGCATTTTGTGCAGAGGTATGGAAACCAGCCTGTTCCATCCAAAAGGCTGGATGCTGCCTGGGGAGTGTGTGGGAACTGGGAGAAGAGGACTTTTCTCGTCCATTACAAAAGTTTGGAGCTTATGGTATTAAGCTTGAAGAAAACATGCCGGTAAAAACCAGATTGATTAGAGTCTGTTTTTGTAGCATCTCAGTCGTTGTTTTGTCCAAAGAGAATGGATTCATTTACTTTTTTATTTATTTTAAATAAACAAAGCTTTATGGCACTTGGGAGAAATCTAGAGTTTGAGTAATGACCAAAGAGAATAAACTTCCAAAAAAGTCAGAGCACAGTGAGGAAGTGCACGCTAGGACACATCTCTGACCAGGTCTGCTGGTTAACTGAGATTTTATTTAGGGACTAAGGGGTCCAGCTTTCTCAGATTTCTGAGTCTTTTAAGCATTTATATATATTCTTGGATCATCTTTATCCTTGCATTACTTAGTTATATGTACTCTTCCTGTCCTAAATACTCCACCTGCATAGCCTCATGATAACCTCTCAGATACTTCATTGCCCCAAGGCCCTCCTTAGTTAAGTGAACTATATCACCATTGAAATGAGGAGCTGAGAAACGCTTTGCTAGATGTAGCAGCACTAACTGGTTAGTGCTAATTCCTTCCTCAGACTGTGTTATTAAAACACAGAAGGAAAAGTATGAAACGAGTGGAGTAATTTCCTTCCTACAGAAAGGTCAAAGCTGAGAAAGTGCTCAACTACAGTGATGTACAAAGGTTATTGCCACAAATACAGTTTGCTGATTAAAGATGTGAGGCTTCTCATCATATCTACTTGAACAATTGCACTGATGCTGGGAGGAGTCAGGTTCATAAGACAATCTGTCTATTAATGGGCAAGCAGTCCTAGAAAGAAAATAAACAGTAAGGGAAGCCTTGTTGTACAGAAGATTAAAGTAACGTGGAAAGCATGTATGTCTCCAGCACTGAAAGCAAAATAGGACACCTCTACCTTACTCCAAGGCAGGACTGATGTCAATGCCACAAGGAATTCAGTCTTTTACAAACGAGAATATTTTAATTTTTTTGTAGGCTTTTTTTTTTTTCAAGGAGAGTCTGGACTTACAATGTATTTCTTAAAACCCCAGCTCCAGGAAGCAAGTGAATATGTGAGAAATTCAGCCTTAAGTGGAAACGACAACGGTTTCTAGTCTATAGCTATACAGAGAAAAAAAGAAAAAACCCAACCAAAAAAAAAAAAACAAAAAAACCAAAAACAAAACCACAAAAAAGAATAGGAGGGGGAAAAAGGATCTCTAAGGTTCAAAATCAGTAGGACAAAAGGTCCATTCCCAAAAATAAGCCTGACTCTTCAGTTTTTTACACCTGGGAGTGATAAACACTGATGACATAAAATTACATTAATGCCAGCTACAATCAAGAACTGTACAATAGTTTTGTCAAGACAAAGGTATTAACGCAGCTGCCTTGGCACATTTTCCACCTTTTGTCCTCCCAGTCCTCAGCATTTAAATACTTTCCATTAGAAACAGCCTTTTTCTTCCTTCTGCCAACAGAGACTGGAAGCTGACTTGGCAGAGCACAGTGCCCACCATGCTCTCTCCTTTTTGGCTGTAGGTGAAGAGACCTCTTTACATGCAGAGCCAACTCCTCCATTCACTTGATTCTCCACTGGTTTAAGTTACCCTGCATTCTCCCTGGTGAAAGAGCAGACACTGGCACGGACTTTGAAATACTTTGCAACTCCTCAACATGAAGGATACTGTTAAAGGAGAGGTGTAATTATTAACCCGTGAGCTAGAGAACACTGTCTGAGAATTTGGAAGCAAATCTAAAACTTGTAAGCAAGATCAAACTAGTCACCTGAGGGAGGGTGGAGTGGGACAATAAAATTTATTTCACAGGCCAAAAAGGCAACAGCAGTCTTGTTAGTGCATGCTAGTAAGTGTACCCATTTCTCTCATTTTCCATCTGAAAATTAAGGTTATTATATGGCACATATTTCCTTTGTCATACTTCATGAATACATCTGGAGCCAAACTCTACTAAATGATACTCAGCACCTCACAGCTTGTGCCTCTAGGTATCCCGTTAAAATTGGTCCCACGTTTGTTGGTTTACGCTCCCTGCGGTGTGAATGGCATGTTCGTGCATATCTGACTAACAACTGATAAACAATGTGCACAGAATGAGCCTTTGTGCATGAAGACAATTTGTTATTTATCAGGTACATTTATCTCCTGTGTTTGCTAGAGCTCAGTCGTTCTCCCCCAGGGCTCAGAAACACCAATCGGGTGCCTCAAGGCTGGACTGGTCCTTCTCTGAAGCCTCTCTCTTTCACACGAGATTCTTCTTTAAGTGTTCCAGCAACACCTCAAAGTCCCAAACAGGATCAGTATCATCTTACATCTTACACAAGCTAAAAGGCATTCCCTGCCTTGAATAACCAAGAAACATGTGAACACCCTCCTCTTCCTCCACTATCATTTACCTGCCTTCCAGCTCTCTGCCCAACCTCGAGCTCCAGAGAGCAGATTGATGGGCTTTCCCATGCCTACCCATCCTGACTGCATTCCTATGCCTCCTCCCCCCGTGTTCCTACTCCTCTGCTGCACATACCCCTGCTGCTTCTCTCTCAAGGAAAAACTGCAACACAGGCTCTACATGACTGAAAACCAGCCTCCTTGCCATGACCCACAGGGCAGAAGGCACATTTCCAGCAGGGTTGTGCAGGACAATGAAAGAGGGATTGTAAACAGCCTTTCTTTTATTATTTTTTTTTTTTTTACTTAATCTCTAGCATATCTAGAATATTTCATTTCCCATCAGAACAATGGTTACCTGTGTCTGCCACGGTGCCCTGCAGGACCGGCAGCAGGAACACTGCATCATTTAATGCAACAATAATCAGCATCTGGACCACAGCTGGCTATGGTCATCTGGGTAGATGCATACTAAATTTGAGTAAAAATGTTTCAAACCAAATGAAAGAAGTGTATACTTTGATATAGAATATAAAGAAATGTAACAGGAGAATTTCCTGTTATTTAACCTGTCACAGTAATGTGGCAGCTTGGTTACACCTTCCGAAGTAGCCAAATGGATGAGTAAGAACAAAAAAAAAAAAGAAAGGAAAAAAAGATAAAGTAAATCACAAATCACATTGTTCAAATTTTACCTCAAGCAAAACTTTATGGGAATCTGGCCTGTTTCATCCCCTGCTTTTTATCCCGTTCTTCCTAAGAAATGGGAACCAAATCTAATTGTTTTGCAACCACGTTCTGATCTAGAATGAATTGTACTTTTAGCTCTGTCACCAGCCTCATCTACTACACTAGGTGGCAAATTATTCAGACATACTGTGCTTCAATTCCACGGTCTGTCCAACAATGACAGTTTTCTCAACCTCCTTTACCTTTACAAGAATGTTCATTTCAAGATGAAGCAGAGCCTTCTCCTGCAGTTGCAATTGGCATGCTGAGGGTTACACGTGCCAGTTTGGTGGCATCATTACAAAAGGGCACTGCAGAGTGCTGAGATTAACCTATTTTAGACCTGCCATTACAGGGAAAATGGGCAGTTGAGTATGGTACAATAAGCGTGTCTGAAATGATGAAGAGTTCACCCTTTGCAGCAGCAGAGATGTGCCTTTTCTTCTGCACTTGGGAGCAGGAATGCCTCCTACGGTTGCCACAGATCAAACTAAATAGTAGCCCTCACTGTTCCCCATAATTAATATTCTTTCCTCACACAGCCTCTGCCTCCTTTGATGACTTAAACACCATCTGTAATGAGCCATCCTCTATACTTAAGTTTCTTTCTTAGTCATAGCTTAAAAAAACCCAAAACATTTAGTTTGTTCCATGACTTTCAACCATATTCTACCCCTTCCACAAAGCACAAACGAATCAGTCAGCAACCATGTCCTGCTCCCTTTTGGACAGAAATCCTGTGTCTTGACACAGTTACAACAGGCTTGAATGGCTCTTTTTACTCATTCCTTGGATTCAAATAATATTTAAACGTGGTACATTGGGGAGCAGCTCACCAGAGGTGATGCTTTAGCAGTGTTTTCTGTTACCATCCACCACAATGAGAGTCAACAAGTACTGACAAGAGGGAGGGAAGACATTAACCTTTTATCTCCACCAGAAATGCTTCCTTCAGGAGAAGGTTTGGAATGAAGCCACTGTTGTGCCCCTATCCCCAATGCAATATTATTTAAAAATAAAGCAAAAATCCTGCCCACGGGATGAATTCCCTTAACAGGAACCTCTGTCCATCTGGATGGAGCTGCCTCCCGTCACAAGCAGCTTTTGTTTCATGGAGGCTGCCAGATATTGTTAAGCTGAAATTTCTGTTTGGACTTATTTGAAGCACGAGTCCCAGGACAGCAGAGCAAAGAAAAAGAAGTAGCAAAAATAAATAGTCAAAGGGGGGAGTATCAGCTTCCTCATCATTATAGCACAAAACATGCACTAACTTTATTACCGTCTATTAATAAACAAATAATAATAAATACTCTTTTGTTTTTCTTTTGAGAAAATAAAAACCTATTCTATTGCTGAAGCCAAGATACTATGATTCTAAGCCTTTTTCTATTGTAAGATACTGTTAGCTGTCCACGTCATTTACTTTTCTTACATCTTTTGAAAGTTGTATCATGAATACTGATTGAAAAACCTTATAATAACTGTAATAGCTTAAGAGGAAACCAAGCAGGAAATACATATACAAAAGAGTGCTTTGGTAAGCACTGGTGATTTGCTGAAGAGTAAATGAGGGTGGGTAACAGCAACCTGTTACTCTGATGCTCAGGCAAAAAGGGTGTCAATATTTTGGCACAGGAAAAGGTTCACTTCCTAGGAGATGTATAGGAAAAGGGAAAAGCATAAAAAGAAATTCCAGGCCAAAAATAAATTAATCTCCCTTTCTACTTCCTTGCCTTTCTACCTCACTTGAAGTCTTCCCCCCATTTTATAACCCTGTTTTCACTAATTTTATCTGCCCTCTTACTGTCTGACACCTATATTGTCTGTCATACTTTCATGCCTGATGAGTCTCTCTGTAACTCTGTGGATTAACTGGTCAAAAAGAATAGGAGATTCAGGACAGGACATTTTTCTCTGCTGTGAAACATAATTACTTTTTTTTTTAATTAATTCTTCTAGAACATAATTTTTTTATTAGGTAAACAAGGGGTATGTCCCTGTCAGGTGTTTCACAGATAGGTACCTATTTCCAAGTGTCACAGAAACAAGAAAAACACTACCAACCACTGGTACACCCAGACATGAAGAAGGATATGCTGGCATGCTCTGCAGGTTTACAGTGAGGGAGAAGGTTGTTCTGTTTACATGGACACCTCAGCTGGTTTTCCGAGGCAAAGAAATGTCTGACTCATGAATGCCTAAAATATTTCTCTCCCTTTTTGTACAAGCCAGGATAGATCAAATATACACAGCTGTCATGAATAGATGGGTTTGCTTCTATCTTTCTTAAAACTGAACAAAGAGACATATTAAGGTATATTGCATCCAATAATACCTAATTTAGTAGTGGTACCTCTTTTCTTTGAATTGCTGGTATAAGGTGCATCTACATGTTTTAAAAAATATTTTAAGGAGGTTGAGTGTGCTTTACATTGACAAACTGATAGAAAAAAATTGTAATTGAACTTTTTTTTCCTTAAAATGTGCAACTCCTTAAAATGTGCTACTCAAATTTGATGGCTTAATGACATACCTTGTCATATATCATTTAACAACTACAGGTACCCATACATGTCCAAACATTGTGACAGATACTGTCTGTACTTTTACTACATAGATCATCACATCCTGATGAAGCTGCCTTTAATGTTCCAAATTTGTCAAGACTGTCATTAAAAATTAAGAAAGCCCTCAACAACATCTAGGAGAAACAAGCAGATCAGCTAGAGTGTTATCTAACATTTTTCAGAGCTTGAATTTCTTCTCCCTATATTATGTACTCCCACAATACACAATGCTGAAAAACTGGTAACAGCACATGAGGAGAAGGCTGAGCTACTCAACAATTTTTTTGCCTCAGTCTTCAATGGCAATTTCTCTTCCCACACTTCTCAAGTGGACAAACAGTAGGATGGGGACTTGGGGAGCAAAGTCCTTCCCACTATAAGGAAAGATCATGTTCATGACCACCTGAGGAACCTGAATGTACATAAGTCTATGTGACCCAATGAGATGCATCCCAGTGTCCTGAGGGAATTGGCTCATGTAGTTGCCAAGCCACTCTTCATGATATTTGAAGAGTCGTGGCAGCCAGGTGAGGTCCCAGGAGATTGGAAAAAGGGAAACATTGAACACAGCTTTAAAAAGTGTAGAAAGGAAGATTCTGGGAACCACGAACCTGTCAGCCTTACCTCTGTGCCTGGGAAGATCATGGCACAGATCCTCCTAGAAGCCACGCTGAGGCACATGGAGGACAGGGAGGTGATTCGAGACAGCCAGCCCAGTTTCACCAAGGGCAAGTCCTGTCTGACAAATCTAGTGGCCTTCTATGGTGGGGTGATTATATCAGTAGACAAGGGAAGGGCTACAGTTCTCATTTATCTGGATTTCTGTAAAGCCTTTGACATGGTCACCCTCAGCATCCTTCTCTTGAAACTAGAGTGAGATGGATTTGATGAGTGGACTGTTAGATGGATAAGAAAGGAGTGGGACAGTCACATCCAGAGGGAGCTGTCAGCAGCTTAGAGTTGAGCAACTGGTCTAGTGAAAGGTGTCCCCGACCATGGCAAGAGGAACAAGATGATCTTTAAGGTCCCTTTCAACCCAGGGCATTCTATGATGCTATGCTTGCACATCAAGAAAAGGTTTATCTCAGATCAGTACAGAGGTATATCACGCAGGGTCTTCCAACCCTCAGAGCTATTTGTGCAATTCAAGGGGTGAGATAGTTTTTAAATTCCTATGAATTTGAAAGGCTGTTCCCATATAGCATTTTAGAATGTCTTTCCAATGGTAGTGTTTTAACAAAAGATGTACTTCACAAATCAGAATAACTCTCTGGAAGAGTTTAGTGGAGACGAACCACAGTCCATTTCCACCTCAGCAATGGTAGACACCTCGAGCTGTACATCTTCAGCAAGAGAGTTCTCCAGAATTGCAGTACAGCAAAAATGTGCTCGGATTTCTCTCTACTGAGACTGTCTATCAAGTTAGTCATCTTCAGCTTGTTATTCTGATATCAAAGTGATCTTGTAGCACATACATGGCTGAGAAAACACCTCAGATTCTGTCAACATGGTACTTACAAGAATTTCAATCTCATGAGATAACAAAAATAAATTTTGAGTTGTGCCTATATCCTTCGATTTGATGTTAAGTAGAAAATGATGGGCAGCCAACAATAAAAGTGTTGCCCTACCAGAGAAACCCACACACAGCAGTGAGCTGGACTTGAGGAAAGTCTATGCTTCTAGATGGACACAAAACTGCAGGTGCAATGGAGAAAGCTGGGAGGGGTGTTACCCAGAAATTTAATGCCTTTAGAAGGATGGGATGTAATATATGCCAATTACCTCAGTAGAATTGGGCCATCTGATACTAAAATCACTGACATTTAAGTACATAAGAAAAGACCTGTTCCTGGGATTGTTAAGACCTTCAAAAATGCCTTGCTGATGATTTTTTCTTCCTTCAGATTTCAGGTAATAGTCTCATCCTAGCAGTTCTCTACAGTTTAACAAGTCTAAATTAATTTTTATTTGTTTGGTAAATGACCCTTAATAAAAGGGCTATAAACAAGATGAATGAATACGGCTAAGGAAACTGCAAATCACATGCAATGTGCTGTCAAACAAATGCACCAAAGCAGCGCAAACTTCGAGCAGCCAGTACACTTTGAGCAGGACGCTTAGCATGGGGTGTCTGGTACTGGACTAAAGGAAGTAAATTGTTTGTAAATTGCTCACTTGCCCAATGTGAGCACAGTAAAAATCACTGTTATCAAAGAGAGGGCAGAGACACACGGGCTGGTTTTTATTAGCATTTCAAAAGGAAAGAAAATCTGCACTTTGGACCCTTGAAGTCCTGCAGGCTGACATAGGATCTGTAGTCACAAAAATTACTACAGGACTTGCGTCCCATCATCTCCAGAGACAGATCCCCTGTCAACCATACCCAGAAAGATGTAGACATTGCTGGTGGAGTCCCTTATCCAGCATCATGAATCATGCTCAAATAAATCCTTCTCATCTCATGAGGTCATTAGCAGAGGTAAGAGACTCAATGGGAACACGACTTGTAGTAGAAGAGTTAGAAAACCTTTCCGGCCTCTGGGCAGAGTAAGGATCTGTTTTCCCAACACCATCCACAGGCAGCTAATGCAGAGCTGAGTTGTGTTAGCTATAGCTGGGTTTGGCTCTGCTAACACACTCTCATTTGAGCTAGTGTTTTGAATACTACACTTCCCCTTCACCCCTCTGCCCACTTTTAGGATATGCTTATTGCAACGGGAGGTGTTTCTCTGCTGTTCTAATTACAGGAGCTGGGAGGAGGGCAGCAATCCTCTCAAGAGGTAAGCGGGTGAGCACTGCTAGAAGATCATTGCTTCAGGGTATAAACATAGAGTGACTGCTGAATTGGTTCAAATGATATTGCCCTGCAGATGGAGGTGACTGTGTCAACCTTTTCCTTGGCACCTGTGACCCAACACATAAGACAAGCAGCAGCGAGGTCTGTTCCAGTAGCAAGGAAAGCGGGGATATGGTGTGCCAACAGGACAACTCTCAAAACCTGATGCAGAAATCCACGTTATGTTTTATGCTATTTGCCAAGGCAGATGAAAAGGTATCTGTTGCATTACTCAGGAATTCCTAGATCATTTTTTCACTTTGTCAGTAAAAATCAATTGAGCTTCTTTATTAGACCACAGTCTCTTGATCTTTTTATACTGAGAATTAGTATCTCACTCTCTCGCTACAGGGATGAAAACACAAACCTAGTTTGACTGAAGACTTGATCTTTAGAAGTTTTATATCTGTATTCAGCAGCATGAGTCAGCATTGTTCAATCACGCTCTGAAGAAAGAAAAAAATACCCCAAACCTCACATGAACCTTTTCCCATCTTCCCACCCTCTAGCCCCCAGCACATTAACCCTTGACAGAAACTTAGCCCGGACATTGAAACAGCTCTCAGTTGTGGAAGCAATTAGCACACTATACTATATATAAAAAACACACCATATATAAATACTAATATAGTAATAATGCAACAAAACCAGTAATATAATCAATATACTGATATACTAAATTATATATGAAAATTAAATATATAGATATGACATCAGCACTGCAGTAGCTTAGGCTATGTGCCATATATATATATATGTATATACACACACACACACACACACACACACACACACACAATAAAAATCACGATTACGGGTATACATACATAAAAATATATACAACTTTGCCTGGGGAATTTCACAACTTGATCTGTAGGTCTCACAGTGGACTGAGCTCTTCTGGATGCCTGGGGCTATGCAGGGAGCATGCAATCATGTGTACAGCCTGGGGATCCACCCCAGTAACTCCCAAAGGCAAATGCCCATGTCACTGGGAACCAATAGACAGAGCTAGTTCCTGCTTTGCCTAAAAGCTTGTGAGTGAATGCTGGAAAAGAGACATTTAGAAAAGTCTTCTATGACTGTGTTCTATTATTATGAATTTTTATTCAAAACTATGGGAAAGCAAACAACCCATATTTTTCCAACTTTGAACACAGAGATAATAGTAGCACTTGTGGTGAACTCAGGGTCCATTTCCCATTTCAGCTTTCATTTTGTTTTAGTTTGTTTCCAGAAAGTTAGGGGCCTTCTTACTGATTGTTGACAGGTGCTGATAGCAAACTGCAGTACCAGTGTGGGAGAATAAAAACCCTTAAAAAATTGGGGAGGCCTTCCTGGGTTTAATCAAAAAAATTTCAAAAGGCACAACAGATGCTTTGAGAATGAAAAGAAATATTACAATAAAATTTCAAACTCTGCTTAAACAAAAATGAAACTTCCTGAATATTAGTTATTATTTTCTTTATACATGAGTTACCATTTGCATGTTTTATTTTCGTAATCTTCATGGGGTCAGTGAAAGGAGAAAGAGTTACGTAAAACCCCCAACACTTTTGTTGTCATACTGGGGGTATGACATTTTTATCTTTAAGGATCTGGAGGAAAGGATTGTGTCCTCATGCTAAAGAAGCTAATGAGGCCCATGGGAACATAGCTCTGCTGACTCTCAGTGCTATTTACATTGGAGTCACTCTTAATTTCCTGATCTTAGCAAGGTTTGAAAAGAAAACACTGCTGATCAACAGAATTTTATCTGCACTCAGAGATGATATACACATCAATACATATTATAATTTGACATAGGATGGAGTAAAACCACGCACATTCATATACATATAAAGATACAGCATCTGATAAACAATTTTTGTTTCAGAGAATGCCAAAGAGCTAAGTGATACACAGGCTTTTGATATATCTCCATAAATATCTTTTAAGTATTTTGTAGTTAACACTGGTTACATAAAACTGACATTAATGAAAGTAGTTTGCTGAGGGTTTAACTTTTGCTTTTTAGAAAGCGATTGAACAAGATTTCTGTTTTTGAAATACTAGCAGTAGGGTAGTTATGGATAAACTTTCCACTGAGATAAAAGGAGCCTGAAGTCCGTTTTCCAGAGCGGAGTGAAGGCAACCAATAAAAAGTATGAAACTTGGTAAACAATGATTGATCAGAACAACCCCGTTTGGGCAGAAGAAGCAGGGGGAAGGGTATGTGTGTGGTGGAATTTAGTCCTGAAAAGTGACAATATGTGAGCTATAATAAGTTTAAGGGGAACTCCTGACTGCACGGACAAGAATGGACACCACATCAGGGACTGCTGGTTTTAAAACTTTTTATAAAGAGCGCTTCGTCTAGGGCAGTACGATACAGCACTAAAACACTTGCTGTAGCCAAGGACAATCTTGCATTATACATGCACCTCACAGCACACACACACAGTCTCTGAACCTGCTCTACCTGATCTTTGCAACTCTAAGCAGCCGCCTGTGTTATCATAGCTTTTATTCTGCCAGACACGTCTCTCCATTCGACCTTTTTTGGGAATGTCATGTTAAGACTAGGTACTGCAAAAGTAGGATTGCATGGTTTGGTGTGAAGATCTCCTTGTTTTGTCTTGTCACATGAAGGAAGTCATGGAGCAGGCAGGTGTGGAACAACAGCAGCCTGACCACAAAGGCTGAATGGCTTTGGCTTTAGGTGGGATATGGGACCAAAAATAAAGCCAACACACACATCCTAAAAGCATGACTGGGCATATTCTGGGCTTAAAACCCAAAGGCAGATCTGCATATCTGAATCTAGGTACACATCAAGCTTGCAGAGGTTTAGAATAGCATAGGACATTGCTGAAATACTTCAAAGAGCTCTGCAGTGCTTCAGCAGAATAGCAATGGCATGGCATAGCTGTGACCACAGGGGCTTTTCCAGATGCTAATGAGACTTGCTCTTTAAAAAACATAAACCAGAAAGCAGACAATATTTGGCAGGGATTCATATGCTCTCAGGATAAGAAATATTTATCATTTGTTCGCAGACTTAAGAGGGAAGTAAAAATTAAACAGAAGTATTTAGCAATGTTTGTCATTTCCAAAATGGTCTATTTTAATATTAGCATGAAAATACTATGAATGCACCACTGTGAGTCTAGAGTTTGGACTTTGATATAATTTAATATCACATTGTGCTTTACAGTAGGAGACAGTCAAAGAAATGATTAAGCAAAACAGATCAATGCCTTTTATGAAGCCTGGGAATTTAATAAGCCACAGAATAAATATTGACAAGCTGCAGACAGGTGGAACAGGTTTGTAAAGACATAAAATGACTGTTCTAAGGTTCAAGAAACCTGAAAGCTTACTAACGGGTTGTATAGGATAAATTCTTGGCATGTTCTCCTCCTGCTAAGTAAGGTCAATCAGGCTCAATCCATGCAGAACTGGGACGAGTTTTAATGTTCTCCTGAAGTAACACTGCCATCTAGATGTAACCTCCTCATCGATGCCCACTACTGCTGATCACTTCTAATTTAGGAGGTGCTGCCAATCTGATTAGAGCATAACAAAAGCAAAACATGCATGTGTGTAAAATATATCAGCAGCTGGAGGTCTGTGTTCAGTCTCAGGCATGTGTCACTTCAGAAAGAAACCAGATTGACTTAAATTTTTCAGTCTGATGGCAGGGCAGGGTAAGGACAGGGTACCACACTGCAGTGGATGTCAGAGGGAAACTTCAAGGCGATCACAGCACTGGGATGTGTCCCATTTCATACTAACTATACGTGAGGCTTTCCTTACGCTTCTACTGTTAGACACTACTGTGCAGCTACCATTAGTGGTTGTAGACTCTCACTTTGGCATATATGTATAGAGACTGTGAGCTGCTTAGAGTATCAGTATCAGCAACCTCTCTTTTGAGCAAGTACTTTTGTCACTGTGGTCCAGCAGGGGAACTGCGGGCAAGGCAGTCTATGGGTCACCTTGTGAAAAAAAATATTCAGACAAAAACAGCTCCTATACAACTACATGAGAATTAGACATCAACACAGTTCTAAAGATTCGAGTCCTGTTTGAATCACGAGGTCTGTACAGGAGTAGAGATCATACATATCCACTTGTGAGCCAAAACACCTGCCAGTGGGACATTTGCGTATTTACATAAACTGCAGCACTTCACTGTCAAGCTTGAGTTTCATGGATCCTGAGGAACTGCAGATTCGATTCAAGCCTGAGTTTAAGATTTCTTAGAGCCTCTCTAGCACCACAGTTTTCACATGCTCTTCCAGAAGTAAACTGTTATCATTCCAGGCACATGCACACTCCCTAAATAGGCACAGATCTAGATCCAGATGGGAGAAGGAAAAGGTTATGTTGATTTTCAGTCCTTACCCTTTATCTAGAGGGCATGTAATGTATGACAAAGAAAACACCAAGAACTTCTATTATGAAGTCCTGACACTGAATCTCTTAATCCACGTTTGCATTTTCTCACTTGTAATATGGAAATAGCATTTAATCTTTTAATGCCTACAGAAGCAGCTGTGATTTGCATCGCCTAGCAGAGGGAACAGGGCGCTGGCCCATCCACTGAATCTCACACTGCCTGCATGCAGAAGACAGATTGGAAATGTGGCACCCTTCTCACAGAATACTTCTGATCCATGTACACAAACAAGCAACATAACTGGCTATTATATTGTGTTTATTCTTTTGTGGCTCATAAAAGCAGGACTGAATCAATACAACTATGAAAAAGTCTTCCAGACTTTTGAAAATTAGCTGATCAAGCTCCAAACATATGACTTGCACCAGACTAAGGCAGAAACAAAGTGTATTGATTGTAAAATCCTGGGATTAGGTAAAGTGGGTAATAGTTAGGAAAACCACCCTGCTGCAGGTTTGCTGCAGAAATTAATTCAAAAGCATAACTGGATAGGCAGGGTCTCCACAGGAAGGAAGTAATTCTTAAAGCCTATTTAAAGGCATAGCCCTTTGAATGCACAGTAGAGTTCAAAGCCCGAAAAAAGGTAGGAAACACAAAAGCAGAGTTTCGAAGTTGAGTAGGAAGAAACACAAAAAAAAAGAGATTATGGTCTTTTACAGAGCTTGTGTCTTCAGTACCTCACAGCACTGTTGCAAAGATGAGTGTAGAGATATTACAGATATCATGAGTGAATTATTCAGGATTCGTAGCATCCTATGGAACCTGCAAATAACATTGAAGCTGCTGGATGAGGCAGGATAAACACACATCACACTAGGAAATCAAAGTTGTTGATCTATTTCTTAGCGGCTGCAGTACTGTGTAGTTCTGCAAATAACAAAAAAAATCCCCTGCTCCCAAAAAAAAAGCCAGTCAGTGCTGCTACCAGTATCTTTGGTATTTAGTAGAAAGAGCCCACAAAAGGGCATAATCCCTTTAGGGCCAATGTGTGATGTTTGCCCCCTCTGCTGTGAACAGGACTTTGCCTCCCTCTTCCTTCAGGCACTGGATTTATTTCTCAGCCACGGCTGGAGCGGCCTCACAGGCAGATTCCCCGCCAGCGTGGTCACACTCGATGTGGGAACACTGGATGCAGACAATGAGTGTTTAATAAAGGCTTACAAGGGTTAGGTTTGTTGGGGTTTTTTTGTTTTGTTTTGGGTTTTTTTGTTTTTTTTTTTTTTAACTTGGGCTTGTTTCACTGCTAATGCAATAATGGATTGCAGTTCAAGTCAAGCGTGGTCTAAATTCAAATAAACCTATAAAAGCCCTTTCTGGGAAGTTATGAGGCATCAGAATGACTGAAAAATTTAAAGAATAATCCCCCATATTTCTCAAGACAAACAACTGGCTAGTCCAAGGGTTGCTAAAGAATTCAGGGCAAGGCAGAGCAGAGCAGAAGCAGCTCAGAACTGTGTTGAAACAGACAGTGGTTGCCTACTCCTGAGAGATACTCTGCCCCCAGCCAGCTCACTGCTGTTATCTCCCACCTGCTATGACCACCTCCCAGCAGTAACCATCCAGAGGACAGTCATCTTGTCAGCTGTCTGTTTCCCAGAGAGAGAAAATATGCTGCTTCCATTGGTTAAAGATCAAGAGGTTAGAGAGAGAACAGGGGATAGCACAGGAATCGCATCCATCATCTTTCAGCATTCACCAAGGCAAGAGCTGCATGAAATATCCCAAGCAGTGCAATACACTAAGTGTTGTAAAGCTAGGGTCACTGTAAACCACAGGGACAAAAGCAGATTTCATGTCTTGTAACGATTTCTTTCTTCAAATATCTGCATGGCTTCAGTGAAACTTCTGGGATTTTTTCTCCCTATTTGGGGTTTGTGGTAGTTTCTTTCCTCTGTTTTAATTGCCTGCAGCAAAGTTATTTAATCCTCTACCTTCCTTCCCACACATAGAAGCATGAAATTATGCTGAATGCAGCAAATATGCAGTTTTTTCACAGGTTTTAGGATTAACAAGTTTCCCATAAGAGCAAGGAAGCATCTGCAAAAATCTTGTAACACTTTTCCCTATGGTTATTTGAATGTGTTCAGATATTTTAAGAACATGTCTTCAGAGAAAGCTCATCTCTCAGGTTTTCCTGTTTCAGCAGTTTGTATTTTTCATGCAGGTAAGTTCAGTGACCATTGTTAAATTAATTTAGGATTGTGATTCCTGTTAGCAAACATCCACACCACTGAAGTTGCTGCTCTGACTGGTCTTGACCCATCAGCTGGAACAACTGCATGTAAGAGAAAGAGTAATGTATCGTAGAAATAAAAACGTGGTCTGTCCAGAAAAGGCCAAAAAAACCTAGCAATGTTAGGGCAGTGTAGAGAAGTCTATATTATTACCATCAAGATGCAGCTCTTCTTTCCATAAATAAAAGGACAAAATCTCTAAGTGCAGCAGCCCCAAGGAAAACTGACTTCAATTGCCAAAAACATAATACGAGTGTGGAAAAAAGTTGTATGGAGTGGAATGTATGTGGTAGAAAGATATTTTTTTTCCATGAGTTGATTTGCTAGTTACATTCTTCACCTTAACATTGAGGTAACTCCACTCAAGCTGGCAAGTTCCTACTAGCCAGTGATGCAAACCTCCCAAGCCCCGGCACAGGAATGCTTCCGTTTGTGGCACTGGGGTTATTTTTTCAACTGCCTATCTGCATGATGAGATGTTTTCTTAATTTTCACCTCCCTTTTATTTTCAGGCAGTTGCTGTGGTAAGGTCAAAATCCTGACACTTGTGACCAGTTACTGAGGGCTGGATTTGCAGACAGTGATCCCACTGAACTTAACATGGCGCCAAATCCAGGTTCATGCATGCAGTAAGGATTTAATTTATATATTCTTACCAATTATTAGGTAAAGATAAACCAGGGCAAATTAAAAAAAAAACCCAGAAAATTTCTTTGTGTAGAACCAGAACTGAAGCCTGTAATTTTATGTTCCTTTGATCATTTTCTCTTTTCAAAAACCATGCAGAAATCTTTTGCTGGCATTCACCTACACACTCCACCCCATTGAAAACACCTGCTGGTACCTCTCCTCAAGCAGCATTGTCTCATCTTCCACCCTTCTGGATGTCCTTTTGTACTGTAACACCCACTGCTTTTATCAGGATTTTGTCATGGACTTCTGTATTTTCAGCAAAACAATACTCAGAGTAGAAAACTTAGTATATGTCCTGGCTCTACCTTAACATTTATTTATCTCCAATTAAAAGAATAGTTCAAATGCTGCCTGTGGGCCTTCCCCAGCTGATCCATCCCTTCAGCTTGCCAAGGGCTGCCATGTACCACCACAAGTCGTATCTCACTGTGAGAGTTGCAAGGGTTTGCTGCTGCAAGGGCAATGTGAGACAATGCACACACATTTTATAGAACAGATTATCCTCGCCGTGACATTTTTGCTGTATCCAAACCACCAAATAAGAGATGGTGATGATAAAACCTTGTGCATAATTAAGAAACCAGTTGATGTGGTAAAGGCACTGGTCCACAATAGGACCCTAGATAATGAGACCATGAAGAGAGGGTGCTTGGGTCACCCCCTCAGGTTACATCATACTCAGTGCATGATTACACCTGACAGTTCATCTAACCTATTTAACACCTCTACTGATAGTATGCTGTCCACACTGCTTGGGATCAATTTTTCTTATTATTAAGCATTTTTCCCCTTACTGTTTAATCCAAAGTCTGTCTCACTCTGGCCACTACAATGATTAAAAACTCCACTGCTACCATGGCAGGAACACCATTTCCTTTGTCCTACTGCAGTCATAGTTTAGAGATTAGGATGTCCTACCTACCCAACATTCCCTTCTGCTTTAAAGAACCTACGGTGTTCCTGTCCTAGGGTGTGATGCAGAGCTGTATTGTGTTGCTTGATACAGAGATACTGCCTTATAAATTTAGAGGGCTACATAAATAATTCATCATGAAGAGAACAATGTGCCCTGAAATCTACCATACATTACACTTATTGCTATCTGAGGGGACAAAAAAAAATTATCTGCAGAATAACACTTTGATAGCTGGGAAACATATGCCATGATCTTCCTCTCTTAAGACAGAAATTTCCAAAGAATTACATGGTCTGAATTAAAAATCTATTAAGTTTTCTTAGTATGAAAATCCTTTGGGTTTAGCAAAACTTTCCTTTCTCATTATCCAGAGGAACCCACAAGTTGGACAAGAGGTCTACTTAATTCTCCTTAAATGTAGCAGTCCAGTTCTCCATTCCCTTTGGTGCCAATAGATGGGAAATGGGCTGAGGAAAACCCAGGAAATGAAGAAGGGGAAAACAAGTCTCTCCAAGAGGTGGCACCAAACTGCTGCCTAAGGATCCTGTGAAGGAGCATGAAAGATCTCTCCTTTTACGCAGTCTTTCATAGATTCTTCACTTAAAATCTTCTTATTATTTAAAGGTACTAAGGGGGAAAGACAAGTATTTAGCAAGCAGAGTGTTTCTGTGTAAAATCCAAGAGATTTCATGGGAGAAAAGCCCGCTTGGCATGCTCTCGCTCCCAGCTTCTCATCCTTGAGTGACTAACTCGCATGCCTGTGGCTGGAGAGACTGGGTCAATAATTCATTCTTTCCAAGTCAAAGAGGCAGAATTATTCTAGATTAGTTCTAAACTGAGTAGAATTAAAATTCAGAATGATTAATATTTTAATCTACCCAAATTTTTATAGTCTCAGTACAGAAAGGAGATAGAAGACATCAAATCACACCGACAAGAACATCAGAAGAAAAGATACTAAAGAATCTAACAGTTATTTTCCCTCTCTTGTGGTGAGGAAATATTATCTAAGTTTGGTATTTCAACTGCTGAGGGTATTGACAGACAGTGTCAATAATTCAGATCTACTTCAACAGTATACAGAAGTCATGACTTCTTGGTGATGTCCTACTTCTTATATTGACAGAATTAGTTTACATTTTCCAGTGTCAGATAGTGCTGGTTTCTGATGCAACTTTCTCACTCATGACATGAGCTATTATTCATCAAGGCAGCCAAAATCCAACTCTTTCCATGATAAATCCTGCCCACATCTGAGATTAAACATCACAGTTGGAACTGTGATTTTACAACTACTAACCAGCAGAGTCAGCCAACATGGTCAGAAGCTTAGCAGTGTGGTCTCTGTTCTCACAGCAGAATCTGTACTGAGCCCCAGGCTCTGCTGTGCCAAGGGAGAGATGCTGGACAGTTATCCTGCAGACCCTCCAGAAAAGTCATCTCTGCCAAGGCAGCACAGCTGGTTTAACAGAGCCCCTCCACCGCCTTAGCAGGATTATGGGATAATCCTTTTTCTCAAGGGTCACAGTTCATTTTTCCATCGCAGACACATTGCTGTCAGTCTGAGTTGCTGGATTGCTGCTGCCTGTATCACGCAGCCTGTGAGACCAGACAAAGCATAGATCAGAAATGATAACAACCCCCCACCAAAAAAAAGGCATAATCTAAAAAGAGACAGTTTACATCAAGTCAGACCACCTTCCTGGCAGTTTGGTTTAACAGCTCCCAAGCTTGCAAAACCTCCGTTGGTAGGATTGACTATGGCTGTTTCATTTGACCCTGAAAAGCTGAAGAAATAAATCCTGTTTGGTTCACTAGAAATTAAAATGTGTGGAAAGCTGTAGTTTTATCAGCAAGGGGTTTTCCCCAAGACAAGCTGTTAATAACAGCAGGATTAGAGCTCATGGCTGGAAGCAGAAAGGGGAGTGACTGGGATGAAAGGAGAGACTTTCTTAGTAAACCATGAGTGTAAGCTGTGCAATATTACCAGGTCTTTGTAAGTAACAATGGACTTTAAGATGTGCTCTGGCCAACTTCTTCCTCAAATTTTGCCCTCAGTCCGGGGAATTCTGATTCACTGATTGCACAGGGTTGTGGTGGGAACCTACAGGCCACTTGAGAAAACAGACACCCTGAAGCCTCTCAAAATGTGCATCTCCAAGAGAATTGGTTTCTTTGAATCCTACAAGAAGGAAGAGGCACAGAGACCATGGTCTCCATCCCTCATTCTGGTGTAACAGCAATCCAGATGGAAGCCAAAGGATTTCATACAGTCTGACAAGTTTTTGTGAACATCATAACTATTCTATTATTATTCTTCCAAATAACTGTAATAATATTCTTAATAATTCTAAATCACTGTCCTCTGTGCAATAGCTAGTACTACAGTATTACTCCTATAGTTATCTTGCTTTTTCCTTTCCTTCCATATGAAATGTTTAACCCAATACTACTCCAGCCCATTTTATTCCCTCTCTAGAGAGAGTCACAGTACCTGTGAGAACAGAACTACCAAAAGCAAAATCAGAAGTGGTGCTTTACTATGTTAATAAGGATGATTTGACAGTGAATATTACACATTCTTCCCTCTCCTTTTTAGTCAGACCACAATAAATTTCATCAGAGGATGTCAGTAATTCAAATTTCTATGCAACCCCAAGAAACCAATTTTTGTGTTTTTCTCTCTGAAGGTGGTCTTTCACTTGGGCTAACTGCATCTGCATGTCCCACGAAGCCACATCACTGAATCTGGCATCCTGACTAACAATGAGTAACATAAAGGCAGTTATGATATTTTTTGGAGCAACTCTACAACATATTTTCCTTAGAGCTCCTCGCAGCCAAGAGCAGCAATAGCACACGGTGTGCTGCAGTGACACCCCACAGCATTGCTCCTGATAGGCACATCACCTGCCCTGCCTTGTACTGCCCTGGCCACATGCAAATCTGCTCCTGCAGTGCTCCCTCATCCCACCCAGAGAGCACCTAACCTTCAGTATGTAAAATGATAACCCCCAAGTAGGGAGGAGGCATCAAGAAAGCAACCTCTCCTTCACAATACAAAAGAACAAGGAGAATCTGTGTCCTTGGCCAGCTATCTGCTTTCTCCTGTCCTTTCTAAATTATTAGATAAATGTCAGACTGCATTTATTACTAAATACAAGGTAAAAATAAAAGGCTTCTGCTAAATACTAGACTGATTATAGATCACAGGCTGCTAGTGATGGTGACTCATTGACTTGAAATGATTGTCTAGGGAAGAAAAAACTCTCTGGCCCTGAGCACCAAACTTGCTCATTTTCCTCTCTACTTAAGGTGCCCAGGCCCAACTAAATACAGGATTTCTCAGGTACCACATTCAAGCCCCAAAACCCACTACACTCAGCTAAGAGGTGCTTTGCTAATTTATAATGCCTTACAAAGTGCTGGCACATTTGACAGCAAAGAGTAATGTAGAGGACAGAGTGCATCAGATGTCCTAGAGGTGGGATATAGGAAAGATGTCCTCTTCTGAAAGCAGGCACCAGAACCCCTGGCAGTTGTCACCAAAATCAACTACTTTCAGCATGTTATGTAAAATACTCTTTTGTCTTCTTATTAAAAATAGTACCTAGAGACCTGTGCCCAAGTTTTATACAATACATCACTGCCTGGGATACCTTTTTTATACAATAAAAAAGTACCTAGAGACCTGTGCCCAAGTTTTATACAATACATCACTGCCTGGGATACCTTTTGTCTCCCTCTCTCCTTTTCTCCCCCTCTCTCTCACACATGTGAACTGATTTGTGAGTACATGCAAAGACAAACTGTCATTTTCATTTTCTTCTTCTAACCATATAACTGCTTATTCCTTTGTTTTTAACATTGCCTGACCTCAAAAAAAAAAAAAAAAAAAAAAAAAAAAAAAAAAAAAAAAAAAAAAAAAAAAAAAAAGAGAGAGAAAACTCATTTTACAAATGGCCCAACACAAAGATACAGCCAGCAGCTGCATGATATAAACCCATCCCCTGTAGGGAGACAGCTCTTCTCCCAAACTTTCATTCCCTGGACAAGCATTCCAAGAGAGTACTTATTCCGCTTCCTAATTGCCACGGATCTCCCAGTATGACAGGAGCTCTCATGGCCGTAGTGGGTACCCTGGAACAGGTCCTTCCTCGTTGTGAACAGTCCTGAGGTACTCTGTAAAAGGAGATCAACCCCCAGTTTGAAAAGCTAAGATCACAAAGGCAACATCAGTTACAGACAACCCGTGTTACAGTCATTATTTTAAACTGTAGCCTTTAGCCCAGGAAGCGCAAGATCTCCCCACTTCTGATCAAGGACCAGCTCTAAGCTCTACTATTATGACGGACACATATTTGGCAGGGGAGGGTCAGTGCTCAACATAACAACAGTCAGCCCAAAGATAACAACACCACTCATTTCCTAACACTGTTTTCTTCAGCGCTGTTTTTGAAGTGCCCTTGTAACACTAAATGACTTGCATGTTCAAACACAAGAGCAGACCACTCGCGGGAACTCAAAGCAGTCATTTAGCAGGCCGAGACAGAAACAAGGCTGCTTTACATTTACCATGTCTTTACATTTCTAGGAAGCCCTTCACCCCCTTTCTTGCAGAGGCATAAAAAAATAGGATTAACTTTTTGTACAAACACAAGACCCATCCTGAATAAGTTCTTACCACTCATAAATACAGAATAAAACAACTCGGGTAAGACTTCTTCTAACAGTACCTCTGAATAGAAACGACAGTAATACTTTACCCAATTACTCTAGCAGCTCCTATCCATTCCTTCAGCATTCAAATCGTTTCAGAATCTTTCATCCAACCCAAGCACTTCTAATTCCTCTCTCCCCTTGAAAACAGCCTAGCAGTTCCTCTCTCTCCAAATCCCTCTCCTGCTAATAAGCATCATCTGAACGAGCCTCCTGCCACAACGAACCAGGAACTGCAGCAATTACACCAGAGGTTCTGCTCCCCATGTGTATTTGGGAAATTGAATATTCCCTTGTTTTTACTTTGGGCTGCTGCATATGTAATGCACACCAAAATATTTTCAGTCAGCTTTTACAATACTTGGAGTTTATCGTATCCTTCTAATCCCTTGGATCAAGTGATTAAAAACTTAATCCTCAAAATAAATGAAGTTAGATGCTCCCAGCACTCAAAGAGGCAAAGTTTGGAGATAAAAGCCATTTTGACTAAGAGCATAGAATTTAAATAAGTAAAGACAGAAAAAAAATAGTTCACAACACATGAAATTTAATTATTTTACAACTATCCCATGATTTGGTTTGGTTTGATTTTATTTTACCGTAATGGCTCAAATCCTGTTGTTTAGTTTTTAAATGGCTGCAGGCCTCAACAAGTGACTGTGTAATAGGCATTTTAAGAAACAAATCTAGAGCTTGAGTGGCAAGCCTCCAACACAATACACATACCTCAGGCGACTAAAGCCAGCACTTGTAAAGGGACTTGCTGACTTCAGGATGTCTTTCCCTGCAGAGAGCAGCTTGGAGAAGCAGGAATCCTTTAGAGACCTCAAGCAATTCAGACAGTGATCCCATAAAGCCACCATATGTCAGAAGCAATACACCACTTCATTTTGTCTGCACACCATGAATTCACTCTGTCATTTTTAAGTCCCCATTAAATGCCCACTCTTTCCCTTTAGCAATGATTCCCACCATTTGTATCACAGAATATGCCGAGTTGGAAGAGACCAGCAAGGATCATTGAGTCCAACTCCTGGCCCTGCACAGGGCCATCCCTAAGAATCACACCCTGTGCCCAAGAGTATAGTACAAATGCTTCTCAAAATCTAAGCCCCTCATTCTCCTGTATAAGAAGCCATCAGGAATGCCAAATATGTATGCACATGGAAATAAACTGAACCTGCAGGAGAAATGAACCTCAGCAACTGGGACTCTTCTTGGAGGGTCTTGTGTGCAAGCTTGTATGTGGGTCAAAATAAGGCATGGGAAATGCTTCAAATATTAATTTAAAAAATACAGTTTAAAAGACATACCAATTTTGTGCATATTTTTGGAATCTTACTTTAAAGGAAAAAGCACTCACGGATGACTCCAAACTGAGCTCAGGTCTTCAACAAACATTTCTCCCTTGGTTTGTCAGTGGGTCAGACAACAAATCACACCTCTGACAACCACTGTGATTCAGAAGAGTCCCAAATGGGCTTTGTGGGTGGCCTCAGTGAACATTTGGTTGATCTGTGCTTCCCCCAGGGCTTAGCCCTTCCTCCAGAACAGTTTGGGGACTCACACTCTCTTTCTTATTTTCCTTTCTCCCAGTTCTTCCCCCACTGCAACGAAGATATTGCTTGTTCTTTCAGGTCATTCAGATATATTCTCCAGAGTCCATATATCTTACGATTTGGAAAAAAAAAAAAAGACACGTGAATTTGAGACTACATTGCTTTTTTTTCAGTCTTTGGGCCACCTTTTCTAATTTTGCTAACAAGCCAACTTAGAATTACGTTTGCACCATCTCTGCAATACTGTTCAGTGTATGGATAGAAAACCCAGCAAACCCAGAGCAAAAATGAACGGTCCAGATAGGCTTAAGAATTAACACTGATGCAACAGGAATTTGTTTAATCTGCCACATCTGCAGACCCCAAACAAAGTACAGTTAACCCAAACAAAGTGAATCTACTCTTCTGTAAACCTTTCACTGAAAAGTGCAGCCTGTGGCTGACCCTGTTTTGCGGGTAACGGTGCCATCTAGCGAGAGAAAAGACTCACTGCGCCATTTACATTCTCCAGGTACAATACGAAACATTCAGATTCATCCATTGAAATGATTGCATGAAAAGCACACACTACAGGAGACAGAATGTCCACTCATGAGGCCACCTTTTTGATAAAGGCAAGACGTAAACAGATTTTTCAGCAACACTTGAATATTCATTTGTATGGGAAGATTTCATTATCTCTTCTGGACTTCCCTATTATACATATATATTAGAAAATTACTGTAACTATTTTTAATTATGGAATATTTTTTAAATAAACAGTAAGTTTCTCACTGGTTTGATGTTAAAAAGTTATCTGACAACTGACTACAATGCCAATCGGTCAGATTAAAACGTTTCAAAGTTGATTTTGATCCTGTTGTTTTGCTAATTCTAAGAAAGGCTGACAAACACTCTGTCTGCCTGTTGATTATTTTTTTAAATTCATACGTATGATCATACATTGAGAAATCTAAGAAAATATGAAATATACATTTATGTACGCAAACACCCAAAGAAATGTTAGACCAAAGTTGAAAGTGCCCAGCTTCCACACAGACAAACTCCATGCAAAAGAGAATATATCTGCAAGCAGAACAGAGGATGAGATGCCTTAATTATCTGTAGAGGAAAAAACTCCAAGTCAGATGCTCCTCATGTATAACCCCTTTGCACCGCTCTGTCTCACAGCACAAGAAACAGTATCACGGGGGTGTATGTTACAGCGACTGTGTGCTCATGGTTGTGTTTGGGATGAGCTACAGAAAAGTGCTTAGAAACCCAAAGGTCTTTATTAATGTATTGTGTCTGGTATTGGGGTTTACCAATTGTACTGCTCATATTGATCCCGAAAGTTTAGTTCACAGATTGCCACTTACTTGTAATGAATAAATCCTTAGGCCCCTTTGTTGAGGAATACATCTGGTGCAGGTAGTTCGGTTTGCAAGCTGCAGTTTGAGATGCAGATTGAGTTCTGGTTGGGAGCTCGGAGAGATAACAGGCCTTGGTCTACCAATCCTTTGCATAACAAAGAGCACAAAGACTGGTGGTACCAGCAGAGTGGGTGGACATTGAAGGACACAGTAGGAACTCAAGGGAGGAAGAGTGAGACTTGTGAGATTTGCGCTTGGGTAGACTGTGAGGGGATAAAAGCTCAGGGGTTCCTCCTCGGAGGCACTGGCTCCGGCTGTTTCTGTGTTACTGCACCATGAATAGATGGCTTTATGGAACGTGATTTCTGAGACTCTGCTATGGGAGACTTGGGATCCAACCAGTAAGGAAAGCTGGTCTGACTGTGTGAGTGGGGAGTGTAGGGAGTCAAGTGGGGTACCATTAGCTCACTGGAGCCACCTGCAGTGAAGGGACATCAATCGCAGCAGTGAAAGTCTCTGGCCTTGGGAGTGCAATGGCCAAAGGGTCTCGTGAATGGTCAGACTGGGAAGTTTCCTTAACACCCTTTGAGCCTGTTTTAAACCTTGTGAATTGACCAGTTTTTCCCCAAGACAGCAATATTCTGTTCACCATGGTAGATACGTAAAACTCGATTTTTCCCATGCAAGATCCGATGGATCTTCTCAGTTGTACAAATTGCTGCATGTTAAGACACCTTCGAGTTTGTTGTTCCAGCATCTATAGCCCATGTATTTAGTGCCATGAAAGCACTGGGTACCCAGCAATACCTGAAGCAAACTACTGGCAAATACAAACATATTTGTCACTCAAAACTTGCTCTTTTATTTTGACAAACTGTAAGAAAGATCCCCTGACAGAATCATGACTTCACAGCTCACAGCTGTTATTTATGCTCTATAAAATGTCAGCAACATCTGCTACCTTAGTGAAATGCAGTACTGCAATGCAATCTGAAGTTCAGATATAAACAAACCAAAACTGTTTCCAAACAATGGCATAAAAGGCAATAAAGCTGAAATAGCCCCAAGTATTTTAAAATCTAAAAGGGTATCAATCTGTTGATTTTTTTATAGAATGAGATGCATATGAGAATGGAAAACTTCAATTTTCCAAATTTAATTCTTATGTGTCTCTTGAATAAATTCAAGGTTTTCAAACGTTGTTTGTATTTTTTTGTCTGCATCTATGCCACATTGACATTTCTGGTCCTCACATTTAATATTCACGGAAAAACAGGTGTCACTTCTGCTGCCTTAGAATCTGTCACTTCTGGGCAACTCAGAACTGCCACAGGCACACTGACAACCACATTCAGAAAGGAATGTTCTGGGACACCGAGCCAGACCTGCAGACACCTCCTGTGTGGGCTCATGTCACATAGCAGCCACTCTGACCTGGCTGGCAAAAGGAACATGCACGCTTGCTTTGGGGCAGCCAAATGACTCCAACTTTTCTTTCTAGCATCTGGAAATGTCTTTAATCAGTTAAAAAGCATCAGTTCTTGCAATCCAAACACCTGAAACTTAGAAATATCTTGTGAAACACTGTGTGAATATGTAATCCCTGCCACCAGGGATGCTAACCTAAATGTACATTTCCAAATACACACAGTCTGATTCTTACAGTCTGCAATGAATCTCCACTCCCTATCTTTTGTTTCCTTTGGTAGGAAGAACTAATTCCTCTAACATAGCTCACCCAGAGCAAAAGAACCTGTCCTGATTGCCTAAATTCCAGTACAATCTTCATTTCTTGGGCTTTTCTGAAAGGAATTCCTGCAAAAAACAATCAGCAAGGAACACTGGAGAAAGCATTGTAAGGTCAAAGGCTGGATGTCCAAACCTTGAGCCACTCTGTCCATTTGGTTGGCCATACTAACAGCCAGTTTCCTAGAATTAGGCTTTACTGGGATAGACAATGATGAGAACTTTTTCCAAGTGTGCAGCCCTCTACACACCCCCAAATGCATGGGCTGGTGCCAGAGAAGCCTTTCACAGAATAGAAGCACTAGTTAACTTTCTACTCTGAAACACACACCCCACCGCCAAAACTTGGAGATAACAAAAGACTGCACCTACAAAACTTCCCCAGAACCACAGTTTTAGCTTGGCACAGGCAACCTATCAGTGGAATCAAGGAAGTCACCATTGCTAGATGACCTTTAAAAAGTAACATCTTGTAAACTTCAATTTTTCAGAGAAACGTCCTGAGAGAAACAGAGCTACAGATGGCTTTCTACCCTGAGGACCCCTTTGCAGAAGCAAAACTTGAAAGTGCACAGGAGCTGACAAAGATGAATTTTAAAACCAATACTAGCTGTGGATAGCAGGGTAGCATTTCCTCCTAAGGTTTGGGACTAAGGAAAAGCATAAAAAAATCTTCCATTCCGTGGACTGTTTCAAGACCTTGAGTGGGATATTTAATGATGGTGCTAAGATTTCAAGCAGTTCCAAGAAAGCTCAGGAGTCCAAGGATGGACAAGTAAAGATCACCCTGCTAAAAAACCTGCGGGAATAATTAAGAGCCAGAGAAGACTGAAGAACCTCTTCATTCAATGCTACATTCAAGTCCTGGGAGCTCTCAGAGAAGAAAGAAAAAAGGTTCCAAGAAACTAAGAGAGGTGCAACACCATTCCTCTCTGTTTCAGCTGCCTGGTTGGTGGGTGCACTTTCAAATCTAAAGGACTGGCCCTGTTATTGCAGCCAGCAAAGGCCACCTGGCTCAGTGCTTGTACACAGGTACCCCTATAGTAAAACAGTACATATAGACAAAGCACTTAAAGCAGAACTATAAATGTTTAAAAAATGACATAAAGAAGACTCACTTCACAGAAAAGATGGGAGTTATGTATAAAACCTTTAATCTTATACTGTTGCAGTCTAAAAGGAAGCCCAGCCTAACTCATATTACAATTCGTCCGTGGTTATGTCTTAACAGTTGTAAGACTGGAACAAACTGGTGTTTGCCATTTACTTCCAGAATACATTGCTAGTCACGTGAAATCTGCAAGTGACTCCAGCTGTGGGTCTTCATTTCCTTTTGTAAGAGAGGACATGGACCCTACAACTGCTATAGGAGAGCCCATATTGCTCAAGTCCTCTCAAGTTCTCAAGACCTATTCAAGTCTTGTCCATTTAGAACAACTTCATGGGATTATTTGTTTGATAATTCATCTCCACTGGCCCCCTGTCAGGTTCCAACCCCTGAGAAGTGAGGCATTCACTGCTCTAGAGTAAAAGACCAGAAAAAGGCATCTTGGACATTTTCCATGTAACATATTTTGCAAGTACTTTAAAAATCAGAAGTCTTATTAGCATCACCCCTCTCAATCCATGACAAACTACACATCATCAGTAAGATTAGCACTAAAAAGTTGCTGACGCAATAAAAGACCCTAACTTATGTAATTGAAGCTGTGTATTTTAAAGGCCAGGGGTATCAATAATGCTGAACTGACAATAATAAAGATTTGTCAGCCTTTAAAAACCTTAAAAGTATGCAGCAGACAAGCCATAGATTTGTCAGCATTTCATACATAACAGCCTAACGATTAACTCACAATTAATTACATCATATTCAGTGGCCAGTATGTTTGTCAGGTTCATGTCTATAAACTATTTGAAGGAGTCTAAATGCACTGCAGCCCCAAAGGAATAACAAGAACCTCTACAAATGTTCATATTAGCCCTTGTAAATACCAGAGACAAAGCTGGAATACTTCCCTCCTGGCACCTTTATCCTTCACCCAAGGTAGAACAGGCACCTGAAGATCCACCATTTCCTTCAGCTGAGTTATTAATTTATTTAGTTATTTATTACCCGGAGAGACAGTTTGATACAAATAAACCACACTGTTGTCCCCTGAGACAAAGGATGCTTTGCTTTGCAATTTAATTGGTAAACAGGCTTAACACAGAAGGGCAGCAAGAAGTAGTATAAAACAAAAAAAACAAACAAAAAGAGTTCCTGTACTTTGACAAGGTAACCAGTCCTTCTCTGCTTTATCTTGCATTTTCTCTGGCTCCTCAGCTCACAAAATATCATTCTTTTTCCCCCCATACCGACATTACATACCACACCTGAATGTTCCCTGGCTTCATTGCCGTAGGGAAACAGAGTAACACCTCCTTATCTCCCTCCTACAGATTGAGTGTACTAAAAAAGGTTTTTTTTCCTAAGCACGTGACTTCTCAGAAACTAATTAAGAGTAGTTAAACCTATTATTTTACAGTGCAAATCAGGCTAAGGGTTGAGGGATGACAGAGGCGGCTAAAGGAATGGTTGCAGAAAAGATGCTCATGAGTTGAGGTTGAACAGTTCTGAGTATGCAGTGCTTGTGCCCAGCATGGGTAAAAATGTAAAGAGACTACTTATAGCTTCCTTAGCCCAGAAAAATCCCTCAGGTGATGTTTGTCAGCATATGTTATATAACACGGATTACTATTATTTTACAGTGTTAGCTTCTTACATGTTTATTTTTATGCAAGAAGAGTGAAATATTAAATTCAAAAAACCCTCCAAAGACGAGGACACTATAGCCATGCAGTGATGAACTGCTTTTTCATGGTTCCTAAATATGTTGGTTGCTCTGCCACCTTGGCTTGAAGCAGACAGGAGCTGCATTCAATACACTTGTACAGATGCTTTGCTTGCACTTTTCACTGCTACTTCTGTATCCACTGTATGATTGAGTCTCATGTATAATACATGTATCCATTGCATACTTTTGAAAGCCATTTTTAAATGTCTGAACACACAGAGCACCTGAAAAACATTTGTGCTGACATAAAATATTCTTCTGCTACAAAATGAAAATTATCACTTCATTTTTAATCAAATTTTGTGCTCTGGAGAAAACAAAATTAACTTAAATTTAAGAATATTTCCAATTTTAACTTGTCATTTTTTTTTTTATCTGAAGTGGTAATTAGTATTTTCACAAACAGTTTTTATTATGAAGGAGTCAGCAAATTGTTTATTATACACAAAAGTCTTCAGGTGGAAATTGCAAAGTTAGGGACAAGGCCTGTACCATCAGCTGCTATTTACCAGGGGAAGCATTTTCTGGCCCATTATTTACCAAAGTTGTTTTTCTACATACTTTTGTTGCATATGCCCAGAAATGATGGGAGAATTATATTAACTGGCACAAAAAACTGCCCCAAAACAAACCAAGAACTTAAAAGGTGTGTACCTCAAAGAAAGAAACTACAGCCATCAGTTGTGCTAAAACAAAACAAACCATTACAAGCATTGCATCAGAGAAACTAGTAAGTATTTCATTTTTCTTTATCTCTCTGACCTGAAGAGCTGATGGAGGACCACTTATTCCTCTCTTAACTTTCCTGTATAGCTTTTGCTATCTAGAAACCTTATCTTCAGACCTTTTTTAGTCTGAAGTATCATTTAGCGATGCCATTTTAGTATACTGCCCTTGTTTCTCTCATTTCGCATCTATCATTACGCAGACACAAATCTCCCACGTGCTCTCTTTCAAATAAAATTGAACACAGCCTTTTTTTAAAAGGTCATCTTTAAAATTATATACAATAAATCTAACGCTGGTAAAAATCTATTTTAACAGCACTTCTCTCTCATCCCCATATTTCATCTCCACTGAATATTAAGCAGCACAAATCAAAGGATAGAGTTTGTTGACTGCTTCTGACTAGCGACTTTCACAACCATGGCATTAAAGCCTGATGTAGCGGTATTTCTATAATTAATGAGGCTAACCCAAAGACACGGACCACAAGCACTTCATCATTTCCTTCTGAACCCCAAATCTGAGCTACCATTTCCTTCCTAACATTAATTCCTCATTTATGTTCTTACCCTGCATCTGTACAGCTACTGAAGAGGGAAATAATCTTTCTTCTCATCGTAAATCATGCAGATGTGCTTATCAAGTCCAAACAGAGTCTCTGGATCATTCAGGAGAATGAAGAACCCAAAATAATTTTTAAATGCCAAAAGAATATAGATAGTCCAAAGGTTTTTCAAGTTATAAATTAATCAAACACATTTATGAGAATGTAGAATTAAGAAATTAAAGGTCCCCTATATCTTAGCAATTTCTAAAGACAGAATTTTATAGTTATTTAGTCATCCAACAACACCGATTGTCAGGCAATGGAGCATTAGCATAACTTCAGTGAATAGGGCTACTATGCTGCTGCTTTTCAAAATCTGATAAGGCATCTACTTGCAGCACTGTTCAACAAGGAGGTCCCCCAACACCTTTCCCACATCACTACTTTGCTTTCTCCTCTCTCTCTTCCTTCTCTGCATTGCTCCCTTGTTTGGGCTGGAAATCTCTGCTGCTGTGTCTTTGTTCTCAGCTACCTGTTTTCTCAACCAGAGCACACACAGATGCCCACTCTCTGCAGTGGCCTATCTTCCTTGCATATGAAAGTCCACAAGTGGCCACCTTCCTAGTTTTCTTAGTCTTTTTCTTTGCTTTTGCTGTCTCTCAGGATAACCATTTCCCTCTCCAATTTGTGAAGGCAAGTCGGATTCTGTCCCTAAAGGCTACTCTTGCTCAAAACAGTCCATCCCTCCCAAAAACTCCACTGTGGAAGAAGCAGGTCTTTTGCCTTGCCTTCTGCAGTTCAAATGCCTCATGGCCTACCACAAGGCAGGCATTTAGAGATCCTAGGCACAGAACTGGCTGTGTCTCCTGCCCACCCACTCACCTCTCTGGCTCTTCCTGCAGGGGAGCAGCTCAGTTCCTGCTGTCCATCATGGGATGGGTTGGGATGTAAAGGAGGTAGCTCAGTAAGACCTCATATCCAAAATCTATCACTTTTTGTGCAGGCACAGGAAACCTGTCAGGACCACTACAAGTACTTTTTGCTAAGATATTGGGGAGTAATCCTTAAAACAAAAAAACTAGACTTCCTGATCTCTCTGCTTTGGCTTGCAGAGAGAAGAGCCATTGAGGAACTGCTGAGGCCAGGCAGTACTCGCCTCATGCAGCCTGAGCAGGAGGAGATGCTTTGCTCTTTCTCTTTGGCTGGGGCTGGAGCATATTCAGGGTAGGGAAAATGGGGTTTCTACCTACAGAAAAACAGGGAAGCTTGGAGACCCATTCAGATAGAGCTATTTCTCTCTTCTACCCACACCCCTTGGGGATTGCATGTGTGCCTAATATGCAGAGGCTGAGCTTCTTCTCATACTGAAGACTGTGTCTTTTCTCCTCTCTTCTCCAGCTGATCCCCAAACTATGCTTGCTGCAGCTGCTGTCAGCTCTCTGGCTCCTGCCACCCCACCATGTCCTGCAGGCAGGCAGGTAGCAAGGAACGGGAGAGGCTGCAGATGAGGCTGATCTCACTGTTCATGGGTAAGTGTCCAGATACAGGGGGATGGATATCATATCACAGTCTAATGTTCCCATAGTTAAAAGCAGATATTTATCTTTCATGTCCTTCAAAGGACAAACAAATTACAAAGCAAAACGTGTAAATATGCAAAATTAAACTATAGTAAACCCAACTCTTTCATCCTTGGAGCACACATAGGATGAAAAGCCCCCTGGTGTGGCTCCAGTTTATGCAATACTCAGAAGCAAATCAGCATTAGCCCATTATTATACAGTATTACAATGTCTTTGGCTATGTACTGCTTAGATATTGCTGTAAATGCAGACTTGCAAAACTGCCATGAACATTTACCTGTGCAAGCACACCACTTTCTTCCTCAACCTTGCAAGAACCATAAAGAAGTGGAAACAAAACACCCTAGTAACAGTCTAGCTTTCAATGAAAGGAAAATACACATGTCTGGGAGAAGTAAACCTTTTCATATCTTCGATAAATGCACGACTCTTTGTAAATATATACAGAAGAGTAACATAGTTGCCCTGAAGACCAAGTCTAAGTAACAATGTATTAGTTCAAAGACACTAAAAAGACGATGAAAGTTGGAAAATAGTTCAAGGAAGACCAGCAAATGTTATCTGTGCACAAACCAGGACTCTGCCTCTTCCCTAAACTGCTGAGGTCCAAACTCGCAGCTTGGCAGGAAGAGTTTGTGCTAGAGTGAAAGACAGCTGAGGCAGGACAATTGATACCTTCTCTATCCCACCATAGCAAACCCATTGTACAAATTCATGACAAAGCCACATTGTTAAGCCAATCAAGATGCACTATGATTCTCCAGAACATTTCTCCTCAGGAAAAACAACTTCAAATAGAAATTTGGGGTGGGGGGGGTGGGGGTGGGGGGAAGCTTTATTTCAGCAAATGCTTTTAAAAATCAAAATCTAATGCAACCAGAACTCTGTGTCATGAAGTGTTTCACACACATTTCTTCTTGTTTCAGGTTAATTTTTTTTTCCAATCAGCAGGAATCTAGTGCTGTGGTAACTATTCCACTCTGGGGATGGTTCACAGTAAGGCTCATCATGCAGCACAGCTAGAATTGTGAGTTTAGTCTGATCATAGAGATAAAAGCCTCAGGTATTTACCTATGACACTGAAGGGAAAAAACAAACAAGACAAAACCCATCAAAATCTTCCTCCACCCAACCTGATTCTCATGCAGGGGATCAGCAACCTACTCTGCCCCACTGCACACTGTGCACTATGATTACCAGGCCCTCAGCTGCTTTCCTTAGGGATCTTCCTCTCCCTGAGGGGTGACTGCCCATCCTTGCAGACTGCAAACTGGCCTCAAGAGCAAGAGACAAATTATACAAATATTTGCTGTGGGAAGCCTAACTGACTGTAATCTTTCAGTGCTGGTGTGCCAATGGAAAAGTTCTAGCAGAATTTGGCCACCAAAACTATGGCCCCATCTGAGGAATAGTGCTGCATGAAATCTCATTCAAAGCAAAATCCAATCCAAAGGCAGACTTTTGGAGAAAACTGGTAACGGACCTCAAGCCAATAACCTTCCAAAGCCAAGTAGAGCGTTCATCTCTGAAGGAGATCAGTAATACTGAGGGACTTGCCCTGTGGATGGAGAAAAAGAAGGTGGCTGTCAAAAAATCCATGGAACAACCAACAGCTCCCTGCTGTGATGTGATGGTACTTTATCTGTAATGAAAGCTGTCAGCAAAAAGTTAAGCCCAGAAAATATTTTGTGCGTGCTTATATGCAATGGGGAGTTGAGACCAGTAAAGCTGAGACCCTTACTGGCTGCAAATGCCCAACAATCTGGCTGAATAATTAATAAGCTTTGGATACTCAATATAAAATCAAAGGTGGCAGCCAATTAGGAACAGAGTTCTAAACCAAAATCAATAACATCAAAAGCAAAATAAGGGTTTAAAGAAAAAAATCCATGTTATTTTTCTTCTTTCTTTACCTGTTACAAGATGAAGTTTTCCTTTCAAAAACGGCAAGGAAGGGCTCACTTTAGGCAGTGACAGCCTCTTTTCCCCCTCATGCAAGGAAGTGTTCTACACTGCTTTGTGGCACTGAAATGTACAAAGCTTTCCTACGTTGTTTAAGAGCTGCACACTTCTCTACATACAAAAAAAAAAAAAAAAAAAAGAAAAGAAAAGCCCAGGATTGTTTTCAAAGGTGATGAACTCCTGTAGTTTGCAGTGGCTTCAGCACTCCTACAAACCAATAGACTTCTGACTCCTGGGTAGTCACAGCCCGAACAAGTTTTTAATGGGTTTTTGTTTGTTTGTTGGGTTTGGTTGTTCTGGTTTTGTTTGTTTGTTTGTTTTTGTTTGGGTTTTTTTTTCGTTGTTTGGTTTTGGTTTTTCGCCATCCCTTCATCGCACAGCATTTGTTACAGGCATATCCACAGAATCAGTTAGGGTGGAAAATGCCTCTGAGATCATCAAGTCCAACCTATGATGGAATATATCCGTGTCAACTAGACCATGGCTCTGACTGCCACGTCCAGCCTTTCCTTAAACACCTCCAGGGATGGTGACTTGCAGCCCATTCCAATGTCTAACCACTCTTTCTATGAAGAAATCCCCCCTAATGCCCAACCTAAACGTTCCCTGGTGCAGCTTAAGACTACGTCCTCTCTCCTGTCTCTTGTTGCCTGGGAGAACAACATTGGTACTTTCTTCCCTCTATTTCCGGCTACGAGATTCTTGGATCCCAAGGCTACAACCGCACGGAAAGCAAATGTATCGTCAGACACCCTCAGAGGAGTCCCGGAAACTGGAAGAAAAAAGAAAAGAAAAGAAAAGAAAAGAAAAGAAAAGAAAAGAAAAGAAAAGAAAAGAAAAGAAAAGAAAAGAAAAGAAAAGAAAAGAAAAGAAAAAAAAAAAAAGAATGTCCAACCCCGCACTATCCAAATCCTCCTTTTTCCCCTCAAAACCCGCCCCCGCCGCCCGGAAGGGGCGCGGCCGTGCGCGCGGCGCGGTGACGTCACAGCCCCGCCTCCGCTGCTCTGTGCGACGTGTCCCTGGTCCGGCGGCGCGGGCGGTGAGGGAGAGGGGCGTCCAGGGGGATCCCGGGGCGGGTCCCAGGGGTCCCCCCGCCCGGGGGGGCAGGCACGAGGGGTCGGGCAGCAGGGCCACTGAGCCCCAGGAGGGCGCGGGGGCCGAGGCCGGAGGTGGCGGGGGAGCTGCGGCGGGCAGAGCCGGCCTCGGCCGCAGCGCGGGGGAGGGGAGGCGCTGGGAGAGGCGGGAGGGTCCGGCCTCTGATCGGGATGTCAAGGGGTCCGTGCGAGTTAATGCCAGCGGATCCCCCCAGGCTGGGGTCCTGCGCGGGGTGGCAGTGCTGGCACTTGTGTGCTGTGAGAACGGGACGCGGCCATAGCGTTCCCCCGGTGCAGCTTTGGGCTGGGGGCGCTTCTTGAAACCAGTGACTTCTGCCTGTTCAGACATCTTCAGCAGTGTTTTCTGAAACGCGGCGTAGGACATAAGCTGAGAGGAAAATCTGATGGAGCTGTTGTTTTCTGTGCCGACAGGCATAATTTTTCCTATTTTTTTTTTTTCAGTCAGAAGTAGGCCCTCATGTTTGTTTACTGATACAGTCTCTTCATTTTCTGCAAAGTGGAAGTATCTTTTAAAGTCCACTTAGGTTGGAATATGAAATTTTAAGTTATCTTAAGTATTTACAAATTTTGTAGGTAACTGCTATTTCTGTAATTAAAAAATTCTGTTTTGCAATATATATATATATATATATGTGGAACCATCAATGCTAAATGCATTCACCTTTGCAGGTAATCATGGATCAGGTAATGCAATTTGTGGAACCCAGCCGTCAGTTTGTGAAAGACTCCATACGACTTGTTAAAAGATGCACCAAGCCTGACAGGAAAGGTAAAGCACACAATAAACCAGAACACAAACTTATATCTTACCACGTGTCTTTCCATATGTCACTTCTGCTGATTAATTTGCTGTGAATGTTTCTCATCTGCCAGTATGAGATTTAAACTTGAGCAGTTGTCTAAATGGTAATGGATTTATGGTTCTGGATGTAATAAACTTGGATGTGTTCTTTTCTGGTACATACGTAGGTGTGTGAGTGGAAGTAAAACTCACGTTATGAAACAGGCTAAGTAGCTGAAATTAGCCATTTTGAGACAGGCAAGCAATGCTTTTCATGTATTAAGTAAACTGATCTGAAAAGAACTTGTGTGCACTTTGAAGTGACAAATGAAGCAGTCAGATGTGACTGATTGCAGTGAAATTGGGGGAAATTCTAGTGGAAAAGACTTTATTTTAGGAGACTTCAATGGAGCCAGAACTGCTTTATGTAGTGCCCATTCAGTGCTCCACAGTTGTCAGACACTGCCTGATTGGGATGGGAAGAATTTTGTTGCTGGGAGTATAGCAGAGAGGTTTTGGACTTTCTCAAAGGCCTTAGAGAGAAGCTGTAACTGTAACCAGAATGCAACTGGTCATTCTTACTGTTAATATTTACAATGCTTTATTTATGTGCTAAGAGTGAACAATTCTATGACTCTAAGTTTACTGGCATCTTTTGAGATCAGTAGGGAACTTCATTCATGGTCAGACTAGCAGTTTTGTTGACCTTCTTAGTCCACTTCATGGTTGCTGTCTTAAAATAATTGAAAATATCACAAGTACTCAATTTTTGTGGGGACTTAAGGTGCTGTCCTTCTGTGACAGACATTAATGGAGCTTTTATATTTTTGATACTGTATTGGGGATTATTTTCAGGGCTTGTAGGGTTGTAAAGGAAAGATAAAGGAAAAAATGTTCCATGAATTGTCATGGATTGTGGATATTTCTGATTTTGCTACTTAAAAAAATTGTGATTGGCCATTGTTTGTGGAAAGCAGCACCTTCTCTCTTAAAATTATCATCTGTCTTCTGAAAAAGTGGATTTGTTTCTCAGGGTCACTGCAGTGACTATTTCCAGAACTATTTCCTGTGTTAACATTATTCTCTAAAGAGATACCTCTCCTGTGGTCACTGCAGTGCACATCTATATGCCAATACATGAGACTTCCTAGACAATTTTTTTTGGTTTTGTTTTTGCAGAGTTCCAGAAGATTGCCATGGCAACAGCAATAGGCTTTGCAATAATGGGATTTATTGGTTTCTTTGTCAAATTGATCCATATCCCAATCAACAATATAATTGTGTAAGTAAATATGACCTTTAATTTCACTAAATTTTTACCTGTTCATTTTTAAACAGAGGATGTCAGTGAGCTCTACAGGATCCATGTTGCTTTAGTGTCTGCATTTCACATGTTAGTGTAATGTAAAAGGAGTTACTTGATTCAAAGAACTTAATCAGCAAGTAGGTTGTTAATTTAGCATGCTGCAAAATATTAGATCTGTAGATCTTAGTTTTTTTTCTGAGTATTCTGCTTCAAAACTGAACTTCAAATATTTTCATTTCCAGTTCCTTAGTGTGTGTTTGACCATAGAACATTTACTTTATTCGGATCTTATACTCTCACAATTTGCAGTTTATAATTTGGGTATCCAAAGTAAACAGGATGGATGGTAAGGTAAAGAAAACTGAGTGGGTGTCCTGCAAGATGACAGAGCACAGAACAAAATTGGTCTTGTTTCATTTACTCTGCTAGATGTGTTTCAAAGTTTGGTTTATGTGTAACTGCATTCTGTAAAATCCCTTTTGGAATGAATGTTGCAGCAGGAAAATCTTGACCCTTAAGTTGACTGGCACCATTGTACTGACCCATTAACACTACCAGTTAAAACTCCTCTTGTTATTCAGAGCTGATGTAATGCCCTTTCTAGCACTGGAAGAGATTAAATACTGTTCTGTGACCATGATGTGTGGCTTGCTTATACGTGTAAGAGTGGTCCTGTAGGCAAGGAGAAGTGTTTGAAAATAGGAGATAAGCTGCAATGGTAGTAAAGGTTGTCCTAGCAATGCAGTGGTGGGAGGATAAATTAGTCTTCAGGTGGGATCACTTGATTAGTTGAAACTGATTACTTTGTTCTCTCAACAGAGGTGGCTGAATATTCATCATGAAGAAGAAGAAGACAGTTGAGACACCTGCTGCAAAGATTTCACAGCTTTAATTTGTTTGATATTAAACAAGCTCAGTTTGGGTTTTCAAACACTGTTGTCACCTTATTTTGCTTTTAAAGTGTATGTGATCATACCTGTCTATATTACAGGATTTTTTTCTTTTCTAGTAGTAGTGCCTTTTGTTTGTTTTGTTACATCTTTTAACTGGTAGTAGAATCATTCAGGTAGGAAGGAAGCTTGGGAGGTCTCTAGTCCAGTGTCCTGCTCCTCGCTGGGTCAGTGTTGCACTCTTGACAAGATTGCTTAAGCTTTGTCCAGTCAGATATTGGAAGCTTCCAAGGATGACAACTGTATGACCTCTCTTCAGGAGCTGTTTACTAAGCAGTAAACTAAGCATAGGAACAGCATTGTTCCAGCAAAAGTAGACAGCAAGAAAACAGCATTCCTGTATCCTTTCAGGTGGTAATTTAAAAGTCTTATCAACTGAAATTCTTGTCACTAATTTCTAGAATCACCATCGTTATCACTAATTCCTTTCTGCATTTGGAAGTCCTGCTAGGTTATATTATGTACTTGACTGGAAAAATCCTCCATCAAATGAAGAACTTGCATGGCCAGTCCTTATTCTGATGGCATAATTAAAAAAGCCAAACTTAGTTGGTTACTGAGATGTACCATTTGAGGATAATTTAGTTGTCAGAGAGGCTAAGCAGTCCTTCTGCAAATCTGCAACTTCCTCACACTGTTGGATACTCTTCTGCACACAGAATTATAAAGGGCTGTGCATGTTGACCTGAAAGTCAGCATTTTGATTTTAAGAACTAAGCCTGCAAAAACTCTAGTAGGTGCAATGCTATTCCTCCTCAGATTGAGATTAAGAAATTTATTTCACTCCAGAAAGCTTACTGTAAGCATTTAGTATTTGCAGAAGCTACAATGGCACTTCTATTACAGATTTTAAAAGCACTTAATACTTAGAAATCTGATATTGATATTACAGGAAAACTGAAGCTCTTTCAGTACACAGACTTGTTTCCTAAGTAGAAAAGTTCAACTATTATTCTTCTTGAGAAATCTTCACCAGCAGCTACGTATGTTAGAAACCAGGACAGAAAAATTACATTACCTAATCCTAGTGCTATCACCTTGTAATACAGTTACACTGTGTGCAACTGGGTACTGTATTTTCTTTTGGCAAAAGGGGAAAAACAGTTCAGTATTGCAATAAAATACTTTGCAAAAGTAGTCTGGACTAACCAGATAAGCAGTAGCAGTTTCTTTACATTCATTTTTGTTTGTGACTGTACTGAGTGGCTGCTCATGTGTCTAATGGTTTGGTAGTGTGAGGTACCAGAATGAAGTACTCTATTACTGCAAGTAGTTTCGATTGGATCTCAAGTAACTTTTATTTCAGACTTGTTTTCCATTCGATACATAAAATCAGTGCCTGCTTATATTTTTTGGAACAGCTTTACTGTCTTAATTCAGTAAAATTTTGCAGTAATTGGAGTTGTGTTGGATCAGAAAAGGCAGCTGTAGCTGATCTTATCTTTTGATAGCCATTGTCCACAGCAAAGGTTTGTCTGTGTCGACAGTCACAATCCCAGAGCCATCATAGGTGTTGGAAGTACTGACGAGAGTCCCAAACTTCAGCACCTGGTTAGCTGTGAAAAAGAAATAAGAGACTTAGTGTTACTCTTCAACAATAAATGCACATCAGTGCATTTGTTTCAAAAGATGGCTGCTCCCACAAAGAATGAAAAAATTGCTGAATAAATCTAACCCAGATAAACATAATTAAAATACCTACGTTAAATGTTAATTAGAAGGCTTCAGTGAAGCTTTTTGATGACCTGTAGTGGGAATAAATTAATACTTAATCCCCAAATTAACATTTTGATTTTATAGCAGATTATTACAAAAGCAGTATGTCAGATATTCCCCAGAGTTTCACATCTGGAAATTTGTACTTCATTAGCATCAGCTCAAGTACCAGTGCTAGAAAAGGTATTTAAAGTAAGACAAGGCAGAGGATCTTATTTTACTTCCAAATTTGGGATTTGCTTTAGCTCAACAACAAACCAGTAGTCTTTTAAAACATGAACAGTTCTAGAGCAAAGGCTAACAGTTAAAAGGGGTATTATTTAAGAACTTTGAATCAAGTGACTTGCATGTTTTCTTCTATTGCATGCCTAGTGAGGTAGGTGTCTGTGTACGTTAGAAACCACATGGCATTACTCTTAACAATACCAAAACGTGCAGGTTTTGTCTTTAATTTCTTCCCTTTTTGATATAGCATTGCTTGCATTTTGCAAACGTATGAACTTCCGCAATGGTACTCCACAACTAGTCAGTTCTGTTAGTCCTTGCTTATAGAAGGGTTCAGAGTAAGAACTCTTAGTCTCCTTTGCTTTAGCCTGTAAAACAAGCCAAATGACAGCTCTTACTCACTGGCAGCACAGAGATAGATTTCCATGGAGGATACAAGGAGAGCTGCAGCTGAGGAGAATTATTCAGGAAGATCAGCAAGTCTGTGTGGCCTAACAGAATTGCCAAATTGTGCATTAATACTGAAGGAAAAATCCTCTGGGTTTGCTATTGAGTGACCCACTGCAAATTGAGATCTCCCAGTGATCGAAAGGTGTGCAGAGCAACTTAGTAAACTCTATTTTGTGATTTGTGCAGGAGACGCATTTTCCCATGTTGAATATCAACACAGGCTGTAGTACACTTGGGTGTAGTGCATGATTACAATGCATGCTACACTGTCTACCTGTTGTAAGCTGCACAGGAGGAATGGATCTTGCCAGGCTGTATGGCTTTAAAATAAGGGACAGTCTGACAAAAGCCAAGACATGTGGTTCAGTATCTCTTCTGCCAAATCTGTGCTTGCTGCTACTTATTCCTACTCCTATGCTTGTTATTAGCTTGAAATGAAATGAACTGAAGAGAAGGTTTCAGCTGCTAGCTCTGTTGGAACAAGAGTAACACCCAAATTTCAGTACTACTGCAAATGGAAGAGTCTTGCCATTTGAATTTCTCAGGAGCTGGGAGCATAACTGCAGTGCAGTGCAGAAATTCAGCAAAGAGAGCAAAAGAAAAGTACCACTGTATTTGATCAACTGCGTACCTAAAATAAAGGTGCTAGATTCTATCAGGGTGCTTTTGGACACACAACAGCACTGGGGAGGCTTCTAGACAAATGCCAGGATCAATGAGTTCTGGTGTTTGCCTCTGGAAGATACACAGCAGAGGCCACTGGGGTCTTGCCAGAAGTTGATGCACTGGAACTGCATTGCTAGAGAACCCAGATTTCACCGTTTACAGGTAAAAAAGTCATTTACTGATGAGGCAACACATGGGTAGAGTTCCCTGTGTAAAAATACTCCCAAAACAGTGTTAAGTCAAATCAAGTTATGAATGCTGCCAGTCAGTTTTAAGTAGGAAAGAACCGTAAATAGTTTAAAATAATTATTGACACACAAATTACCCATATTTGGTTACTATATATTGAAGCTTGAAGGGAGTGGGGAGGAAGAACCTTGTGGATCAACTGCTGTATAAACCCACTCATTTAGTATCATTTATTGCTTCTTGCTCAAGAGTCAGAATAATACTTAATGTTTCACAGCTTTGCATATGAAATAATGGCTCTGTAGAAGGCAAGAATTAACAACATGGCAGCTTAATGAAACAAAATCTAAAGCTGTATTTCTTCATGCATAAAATTAAGTGAAAATGAGAGCATTTTTTTTCTTTAAATAGAAAATTCTTGCCCGCTAGATGGAGCTTTTTATCTTTATCAGGTTTTCTTCTCACAAGGATCACAGTTTGAAATGCTGAAGTGAAAAAATGCAAAAACTATAAAACAGTACTGCTGATTCACGTGGGTCAAATGGACCAACTCCAAGCACTTGGTTTCACAACCAGCCAACATTTCCACTAACATAATTAAAAATGCATGCTTTCCATTCAGTAAATGAACAGTAATTAATGTGAAGAACTAGGTTTGAGCCAGTAAAGGAAATAAAGAGGATGTACATACATACTGCTGCTGTCATGCATTTTGATGTGAAGTTTACAAGGTCAAAGAAGTGGGAAGTTTTATCAGTTCATACCTGATCCATTCCTTTTTTCAAATGAATTTCAGTTGTATTTGTTAAGTCTTAGTGAGAGCTTATGCCTTGGGAAAAAAACCCTATTACAACACCATTCTTGCTCTTGAGATTATTTCTCATGAAATGCATTCCAAAGAAAACCACTTTTTTGTTTTCTAATATTTAGCATTTATAGTTTTGCTGGGTAGCAAACTCAATTTTAATAAAGGATTTCACATTTTGATTTAAAAAATTATCTAAATCTCAAAAACCTGGGAATTCTAGAATTTTCTAATTAAAAGAAATCTTATTTTGGATCACTGAAAATTTTCTTCTCTTGTTTTTCATGAGAACTTTCAAGAACTGATTTGGATAAACCCATAAGTGATTTATTAAAAGCAACCCCCACACACACCTGCTTCCAGCACTGTTAGAAGTTTTGCTTAGTGCTTTGGTTCCATTCAGACTGTGTTTACTGATAATAGACTGTTGATGAGAAAAATACCCAGCTCCTCCATTGTAGCTATATAGTGTTTCACATTACTCTCCACCAGTCCAGCATAGACTTCAATACTAAAAGCAAATGCTGTTCCTGCCTTTATTTTTTGGGGGAAAAAAACCCCAAACACACAACAACAGCAAAAAAACCCAACAACCCAACACAATCAGAGAGAGCTTTTTGTGGTGTGCCCTATGTTCTTATCAGTAAGGACTTACTGATAGATTGCAACATACCATTACTTCAGACCAAAACATGGGCATAGAGAGGACTTATTTTGATGAGGTAATGGAGGAATGTTTTTCTAGCAGTTTTTGTTTTGTTTATCAGGTGTTTGAATCTGCCAGTGTTTGAGAATGTTAGAAATCATTTAGAGAAGAAATTTGAGGGCATGTAGGTAAGCTTCCCAAAGGAGCATAGTCACAAAGATCACTATTTCTTAGACGTGTCTTTTGCTGACCAAGTTATATGACTAAAGAGGAAAATTAACCCTGAGACTGCCAATTTCCACGATTTTATTGCTCATATTTTGATTTTTTTTTAAATATGCAAATCTAAGGATGCCATGTGGACAATGTTAATCTCGGTTTAAGAATTGATGACTTAAGGTTGCAAGAACAACATTTGGAAATGTTAACAAAATGCACCCTATAAGTAGTCAAGATATATAATCAAACAAAAAACCCAAACTTGAAAATTTATTTCGAAATCTCATCATATTTATACCTCTACCACAGTTAGGAGTTATTTTTGAGTTGATGGTACCATAAATGATTCCTAAGCCTTGCTTGCAATCTTTGTGCTGCCGACTTTCAGCCTGGAAACTGAGAAATAGTGTGGACTAATTATAAATAGATTGGGAGTCATCATGTTGGGTGCTGCAGAAATACTAACTCCCACTATCAGGTAATCTCTCTTAATAATTCTATTAATGATCTAGTAGATTTATAAACATTATTCATTATTTCTATAACTTCATTGTACTATTTAGGATATATATATATATATATATACACACACACAGGGCTTGAGGGAGGCATATTCAGAGAAAAACTTCATCGTAAACTTGTCATATATAGCAAAAGCAAATCATGTCAGGTTCTTATCATTGTTACCACAAATGACTTAGAACAAAACAATATCCTGATAAGCATAATACTGTGATACTTATACTATGCTTCCTTTTCTCAGCTAGGTGTTTCAATTACTTCCTGAAATATGTAAAGTCACACCTTGCTGGTTTTCACCACCAAAAATAGAAATAAGGAAAGGAATACAAGCAGATTGCCAATTCTGGCATAGATGTTTGGAATATTAAAATAATTAATTATTAATTAAAAGCCATATTACAGTGAATGTAATCCTCTTCCCCCTAGGCAAATGCTTCATCAAAATGTTAGAAAATAAAGATCAATAAGCTGAAACACAAACTAAAGTGAAATATTGAATCACCATTTGGTATCCTGTTACTGTTTATCTGGAGAGGATTTCCCTGAAGTTCTGTGTTAGGAGCAAAAATCTGCATTTAAATGGAGATACATTAGTAATGCATGAGATAGTACTTTGCAGGTCACCCTATGTCTGCAGAATAGCAGCATTAATTTTGCTATTTAAAAATAAAAGAACCCAAGTAGTTTGTGGACTGATTTTCCTTTCATTCCTCCTAGTTTTACACTTGTGGTTTAGACTGACTTTAGTGGAGTTAATCTTGATTTACACTGATGGATACAAAGGAAAAATTGGGTCCTTGATCTCTGTGCAGTGGGAACTGCAAAACTGGAAGTTGCAAATAACAGTAATTTACAATAAAACATGGACTATTTTCAATATTGATGCAACAGAAGTACCATAAAGGCTTGCTGAGTCTGCTGGGAGGGAACAGGCTAGCCTGTTACTGCACTGATCCCCTCAGGGCCAAGGGGAGTTTTGAATAAGCAGAAAATTGCATTGGGCAATTTTTATAACTATTGTAGCTTTTGGTACCTGGCTTTGTAGCACAAAACAAGGGTTTTGCAATCTCAGTGTATTCATACAAGCAGGCTTATGAAAGCATTGAGAGGATATGGGGTGAAGGGGGTCCAGCAGGCAGGGCCAGGTGGCTATTCCACCGGTTCAGATGCTGGCAAAGACTCTTGGCAGGGGCTCTGCAGCACAGGCTGCTTGGCCTCACATCGGTGGGAATTCAGGAGGTGACAACAAAAGCACTGGCTGTCAAGGCTTCAAAATTTCATTTAAAAAGAGAGAAAAATATGTTAACAGGACTGTGTGTTCTACCCTGGATAGAAACCATCCATGTTGGGTGAGCCTTCAGAAATGCAAATGGATGTCAGAAGTTTTCAAATTTATTTCCAGCACACATTTTTTTCCAGCTTTGTAATCACGGTGGTAGTGTAACAACAGCTCTAACTCTTCCTGTCACATCACCTGCTTGGTGGCAATTTAAAATGATAAGCTGATAAAAATGATGCTAAGAATCAGAGTGCTTTCTACATTTAGGTCTCTGCTGCTTCTACTGCTTCACCAAGATCAACAAGAATCATTAACTGCAGGGAGTTTCTACAGCTATTAGCAGCGTTTTAGCACTGCTAACAAGATGTGCTTCAGTGTTTGTTCAGGATCACTTTGGCCTCTTAACTTAGTTAAAGTGACCTGGAAAGTAAGACAAGGAAATGGTGTATGCTGTTTTCAGTAGTGTCTTTCCACACGAGATATGATAAAGCTGTACCAATACTACAATAGTAGAAGTGATTTAGGAAAAACAGTAAGGCAGAGAAATAGCTGTCTGGAAGACTGTTTCACTAAGCTAAAGGGAAAGTCAGGCTATGAAGTAACTATAAGAGTTAAGTTTAGCCAGTAAGAAGTAGGGTGTTTACTTATTTTTAATGCTTTCCATTTGTATAATGTTTGTAAGTTTGTATAATGTTTATCAAACTACTTACAACTCTTAGGGGCTGTACAGGTGACAGGCACTATTAATAATAATGTTAGAGCACTGAAGAAACAGCTGCAGAAATAAAATGTAGCATCAGTTTGACAGTCGCTGCTGTAGAGATTTTGCATATAAGGTAGACAAAATAACTTGTTGCTATTTTGGTCTGTCTCTACTTTGTGTTGTGAGATAAAGAACACTATTCTCCTGAGAAAAAGGGCAAGAGTAATACTGAGATGCATCAGCTAATGAATTGTCTTACTTCTAACTTGTCCATAAGACACCTCCTTACGCACATCATCCTATTATGCTGTTAGGCTTTAGAGACATTACTTAGTCACACAAAGCTGAGGATGGCAATCTCGTGCAATACTGAAACCTGAGATTAGTTTAAAACAATGGTGTTCTGTCACGGCATTTTGGTCTGAAGCTCTGGTTTGACATGACAGCAAAGAACCTAAAAATACTTGCTATTTTGAAAGCTGCCATGCTGCCAAGTTGATATGATGCTAGCAGTGAAATCTACCGAATTTGTTAGAGAAATCCAAATGATCCTAGCAATTGACCACACGCAGTGCTGCAGAAAGGAGTGAAATTCTCCCTACATTCCTCATGGCTGGGTTGTTGGAGACAGGGAAGAGAGACAAGGGAAGAGGAAGGAGAAGGAATCTTTTCCTGACCCAAATCTCAGAGCTAGGTGACTATGTCCATGTAGTCAGGCTTCGAATAACTTGGCAGCAGAAAGCTTTTCAGCACAACCAGCTCCAGGACTGACTATGGTCAACAACTTGCCTCTAGCTACAGTAATTTTCCAGCACTATATATAATGATGAAAAAAACCCCTATCTATCCTTCAGTGTGTTTTAAAGTACAATACTAGTTAACTAGAACACAATGTTAATTATTTTTCTCTTCTATTATTTGGAATCCTGATAAATCCTGTCACATTTAGATTAATATATTCACAAGAAGAGGCAGTAAAAGAGGATTTTAAAACACATTCGTAATACAAGTCTTTCAGCTTCTGTATGCATACCATTGTTCCCATCATTTGCAAAAATGTGCAGATACAATGATTATTCCTGTAACAATCAAACTGGGCCTGTAGCTGCAATATTGATATGTGGATATCTGCTCAGTAAATACCTACACAGCTTGGGTTAAATGGGGATTTCGCTCATCCGCTCTGTGGAGGAGAACTGCAGCAATGCCATAAATATTGCACAACAGTCTTGGCCAACCTCTTATACCGCCTACCAGTGTGTAGGAAGAGTCCCCAGCATCAACTCTCCCAAGAAATTTAGCACTTCTCTGCTCTCTTTCTCTGCAATGGGGATATGATTTTCCTAAGGGAGTTGATCTAAAGCCAGTCCCTAACCTGCCCTGAAAACCAAATTTAAGCAGGCTACCTTCTCCAGTGCTGCCAGCACTAGCTCAGGACCATATCTAGAGTCCTGTTCTGCTGCACACGTTGCTTTGTCACTGGGTTTCAGTGCCAAAATAAAATTAAATATGATTTGACAAAGCTCTGTAAAGGCTCAGCCCTTAACTCCAGTTTCTGCCATGTTTTGTAGGGGCAGGAAGCAGAGCAGCCACACAGTGGTGGGCTGGAACCCGTATTTGTGGCAGAGCAAACGTGGATGCGCACAACGTGCAAAGTTACAACAGCAAAGATCAAAGTAGATCTTCTGAACTCTAGGAGGGTGTATTGGGTTTGGTAGCAGGGGGGCTACAGGAGTGGCTTCTGTGAGAAGCTGGAAGCTTCCTCCATGTCCAGTAGAGCCAATGCCAGCCAGGTCTGAGACAGCCCTGCCACTGGCCAAGGCTGAGCCAATCAGGAATGGTGGTAATGCCTAAGTAATAATGCATTTAAGAAGGGAAAAAAAGTTATTGTGCAGATGTAACTGTGGCCAGAGGGGAGTGAGAATATGTGGGAGGAACAACTCTGCAGACACCAAGGTCACTACAGAAGGAGGGGGAGGAGGTGCTCCAGGTGCCAGAGCTGAGGTTCCCCTAAAGCCCGTGGTGCAGACCATGGTGAGGCAGCTGTGCCCCTGAAGCCCATGGAGGTCAACAGGAGTGCAGAGATCCACCTGCAGCTCCATGCTGGAGCAGTGGATGCCTGAAAGAAGTTTGTGAACCCATAGGAAGCCTGTGCTGGAATGGGCTCTCAGCAGGGACCTGTGGACCTGGGGAGAGAGGAATCCACACTGAAGCAGGTCTCCTGGTAGGACTGGTGACCCTGTGGAGGACGCAGGCTGGAGAAGGCTGTGCCTGAAGGACCGCACCCCATGGAAAGGGACCCACACTAGAGCAGTTCATGGAGAATTGTTGCTCGTCAGATGGACTCATGTTAGAGAAGTTTGTGGAAGACTGTCTCCTGTGGGAGGGACCCCACGCTGGAGCACGGGAAGGACTCTTATCCCTGAGCAGTGTCAGGAACAATGTGTGCTGAACTAACCATAACCCCCATTCCCTGTCTCCCTGTGCCACTGAGGGGTGGGAGGTAGAGCCCAGGGAAGGAGGGAGGGGTGGGGGGAAGGTGTTTTTAAGGTTTATTTTACTTCTCATTATCCTGTTTTGGTAATAAATTCAATAAATATCCCCAAGTTCAGTTTTGCCGATGATGGCAATCGGTGACTGATCTCTCCCTGTCCTTGTCTCAACTCATGAACCTTTCACTATATTTTCTCTCCCCTGTCCAGTTGTGGAGAGGAGTGATACAGCAGTTTTAGTGAGTACTTGACATCCAGCCATGGTTGAGCCCTCACAGAGGGGTTCAATATATTGCATATTTAAACCTTTCCCCTCCAAGTCCAGCCCTGCACCAGAACTGACCTAGTCGATGGTTGCTCCGTTCAGACTCCTGGATGGCCCCCCAGGAGCCACAGATTCTCATGACCACCAATTGCTGAGTTTCTTGCTCCAAGGCCTCATGTCAGCCAAGCTGCCTGATGAGACAGAATGGCAGACCTAGTGCTCAAAAAGTTCCTCGGACCACAAGGAAGTGAACAATTGCCTTCAACTCCGAGCACTGGTCAGAGTGCCCTGCCACATTGAATCCCAGGACAGCTGTTTGCAACATGGCCTGCAGAGGGCCATCACCAGTCTTGAAAGCAAGCTGCAACCCCTCTTAGCTACTAGCACTTTATTACAAATAATCAACTTCAATCAAATTAAATCCCTGACAAACAATTTTATTATGCTAGCTTTAACAGAAAGGCACCACTTCCTAACAGAGTTTTATGGAAATATGGTATTACATTTACATGGAAAAATGAAGAGAACAAACAACATCCTTATGCACAAAAGGCACCATTAATACAGCAGCTGTGCTTTTGTCTAAAACATTTCTCTAGAAGCGGGTAATTATTATTTAAAAAACCCACACTGATCTGCTCCTGACAGCTCACAAGGTACATGTTTATCTACTAGCTCTCCCTGACAGCTGATCTATTCTAGGCACAGGTAACTAACCAATAAAGTCTATTATATTTCTAATAGAAAAGTAATTCCATTTATCTTTACCCTTCCTAGCAGCACTGCTTCCTTTCACTGCGTTGGGGTGGGATGCTGTTAAGAGGTTTCTAAAATGGGGTTATTTTCACCCCTAGAATTGCTGTGCATTACTTAGAATTTTAGATTGCTCTGCTTTCTTGAGAAAAAACAATTAGACACAGATACTATCACCCTGAGGATGAAGCAAAAGCAATTATTTCTGTTACAAAATGTCCCCCTAGATCTGCGTGTGAACAACTAAGCTTTTTGATTTTTAATTTTATTACTTTGTCTTTCTCTTAACAAATAATTAATATGGTTACTAACATCCGATGTACCTCTAATGTCTATATGATTTCAATTATAAAGCCATTACTGATACTTATTAATTCTATTCCATTTATCTTCAAACTTGCATCATAAACTTAAAACATTTGTTGACATTCATGGAGCTGCAGCTCCTCTAAACTTGCTCACAGGAATCCAGCAAAGTTTATGTGTTGCAACCCTTGAGACAGAACATGAGATTCAATAGGAGACTGAAAACTACACTGTTTGTAGTTCAGAGGCAGTCAGTTGGATTAGATGGCTCTCCATGTCCTCCAAAAAGTAAAGGATTTTTTTGGAAAAAGTGTTGTTCAATGTGTCTTTCAATCTTCCTTCTTTCTAAGCTATAAAGTCAGATTTAAAAACAAAAGAATAAAAAAAAAAGTAACTTATGACACAGCAAAGCCTGTTTTAGCTGGTATAAGCCACTTCACCCCTCATTAGAACCCTTTGCTCCAGAAAGGACACGGGAGTGGTATCTGCCTTCTATATGAATCAGTAAGTCCTTGCACATGGCTCATTTAAAGTTCCTGGCTGTTTGCTTTTACAATTTTTTTGGGGGGGATGCAAGATTCAGATTTGTTATCGATGCTGCTGAATACAAACAGCTTCTATATAAAGTTTGTCCCCAAAATGAAGAAAGGGAGATTCATCATTAAAGACAAGTCCTAAGTCTCATCGACTGTCAAAGACTTTATTCGAGTGGAAAACTAGCTACTGAGAATCCATTAGCCAGTTGTGCACTTTGGAAAAAATCTGATTGATTTTGAGCAATGATTTCCAATATGAGCAGTGCTCTTCGTGTTGGTGTGCTTCCTCCTCCTGACCTCTGAAAAGCCTTTTTTGCCCTGCCTACCTCCCCTCTTTGCAAACTGGCTTAGCTATTCACCTTTTACATTCAGAAACATGTCATGCACTTCAAGGCCCTGAAAGGATTCAGTGGCTGGGGGAATGTTTTCTCCTGGTTCTTCTTCTCTAGGGAACTCCTCCTCAGCAGGGCTATACCATGCTTTCTGCCTGGGCTGGGAAGGGATGAAAGGCTTCTGCATTAATGATGCAGTGCTGAGCCAGGCACTGCCCAGGCCAGGTGGGGTAAGCTCTTGAACCTCAAACGCAGAGACTGAATGCACCACTAAATTAATGTAGTGCTACATGGTGCAGCCAAAGACATTAAAGTTTTAAGAGTGCAATTGATTATATGTAGTTCAACTTTCAAACACACTGGTCAAGATGGATTGCAACAGTCATGCCATGGCACAGTGATGCATGTCAGCAGGCTCTCAGTTTTACTGCATGGAGGACTTGACATTGGCTTTTAAGCTACCAATAAACTACCCTAACACTGCAAGAAGTGGGAAGGAAAAGGAACTACAAATCCAGTAGTCACATGTAAAATAAAAGACTAAGCCAACTACATTACAGCTTGTCTGCTGCCAACACCAAATAATTTCTAGGACTTGAGGTTGAAAGAACATGATAGCTGCAATTGCCAAGTAAGGAAGTGCCTCCTCAAACAGCTTCTTTTTTTAAACTACAGGGAGCTTCCATGAAGTAAATCTGCTTATAGACTGGAATGTTCCTTCTCTTACCTGAAATTACTGTCATCTTCAAACATTTGTAATTCCGCACTAATTATCAGTGTCTGAGGATTACTGTAGGAGAAATATTCCTATTAACAGTTAAGAAAGCTACCTTTCTGAACTATATTTTGAACTCAAAATCAAAGTGGTGAGATGCTGGAACAGGTTTCCCAGAGAGGTTGTGGATGCCCCATCTGTGGAAATGTTCAAGGCCAGGTTAGATGGGGCTTTGAGCAACCTGGTCTAGTTCAAGGTGTCCCTGTCTATGGCAGGGGGGTTGAAACTAAATGTCCTTTAAGGCCTTTTCCAAACCAAACTGTTCTATGATACTACGAAATATGACTGTATCTTATTTGACATTGCTTTTCCCATCCTGGCCGTTTGTTGTACTCCATATTTTCCATTTTTTTTGTTTGTTTTGTAGTCACTTCACAAAATGTGTGATATCTAGCAGAATTTCATTGACATAAAGTATTTCTCTGCTTAAAATCACTAGATGTGAAATACTTTTTTATTTTGAAAATATGGAAAATTCTACTGAAAGCAAAATTATCTCAGAGGAAAAGCAAACTTTGCTACAAATTACTATTAAAACATTTCTGTTAGTTCTAGAAACAATGATAGCAGCTTAGATTCCTCTTAAATTCACATCTTCCTTAAAAGCATCTGAAGGAAGAAAAAATAGCACTGTAAAAGGTATCTGATTAACTCACCATCTACAGCAGACTAATGCAACATTTTAGAGGTGTGGCATAAGTGTGAGGAAAAAAAAAGTACAGTTTAAAAAGATATGAGTAGGGTTGTGTATTTCTTTATCCTGGGGGGACAATAATAGATGTAGAAGTTTATTTCATATCTTGTTTCAAAATTTATTTTAACTAGGTGTGTTTGCTTAAAATTGAAAAAAAAAAAAATCCCAGCAACATGAATTTCTACTTTCAAATAAGGCAGATCAATAATAAAGCACACAGTGTTTACAAATTATAACCATTTCTTTAACAACTTGCTATGAGGTTTCCCACCAGTAGTCTCAACATCTGCTGCACAGAGCATTAAAAGATGGATGTATCTATGACTAATGCTCATGGGAAAAACTTGACATAGCAATAATAGTTCAATTTGAATTCTATGCTGTACTATTCTAAATGTCATACAACATCCACATTTAAAAAAACTCTCTGATGTCTACATGATTACAAAGTAAATAGAAGTACCTAAGAACTGACACATCTAGAGATTAATCCTGGGATATTTCAATTAGAGTAGACACTTTAACCAAATTCAGAAGTCTAAAAGTAAGTGAGCCCTACAACTCTATTTGACCTCTTGGAAGATGTGGGTATAGGCACATATTCCTCTTAATATCATAATTTTAGAAGGATATTGTTACATATCACTAGAAGACACCCAGTGACATGGAAGAGGTCAGTATATCTCCAAGTAACCCTCAAAACCTAAAGATGTCTCATGCAAGGTTTGGACCCAACATGAAGCCTGGTGATCTCTGAACAGTTATATCTACTCTGTAATTTAAGGCATGGTCACCGAGTATCAAAAGGTGTATCTGTTACAGAACAGGCAGCACTGCTCTTCTAGAAACAGGTAGGTTTGTTTCAAGACCATCAAAATAATGTCACATGCATGCCCACTACAAGGCAGCCTTCATGAGACCAAGGGAAGCACTTTGCAGTGATCCTCAAAATCAGCCAGGAGGAAAGTCTGATAAGAGTTTAAACCTTACTGGGGGTTGGGTTTAGAAAACACCCAGTTAAACACCAACATTTACATGAAGAACTGGAGAACCTTGTGAGATTTGTACATGACTGGTATAGAGGAGCCTTGCAGCAATGAGGTCAGGACATGGTGAGAGGTTTGTCATGTCATGTGCAAGAGTGAAACCTGAACAATACTGATTTTGAAGGGCTCGTTTACAGGTACATAAGCATAAAAAAGAGCAATAAAGTGTCATGTTTAAAAGCTGTGTGCAAAAATGTAGTTATATGACTTAATATTATTGGCTGCCAAGGGAATAAATCTCTGCATGCTGTGCTGAAAGGATATCCATAACTAGCTCTAGCATTCTCCAGTAAAGCACAGAATCTTTAAGGAAGGGTAGAATATTGCAGGAAGCTCTTACTCAAATATACCTGAAATCAGTCAGCCATAAAGGATGCCTTACAGATGGCTCACATACAAACTATACTGGAAATGGGCTGAGAGGCTTGAAAACAATGCTTCAGAACAGAAAAAGTCCCTCAAATCTGTAGTTTTGGGAGAAGAAAGGAACACTATCAAAGATTTAACAGTAGAAAAAGCATGCCTTGGAAGGCTTGCCTTGCTGTAGCACGCTAAACTCATGAAATGCACTTTGCTGGCTAACCTCTGTTGCCCACAGGTAAACATTCCTGTTAGGAAGTTTTGCTCCCTCTCTTGGATTGTGGACTTCAAAAGCCAGGGGATGCTGAACGCAACACCGCGTTACACAACTCCTGTAATTTGTGGAAGACAGAATGGACAATATCATTGATGTAGCGTAATGAGCCGTTTCCCTCCTCCCCACTGTGATTAATGGTGTGGAGAGGAGGTCTGCTGGCTGAGCTGGTAGCCGTGGTTCTGGCCCTGGAGGCATGCCCTATATATAGCGCCTGTGAATACTTGCATGAGAGACTGGCAGGCAGAAGCAGCTCTGGGAGCCTTTGTTATTGTCCAGCTTACTCTTTCCTGAGCTCCTCCAGCTTGCACAATCTGTGTAGCCTCTGGGAAGGCAGCTTTAGAATTGGCTTATTTGATGGAAAAAGCTGCTCTTCTTGATGCATATGATGCAAAGTAATGTGACAATGATTGACAGCTAGGGGAGAAGAGGAGAGAAAATTGAGTTAAGTTGGGTATTGTGTGAAGAAGCAGAAGGGAGAAGGAAAAAAAAGGAAATTTCCTCATTACCACAGCACGTGTGTAGTGGTGAAGATAAGAGTTGCTGGTTTTTGTAATAATAATCATTATTAAAATCAGTTAAGTTGACACAAGTTTATGATGGTATAAACAGTACCCCAGTGATTACTGGATGTTTTTCTTCAAAACTTCATCTTCTCCAAATAGAAAATAATTAATAAGTTTAGGAGTCTGCCAGCCTACTCCCCCTTCTCATTTGCGAACAGTTAATGTAATGTGAATACAAACCCCAGGGCCTAATCCTATCTGCACCTCCATTGATACACTATGCTCCTCATGTATAATTTAAGGTGAGTCAGAACTTGCCTGCCAGCTTCTCATTTCCTTCTCCCTTACACTGTGGAGTCAGTGGTAATTTTTATTGAATGATGCAATTACATTGCAACGTACACCAGGCGAAAGTGCACTGAATGCTTTTGTGCTTTTTTAGTTCAGGTCTGAAAACAGAAGAAAAAGCTGTAATTGATTCCATCAGCCTTTTTTTGTATTGAAACAAAAGTTAACACCCAGAGAAGCTTCCTTGCACTAGAAAGAGGAACTCAAAATTTGGAGTCTCACTTTTTTGCTTTAGGAGATGGTACACGACCAAGAGAGACATACCATCTCAGTTTATATCTTAGTTTATCTTCAAAAGACTGGTATCTTCTAGATCACTTGCATGAAAAGTTGAAATGTTGGAGAAGAAAAAAAGGGAGACGTGGAAATTATAACAACTTGAAGACACTTGTGGCAAAATTGGAGATAGAATTATATATATCAAGGAGGAAAATGCTTATTTGGACAAACCCCAACTGTCTCTTATTCTTAGTGATGAGTAAAAGTACCTTTTCCTGAGCTCCAGAAGGCATGCTAGAAATCACTGCTAGTTGCTGCTGTTTAGAAAGTTCTACAAGTGTCTCAGAAAAATATGCCATGCTTGCATTCAGCCTGAAGGAACTACCATCATTAGTAAACAGGTAATGTAGTTTGCCTCCTGCTGCATATATACATGCAACTCTGTATAACAAAGTCGTAGGAGATAAGGTTAGGAAATGACATGCACAGTAGTTGTCTGTCTGTCAATACAGAAACCTTTTCTTCCAGAACAAAAACAAATGTTGGATTTTTTTTTGTTTAAATTCTGATCTTCTACAGTTAGTAGTATCAGACCATATGCCACAGCACACTCAGTTTGATGTAGCATTAACACCACTATTTTAGCAAGCTCTGCATGGATTCATGATGTTCTAAAACACCAAACCGTTCCCTCAAAACCCCTTAATTGCTAACGGGACTAATTTCAGTTTCTGTCCCTCTGAAAATCCTAGAACTTAAGCCACTCCCTCTTTACAGAGGCTGTAACCCAGGGTCATCTTTGCAAAAGATCTGCAAGTCTAGATGGGTCATGATGGGTCAAACTTTGAATGTATTTCCTGCTTTGAAAATACCTGGTAGGTCTCTCTATCATTCCTTAGGGATGTGGGGTTCAAATAGTACAAATCTTCAGGACAGTTGAGTACATTCACTATCACGTTCAGGGACAACTGCAATTTCAAGACATATGCACACTCATCTTTAGGGTAAATTCATGCCTAATTTGGACCTAGTCTAGTGAGTCTAGTTCACTGTTCATTTCTGTAGGCTACAATTCAGAGAGGGACTAAATTATGTGCTTAAGCTAAATTCACATAGACATGTCACTGTTGTCATAGAAACCTCAGTACCCAGCCTGTGTTATACTGAATCGAAGTCCAAAGAATTCCCTTTAAAACCTCAGACCACATAACATGATGGAAAGAGGACAGATATATTTGCAAGCTCTCACAATAACATCTAGACCCCCCCCAGTGCCTTTAAAGTGCAAGTAAAACAAGCCAAAACTTAGCCTAGCAAAGTCCTTCTACTTAAAAATTAATCTCTTTATTTATAACCTTAATGATAGTAAGATAGATCAATAATAACATGGTATGAAAACTCCTCTCTTTTCTCCCCAAAGTGGTATTTCTTAAAACAATTATGCTAATTTTCAGTATCTCTTGAATAAATGAAGGCGGTTTGCTTCATTTACACATGACTTGCCTGAACCAAGCTGGCTTCACATGCTGGCATGCACACAGAACTCCAAACTGAAAAAACCTTAGCTAAGAAAGATCTAGTGTTCAAAAACTACTCAGTCTTGACACTGTATAGACTCCGTCATTTTTGTTGCAGCTTGGTTGTGGAGGAGGGAAGTTTTTTAACCTGTCACATTAAACTAAAATTGGGTTAATCTGACCCTAGTGACAACGAGCCAATTTTAGGAACACATGAAAGCTCTGCACTACTTTTCAAGAAATAGTAAAAGCAAGAGTTATCTTTCCCCCAATCTCTCAAATACCCCTTTCCCAGCCCTCCTCTACTAAAACTAGAGATGTATGCTTAGAAATTCATCCTATGAAGCGTTTGAGACATTCTGACGGCTGCAATTTATCAACATAAATTACTGTACTTCACAGCAAAACTTCTGTCATAAGAAAACACCATGTGCCCTAAATTGCTTGCTGCCCTCTTCAATAATCAGCCTAGTTTTTAAGATCTAGAGATTTGCTGATAAAGGACACCTCAGTGCATACAGCAACAAAAAAAATGAGTTTCATACACATCACTGGAAACGTTCACACACTGCTCTATTAATCTTTAGATTGGGGTCATTTTTCTCTTGAGATGTGGTAACAGATTACTTCGAGAGAAAATGGGGAAGAGCACCCAGACAGGGGCCTGCTGAATACTAAGCAAGCTCGCCTCCTTCTTTCTTGGTTTAATTCTAAAAAGTATCTAATGGTCAAAGCTGCTGTTAACTCTGTGCCAACCAACATTGATGCAGAAGGAGCACATGATGTGTTAGTAATGTCAGTCTGCTCCTACATCTTCTCAAGCACCCTGTGCTGTAAGACCCATGCAGCCACGGCTCATCTTCTCTCCCTGATCACAACACATTTTGCTGGTTCCAGCGTCATCACCCACCTGCCCAAGAGCTTCTTAAATCCCCTACCCAATACCCTTTGCAACTCTCTTTGTTTTCTCTGGGAATCAAAATCTACTCTCTTCTGTAAAAGCAGTCTGACCCCTTGTCTTTTCTCCTGTGGAGATTCAATTTCTAAGTTAATGGCCAGTCTTCGCGAGCGAAGATTGTGGGAAAGGTCATTAACCCTTCCAGCCTGCGCAGTGGATTTTTAGGTGAGACACAGCGTGCGCTGAACTGAGCCCACCCTTTAGTCCTGAGGTTCATCTGCCGGGGCCGAGCAAAGCTTGGACAGTGGCAGTGAGGTCCCCAGGATGTAGGTTTGTTTAGAGTGACCTTCGCTTAGGTGGATTGCCTACCAAGGCTGACGAGCTCCACCTGCCCAGGGGGCCGGGAATCGAACCCGGGTCGCAGAGGTGAGAGTCAGGCACTCTAACCACTAGACCACCAGAGGCCCCTATTTTCTAAGTTACAGCATACAGAAAAGACTTTACAGCATACAGAAAAGACTTTCTCTCCTCTCATTCCTCAATCCCTCTGGATGAGTCTCAGCATGGTCCCAGACCTTGAACCCCACATATTAATGTTCTTTTGTTTCAGGACATTTAAAACTGCATAAGGAAAAACATACCTGGAAGCTCCTGGGAGGAGATTATGAAGGGAAGTGGCTTCATGTTCTTCAGCACCTTTTTCAGTCCTGATTTTTATAGTATTCTTCCCACGTGGACTCTGAAAACTGCAATTACCAGCAGCATAGGAAATGCTCATCATTGTGTTTAGGGGCCCAATTCTCCACCCATAGAGTGAAAATCAGGACTGGGAACAGAAATCAGTGGAGTGCCCTTTGTGCAAATGACCAAGTGTTCTGCCTTTGCTCACGAGAGTACAGTCCCTGATCCTTGGAGGATCTCTGCTGGGTTCCTCCTCTTTCACCATTTCATTCTGCAGCCAAGGAGATGGTCTGTCAGGGTAGAAGAAAAGCACATTGTGCTTCACCACTCCTACATCAGCTGAACTGCCTGTGGGAGCTGTGTCTATAGGCATAAACTAAAGTAGTCTCAAGCTGCTGCATGGAATACCAGCATCCAGCATGCCTCCTGCATGGCTCAGGAACCCCAGCACAGGGAATAACAATTCAGTGGTTTAATGACACCACTGCTTTGCATCTGTGCAGTCGTCTGGTGTGCTTACATCTCCAGAGAGCCTCAAGATGAAGCTCTTCTGATGTACTTCTCTCTGCTCATGGTAACCTCCAAACACCTGCTCCTGTATAACAGTATGTACTGGCAATGCTGAGGTTAAAAGGTTCTGTTAGGATTTTCACTGCATCTTCCTCCTTTTAAGATATCAATATTCTGTGCTATTGCCCATGCAAAATTTCTCAGGATGCACACAGCTTTTAAATGATGGCGTACGGCTTAAAAGTTTTAGGCTCTTCATTATCAGTTAGGAAAATCTATGGAAAGGGTGGAAACATTTTGAATTTTTTGGGACAATACAGACTGGACTTGACTGAGAGAGAAGAAAGGTATTTCTATGAGGAACAAGTTAAAGTATTACCAGGTAGTCCCCTATATAATGGGACAATATAATACTAATCGATTCTAATATACTCTCTAATGGTCCTGTTCTATTCCAGTCTTGAATTTCTAAATGCCACTTGTCCTGTGGGAGACTGTTATAGACCCTCATTGATATTAATGACATCTGCTTCACACAGCCAGCAAGTCCCCAGCATTACAAGACATTTGAGCTTTAGAAGGGGAGATGCTTTTATAACACTTTATCATAGACGCTGTGAACTTCTGCCTCTCCAAACTCTGGGAACATCACCCTAGCTACACAGCGGGGATGATTTGCTCATTTCATTGTTGCTGTTTCTTGCTGTTTAGATGCTACAGACACTATTTCGCAGAACTTTCCCCCTCCTTTTCATGGTTTGTGCCAGTCTCATAATTTCATGGATGGAAAAGAACTTTGTTTCTCGGGAGAAGCTCCACAAATGAATGATAGAAGTTCATACTGCAAGAACCTTGCAAAAACACACACTGAGAAAGAGCCACCATATACTGATCCTACCTGGATGCTAAACCATAGCAGTTTTTGGCTGCCAGCAATGGTGCTGAATATCTGCACACAACCCTTTCAGCATCAGCTTTGAAAGTTATTTTTACACTAAGTAGGTCATAATTTTTGTTCCCAAGTCACTGCGCAGACAGAAAGAAAAAAACCACTGGGGCACCCCGTGACATTATGGGGGACAGGATGAAGGTAAAATGACAGTGCTTACTTCTTCATTAAAGCAAGACATCTGCCACTTTGTTAATATTCCAGTATGCCCTGCTCTCAGAGAATTGTGAAGGCAGCAATGATTAAAGCCAATTCCAACCGGGGAAAATGCATGTTACACTGACCTCAAAAGTGTAATTCAAAATTTATGCTGCTGAATGGTCTACACTCTAATCCGAGGAACCATCTGTGTAGATGTAGGTACAGTACATACACAGTCTCAGGAGAGGCACCCTGGACTCATCATCAGCGTAACAGGGAACAAAAGATGACAGTCCACTATCAATCCCTCCTGCCTAAAAAAATAATTTCAAGTGAAACTTATGACCCAGGATGTAAAAAGTTACTGAACTTTGTCCTCAGAGAGGCCATTGCCCTGACCCAATCAGCTGTAATAGCTCAAAGAAGTCACCACAGGCTGCTCAGGGCAGTTTTGCTGTAAATAGACAGCTGTGAACATAGGAGACTACGGTGGCTTCCTGCCAAAAATCTGCATTTTAATAACTTTGTAATTGCATATTTTTGCAATCTGTTGACTCTGACTTATTTTAAGAACATCCAAGGAATAAAACAGCATCACCACCAGATTTTCTGGTACTTTAAATTTCACAATGAAGTTTGCAACAACTCAGTAATTACTGTGAATAATTCATAATAAGGGTTATAATGATGTGACACATTTTAGTGAATCCCTGAAATTTAGGATGTTGAAGTGATAAAAACAAAATCAAAACTAAATTCAATAGTAAATATTAGAAGAAAAATAATTAAATTCCATAATTAAAAAAACCAGATTGCAAATCCAGTCTGGGTGGTGGTGTTGCTATCAAGCTCATGTAATTTCATTAGAAGTGATTTGCTTTAAAGATGAAGCATTTTAATGAAAACGGCTGTGATCCTGCAAATGCCAGCATCCACAGGCAAAGCCATGCATATGAGTAGTCTCACTGCACAATGGGACAACTTGTGTGAAACTATTTGCAAGACTATGGCTTCCCTCATAGTTTGCACAACAAAACACTTGAAAAAAAATATCCATCTTATTAAAAGTAATGGGGAACTAAATCCACTTTTACTTCGTTGTGCTTTTTAGATTAGTCCTACGAACAATATTACATTGTATATAGGTATTACATAAGGGATATGGAAGAAGTTTCAAATTATCAAAGTCTCTCTGCTTAAAGAAACGGAGTCAATTATGTTCTATCTCACCTTGGCTCACTGTACCCTTTCTATCATCCAATATTCTGAAATTGTGATCACTAAAGTAGACTTCCAGGGAAAGCCATAAAATACTAGATGAAGTATTTCTTTCATGTACTAATGAAGTTTGAGAGATCTCGAAAATCTTTTTTCACTTGAAATTGAAATAATGGGCTTTTTACATCTTCCCTCTATACAGATACACTGTCTGACCATTCAAAGTCAACCACTTGAACTCTAGTGCTTAAACAGAACAATAACGAGTTCAGTTTTGTATTTGTAGTGCTTTCTTCCAGTTTTAAGTCAAAATTTTAACAATGGAAAGGCTTGTTGTTCCATTTCATGAGTGCAAGAATGAAAGCCCAGTTCTCATACCCTTCTTTTCAGTGAGGCAGTAGGTTGAAATTAAAATTAAGTCTCTAGTTTCCTGGACTACTATCTAAGAATCCACCTCATAATAAACAGATAAATAGTTATAACCTAAAGTGTATGACTCCGAAGGTTGATGAGGCTGAACAGGCAGTGACCAACTGCTTTTCTTTCCTATTCCCGAAAAGCAGCAACAAAAGCCCCTTGTGGGCAGGTGAATTTGCCCCAGGATACACTGAGAAGGACAGGGAAAGACTGCCAGAAATATGATTGAAGGTATAGCTGTGCCAGTTCAGCCCAAGAGGTGGAGGGCTTTTTGTCATCACTGTTCCTTCCACCCACAAGTTATCATTCCTTGTCATTAGAGCTTATTTCCTCAGTAAAGGTGTATGTGTTTGCTAGCAAGAGAGGGGAAGTGCTGGGTGACAGATCCTGGTGACAGATTTGCCACATATAATGATATACGGATGTGGTTTTCATTGTGCTTTGCAAAAGCAAATGCAATGCTTTCACCTAATTCTGAAGAATGTAAAAATGCAAGGAGTTTTTTTTCCCCCCTGAATATTTAGCAATGACCTTTTTGACAGCCTGTTGCAATTATTTTGTTGGTTTTCTCATTAATTCTCTTCAATAGTCAGTACATGTACCTTGTCCTCCAGTTTGAAATAGTACCACGTAGCCCCAATGAATACGTCAATTTTTACCAACAATGAATTAAATATTCAGAGAGAATACATTAGACTTGCAAGTATTTAATACTGGTCACTACATACAACAGAATAAATACAAGATCCTAGAAGGATGGCAGTCATCATAGATAAGACAGATTTGTGATATATGCGGAATGCAAACTCTCCTCAACTTCCTAATGCCACAACTTTTCTAGTGACAAGGGAAACACTGCGGTCTTTTCATTTCCATGTCAGTTCCAACAAGCAAACTGAAGAGCTTTATTCACTTAGAAATGTAAAGTAATAGACAGTGAAAGACCATTCTTGAAACATTCTCCATCACTCATCCACTAAGAAACCTTCATCGCCAGGCAGTAATAACAACACTTTCTAGAAGACGCTTCCAGTGGCTGCTTCAAGGCTCAGCGATGCCATAGGAGGAAAGTAACATTTAATTTTATTCTTTATTGGTGGGTGGGAAGGATGGGAATGTAACAAATGACCCCTGACATAAGGCATTTCATGGAGAATTGACCAGTTGGGATTAATGGCCCTTGGCTGAATTTGGGCTATAAAATTTTTCAGCCAGCCATTAATTTTCAGGAAACGTTCTGTTCCTCAGTCATGATTACTTAAATAAAAACATATATTGTATATATGGCCAAATCAAATTATGGCTAGAATTTTGTCAAGCACAGAAAAGGGTGTAAATTTACTGTGTTATTAAAGTTTTTTCTTTTATGTTCAGATAACTATACTTTGGTAGTGGGAATGACTATTATACATGCTCAGGGAAAAAACCCTTGCTTTGTCCTTGTGTAAAGTGATCACAGGATTAGAAGCCATGATAACAAATTTTAAAAAATCATCACCAATTACCTCAATTTTTCTGCTATTATCATGAAGAAAAGTAGTGTACATATACACACAGATGTTCACTGTAATTACATCCAATGATACATGTACTTACCACACAAAAATATACACAGCATATGAAACACATCGAGGGTGGTGTGGCATTTTTGCAGTGAATTTGGGTTGACTGCATTAATTATGTGTGTGAAAGCTGTAAGTGCATAGTGCAGATCATCCTAAAGAAAGGCTAATAAAACTTACCTATAACACTTATGTTCCCTGGTTTTTGCTGCAAACTGCAGGGTTAATATATAAAAAGGAATTTAACAAAATTTTATGGAAACTATGGCTTGCAAGCCTGAGTCTATACTTCAGCTGCCATGTGAAATCATACAGTGATTTGAGAAAGACTATAACCAGTAAAATTTTAGAAGCCTCTATAAATGACTGAAAATAGATTTTCTATACAAGTGCCTTGAATTGAAAATCTAATAGTAAGGTCTGGACCCATGATAGGTATACAGTCCACTACAGTTAGTATTAATGTATTATTTTATCAATAGACAGAAGGAATTTATAAGCTTACCAGGGATTACAAAGCATCTATGTAGAGCCAAGGATGGTCCACAGATATCTGACTTTAAAATCTTGAATGCTTTTTATGCATACAGAAGTGATGTTAGTTCATGTCTGGAGATGCTTTACCTTTATGAGATGCACTGTTTTTCTTCCAGCCAGCCCAGAGCAGCATGCCTACTGAGTCAGGCCTTGTCCTTTGGCCCACTAAGGCCACCTGATTTTGAGGTGACAAAGCTAAGAAAGGAATGGTGAAGCTCCACTCACCCAGCAGCAATGGGGAATTAATGCCATTCCCTGTTTCTTAGGAGCAGCAGGGCTGGACATCAAACTCCACGCTGCCCCTCAGCACCTGAGGCTGAAGGGACCTCTGCAGTGCATGCCAGGTGTCCACAACACCCCTGAGGGGTAGTACTGTGTCCTACACTATTTTTACAATGCCATTTGCAGAAAATGAAGGACATTCTAAATTAGCATAAACAATACCCACTAATGGAAGGACAAATACCAATCTTATTTATGCTTAAATGCACATTACTTCATTTCAATTTTTGGGCATGCAGTCTCCCACCCTCCCTCTCACCTCCATGTGTTGGTGCTGCTCCCTGGCACCCTCAATGTGGTGTCCTTGAGGTGCTCTGACCACTCCTCTTCCCTCTCAAACCCAGCCGCCAGTCTTCTTGTTTCCTGCACAGGCTGGCAAGCTCTTCCTTCATCCAGTTACCACATTCGGCCTTCTCACACTCCCTTCCCCACGCCAAGAAGTACCTACTCTTTTAGCAAAATAACAACCTGAGTTTTCCAAGCTACTCAGCACCTGCAGTTTGCCAAGTGAGAAGGAACTCTGCCCAAACACATGCAGAAAGGCCTGTTCTAGAAAGAGTTTCAGCTTTCCAAATCATTTACTATTTCTAATGTCTTCCACAATGGTCTGCCTCACGCCTTGTTAGCTCTGTAGATCACACAAAGACTTCCAAGCAGCATGATATTAAATGCTTTAAAAGATGACAAAATCAGGACAGGGCCCATTGTAATGTGAGCTTTATACTAATACAGGATCAGTGAAATAATGACTTACTGCCTCCACACTTCATGGACACGTTTGAAACAAAGGAAAATTAAGATCGCCTGTTCTGATTCACCTTGGCCTTCTTCAGCCTTGTATTTAATGTAGTCACTGATATGCAAACCAATTTTATCAAGTCTCAAGAGATTATTCTGGCTGGTACTAATGACTGAGCTAAAAAAATCAGGTTTGATCAAGCTCTGATGCTGAAGAGCTGCATATTGAGCTCTAAATTTGTATTTCCTGGCAACTGCCCATTTACTGTGAACACACACAGATCACAAAAAAAGTGCTTTCTAAGGACACCACACTGGACAAAACTTATTCTCAAATCCTGCCCATGTGCACCCCAGGAATCCAATGTACCACAACTGAGAAAGCGGCCAAGATTTTCTCTCCTTTTCATTCTTTGTAGTGAAATGAAACTTTTTTAACATACTGTGTTAACCCATAAGAGAATCAGAAAGCAAATATTAATTTCTGCTATAAAACCAACGAGCAAATGTAGCATATATTTTATGTTGCAATTTCAGTAATCACTAATGTAAAAATTGGTGAAAAATGCATATCCACCTTAAAAAGCAGAGAAGCCCTGTAATGAAGGTTAATAGTCATTATTATGTTTAATTCATCAAACAGATGGAGCATAAGAGATCATATGCTGTGAAAGATACAATTCAAACAGTTTCAGAGCCCTAAAATAATATAAAAACAATAGAACAGAAAAATATGTTTATATGCTGTGGATTTAAATTCTCTTCTGAGTAGAGAAAAGGCAGAAAGACACCATGAGGTGATATTACCATGTTCCTTATGTCTACAAAGGTACTTAAGAAACAATCAGGTAAAAAGAATCATACTTTGCTTTTTTAACAAATCAGTATGTCTTACTAAAGAAATGTATCACCTGGGAGACAGAAAAAACAATTATGCCAATAAAAATTAATATTAATTAAAAAATAGTTTTTTAAAAGGAAAATGCTTTCCCTGGCTGTGACCTCCAGTTAATGCAAATCCACTTCCTTCTATTGCTACACTCTCCTTGCTTTATTTTCCTGTTATTTAATTTTTTCCCAAGATTAAGAGCCTCTGGAGGAAGGTATTGTATATATACTGTATGTTAATACACTCTTTTTTAAGACTTGCTTATAGCTTCTAAATGTCATAGCAATGACTGAAAAATGAAATTTCATCAGCTTAGAAATACAATCCATGAGATACAACACAGGTAGATATCCAAGTACATAGTCCAATTTTAGAAGTAACAGTAATCTGTGCTAAGCAAACCAAGGATGAGTTAAAGGGTGATATTTTCAAGACTTTTGGGTATTTTTATCTGTAACGGTTATTAAACATGGTTATCAGAGGGAATTTGTTAAGCATCTCTGAAAAATCAGGACACTTAGCACAGGGTGTGTAAACATTTTGGTCATGGTAGCACAGAAAATGCATAGTTAGGGAAAAATGCCTAATACCTTTTGCAATTTAAAACCATTGTACTGTTATTTTCCACATCAGTCAAAACTCCTGTAACTTCCTCATGCACATGAAAAATAATGTCAGACACTGAGAACCAATTATCAGTTCCTGTGTAATTAATCCCTTCTGCTTGTAATTAATGTATTTCAGCTTAAAAACAAACAAACAAAAAATATCTGAAATTAATAAGTATTTGTCCTAGTTAGAGCAGCTGGAACCAGTTCATCACTGTATGGGTGTAACCCAAAACTGTGTATTCTATAGCCTTCCATGCCATTTCCCAGAAACTTACCAATAGACCATTTACACCATCTACCCAGAGCCCCCCTGACTCCTCAGGCTATAAACTGGGTGTTAAGAGGCCTGCCAGACAGGAGGGTGCCCCCTGTCCTCACACCCATTGTGGAACTCCCTGCCCTGAGGGAGGTACTGGGCATTCCTGCCTGAACTGGAGAACATATAATCTTGGGGTCTTGGAACTTTTTTAACCACTCGTGGGATCCAGAGGAAGACTACAGATCACAGCTCTCAACCAGACTGCAACCACCACTTTTCAACCAGACTGCAACCACCACTTTTCAACCAGACTGCAACCACCACTTTTCAACCAGACTGCAACCATCACTCTTGACTGGGCTGCAATCACCACTCTTGACCAGACTGCAACAGCACTCTCACCAACAGGTTTTTTTCCCTCTCTTTTTACTTTGGACTCAGGGGGCCCAACGAACACCACTCTGTTCATGCCCCAGGGTGCTGGGTTATACATTTGGGTTTTGTGGGTTAAAACCAATTGTTTTTCTGCATAATCGTATTTATTATATTATTTTATTAAATTGTTATTCTGACTTATAATCTCTCTTTTGAGTTGGGTTCATTTCCCCTGCCGGTTTACCTTTAAACCAGCACAGTATTCCATTATGCTTTCTTTGTTCTACAAAGAAAACCCACCAGGCAGCCAAAGAAGAGCTATATCAATATACCTTCTCATAGTTTTCAAAGTTTTTGGCCTATATAAAATAATTAAAGATGGTGGAGGAAGAGAATTTGCTTATAATTCTTTGAATGGTATTATGATGTTATCAGCTTGAGATGATTAGCTACTCATTTAATATAATGCTGAAGTAATTTTTCCTACATAGGCCCTCATATACATGGATTTTGCACACATACATACAAGATATGCATTTATTTCACAAAATAAACCAAAAGCACTGTTAGCAGTATCATTTAGTCCCTTTCAACTGATCCTGATGAGAATTATTTGTGTCCTTTTTACCCATCCATTAAGATATAATTTTAAACACTTGCACAGGAGCTATTTTTTCTCCCAGTTCCTGCCTCTTTGATACTGAGGTGTTTTATTCAGACCCTTGAATTACGATTCTGTGAGTAGTTTTGCCTGTGGAATATTCTGGACCTGACTTAATACTGTGTTTATTCCAGCAGTGCTGAAAGGTTTTTGTCCTATGTACAGCTCTAGTTGTGGCAATGCTGAATTCAGCCCTGGTGTCTGAAATGCTTTGAAATCTCACAAGGTGAGAAACAGCATGAGCTTGCTTGATCTTGGTACTGAGGCCTTTTGTTCACTCCTCACTTAAAAGGCACTATGGGTGAGGACTTTGATTGGGAAAGAGAAATTTCAGGACAAAACCCTACAGTGAGATGCGGTCTCCAGAAAGGTTAATGTGTTCTTCAGAACAGCAAAGATAGATTGCTGCTCACCAGTAGCACTGTGATCCACTTAGCTGAGACATAAAAAAAAAAAAATAAATAATAAAAAAAAATTTGCTCCTTCTGCTTTCTGATACTTTTCATTGCTCTTTATGTAGGAAAGTAAATAGCTGATGCTGGTCCAGCACCTGGGCAGTCATTGCCCTGTTCATAAGTCAGAATAAAACAAACATCTCTTTCTTACAGTGTAATCAGGCCACAAGTTCCCAGTTGATGGTGCTTTCAGCTGTCAGGTTTCCATATTTATTTTGTCTTTTGAAAATCAATCCTATGCAATGTGAACATAGAGAGGTGGAAATGAAGAAGAGAGAAATTTGCACAGTATCACTCCTCATGTTTACTTATCTTGTAAACCCATAAGGCACCTCTCATGCTAATGGAATGAGCATGTTACAAATAAAAAAGATAAAGAAGACATCTCTGCAAAGTAAAATCAACAACAAATCAAACACTTTTACCCTAATAAATACAAGGAAAATGCATGGAAAAGAGATCCCTCCCTTTTAAATGTTTTAAGGCAAGACATTTATGAGAACATAACTCATTGAGTATGCTTCCAGTATTAAAGAGAAAAAGTTTCTTCAAGACTGAAGCTTTAATGGAAAAGAAATAACAAAGAAATTGTTTATGGTGGAACAAAGGGTTTTTCACATGGAATCACACCTGTGTGAATAAAATCATTATATTAGGCCAGTATTAACTCAGTTGCAACTTCAGCTGTAACTGACAATAATGCCTTTATATTACATATAAATAATATAAATTATATATAAATAATGGTTATATAATCATTAGAGCAATCTTTTTTCAAGGATGAATCAGTTATGACAGGCTATTTACTTCCAAATGCTGAGACTTACGGTTCAGCTTTGTTTTATGTGGCCCAAAGAAGATCTGGAGATAAGCAAAGTAAGGACCTCAGGACTTCAACCAGTGTCAAAAGACAAAAATGAATATATATTTTATAAAACGTTGATAAACTTTTTAATACTCCTTTAGCTCTGTCTTATTTACATTACCTGCTATCACCCCACAAACAAGTACAATATAAATGCATTTGAATAATGAAACTTCCTCTAATAGTCTCATGAGTAAATATTAATAAAATTTTTCTTTAGACATTCAATTTGATGTCTAAATAAGAATAATTCCAGAACTGCACAGAATAACCCCACCATTGCATTGCACCACAAGAGGGACTGAGTTGCCTGATTTTAAGCCTCTAAATCATACCTAAACTAGAAGCATAAAATGATTCAAAATAGGTGATGGAGGGGCCCTAAAAGAGGTTTCTGGAGGACACTTCTAGGCCACTTCTCGTTCACTGCTTGTGACCTTCTTGAATATTGTGGATCATAAGCATATGGAACTGGAAGGGCTAACAACAGCAACATAGCGAAGTGTAAATAACTGTAGTGTCCACCTTGAAACTGATTCTTTTCATATCCTTTAAACAGACCTGAAACCCTGTATTCCCAAGAAGAAGAGGTCAGTAGTGAAGAGGAACATTTTCTTCTCTACTACAGCTCACACTTTTCAGTTTCAAGAGAATTCAGTTTGGGGTGACCTACAGGGGCAAATTTCTAGGGGAAGCAGACCACTAAGAGCTTATGTTAAGAAATGCCAGCTGATATTCGTTCTTGCCACCTCACCTGCAGATGCTGTGGAGCGGAAAAACGAAGAGACAGCCAAAACACAAGCGAAGTTTAAATGAGACTGGTGTGAATCATGACTGTAATAACCAGCTCACCTGGGGCATGTCTCCTATGTGTAGGCAGGAACTCAATCAAAGCAGTCTGGTACAAATGATGTGACTTTATGGAGAATGACTTAAGCTAACTCTACCTAGTATGTGAACATTTCGTGTTGATCAAAACCTGAAAAAAATCAATACAAAATGAAAATGCAACTGGTCAAGCTTTGAATAGTGGCAGACCCTGACATTTAGATCTGAGCTCCGCAGGCAGACATCTCTTTTCAGGTACAGGCATGCCTCCATATCAAATGCTCATTTCCCCTGCTTGGCACAGCAGGCCTTTAAAAATTGACTGTCCCTTACTTCCTTTGGACACAAAAATAAATCAGGTTAGCTCAGCCAACCAATTGGAACTGTTAAAGCTAAGTTGGCCTGCAGCAGATCAGGAAGTGCACAGGTGCCCTGCTCTGACAGCAGACTGATGGAATAGCAAGCCTGGTAGAGGAGGACGAGGGAGTAGTGATGCACCTCTCCCACTATGTAGCATCAGGTCTGCACAGGGGCCATGGCAAGGAATGCAAGGAATTACATTAAGGGCCTTCTGTCATCCATCATGATGGGACAACCGCAAGGCTTCTCCTTCCTTGTTTGCATTTGGTACCTGTGTAAAACAGATCAGTCTTAATTCCTATGCACATGATCCAGTTAAGTGCTTAAAGCACATACATGATCTTTAGTGAAAAACTCTTCTTTTTCAACAAGCGTAGAACTGTATAAAGCAAGAAGCTTCAACTCAAATCAGCAGGCTGCTCCATAGGCTTACAATAGGTAAGTGCAGGCCCCGAGTTACATGTGAATCGCATAACTAACCCCAGTATGCATAGTACTCGGATTTTAGGCAATAAAGTAGTACTGATTTTAGGCAATAAGCCTCAAAAGATAAAAAAAAGCCTTGTTAACAAAACAAAATGACTAGAATATTTCCTACAATAAAGGGGTCTTTCAATGCTCTTCATGTTCACATTAGACTATCCTAGCTGCTCTTACTCTTTCCCTCTCCATTTCTCTCCTACCCTCACCTATAGCTCATGGAGCATTGGCTCTGCTTGGGTTAATGGGCTCCGTTTTTAGCCATCTTCTCACCTGTCAGGCAGAACTGAGCTACATCTTGGGGAGAACTGTGCAAATACAAACAAAGTAAACAAAACCTAAACAGCTTTCCTTTGATTGTAAAAGCTGACATAGGATACTGCAACAGGTATTGTATTAAAACCTAAAATAAATAAATGTAAGCTGTTCCTAGCATAGTAAATATAACATTACTTTCTGTGTAACCCAAGGATTGAAAAGAGAAGAAAAATCCCTAAACATAAAACAGGTGACAGAACAAAATGGTCACTACACCCTGGTAAAAGTGAAGTTACTTATGCTCAGAACCTAAAGCAATATTTGTACCCTTTCTCCTGGGTGATCAACAGGTAGTAATTATTTGTTCATTAGCTGCTCAGATCACCGTAAGCTGGGGATGGGTTCAGAAATGTCTGGGGAGTAGACAAAGAAATTTTTCTCCCAAGAAATCAATTCGGCTGCTTCAGGAAAACATGATTAATGTTTTCTTGGGATGCTGCCTGCACCAGAAGGGCAGCTATGTCTTTCCACATTATTAATATAGAGTGCACTCCTGCTATAAAACTCTCTCAGGTAAAGCCAGCTATGACAGAATTACCGACCTGTCAAACCTCACCAATTTGCTTTCTAACACCAAACCATGCGAGTGCTTACCAAAGCTGCTATTTCTCACTACTCCCGCCTTGCAAGGCCACCTGCCCACTAAGAGGCATGGGGAGGTGGACAGGGTTTTTCTTCCTTCTGCATACGTCCATAAACATGTGGAAACTTTGACAACATGTAACAAGCCAGAGTCAATTAGGTGGTGAACACACTCCTACACGAAACACTTAAACGGTTGCAGGATGGGGAAGATGCTTCAGTTTTCCTCTTCAAGGTGAGAAATAAGAATCACTGCATTTTGTCAAACAAATTTACTGCTTTGGAAATGGGAATTTGAGTAGTTTTCTCATTTTTTGGGGACATTACTACAGGTTTTATCTCATTGAAAGTCTACCTGATGGCATGATGACAGCGTATGTTTATACCTTCTTAGCCAACAAGACATAGGTACGCTAAACCTAGAGATGTTAAGACTTGAATGTACATTTGTATGTATGCAAATATCCACTTACATAGTGTAAATGATCCTAGAATATAGCATTGTGCTATATTCAAATATAGCTTTTTGTAGTTAAAACAGAAAAAAACCCAAAATACAGACCTCACAGTTTTAAACTTTTTCCCCATGAGAAAAGACATTATAGATGCATACGGAAAAGTTTCTTACTACTACAATATAAGACAATTTATTCTCAAGATGTCCACTGAGCAATAAAGCACAAGTAACCATAAAGTATTCAGCAACTTTTCTGCAGTTTGCTGTACTTCTTTATCCAAGATATTTTTATGTGTGTGCAAATGAGCACATATATTATCTGACTTGTCATTAGCTTATCTAAATCTTGACATGGAGTATAAATTGTTAATGATGTGCAAACAATACTGCAAGCACTGAGAACTGTCAAAAGTATATAGCAGGACCAAAAGTCACAAAAAGGCAAACAGGAAAACTTTCCATGGCATCTTCTTTCCTGCTATAAAAATGTAGTTCGCTTTAACACCAGTTAAGCAATCTTTACACAGCATTAAACAGGTGAAAGAGTAGAAAAATCCTTCTTTCACAACAGTACGTACGGGGGAAAAAAACTAAGATTCCTTAAATGAACACTGGAATAGTCAGTCCTAGTCCTTCCTTCATGACAGAAACCTTCAAATGCCCATGTCTTTGAGCACTAATGTTGGCAACTGATCTCTAAGCAGGATATTGCACTCTAGTGCCATCCTTGATTTTACACTGCATTTACAGTTGGATACACTGGTTTGTTGCAACAAGGTTTTATTGTTTTTGTTATGTTTTTATTTATTTAACTGCATGAGGAAGGGTCTAATTCATAAGCACTGTTAAATATTTACACACCAAGATTTGAAGAACAGCTATTATAGGTCTAGAGTATGACAGAGATTACACCTTTAATGAGAAAGTAAGAAAACTGCACTCTGTAATGCCAAGGTATATTCCAGGGAAGAAAGAGGGATGGTGGGAGGGATACTGCCTAGTATCCTGTTTCTTGTAATCCGTTCAGATGTCACCACCTCTGAGATAAACAGGAAGATGTTGGTTTCCATTCTGTGTTGGTGATGCATAAGCAGGAGAGTATTGTTCTTTCCATCTAAAGAAGGGAAGGGTCATCACACATCTCCCTATGTCAGGCACATGTAAGTATGCAGTCAGCATGGCTGCTCTTGAGATGTTGCAGTTCAAACATTACCTCTTCCTCAAAGGTACATGAAATCAATGTCAAGCTCTTCCTGGTTTCTAATAGTTACAACGTAATCCCAAAGTAATCCTACTGAGGCTAATTGAGTAATTTATGATTTATACCAGTTTAAAGCAAAGCAAAGCAAAATACAGTAACCTCTGTAGTGCATAGCTCATATACTTCTTGTAAATATGTGTGACCCTGAAAGTTATCCAATTTCTTTGTCTGAGGAAATATTTACTTCATGAACTGCATGTTTCAAGGTCACATTTCACGTCCAGCACATGTTCATACTTAAGAACACCATACTAGCAACTCTTGGCACACCAGTCTCCTACATGCAGCATCAATTCTCCTGCTAGCAGAGGGAGGCAAAGCTGCCCTACTTCCTTGAGACTTTTAGGCTTTGCATCAATTTTATAGCTTGGTGCTCTCTGACTGAGGTTTAACATACTGTAGAAGCTCATGCAGAACTTCAGCTACTTTTCAACCAAGAAAGACATATTTCACATGAACAATTTTTATTCAGTATGCAGGAATGCTGGTTTGTAAAGTGCACTGACTATTCAGTGCTATTAGGTATTGTGTCCTAAACTATAGGACAAGAAGGTAAGAGCGCAAAGAATGGGGGTGAACAGCCAAACTAGGCGGCCTCAGGCCATGATAAGAATATTGGAATATGAGGAATATAAAAGTAATAGCAGAAATAGAGACTTTCAAGTGCCAAAGTTTGATGTTCCGCAGGTTAAATTAATTCAAACCCAAATTTCTGCATTAAGGGAAAACAATTCAAAAAGAAATTGGTTCAAAATTTTGTATTTGGAAAACCTGCTGATTCAGCAAGTTAGGATCTGTCAAACGGTTGCTACACACAAAATCAGTAATTAACCTCAAGGTACTAAACTTTCTTTTTGCATTTAATGCCATTCACATACAGACACACAGAGCACATTGTTTCTACCTCCTCCATGGAAGTAGACACACTCAAGTCAAAGGATAGGTTTAAGGTACAACATCTAATTTTAATTTAAAACTAGAATCTTGAAATTTTAAGGACATAGATATGTCATACAAGCATCTAAGAACAGGAAACTTCCAAGGTATCATCCAACGAACAGAGAAAAAAAATACATGTTGAAGAATACAACAGCATCTACTAATCCTGACTAGAAATCAGGTTCATTGTATCATCTAAGTAAATTAAGGATTCTTTTTGATCCAACTAACTTCAGACAGTCAAAACTATAACTACTGCACTTGCTGAAAAACAGAGGAAAAGTGAATGACTAAATAAAATTTCGAAGGTTCCTGAGGACCTTGAGGATGTGCTAAAGCATGGAATGCAACAAGAGTAGTGTATGTCCTTTAAAAATATCTCCAAAATGCTCCGATTACTAGCAGTGGTCTTTCCAAAACATGATTGAGACCAGGTTGCTCTCAGGAGGGGGAGGAGCTGACACTATCAGGACTATTGGTAGTTCAGAAATAGAGAAGCTTGATAATATTCAGGATATGATGCCTTACATCAGTTTTTATATTTTAAATAACAAAGTTGCTAATTCAGTCTCAAATTTCAGGGAAGGGGAATAAATTACTTCCTTGACTTTAAACTAACTTTGAGGACCATTCCTCACCTCCCTAAGAAGGTGAAGCAGGGTACCAAATAGTGTTCATTATTTTCCAGCAAAGCTGAAAATGAGTACGGTGCTAACAGTCAGATTACTAAATTAATGCTTACTTCCCTATTCTATAGATAATTCTCTTTATTGTCTGTGTTAAAACAAACAAACCAAAACCACCTACCAATCATAGACGAAAAATTACAGTTAAGTGACGAAAGCAACGAAGGAACAAAAAGAGGGTTAAAAAAAATTGGGAAAAATAAGGGTCAGTCTCCTCCATACTTTTCATGTAAATTACATAATTATCTTTTCAACATTTATTACAGATTTTAGTGCACAAATCTTATGAATTCAGAAACAGATTTTACAAAGACTGACAGCTTTACTAACCATTCAAAACAACAAACAGTGCTGATCTCAGAACAGAGGGGGGTCTAAGCAGAGCTGCTATTAAGCTTGAGCAATTAATTGACTTTCTGTTCTATTAAAAAAAAAAAAGAGGAATAAAGTCCACATTATATTGTTGGCTATTTTTTTCTTTTGCAAGAGTGACATTAACAATTTATTATAAAGGCTCTTGATTACATGTGTTGATTTATAGCCAGTAAAAAAACATAGAAAAACAAGTGCTATATGTTGGCTAGCATGAACGTACCACAAGTGCCTTAATTTTTCAGTTTTCTGAGTTGCACCAATTATTAATACAACACTTTAGAAAACAAGTAATTTGCATTAAGAAAACATTAAGGAAGCATTTGTCAGCACAGTCATGGTCATCTTTAGAGATCATCAGAGGTGTGAGATGGCATCCACTCCCTACACAGTCAATTTCAAATTCTGCAGAGGACAAGAGGATGAAGCATTTTGACCTTCTATGTTGCAGAGGAAAAATCTCTAAATATAAGGATTTACAAACATACATATTTGCATCCACAATGAAAATCCTCAAAACTAGAAAGAAATAAGAATGATGGCAATTCATAAAGTATTTCTCTTTCTGAAAAATACTTCGGTCAGGAGAGGAAATGGGAGTGAGATTCATCTGAGTAAATGCAAACACCTACAATGCCCTAAGGCTGTATCTGTATAGGGGGTGTGACTCATCTTAAGCTAAACATAAGAAGTAAATCAATAAATGATACTTTCAAACTGCCCACTCATCTTCTGAGCATAAAAGGAGCAACTGTGAATAGCTAGCTGCAGAAATATAATGTTTGGCAAGATGAATCACAGCACGAGTATCTACATTTTCCTAACAGCACTACTGTGGATGGACAATTTATCCCTTAATCCCTTGTCCCCTCTCCCCCTGTAAATGTTATGTTTCCTACATATGTTTCCAGTTATATTTTGAGAGAAATGCAATAACTGTTATAACTCTGAAGCACTTACACCAAAATTGTCTGTAATGGACTATGTATGTATGTATGGATCCCTGGATCCTTTGCTGTGAAGGCAAGGATGCAATGGTATTCCACTTGATTATACACATATCATAAAAATGCCTAAAATACTGTCAAAAGTAGCATGCAATATTTTGAGTAACACAAACTACAGCTGCTGATTTACATTCATCCAAACAACTACTGATGGTTTATGAGCTGGATATTGATAGACTCAATAAAAAAAGTGACCTCAGTTCCCAGAGAGCCCCTTGGTTTCTCCTGCACTAGGAATTGTAGGCATCTCCAGTGAAACTGTCTTTTCAGTTTGTTCACTCCATCACCTAGAACAAGTCCACAAGGAATGATGTGCGATCAGTGTTAAGCAAAGGAAGAACTAAATCAAATCCCCAACTCTGGTGCTGCACTGGGAGCTCATCTAAAGTGCAACAGGAATTGCACTGCAAAAGTCAGATTAATATCATATGAATGAAAGGAGATTTATTACGGTAAATGTGACATTTGAGAAATTGTATGCTAAAGAAATAGAGAAGGAAACAGAAGGCAGCCCAAGCTGTTTTGCTGACCCTCACATGCAACAATATATTTACCTCTCAACAAAACATTTTAATCATAATTCTGCAGTAAAGCTGGCAAGTAATTTTCAACCAGACTCCCTACCCTCCTCTTCCTAATCTTTTCTGGTTGCAGAAGCACTTCTGCAGCTGGCCAGCTGTTCACTGCTTCATGTTGTCATGGGGAAAGAATAATAAAATGCACAAATTAACAAAAGATGGTGTCAGTGTTGCTGAACATGTTGGAAAAGGGCAAGTTCCCCTGCTTCTGATGTAGCAGAATTTTACAGAGAGTTAACCAACTGCCCAGGAGGGCAATAATAATTAGTTGGGAAAATTATACTAGTATGTGTAGAAATAGGAGAGTGCAATGAACATTGAGTTGTCAAGCTGCTGGCTGGCATTTCTCACAGTGACTTGAAGTGCCACCTCTCATTAAGCTGCAGCATTAGCTTCACAGAACACCACAGCACCACACAGGTCGGTGTACACTTCTGTGGTCCAGAACCTCTGGCAGGACTTTCTACATTTGCCAGGATGCACCCACAGCTGCACAATCCTTTCCTTTTCGTTGCTTCCGTTTCTAGTCATCACAGTTAAGAAGACAGCTTTGAAGAAGTGCACAGAGCGAGACAAAGTAAATGCTACCTGATCGGCTTTGAGATGCAACAGACACCTCATCAGTCACAGTGACTTGTTAAACTATTGAACCTAAAAGGTGACAACTAAATATCAGTACAATCATTTAATTGCTGATCGTTTAGCAGAAAAATCAAGTCTGTCCCACAGTCCAAACTGCCTCCCACACAGTGCCAGATAGAGAATTGAATATTGCAACAACATCAGGGGAAGAATGTCTGTTTCTAGTCTGTGCTCTCATCTTCTCCCCTGTTCAAAGACTAAATTAAAAACTTCCTTTCTTTTACAACTTGCTAATGTGAAAAAAATATTCAGATTTAAATAGGATATGAATTTAAACTGATACAGTTATTCTCATGTAATTCCTTGTATTAGCCGAGAGCACCTTCTGAAGCTCAAGTTTACCTGGGCAGAGATACAAGATGAGCTTTAAAAGCTGCAATTTCTAGGAATAAAAGCACCTAAAGCAGCATTACATGAGTAGTTTGACTGTAGTGATATAACCAGGGAACACGAATGTTGAAGGGATATGAAGAAGCTATGAAAAAGCTCTTATGGGAGAAACATGACTCATATTTATACAAGAAGAATAAGTACAGCAGTCAAGATTCAGTATTTAAAGGACATTTAGATGTGGCACTTAGGGACAAGGTTTAGTTATGGACTTGGCAGTGTGAGGTTTATGTTTGGACTCCATGATCTTTTCCAGCCTACATGATTCAGTGATTCTATGAAAGTGGATGATGACACAAGTAAGAAAGAAGGTGTATCTCCTCCCTATAAAATGTGCCGGTGGAGACACAAAAGAACATGATGCTGCTTCTAAAAATTTCATGTCAGGCTTTCTCCCAGGAGTAAGCTGAACATGAGCAGCAGGCAGGGGCCTTCCATGACCACTCACCTGGAAGTCCAAAGGCTCTCCCAGTGCCTCCCTCCTCCTACCTCCAACCACCCTCATCTCCACTGTACAGTTCTTTGCCAGCTCTGCAGTGATCCTCGTCTTTCCTCCAACCTTTTGTCAAGACCATACTCACTACCCTCTGGATATTGGAAGCTTATGACTGCTACTTTCTCTGGCTGTATTTCTTACTTGAGGGAAGCTGGGACCCATGATAGGAGCTGCACTAGGACCACTTCTCTTGGGGCAGGAGTGACAGGGAGGAACAGATCATACAAAAAAAAGATTACTAGGGCTTGTGTAGGATGAGGACTAAAACATAAGATCTATTCTTTTTTTTTTATATATGATTTAACAGTTATCAAACATTTCAGGTTCTTTGATACTAAAACCAAATTTCATGCCTGCAAAACTGGTTATGGTCAAGCACAACTGTTAGGGCTGTCCTCTCAGCAAACATGTAGATTATTAGTGCTACTTTTTTTATCATGCTCACTAAGAATACAAGTGTCTTTGATGCTTTGGCAACGCTTCTGTAAGTACCAGATACCTTATTAAATAACAAGTGATGGAGCAGTTTTAAGAAGTGTTTGACAGAAGGAAAAACAAAGCTGTATCGTTTGTATAAGCAGCAGCAAATGGAGATCCACCTGTGATCTGAGAGAGCTGAGAGAATAAACAACTCCAGAAAGTCAGGTTCTTAACCTTGCAACTTCCAAAGCTCTGTTAAAGTCCTTTATGTTTCTTTTTAAATGACAATTTTGCTACATATTTTTTGACTTTCAAATGAAACTACACCCTCCTCACCACCATGTTCAGAGTTGTCATTGAAAGATTGTGTTACAGCTGTTGCATCTCGCTGAATTCAAAACAGTCTGGGTAGAAGCAGCGAGAAAGAATTTCTTTTTTCAATGCTCTGATACAACCCACTGATTGTGCCATCTGTCTGACACATGATGAAAAATCTCTAAACAGAGAATAGCTGTAGGGGACATAGTACAGTATTTGTAGACCTATGGTTGGTAAGAGATAAGAGCTTGTATTAAAAAAGCAAATTTGGCTTTTTTTGAACACAATATATTAGATATGCAGTATGTTTCTGGCATGAAGTGAGGAAAACATAAACCAGCAGATATGTCCAGATGGAAAAGGGAAGTACAGCCAAAGGCAGGACAACAAAAAGGTGCTTGATCCTGTGTGAAGACCATGTCAACACAATCTGCCTATCACGAGTATAAAGGAAGATGGTGAGAGTTTTAAAGATGTCTTCCTGCAATGCAGGAAGTCACAGAAAGGATAAAATATACAAAGCTCAAATTACCGTGGGATGAGTGTGCAAAACTGTGCTAATAAAAGTGACAGCACTAAGTGCTTCAGCTAAGTATTTAATAGGATTGTAACAGCTACCTCCATAAATCTGTCCATACCAAATATCAATTATGTAGGGATCTATCTCACTGCAATAATTTCTCTAAATTGGCTCCTCACTGGCACCTCTCCAATTATTCTCAGTAGTAAGGATAGTATGTCTTTATCCTTTTGACTAGCATAGGACAACATATCTTCAGAGAGTCTGGTATATTTATAGGTCCTTCCACCTCAGAAAAACCCGTGGGTATAGTAGGAATTTTAAAGACTTGGGGAAGAGCAGCAGACCAGAGAGAGGCAAACCCTCTACCTGTTCAGCAGCTCTGTTTACCCTCTTTAAAATATCTCAGGCTGTCCTCAGGCCTGACTGCTGCTGCAGTAAAGGGGCTGCAGCAAGGCCGGAGCACTGTGACTCCTTGGGTGTGCAGGACCAGGTGAGGACTGCCCAGCTGTCTCCTTCCCATGTGCAGAGCCAGATGAAAGCCAGAGGACTAGCTTTTAGGCTATGGAGATTGATGGTTTGTTTAGAGCCTTGTGCCTGCATGGGCTTAATATTCTCTCTTCTAAAAGTGCATTCCTAACTTCCCAATCCCTAGAGTTGGCAAGAGCCTTTCAGCAGCAATACTCTCAAATCTGGTGAGAACTGAGGCCTTCTAAAGTCATTATATAAGTACTTGTGTAAACAGAATGAACAGAAACACTCCTTCCTATCCAAAGCCCAAACTACAACCTAAAATATTCCGTGACGGTTTTTTTCCCCCACTGAATTTAAATTATACAGAATTGGAAGTACAGACCATGCAAACACTGTAGTTTAAATAAAGAACAAATTAGCTGTCTGTTGTTTGATTACAAGATCCTAAATAGTTTCACTTCAAAAGGCAAAGGAGCTTGTTAATTTAGCAGGAGAGAGAAACAAATACCTAAGAACAGCTTTGTGAAAACAATGGAGCCTATATACTTCAAAAATTGACCAATGACTGTGTTTCCTCTCAAAGTATTCTAACTTGCCTAAAAATCAAGTTTTCCATTCTACACAGTGAGAAACCTGGCAAGATCAAAATGTCACAAATACAAGAATTCAACAAGTTAGGAATGATCCAGTTCTGTACAAGAGGGATTTACAGGCTATTAACATAATAACCATCCCGTTACAGGCTATTAACATAACCATCCCATCAACTTACCAAATTCAGTTTTAATTACCAGTGTGATAGCAGTCATTGCCTTCAGACTTCATTATGCTGGGCACTGTGCAAAGAAAAACTACATGATTGTCCCAGTCCTGAAAAAAAACTACCAGTCAAAGGAACCAAGACAGCGAGAAGATGGGAGAAGAAAGAAACCAATGAAGAGTGCAGCCTTCTGCCACAGTTAGACACCACATCTAGTGACCCAGTCAGGAATAACAGCAGCAGCATTAGCTATTGTAAAGAAATGTTCATCAGTAGATCTCACAGCACTTAAAGGATGGTCAGTGGCATTATTCCTGTTTCTGAACTGGAGAAAATGAAGCACAGAGAAGTATGCTTGAAGTGGCCCTGGGTTACCCAGCATAACCTGAGAAAATGCCTGTCTAGTGATTCCTAGCACAATTCCCCATCTGCTGGACTATGATGTTTCTAATCTAAAATATAATTAAAAACTTTAATGGAATATAATATAAAGGTCCTTTTTTCTTATGAGGTCAAATACAGATTGAATATTAGAGCAACTATCCGGAATACAGGCAGTGGACACTCACAACAACAGATACTCATGTTGACATCAGATAATAAAAATTGCAGAATTTTATGATTGTTGCTAAACACTTTGTACATAATGAAGCCTGTTTTCTCAATTTCACAACTCTATGAGAGGCATGGGGAAAATCCAGTGCTGAAGACAGTGCTGCTTAAAAGTGAAGGATACTCCATAACTCATAATTATTAAAGCTTTCCCTGAAGTGACAAAGCCATCCAGGAATTCCCATGCCTTCAGCTGGTTAATTCTGGTGCTAAGTCCTTCCTCCTGCCTCAGACTGTAGACCTGTGACACAAATCAATTGTCACTCTGACATCTCTGCCCCTCTCCCCTACACATAGAGATAAAGGTTTAAGATTTTCTAGTTAACTAAAGGTGTGGTCTAATTCCAGAACTGATTAAACATTCATCTTTAAAACAGTTAATGAACCAGCTGTGATGCCATCCTTTATAGGGATCCCTCCATTGGGATCCCTCCATGGGACTTCCCAAATCTCCATTCTCACTGAAGACCGAGGCTCTGCAGTGGTTTGTTTGCTTATATTTCCTGCAATACTTCCTTTTGAAAAACAACATGCTGTAATGAGGAAATATAAACCACTGAGACCTATCACAAGACTTTTAACTGCCTTCCCACTAGTTAAGTTGCCCTGAATACCACTTTACTACACAGTGTGAGTTACTGTTAATACTGCACTGAGATTGGCTGTTATTTAATTACTTCTGATTTATGCCTCATGCTTCTGAAAGAAAGTAAAACAAACAAGTATAGGAAAGAAATGGTATTTACCTAACATTAAAAGTTGCTTTAAGTACATATTTTGGGTTTTAGGCAAACAAATGCCTTAAGTGTTGATTCTAGGAGGTGCAAAATATTATGAAAACAACAAGACACTAACTTTATGTGAATATAAAATTATGATCGAATGCTAAAAAAATTCTGGGTCTCTGAAGTACTAGATTTTCCTCAAAACTGTGCATAAAACAATAGCAATGATATAATGTACTTGGAGCTTATTCTCATCTTTGGATTTCAGTGTGCTTTTATAAATGCTAATTAATTAAACTTCAAAAGACTCCTGTGAGATACAGCAGGTAAGTATTATTGTACCTATTAAACACATATAAACCAGAGTTATGATGTTTAATTATATTCAGAGTTGCTTCTTTTTAAATTGATTTTCTTCTATAAAAGAAGATGCTGATGGTCTATTACTTTTTGAGCAGCTTTTTATGAGTTAGGCTTTTAATAGGCAACATTTCACTGCACCTATGTTTGCACATGCATGTATTCATTTAGAGTTTAAAAACATGCAGCCAACAAAAAGCTGGTAACATTCTATACAAACGGTTTGTGAGACAAACAAGCCTTAAACCAGAACTAGGAGTAATTATGGGAAAAGGCACACAGATCTCACGAGAAGCCTCTTTTCCTTTTTTTGGTAACTTCCCAACCAAATTCAAAGGTAACAACAATGCCCTACTAACCTAGGCAGTTCTGACAGAGCTAGAATATTTCTCCAGGGAAATATCATTCTAACCCCTAAAGGCTGACTACAGTCATGAAAACACAAAACGTTGAAGAAGCATTTGTGTCTCTTTTATTTTAACTATGGACGGTTCCATTACTCAAATAAATTATCCACTGTTTCAAATCTTCCACCATTGTCACATGAGGAGCTCTCATGATGGTTTGCCTCTGTCGTGGACATTGTACACTGTAGGTTATTATATTATAGGCAGCCAAGGACAAGGCGATCAGGCAGGATTACATGCTGCTGTCCAGGCACTCACTTTGAAGGAATACCGTGCAGTCACACACAACTAGTGCTGACACCATCTCAACCCAATGTGCTCCAAAGTGAAACTATGCACTTCAGAAAGCAGTACCTTCCTATCAGTTTTTGATTTAGCACAGATCAGTTTTGCTGAATAGTCTCTGCTGGCTCCCATGTCTCCATTTCATCTAAGTTCCAAAAGGACAGGATATATTTAGTAATTATCTAACTGTAATAACCAATTGCTAAGTCTTTCGAGAGCACACAGAATAATAAATATGTATGTGTTCCAAAACTAAAACATTCAAGGCAATACAATTCTACTAACAATTAGTTTTGCTTTGATACAAAATGTCATATGATAGCATCAGGTGACCTGCATCAGCTAAGACACAGGAGAATCTGACTTGTTGCTTTCGGTTGTTCAAGAAATAAATTCTCTCTGGAGCAGGATCTGCTTTTCTTTGCCTCTGAATCCCCGGAGTGTCCATGTAATTATCACTGTGATTGTCATTCCCAGCCAGAATAGTGAGACTAAAATGTCATCTCCAGGCTATGGCAAAAGCTATATATTTGAATCAGCCTCTACTAGCTCCAGTGAACCTTGACATGACAAGGCAGAAGGTCTAAAATACTAAGTACCGTAATTCAATGCATTTTTCTTTCCAAGACAAAACACTGCACTTTCAAGTAATGGGATGATTTTACTTCTTCTGAAGCAATACAGTCAGCAGCTTGGAAATTTTCTGCTAGTACTGTAAGTTAGCTGAACCACTGATTAGGGGGCAGAAACTTCTGCATCATCTCTTCCCATCAATTTCTTTTCAATTTATCACCTGGGAAAAATAATTTATTTCAGGTCACTCATTACAGATCACTTTTCCAACAGGGACTATTTGATTCCTAAAATCCAAGACTTTTCAGTAGCCTGCTGAGCACAGCACTGCCTTTGTTTGCCACAAAGGATCCCCTACCTTTCTCTAAGGCCCAGAACATGAGACTGAACCATTCACGTTTGTAACTTCCAAGTCATGGGCCATTTCTCTTCCAAGATAAGATTATACCTAAACAGTGCAGAGACAGAGCAGTTTAGGCTACAGAAGCATAAAGAAAAAGCAAATACGGGATGAGGTTGGTGTTACTCAAGCAACGCAAAATAACACTGCAAAAAGGCAAAGTTACATCAGTAGCACCACTTTTGGACTGTAAGTGCTCTAGGTCAGTTATCACTCTACTTGTCACCTGGGAGTTGTGGTAGAGTCACCATAATTGGAAGTATTAAAAAAGTGAGATGACATGGCACCTTGAGATACAGTTTAGTAGGCATGGTGGTATTCAGTCAAAGGTTGAACTTGATGATCTTGGAAGTCTTTTCCAGCCTTCATGATTCTATGGCTAGGTATTTACCCTCAGGGGTTTAGTTTTGGCGAATAAGCTTACTGCCATAGTTAGGTGCTGCAAGCAGAACAAAAAAAGGTATAAGCTACTTCAAAACAAAATTTAACATTAATTCTCTTAAGGCATATTACTCACTCTGATTATTATATAATGAAGTGCCTCTGACAGTCTGAATCCACTACCCCATATATACCATGTTACTGTATGTATAAGTCCTGTTTTTGCTTACAGATATGTCTCCACCCACAAGAGACCATTTGGGGTTTTCTTCCTTTCCTTGTAGAGAACAGGCTGCAGAGGTTCAAGACTCAAGGAAAAAACAAAACCAAAACAAGTAATATCTATAATAATTCTCTTCTGTATATGGTAAAATTTCACAACCCTTTGCCAGATATTACTTAATTACTTTCTACATTATCTCAGTAATGCTTTAGTCAAAGCATTTGAATGAAAAGGGGTGTGGCCCTGGCCCGTCCCGGAACTCGGGCGCACGGCACAGCTCACGGGCGCTCAGCGTGGCCCAGCCCCGGGCGCGGAAAGGAGAGAGAGAGAGGGGGGAGCTTTGCTGGCATGGACTGTGCCCTGGTGGGAGATGAGAGGGGGAGCCTCGGAGCACATAGAGGAGAAGGACAACTCTAAACCCGGGCAGATGGAGCTCGATTAGCCCTGTAAGGCCATCCATCTAAGAGAAGGCCACTCTAATCAAACCTACATCCTGAGGACCTTGCTGCCACCGTCCAAGCTTGCTTGGCCCTGGCAGATGAGCCTTAGGATTAAAGGGTGGGTTCAGTTTCGCACATACTGTGTCTCACCTAAAAAATCCATTGCACAGGCTCGAAGGCCTTACCCGCATTTGCAAAGCCCTGTAGCAACATCTTCTACAAATGCAGTCACACAAAGATCAAAAGACAAAGGCATATACACCTGCCTCCAAAGGTGTACCCAAATTAACTCTAGCATGCTGGAACATCAGAACCATGCTCGATTCTGCAGATAGCAGATGTCCTGAGCATTGCTCTGCCCTAATTGCCCATGAACTGTCATGTCTCAACATCGACATTGCTGCTTTCAGTGAAATTCACCTTCATGAAGAAGGCAGCCTTAGAGAACATGGTGCCAGTTACACACTCTTTTCGGTCAGGTAAGCCCAGAACCGAAAAGCATCTCTCAGGAGCCGCTTCATGATTAAAAACTCTATTGTTCCTAAACTCGAAAATCTGCTGACAGGTCACTCTGACCGCATTATCTCCCTACGCCTTCCACTCCACAACAACCAACACGTTGTCCTCTTTTGTATATATGCCCCAACTCTCCAAGATGACCCTGCTGAAAAAGATAAATTTTACACCGACCTGCGCCGCCTTACCCAAAAGGTGCCTGCAGGTGATAAGATCATTATCCTTGGTGATTTCAAAGCCAGAGTAGGAAAGGACTTTGAAGCCTGGAAAGGAATATTAGGCAAGCATGGTGTTGGAAACTGCAACGATAACAGTCAACTTCTGCTAGAATTCTGTGTGGAGCAGCAGCTCACCATCACTAACACTATCTTTCAGCAGAAAACTAGTCTGAAGACAACCTGGATGCACCCCAGATCCAAGCATTGGCACCTCATCAGTTATGTCTTGGTGTGACGGAGAGATGTCCGCGATGTCCATCACACCCACGTGATGCCCAGTGCAGAATGCCAAACAGACCATCGGCTTGTGCGCTGTAAACTCCACTTCAATCTTAAATTCAAACCTAAAAGGGGCAATATGCCAAGGAGGAGACTCCAAGTTAACAATCTCCAATCAGCCACAGTGAGAAACAAATTCCAGGCTAATCTTCAAACTAGGCTTGATAAGCATTCTATAGATTTTACAGATAGCTCTCCTAAAACACTTTGGCACCATATTAAAAGCAGCATCCTGCAGTCCTCTGAAGAAACCTTAGGGTTCTCCCTCAAGAAGAACAAGGACTAGTTTGATGAAAACAATAAAGAGATCCATGAATTGTTGCGGAAGAAGAGAACCACCCACCAAGCACACTTTGCACTGCCTTCCTGTCACATAAGAAAAGCAGCCTTTCGTCTCGCATGCAGCAAGCTCCAACAGAAACTCTGTGACATCCAGAACAAGTGGTGGATCGATCTAGCTGAAAAAACACAATTATGTGCAGATACAGGTGATCACAGAGGATTCTATGAGGCCCTGTAAACAGCATACAGGCCTACATACCAAGCTCAAAGTCCTCTACTCAGCACTGATGGTCAAACGCTTCTGACAGATAAAACCTCCATTCTGAATCGATGGTCTGAACACTTTCAGACTCTTTTCAGTACTAGCCGTGTAGTCCAAGACTCAGCTATTCAGTCCATCACACAACAACTGGTGAAGTATGAATTGGATACTGCCCCCACTTTAGAAGAAACCCTTAAGGCCATACAGCAGGTGAAAATTGGCAAGGCAGCTGGGTTTGATGGAATTCCACCTGAAGTCTGGAAACATGGGGGCCAAGCACTCCATGCTAAATTTCACGAATTTGTACTGCGCTGTTGGGAACTAGGCGAACTACCATCAGACCTCTGTGATACAGTCATCATCTCCTTATATAAGAAGAAAGGAATTAAATCAGACTGTTCAAACTACTGTGGTATCACTCTGCTCTCCATTGCTGGCAAAATCCTGGCAAGAATACTCTTGAACAGACTAATACCCACTATTGCAGAAGGAATTCTACTTGAAAGCCAATGTGGTTTCAGAGCCAACAGGAGTACCACAGACATGGTGTTTGTTCTCAGACAACTGCAAGAGAAATGTAGTGAACAAAACAAAGGTCTCTATATAACCTTTGTTGACCTCACCAAGGCTTTTGATACTGTGAGCAGAAAAGGTCTGTGGCAGATTTTGGAACGTTTAGGTTGTCCCCCCACGTTCCTTAAAATGATCATCTCACTCCATGAGGATCAGCACGGCCAAGTCAGATATGGCAATGCACTTTCTGAGCCCTTTCTAATAACTAATGGTGTGAAACAAGGCTGCGTTCTGGCACCAACTCTATTCACAGTCTTTTTCAGCATGATGCTCCAAAGGGCCACAGCAGACCTTGATGATCAGGACGGTATCTACATTCGATATCGTACTGATGGAAGCCTATTCAATCTAAGGCAACTGAAGGCCCACACCAAGACCTTAAACCATCTTGTCCGGGAGCTGCTTTATGCTGATGACACTGCCCTTGTCGCCCACACAGAAGCAGCTCTGCAGCGTTTAACATCCTGCTTTGCAGACGCTGCTGAGCTCTTTGGGCTGGAAGTCAGCTTAAAGAAGACAGAAGTTCTCCATCAACCTGCACCTCAGGAAGTCCCCCATCATCCCCACATCACCATTGGCCAATCAGAGCTCAAATCAGTCCAGCAGTTTAATTACCTAGGCAGCCTCATCTCCTCGGACGGTAAGATTGATGGGGAGATAGACAACGGGTTAGCAAAGGCATATAGTGCCTTTGGAAAGCTTCATAAAAGAGTACGGCGTAATAAATACTTGAAGAAAAGTACAAAGATAAGTGTTTACAGAGCCATAGTGCTGTCTACTCTCTTATATGGATCTGAATCATGGGTCATTTACCGCCACCACCTGCAACTCCTAGAACGCTTCCATCAACGCTGCCTCCGTACAATCCTAAACATCCACTGGTCAGATTTTGTGACTAATAGGTCTGTTCTAGAACAAGCAGCAGTCACAAGTATTGAGGCCATGTTACTGAGAACGCAGCTGCGATGGGCAGGGTACGTCTCCAGGATGAAGGACCACCGCCTCCCTAAGATCTTGCTTTACGGTGAACTTGCCACCAGCTGCCGCAAGAGAGGAGTCCTGAAGAGAAGATACAAGGACTCCCTGAAACAACATCTCAGCCTTGGCCATATTGATCACCATAACTGGTCTACTCTGGCCTCTAGTCGGGAGGCCTGGAGACACACCATCTATAACGCTGCTGATGACTTTGAGAAAGCACGCAGGATCACTCTCGAGGAGAAAAGACAATGCAGAAAGAACTGTGTCTTGCAGAATACACCATCTAAGGAGTCTTTCTGCTGTGCCTTTTGCAACTGGACGTGTCTATCTCGTATTGGCCTTTTTAGCCACCAGCGTGCTTGCAACAAACGTGGGTAGGGCCCTTCCCAAATCTTCATTCGCAAAGCCTAGCCATGATGATGAATAAAAAATGAGACTGAAGAGAGAAGGTTCTCTTTCGCATGGTGATGGATATATACATGGATGTGAAGGATATCATCCACCTGATGTTCCTAGTAGGCAAGGTGCTAAAATACCAGAATCTTTTAGAAAGATGTGGAAAATTACACTTTTTGCTTCATACAGCATAATTCAATTACCTTTCTAAATGTGAATTTAAGTTTTTACGGATTTAGAAGTAAACTCATGACAAGGAAGTTCAAGATGAATAGGTTCTTGAAATTTTTTTATAATATAATGGTCTAACAATCACAAGAATGACCAATCAAGCTGCAAATTACAACATCAGATGAACCCCAAAAAGTGGCATTTTTCCAGAATAAAATATAACCTGTCAATGCTGGATATTGTTACTAAAAAGTGCAAATATGTTTCATTCACCTTCCTTTCCCATCACCCTGTATATAAATGTTATATAGTAACAAAAGCCACAGTTATAATGGCTGTGGTAAGAATTCTGGAACCTTATGTTCCTGCCAGGCGCTACTATATCTGCAGCAAACTAAAGAGACATTACAGCCTTTAGAAAGCACCATCAAGTGGCTATTATACTGTAGTTTTACCTTTCAAGTCAGTGATGCAACATGCCAAGAAGGTACTCATGAAACATCTAAACTGCAGTTTCAGTCCTAAAACTGATTTACATAAAAACTACAACTCTAAAAGCAACATGGACTAGACAAAAGCCTTCTTTGTGGTTATATTCTGCCCAAAAACATTCCATTTGAGCCAGCAGAGATAATATGCATCAGAGAAGATACAAATGGGATGAATTTGAAGAGAATTAATAGTTATTTAATTCTTTCCCAAAGAGGGCTTAAGGAAAGCAGTGAAGAGTTTCCACCTGTCAGGTGAGCTGCTATGAATGCATTTTTGGTCAGCAATCACAGAGAATTAACAAGAGAACTTAATGAAAGATCAACTGCCTAAGGCATAATATGGATAACTGCTTTCAGTTACTTATACCTCCACTCTTACTGCTCAAGGTTTGAAGTGCTCTTGTAGCTGCATACCCTGTGATGTGTATTCACTTCATAGCCTCTGGCAGGGAAGCTACAATTGTACCAGTTAAAACAAAACAAAACAACCAAATGAACCCAAACAGTTTTCTCTGTTAAAAGTCTGAAAACTCAGGAGAGAGCAATAAGGGAAGTCAGTTCTCTGCTTGAGACTCCATGCTTCAGGCCCAGAAACCCACTTCCATTGATGCCAACACCACCTTTAGAAACCCAAACCAGAAAGCAGGTTTTCAAGTAAAGCAGAAAAGTCCTTCTCTGAAACCTTTGTAGACAAAGCCCATTAAAATGCCGAGGCAGCCTCTCAATTGCCAACTGAGTTTGACAATTTAGCAAGCAATCGAAGGCTGTATTTTACAGCTGCACTAGCAGAAACAGCCTAGAGATGGTAAAAAACATGTGGCAGGTTAGATGTTTTCAGCAGAGATAAACACCTATTATTGCCACAGTACAGGTAGTACGTTGTACAAGGGAATGCTTTCTGAAGAAGGGTGTATAGTTCTAGTCCTCTGTCCAAGAAAGGATAATTTAAACTGAAAAGATGAATCCCTAATCTGAACAGGGGACAAAACATCTTCGAGAAAAGCCCAAAACGAAGAAGAAGATAACTGTGCTCTCAGGAGGAAAAAGAGCTACAGACTCTAAGGGTCAAAAGAGCACAAAAGCAGCCACTGTTGTCATCCCAAAAATTTATCTTAGTAGAACACTGAAATAGGAGCCTCAGGTAATTGTCCATAACAGGTATTCAGGACAGACCTTAAAAGGCAGGGCAATATGGAGCATTATTCCCTCAGCACACCCTTCCTCAAAGGACCTATAGCTCAAGGGTTTCTTGAGGAAGAGACTGTATCACTGTGTTTGCTGAAGTGTTTTCCTGAACCCATTTATATCTGTGGTTGCCAGCATTCTGTGATTTTCACAGCCCAGGTTTGCCTTGTGCAGTGGGGTATGGCTGATCATTGCACGGCATGCTTGTTTGAGGCAACAAAGACTTGAATCAAATGACTCATATCCCCAAAATTCTCTCTAGTGATCCCCAACCCAAGATAGTTTCTTTTCTTGGGCAATGAGTTATCTCAAAGGCTACCTGAGAATATACAGGTGCTCTCACACTGATAACTAATGGTTAAAGGACTGCTGAAGTGGAGAACAGATACTGCATTTGATTTTTCAGAAAACTGAATTTAACTCCTTTTTTACACCTACACACCCTCTTTACATTCAGGGATGGACACATATCAAATGACAAAGAGCTGACTACATATTCTAAGAGAAAGGCAGCGTTCCTAAATATAATTTTATTAGATACACTTTGAAAATACTGAGTACAATAATATTACATATATCTTAAAAAACTCCTGAATATCAAACAGTTATTTCCTTTGTCCTAATTTGTTTCTATCAGGATAAAAAAAAATAATTCCAAAGCCCAAGATACTAGGATTCCTACCTTTTAATTAGCTTCAGTTACAATTTTGGACCAGAAAAATGCTCTGTGACTCAGTTTTCTCAGTTAAGAGATTGGGAATGGAGCAGTTTCTTGCAACAAAAATGCTTTTCAGACACAGTAATGGACTTAATTCTGGTAAAGTGTCTGTAGAGATGGCTGATGGCAGGTGCTATGTAAGTGCAATGAATTATTTCCTAATGTTCCTCTACTTCCTCCTCTGCAAAGGAGGAAACTTGTCATTCTTCCTTTTATGAGCAAATCCAGCTGGAAGCTAAAAATGCTGGTGACTCCAGCTGACTGATTTGGTAGTGTTTATGCAAGTAAGCAGCAAGACACACTAAATCAGCGTATAAACAAATCTTAGGCTAAATGTGCAGATGAAAACCTAATACATACTAAAAATTGTATGTTCCTGAAATTAGTTTTCAGTTGGTAAAGATCCAAATTTTATTTTCTGGTTTAATTTTCAAATAATTTCAGTACTAAAGCATAACTGCAGACTTCATAGGGAAAAATACTGTAATGGTTATTTTCCCCAAATTTAGAAACCATCTGTTTTGAAGTTCTGTTTGGCTAAGCAAATTACAAGACTCACAGATCAGCTAAGTAGTTAAACACATACAGAATACGTTTCTTTGGTGCAGGAGAAAAATGTCTTTAGCTGAGCCGTTTTGCATGGCACCTCCAATTTATCCCTTCTCAATTCTCTCTGACAACTGTGGCCTGGTGGGAGGGTAACAATCACATCAGGGTGCTCCACAAAGGTTAACACAGACAACACCCTGGCAGCATTTGATGTGTAAGGAAACAGGACTACCATTTCCCTTGCATCTAAAAGGTCAACAAAACACAACCTAATTCCCTTCTTTTATACAAGCCTAGGGGCAGGCACCAGACAGAAAAGACAGCAAGTTCATTGTCAGTTCTACAACACCACAGGAAAAGTAAGAGACAGATTTCAGCACTGCAAGTGAAGCAAACAGAGCAGGGAATAGAGGCTGCTAATGATCTGGGGCTTTTCTTTGGTAATATCCTGCTTATTTTTTTCTCAGCGAATAGAATAATTTATGTAGAACGAAGATTTAGCCTGTAATTTAATTACCACAGGTTACTTTTTGCATTGTATGATACACAAAGAGCTGATATTAAACTCAAGCTGCTGCAATAAAAATCCCTTTCAATTAATCTAACTACTAAAGGTTGTTACTGTGATTAATAATTAGCAAATGGCAGGTGACAAACCAAATAGAATTATAGCACCATTAGATTATATAAACCTCTTATCCCACCCTGCTTTTCTAGAGACAGCCTTGGTTGCTTCCTTGTTCACATCACAAACATACTTTTTCTGTCCCAAATGGCTCCTACAATGGGGGTGTAACACAATCATTCTGTGGCTGTCAAATACTGCTTCATAAATGCCCGATAGATCTACAGGGCAGAAGAAAGGAGACAGGACATTGGAAAGTTGCGAAGGCAGGAGCCATGAGAAACAATAGAAAAATGAAGAGAAATGGCATCTCCTCTTCTTTTGAGCAGAGGATCAGTGGGCCTTCCCCACCAAAAGCCATTATTCAAGAATGCTCAGCCTCCCCATCTGTACTTTCAGGCTCTCTCCTGTAAACCCACCTTCCCAGCTGCGCTTGTATTCAGGTCTGAACGTGAGCTGGCAGACATTAGGTGCTCAGCCCAATGATATCAATGGCAAAGTTCACCAGTTACTCAGGTAACAGCTCTGTGGTTATCTCAGCCTACAATAATGGCCTTCTACTCTAAAGCACTATAGTTTGAATTCATATTTCATGCATCATCATTTTGCCTACGGGCTCCATCCTTGCTGAGTAAAAAAGTGTTTACAACGGTATATAATGATAAACATATAAAGCCATCATCAATCATTCATCAGTTACAATTACCATTTGCATCCGTTTATCTAATCACAGTCTGCAGTAACTGCTGCACTTAAGCAGTTCAAAACCACTTTAAAGATGGAAATGTTGAGGATAACTACTACATAATTAACTTCACATTTTGTAGCACTTTGCTAACTCATATTTCTGTCCCTTTTCAGGTTTAATGTATATTAAATAAAGAGAAATTGTTATTTACATACACCCCCACTCACCTACACAGTCACATGCACTGACTGCGACAGTGCAGGTGAGAAATGGCAGACTAGTCTCATAAACTCTATTTAACATGTAACTTCAGCTGTCTCAGACACTCAGCTTCCCTGTCCATTTCTGCTGCTACTTTAAATACATTGGATTTCACAAGTAACTGTACAAAAAAACCCCAAACAAAGACCCTATCCCTCTTCACCTCTGCAATATCATCTGCCAGAAAATTATTTTGTTTCTGCTCTGGATGTCAGAATTCATTCTCAGCCCTCCCTTCCCATTTCTGTTTTTCAACCCCACTAATGTGAAGATGCCAAACAGTGGGTCCTGAGCTAGTAACAGCTAAAAGGTCAGATAACTTCCAATGTTCAGAAGCTAGACAAAAGAGGACAGTCAACATTTTGTTCTACAGTGAGTACAGTAACTTAATTTGCTATATTACATACATAATGGACTCCTGAGAGTAGAAGGAGTGATATTTGTGTGTTCTTTCACCTTTTCTGTCTTAAAAAAAAAAAGTATTGAGCTTTCTGCACCAAAATTAACATTTCTCTGAAGAGCACTCTAAAGATTTTGGGGATTAAATCCAACTCTCCCTGCAATGTCAATACTGTCATTGCAACCAGTGAACCACGCAAACACAGAACTACAGCTTAACAGTTTTCTCTACAGCATGTGCTTAGGTAACACATGGGAGGACCTGCTCCCTTTCTCTCCCACATTTAAACCGACTCTTAACAGAGAGGACAGCTGACAAGGTGCGATAGCATACTTCATATTCCCAGCATAATCCCATTGGCCTTTTTTCTCTCTGGTCCCTTCCCTCCTTTTTCCACCTCTGTGTGCCTGTCAGACCACTGTAGTAGATCATGCAATTGCTAGGAAAGCTACCTGCAGTCACAGCATTTCTAGAAATAGTCGTATTAAAAGAACCCCAAACCAAACCCAACAAAACAACCCCCAAAAATTTAGGCTTCTAAGAGAAAGTTAATACTGGGTGTTGTTGATGAAAGCTGACCTATGGACATTGCAGATTACAGCTGAAGTAGATGAGCACACAAACCACATCCTATTTGGGTACCCTGGGTGACATAATCAACTTCCCAAGCAACAGCAGCAGTTGAGAGATTAGGAACTGCACCCCAACACTTCAGTCAGAGCTCAGTCAGGACCCAGGGCTCTTCAACTCTAATCCTCAGTCTTCAATTCTGCAGGCATCTGACAAAAACTCCTCATACACACTCTAGCTATTAATATCAACTGGACTGTGAAAAAAAAGAAAAAAAAATACAGAAACTCAAACGAAAAATCCCATATAATGCATGAAGTGCAGGCTGCACAACCTGTTCTGTAGATGGCACTGTATGTTAAACAATGATTTTCTTCTCTTTCCACAATACCCTTTCTGAAGATAATAATCCAGATGCAGTCTCTAACATAAAGAATATGCATTTATTTAAAATCAGGAATCATTCCATGGCATTAGCTTTCAATAGTAACTCCAGAAGTCACCTTCCAATTGCAATTAATTATGTTTCTCCCCGTAGTACCTCACTACCAGGCAGAACGGGGTGCACTGTACAGTCCCTGTTCCAAACAGTGGGACAAGTGAGGTAGCATTCTTATGAGAGAATGGTGTGTTCCAGCCATACTGCTGAATTCCCAGCCTGGTGTGCTACCCACTGAGTCAGGAAGTGGTGTTGTGCCATGACAACAATTTAAGTTTCTTGATGTGGTTTTTTGTTGTTGTTTTGTTTTGTTTGTGGGTTTGCTGTTTTTTTAAAGACTCTTTTAATTGTTTTTAAGTTCTAAAGGATTTGTTGAAAATGGCATCAGAGCAGATAGAGAACAAATTTGGCAGAGAAATTCAGAAAACATGGGTACAAAACCAAGACTGACAAACATCTAGGAAATCATTACTCTGGGAAGTTAGAGAGTGGCATAGACTGGAAAAACTGAATCTCACAATAGGTGAGTAAAATTCTTTTGAGATTATTTCAGAAGTGACACAAAATAATTATGGCATTAAAAGGAACACAAGCTAACCTAAAAATTCACTGACAACAATGTTTTCTTGAGATATTTAGGAGGTAAAATAATTACCAGTAGAAGAGCTCCCAAAAATCTAAGACAAGTCTTAAATGGTCCAGAGTTATGCTAACATAAACACCACAAGATAACAAAAGGTAGCAGCAAAGACAAAGTGGCATGCATAAGCTCTGAATAACCAACCAACCTTCCTACTGTACATTGCAAATGAGCAACATAAATCTCTACAGAAGCTTACAACAGAAAGCTGCTGTCTTTCAGTGTATTGCCAGCATTTGTTGATTTGCACTTGCCAAAAGACAGTTTGCAGGCTTTTAGAATGTTAAAAGGTAAACATAACTACCCTTCATATTTTAAAATAAAAAAGGAACAATAGTTAATTATTTTAGTACAAAAGATTTATGTTGATGTTAGTATTTCATACATTCTAGCCCATAACACGATATAGAAAATGTTTCTTATTCCCTAGTGGGTGTCCTGCATTGGCTGCATACATGGTTTTTATGTGGATTGAAAATCTTGCTTTACATATGGCAGAGACATAAAAGTGTGGAAAATTTGTATCATTGTAAGAAAAAAAAAGCAATTCAAATCTACTGTGGTTGATTCACTCTATTCAGAATGTTTTGTTCTCTTACAACTATGCAGACATGTACCATATTCTAATGCTTTTGGCTATTTATGAAAACTTTATGATTGTTTAAAAATTCTGGTAGGTATCCAGAATCGGTCTTCAACCTTTTTTTCCAGAATTCTCATATGAAAAATTCACTTGATACATGGTCCTGACAGCTGTACCGGTAGGAAACCACATCTGTTGAACTACAGATAAAGAAGCCAGATGTGAGAAATATTTCAAAGTCATTTGTCTTACCATGTCTTCATACTTTGCTGAGGCATTCAACAGTAAAATCAGGAGGAATTCATGTAAATTACTACAGTCAAAGAGCAACACATAAAAAATGTGCAGAGCTAGAAAAGGGAGCTTTATAGCACTGGGGAGTGAGAAGAGGAATTCAAGTAGGAACGAGCCCTGACAGCTAACCCTGGAAATTGAGATTAAAGTCACTACCATGTTATTTTACATACAGAAAAGCCATTTCAGATATTTTTGAAGGTTATATTCTCCCGTGGCAGACTTTGACTTGCAGTAAGTACTTCTGTACATGTTTTAACTTTACCCACTGAATAATCCCTCTATATTCAATGGAACTAGTAACATGCATGGAAATGCATGAATGGGTAAATATTCTGATGAATTGGGGGTTAAATTACCCTAGTAAGGAAGGGACAGAGGCACTCCAGATTAACATACTAAAGTAAATTCTCCCACTGATTCCACAAGCTCATTGTTAAGCTCTAATATTTTCATAAAATATGAATTCTTCAACATACATTGGTTATACAGACTACAGAACAGCAAGGTTTGTTTACAAGGGTTTTACAATGATTACTTGGGGATAAATTTGGAAGAGGTACTTTATTTGTGTGTACCAAAACTATTTGTAAATCGTGCAGGTCAACTTAAGCTCATCTTGTTAAAACCTCTTAAATCATACAATAAATCATTTCCATGCCAGACAGAATTGACTCAGCTTACATGTGGTATAGACAACATTTTTAAAATTAAAGCTATTCCATCTGTTACTGAACAAAAGAATAAAATAGATAGGAAGAAGGCAAAGAATAATTAATTATTCCCTGAGTGGTAAAGAGGGTTGGCTAAATTTATTGGGCTGAAAGCTAAAATTTGACATGTGAAAGGAATGGAAAACTGACTGTGCCTCAGCTTCAACTGACTAGACCCAACAGACTATGCACAATGTCACATAATTATTATTAAACAATGGCTGGAAATGTAACACCTGCTAAAAACTAGAATGTTAATGTTTAAGCTATCATCATCCAGTTTTCAAAAGGCACAAAGGAAATAGCCTGAAGAATACTGACTCATTCATGCCATAGTTTTTAAGTCTACACTGAACTTTTAAAAGCATAATCCAGATTCATGACATCAAAGCTTTCTATATTTGTGTTTTTCTTTTTTTTTTTTTTACTGTATCAATCCTTCATAAAATGGAAAAAACCCCAAAACCAAACCTGATATTTCTCTTTATAACTTGCTTTTTATCCTGGCTTGTTTTTACAAGCAAAACAAACCCTGTATTTCTCTCCAACTCTGCTTTAAATCAAGAAGCAAGCTCCTGATGAGTGTTCATGCAGCTGATTAGAAAATTGTCTTATAAACAGCATCATTAGTGGCATGCCAATCAGCAGTGATACAGTGGTATTGCTGGTGCCTTTGTAAATTATAGTTATGCCCTACGCTTGGGAAACCTAAATGTACAATTCTGAGATTTCTTATTGGCAATTAGATTATAAATGCTCTGTTATAATGCTTAACAGCATGAAAATATGTTTATCACATCCTGTATCTGCAGAATACAGGAAAGAAAAAACCCTAATTGGAGCAGACTTTCTGAAGAAGCTATTATGAAGGAATCCCCAAAGTTGAACTGAAAGCTCATAAAAGAAGAACCTCCTTTAAGGTTTTTCAGGAGTGATACCTTAGGAAAACTATACAGATTGTAAGATCTTTTGACATTCATTCCTCCATTTGTTGGGGTTTACTGTTTGGTTTATGACATGTATCACCACTTAAAAGATACTAAAAATATTTGGAATTGTTTGAAAGGTTTAATTTGTTTTATTGAACTTTTCTTATTAAATACAAGGAAAAGCTCCAAAATCTAGGTAACACAGGAAACTCAGCTGCCACATGCTGACCTAAACTTCTGTTGATACAATGTGACGTGCACCATACATACATTACATACATACATACTGTTAAACAGCACTTGGACCCACATTCAAGTGGAAATAATACACATGGAAGAAAACTCTTAAGAAATGCTAAGGTTGCAATGTCATGGACTTGAGAGCAATGAGATGCCAGAATTAAAGTTTGCCTGTGAAATTTTAATTCATGTTCTTTAGCTTTCATCCTTTAATTATACAGTCACATTAACCAAGCAGGCCAGACTCATTACAGTAAATAGTATTCTCTTATTTGACACACTTTCATCACAGTGCTCTATGCCTTATTTACTGCATAGATTTAAACTGCATCGAATGCATGCATGCAGCATTCCTCATGGGCTTGTATGTATGTTGCTCATTACAACAGAATTGATAATGCCATTGCACATGCTAAACTGTGCAAGAGCAAAGAATCCAATACACTAACATCTTATGTAGTATCTCAAAGATGATACTACAGCTTTCATTTTGGACTATCCTGTGCAGAGCTCTCAGGAATGTTAGGGTGCTGCGAGCTCAGCTCCAGTGCTAAGAGAAATGAACGGCTGTCTTGCGAGTAGCTAAAGTACCTGCATAGAGTAACAACCCCAGATAATCGACTGCCTGAACCACAAGAAAATCCCACGTTTCAGCAGTACTTGACCTTATTCCTCTCAGGTGACTCTGCTTCTGCAGTGGGAGAGGCTGAGCTGCACCGTCAGCTATGGCTGCAGATTCATTCCTAGAGAATACACCTTGGACACTGAGTGATGCTGGTGTCTTCAGTCTAAATGCATGATTACATCCAAACCCACTCATTAATTTTATTTCTCTGTTTCTGGTTTTCCCTAGTTTCAGAGTCCTGCATTGGTACCCATAAGAGTGCAAATAAAGAGTTTTCCTCTTGTTCTCAAATCAAATGTCTAATGCCATCTTTTGCTGTTGGATCAATACACAGGCATATCCTGTGGACAGGCCTGCATGACTTGAGCTGAGCAGTTTACTGACAGTAAAAGTAGGCTATAATGCCTGGACAGCACTGGAAAATAAGAGAAATTGCTAACAACAGAGAAATAACAAGACTGAGAAATTTTGGTCTCAATTCAGTGCTTCAAAAGAGAAGATGTCAACTGTCTACTTAAAACACTTTTGTTCTCATTTTCTCAATCTCTGTATTCATATCTTCTCCCATTTTGATGTTATCTGCCTTTTCTCCAAAACATGTTTCTAATTCCAAATGCAATCTCCTCACATCCCAGTTTTGCCAGTCTCTCTCTCTCTCTCTGATTTTTCTTCCCCTTCCTCCTGTTTCATTGACTCCCTCTGCCATGGGAATTTACTGCCCAAAAGAAGCCACAGCTGCTTCTATGGCAAGACATAGAATCATCTATCAGAAATCTGTATTTTCCAACTCACCTGAAAACAACAGCCTTGCACAGTGATTTGTAATTGGTATGTACGTCTAAAATTAATACTTCCATAGCATGCTCACTACACTCAATTGTTAACGGCTTATTAATTACGCATCAGGATGCCACAAACAACTTACAGCTAAAACATAATTTTTTATAAAATAAAACAAAAGTCAGTGATGACATCCACCAGACTTTTGTCCTCTCTGGAACTTCACATAACAGCAAGGAAAAATCCACCTCTTCATTTCCACAAACATCTAGAGGCAAAAACTGGGAGAGAGCAGAGCCCCCTCAGATACAACGTGCAAAGTGTTTACAAAGGGAACAGCCAGTGAAGAATTGAGACACTGCAGAGGAGATAGCCAGGACTGTTTGCCATTAAGGTACAGGAATAGATCACTGCAGAGAAAATAATTTCCCTCAGTGTCATGTTTTTGGGGAGAAGAGATCAATCATATACACCAGTATGTACTAAAAAATACACAGAACTAAAAGGTCGGCATACAAATTGGAAAGGAGGAGTCAATGCTCAGTGGTAATGCCTACCTATTTGAACAACTTCCCCCAGTCTAAATAGCATATGTTCATTAACTGAGTCACCACACACAAACACATCTCATTTTTTAACTCTGGGAGACTCTAGCCAGACATGATTGATTTGTCTTCCTACCAGTCCTTGCCCTTTTGTGGTTCTGCAGAGATGCTGGTAATGGCAATAACTCACCACATGCCTCCGAGAGCTTTTTTGTTTTTGGAAATCTCTCAGCAGTGTGACATTTACATTTATTATGGCTGATTCTGAACATTTAAATATGAAAACAATTAAAGTATATTTGCAAGGGATATGACAAATGAGCATTTGTACTCCGGCCAATTTTTCACTGATTTTCACTGAAGTACACCATTATGTTTCAGCTTTGACTCTACTATTGTCTGAACAAGATGATTTCCCGGCATCCATGGGCAGGTTGACTGATGAGAATGCCTTTAGGGTTAAATGTCTTAATATAAACTATGAAGTCTCTTTCTTGGACAAATTCATCCCACAAACTCACCTATGAAAATTCAGTCACTGCTGAAATCCATAGAATTAATGGCCCCCCATCCAATCTAAATGGTAGCTCTCTGACTCTCTGCAAATCTCTATCTTGCCCAGAAAGGTGTTTTGTCTTTACAATCACCATCCTTCTGTAGCAGCAGGTTGCTTTTGATTTCCATGTGACTTTAGTATTCTCACCAACCTAGTGCCACCAGAGAGTTGAGGATTATCTGCACCAAATCTGGGCTGAAGCAGAGCACCTACTTCCTCATACCTCCAGGTTACATTTCGATTAGCAGAAACAGGGACTGAAGTAACATAGGGGATGCAAGTGAAAGAAGAGATCATTTTGCTCTCTTGACAACCCTCTCCCCTCTATATTAATAATGAAATTAAATTTCTATAGTTGCAATGTGCCACGACAATGCAGTTACACATGTATAAGTGTTCTGGTCAAGGGAGGTGAAGTGAGTTAATTGGGGACAGCAAGACTGGAGGCAGCCTAGGCTGCAGTGATCACACACAGGTGGAGTTTGTAGTCCTGAGGAATATGAGTCAGGTAAGAAATCAAGTTAGGCCCCTGAACTTTAGGAAAGCAAACTTCCAGCTCTTCAGGGAGATAGACAGTGAGATCCCCTGTGAGGCTGCCCTTGGGGACAAGGGAGTGGAACAGTGCTGGTAGATCTTTAAGGAAGTCTTTCTTGGAACGTAAGAGCAGGAAATCAGGCAAAGAAGGTAAGAGAGTGGCATGGCAGTTGAAAGAAGGACAGGAAACCTGGGAATAGTATAGAGATGAAATACAGCTGTGTAGGTGAAGCTGGAACTGAACTTGGCAAGGGACACAAAGAAAGGGCTTCTACGGGTATCTTAACCAGGAAAGGAAGGTCAAAGAAGGTACACCTTCCCCCAGTAAACAATGTGGAAAACTGGTAACAATGAGGAGAAGGCTGAGGTACTCAACATCTTTTTTGCCTCAGTCTTCAATGGCAACCTCTCTTCCCACACCTCTCAAGAGGATGGGCAGTAGAAGGGCTGGGGACAGAGTGGCTGGAGAGCAGCCAGGCAGAAAGGGACCTGAGAGTTTGGATCGACAGGAAGCTGAACATGAGCCAGCAGTGTGCCCAGGTGGCCAAGAAGGCCAATGGCATCCTGGCCTGGATCAGGAACGGTGTGGCCAGCAAGACCGGGGAAGTGATTCTTCCCCTGTACTCAGCGCTGGTGAGGCCTCACCTGGAGTGCTGTGTCCAGCTCTGGGCCCCTCAGTTCAGGAAGGACATTGAGGTGCTGGAGCACAAGTCCTGTGAGGAGAGGCTGAGGGAGCTGGGGTTGTTCAGCCTGGAGAAGAGGAGGCTCAGGGGAGACCTCATCACTCTCTACAACTACCTGAAAGGAGGTTGCAGCCAGGTGGGCGTTGGTCTCTTCTCCCAGGCAACCAGCAGTAGGAGAAGAGGGCACAGTCTCAAGCTCTGCCAGAGGAGGTTTGGATATTAGGAAGAAATTTTTTACAGAGCAAGTAATCAGACATTGGAATGGGCTGCCCAGGGAGGTGGTGGATTCACTGCCCCTGGAGGTTTTTAAGATGAGACTGGATGTGGCACTTGGTGCCATGGTCTAGTAACCACAGTGGTGTTGGATCGAGGTTTGGACTTGACGATCTCGGAGGTCTTTTCCAACCCGGTTGATTCTGTGATTCTATGGGGACTGGGGGAGCAAAGCCCCTCCCACCGTAAGTAAAGATCATGCTCATGACCATCTGAGGAACCTGAATGTACATAAGTCTATGTGACCCGATGAGGTGCATCACAGAGTCCTGAGGGAACTGGCTGATGTAGTTGCCAAGCCACCCTTCATGATATCTGACAAGTTGTGGCAGCCAGGTGAAGAAAAAAAGGTGACTTTTCCCCAGGTGACTAGAAAAAAGGAAATCTTGCATCCATCTTTAAAAGCGTAGAAAGGAACCACCAACCTGTTAGCCTACCCTCAGTGCCTGGGAAGGTCATGGAACAGATCCTCCTAGAAGCCATGCTAAGGCACATGGAAGACAGTGATTTGCCAGGTGATTTGAGACAGCCAGTACAGCTTCACCAAGGGCAAGTCCTGTCTGACTCACCTAGTGGCCTTCTATGGTGGAGTGATTACATTAGTGGACAAGGAAAAGGATATAGATGTTGTTTATCTAGATTTCTGTAAAGCCTTTGACATGGTTGCCCTCAGCATTCTCCTCTCTAAACTGGACTGTTATACGGATAAGAAAGGGGTTGGATGGTTACATCCAGAGGGCACTTAGCGGTCAATGGCTTCCAACCAAGCCATTCTATGATTCTGTGCTTGTACATCAAGAAAAGCTTGATGACCAGTGACACTACTCAAGGGAACAACGTGAAGTTGTGTCGGGAGATTTAAGTTGGATAGTAGGAAAAGGTTTTCCACCTCAGAGGGTGGGTTGGGTGCTGGAACAGGCTCCCCAGGGAAGTGGTCATGGCACCAAGCCTGCTAGAGTTTGAGAAGCTTTTGGACAATGCTTTCAGGCACATGGTGTGATTGTGTTGTTCTTTTTAGGGCCAGGAATTGGACTTGATAATCCCAGTGGTTTCCTTCCAACTCAGGATATTTTGATTCTGTGTATGTTCAGTTTACTTCAGGATGGTATTACTCAGGTTTTGGAGAGTCATCTACTCTGTGTACAGCTGTGCTGGAGCAGTCTCTCTGAGATTTTTTTCTTCCTATCTCTCCCTGGCAATTACTGCCTATTACTGCTGCATGGACAGATCACATATACACTACCTATATCCCATTAAAGACAGCCTTCCAGCTGGGCTAAACTAACCACTGGAAGTGGTTTGAGCTACTTCAGAGCTAAGGTACTCACATGAATCTTTCCATAAGTGGAGACCTACAGTAGTAATGTCGCCCCAATAGTGGATCTGGAAAAGCATATCTGTTTATCATCTTAAAGAACCCTTTCCAAACTGGATGCCAGGACCCTGCTACTTCAGTAAAGAGGAGCTGGAACCAAATCTGTCTCCTACTAATTCCAAACATTTATTGAAATATGTGAAAATGAACTGAATGCGTGACCACAAATCCCCATTTCAAGCCTCTTCACAAAGCCTGACTGAGTTTTCAAGCTGCTGTTCAGAAAAAATTCAAATACAGGTTTAGGGGCCCAGCACAACTGAGCTCAGTGCTCATCAGTCCTTTAATGTAGACCAAAGGTCTTTGTGGTTCAAAATCATCTACTGCAATGCTAAGCAATGCACTCATTGCTTTTGCTGACTTTCCGTAAACCAGTAGGATGCCAGGCTGTCACGATCAGAACATCTGCTTCATTGGAAAAGTATTTCAGCAGTCTTTGCCTTGTAATAAATGATGTGATCCTGGAAGGCCGACAGCAGCGTAGGAGTGTGGGCAAACAGCTCACCAAAGGTCAAAGCCACCCAATGCTTCTGGATCAGCAGCACCATTTCTGTCCACCCCACCCTACCCAGAGTCTTAGAGCAGCAATGAATAAGTGAAAAAGTACATCACTGATAATATATCTTCTACCAGTGAAGAACATGAGAAGGGAGGAAAGGAGAAGAAAGCAGAGGAGAATGGAATCCGGCTCTGAAAATATTTACTCTCCCACCGAAAACAGAGCGATTCCCAGAAGTGCCGCTTAGTTTGCCTCAGTCAGAATGAACTTGGGTAGCAAAATGTGAGATATAAACTATTTCAGTTATGAAATAGGCTACAGAGTGCTTACACAAACAGCTTCACTAGCACACAGATATCTGATCTGTCCATCTTAATTTATAGCCTTTCCAAGAACAGTCCCTTAGCATCTGACTTTTTTTTTTAAGGAGTTACTCATTTTCTTTCATCTTTTAGACTCTGTATTCCCCTAAAACACAACCCTCCACTGCTTCTGTAGTCTCTTTTTTTCCATCTACAATGCAATGTCAAGAAAACCCCAATGCCATAAAACAGTGCAAACATTTCAATTTTTCCAACAATGTAAACAGCATCAAAAAGATTTTGGATCCTGTTTGTCTACCTGTGGCATTAGTAGTCAGTGGATGTTCTGCTGCTACAGTTAGAGAAAGGTCTTGTTCCTGTTGTTATTGTTATTGCCTTTTAAAGTGAAATGATAGTAGCACTCTGTTGAATGGTAGCATTTTACAGCAATTTAACTTCCTGCCTAAAGAAGCAAATCTGCATGAGAATTACCTGGAAAGCACAATCACATACACACAGTGTTTATATATATGTATGCACATATATGCTGGCATTTTCAGAACAGGTATGTCATACAACATATCAAAGGTCATAGGGATGAAGCATAAATTAGTTGGCAAGATTATTTTCTAAACTAATTTCCTAGAAAAGGAACCATTTCCTAAAAAAATCCTACCATTACTCTCCAACCTATTCTTTGATGAAAAGTGGAGCTGATTTCTACCTTCATTCTTATTTACCTTCCATGAAAGCACCGCTGAGGACCTAATGAAGAATGCTGGGTAATTCTGGCATTATTGGATTTTTGGTTATTTATTTATTAGACATGAGAGCTGTTATCAGCAAGCAGCCAGGTGAGTCAAATCAGATAAAGCATTATCTGATTCCTGTGCTGTAAATCAGATTTTAATAGAGAAAAGATCTGTATGCCTTTGGGATTGGAAAGAATATGTTTATAATGTGTTCTGAGTGTCTGCTACACAATAGCAAGTATGGATAAAAATATTTTCTCTAATCAATTTTCCACCTTCTTCTCCAAGTTCTTTCACACATAAGATGAGAACTAAAATAAATGAAAATTCTGTTTGTCACAAGTGCTACCAAATAACTAAGATAAGCATGCATAAAAGTATGCATACATGCTGCATTCTCAAACGGACATACAAAAAATACTGAATTCTGCAATATTAAAAGACATTGTAATTTCTCTGATGGCAGAATAATTTACAGATTTCAGGTTTATCTAATTCAGCCATTGAAATGAGACCTTTGGTAGCCTACTCTTAACCTCAGTACACCTTCTATCCTAGGTATTTATCCTTGTCTTTGAATCTATAAAGTCTTAAGACAGCACCTGTAGACTGGACACAGATAATATTTGACTACCTGTTGAAGGTTTTACAAATTTTAATCAGCAGAGTAATCTAGATATGCTCAGACAGAAATTAATGTTAAACATAAAAAAGCTTAATACAAAGCCAGCTCTTTCTTGTACTGCAGTCTTACTTGAATTTTAATTTGCTGGAAATTTTTGTTCGCAAAAATGAGGGCTCCCCTCTCACCTAATGCATCTGTGTTTGAACTAAAATCCTGTAATTAGTTTACTGTCTGGATACTTAAATATTCTGAGGACTCAAAAATGACTTTTAAAATCAAACATGCCAGGTCACATCCAATTAATTCCATAACAAACTGGAGGAATAGGCCTCTCATGTCATATTTGGCTTAACATTTCTTCTATGATTTACACATGAAAATGAATTTATAGCCAAATGTTTTTATTTACTGAGGTTTATGAAGGTGTGTGCTCAGAGTGCCATTAAAGAATGAATAGGGAAAGCTCTGCCACTGCCAGCCATCAGCAGCAAGGCTGACATCCACATCACACTTCACTATCTTCTTATTCCCTTTTCTTCCCAGGTGAGCCTTTGCTTCTCCATCACAATTCACAGGAGGACTAATATTTTTAAAAATAACTGCAAAACTACAGGCAGCATAGAAGTCATTAACACAATGGAAGCTAATATCAAACTTAAGCTATCTGAATGTAGGTCCTACTTTCCAGTGGAAAAAACCCAACCAAGTCTCTACTAACCATATGCTGTGTTTGAGCAATTGGTTTCCCTTTTGGGAAATGCAACTGCACTTTATTTTTTTTTATCACTATCTGAACAATAACATTATTCCAAGGTTATTCTGTATTTGGATGAGTAAAGGTTAGCTCTAGTCAGTTGGGCAAGAGAGTAGTTTCAGGTTGTAATGACCTTGATGTCTCAGACAGATTGAATATCTACAAGGAAGACCAGATAATTGTTTGGTTTTATATATCTCTCTATACATACATCTGTGATTAAAATGGAGAAATAAATGAAGGAACTATGACCTGTGAGAAACATGAATACTGAGTCTGAAAGCATAGCCTGTAATTGGACACACTGTACACATCACTAAGGAAAATACTGTAAAAGTCTGTTCTCTTTCCTCCTGGAGACAGTAACAAGGGTGGGGAGAAGCATAGATGATGGTGTAGTGTTAACATGAAACAAGTAGGAAACAGTTTTTTAAATACTTTTTTGTCCCCCCCAAAAAAGAAAAAAAAAAAAAGATGAAATTAAGTGTAATAAAATTCCCCATAGGTCCACATTTAGTTATGTCTCTAAGAAACCTGAAGAAGTTTACTACAGCACAACTAGAATGACCAACATTGAAGAAACTGATATCTCAACCCAACCCTAGATAGGAAAAACCTTTGCTGCCATTGCATATCCCCTCTGTGCCCTCTTTCATCTGGCACAGCTAGACTAGCAATCCCTTTTTCCATAGCTTCAGCAGACCAGGCAATCATAATTTTCTATTAACAAAGCCACAAAGCCATGTCATTTGTGGGAGCAAACAGACCATCTTTAAAATTACTGTCTTTCTAATGAGCACCTTGTAAATCCGATGAAATTTTTGTCATTAAGCTCAAGAAATTTCTGATGTATCTAAAAACCGGCATTTTAAACTAATAGTAAAAACCACAAGAAAGGCTGTAGCCTCACAGCATCTACCACATTCTGATCCACACAGTAGCCTATAGCCTTTTGCAATATGACATCAGAGATGCTTCCTTCATTAACATGACGTTGGCTTGAGCTTTTTTCCCCTCACCATGGCAGGTAGAACATTTTCTGAGAAATTAGTGTCTCAGTGCAATGGGCCACAAAATTTGCTGCATAACAGGAGATGAACAGATGCAGATTCAGAACCTTATTTGTCAATTGTACTTATAAGTACAAGTGAAAATATCTGACACTTTTTCAAATTAAAAGAATGTCCCTTATACAATATAGTCAGCTCTTCCAATCTAGTTTTAAAGGACAAAAGCGTTGCTAGCCTGGTATCTCTTCATCTGGCAATTCTCTCACATCCCAAAATTAATGCCATATTTATATATTTTATCATTATTGAGCTACCACCATCTTAATTGCACATGTTCAAGCTCGCAGTGGAGTAAGAAGTTCCCTGGACTAGCAGGTGTTCTGCTGCCTGGCATGGTGGGTCAAACTCAGATTTTAGCCAGCAAAGGCACTGCATTGCAAACTGTGAGAACTGTATGCCCTTTCTACATGGGATGGGTCTAAAGCCTGATCATGTCAGACTGTGAGACCAGAGCCTCTCAATTACTGCTTTCCTCCCCCTTAAGTTTTAATGAATCTTTATTGAAAATATCCCATTACTTTCCTCTGTAAATACATCCTGAATGACTCAGTACAGGAGGAAGGGGCAGGAGGATGAAGGTTGCTTCAATTTTTTTTTTAATCATGAAACCTTCTTTTTTTACAGATAAATGTCCCTGGTTCTAGATCAAATGCACCTTTTTTCCACTTTAAAATAAGAAAAGAGATGTATTAATTCAGAGTTGACAAACAGACAATATACATGAAGCAGTTCAGGAGAAGTGAGGAAGCTTTAATAATCTGTATCACATTATTATTTGTCTGTTGTAACTTTATGGCTTATAAACAGAAGTTTAGACACTCGTGGCTTCTCCTCCCTGGAGGGTAATGTATCAAGATGGTAATGTATCATGACCTCAACAAATGTTCTATTTGAAGAGCACAATGACTCCCAAATGGAAAACATGTTTCTGCCTGATATCTCAGGTTTAAACATATTTCTCTTCTCTTTTTGTAAAAGCCCCTTCATTTCTAAGAAAAAAAATGGTCTGGCAGAGATTCAACGCCAGGCTCCACCTTCAAACTTGTAAGGCCCTTCAGCACTGGTGATGCTGGCGTAAATGTATGGTTAGGACCACATCAAACCCACCGTCCCAGAGGCATCTGACTTACTGAGGTTCCACTTCAGGCCTGTCGTGGTCACGCTCTCGCAGGAGTTCCCAATGGGGATGAGGCCACACCAGGTGCCTTCCAGTCCTGTGTCCACACGCAGCTTGTGCTTGCCCTGCAAGACAGAAGGGCCTCTGGAGTCAATGCTTGCCAGGCACCCAAACCTGCTAACAGACCTTGCAAATAAAATAGAAAGGACTTAGATGGAGACAGGTCCAGAATGTCCCCCAAGAGCTCAGGAATATTTCATTGCAGCAGGAACTCAGGCCATTAATGTTTACAGAGGGTGGAGAGATGTGTGCTTAGGTTCCAGACCTCAGGGCTTTCTGGTTTGCTTCTAGGTTTTTCTAAGCAGAGTCTGGCTTTGTGCATTCTTTCCTATCATTTTTTGAATAGACGCTTCTGTCAAAGCTAGGCTCTTTATTCCCATGAAACGAAGGCATCCTGATCCATTAATTCATTTTTTCCTCATCTAAACAGCTGTGTTTCACTTCCTAAACAATGCTAGTCAAAGTGCCACTGAAACTCCTTCATTATTTTGACAACATCTGTAAAATTTCATGTACTTCCCCAGGCATGTACTCTTCCCAGAAGGACAAATATGTGCAGAAACTCAACTAGGTGCTAGAGAAATTAGCCTAGATGTTTAAAGTAACATGCTTACAATGAGAAAGAACAAAAACTGAAATAAGAAAATTTTTTGTACACCTAAGATAAATCTATCTTGTAACTCTACAGTTCATGGGAGAAACAACAGCTATTAATGATGATGGATTTGTGACAAAGCTCTTAATTAGCACTTATAGACCCTGTGTGAACATCTTGCCAGGTATCAGCATATGAACAGTTGCAAGGAAGAGTAGATAGAGGAAATCTTTTACAGAATGAAAAAAAAAAGTGCTGAGTGTTATAGTTCTGGCACAGTATGTGTTCTAAGAAACTAAGGAGGTGTTTATGGAAACTAGCTACAAGAAAACAGCAAATGCCAAGTAGTGACAAGATCAGTGAAGAAACCATCTCTGGTCTCTTCTACACAGATAATTTATTCTTTCAAATAAACATGGGTTTCATCTGGGGGAACCTTAAGAATCTTTAAGGGTTTATTTTATTTGCTTGTGGATGCATGGGCAAGTCAAACTCTTGAGCATGTCTTTTACACAAATTCTTCACCACTATAAATAAAATCATATATGCCTATTTATAAATATACCAAAATAAAAGGACTCTCTGAAACCAAATGAGTATTCAGTGAGTAATTTGTTAAACAAGAAACCAAGGTTTTATACCAAGAGCAAAAAAACCCAGTTGAATCGTAAAAATCAAGTAAATGTCCCAAGCAGCAAAAAACACTGTCTCACAAATTTTCTAAGGAAAATGTATTTAAGCTTTTTTTCTCGTGCCTTGTCCTGTCATATGCTCATTTCACATGCTCTTGCAAATACAAGTCACCAGTTAGAAAGTCAAAACTGGAGGCAAAATATTTTATTGCTGAGACATGATATCTGAGGCGTTCAACAACTTCTCCCGTTAATGCCAAATGCCTTATGAAGAAACAACTTCAATACATGTCATGCTCTCAGTTAACAAATGAACCTTGGAAAAGCTGTCAATTAGAGAGTATCAGATTGCATAGCTTAAGCCTATTTGATTGTTTGCAGAGCAACAAGAAAACCAATCCAATATCATCTGTCTTCTCAGGGTGTCCAGCTTCATGTGGTGATGAGCCGTGTATATCTGTAGTGGTTTTGAATGCTTGCCTGCCAAATTCAGAGGTGTAACAAATTCAGGCTTGATAACCTTTTAGCTATGCAATATGCCATGCTACTTCTCTCTCACAGCACAGAGGGAGGAGGAAAGGGAGAGGTTCAAGTACAAGCTCTCTTGTTATACGATTGCAAATATTGTCTGTAATGAAGCTGATAATGAAGGAGAGATGAAGGGGTGGGACTGTCTATTTCCAATGAATATTGCTGCTCAGAGCTACTCTAGGAGAGGAGCAAACTCACCATATTTATCTATTAGTAAGGGAATAAGAAAAGTAGATGTAAAAGTAGCTGGCCCCACAGAGAACCTGATTAAGTTGTGTGTTCTCAAAATCTATGTCCAACTACTATGAGGTTTGCATTTCCTATTTCATGACATTCTCACCCAGCTTATAGATAAGGAAACAATTCAATGGAAATTTATGCAGAAAGTTGTCTTCCTACGCTCATGAAATAAATCTTTAAACAATACCAGAGGTTCACCAATATCTAGGATTTTATCAGGAGTCTTTCAATGTCTAGTACCTCCCTAAAATTCCAGTTCAGTGTTTCAGTGATTATGTGAGAACATTAACTTTCTTCCCTAAAAGGACATTTTCTAGCACTCAGTTGTGTTTTGCAAACTGGGAACCCAAAGGGCTAACTCAGGGCAGCAGGTAAACAGGAACTGAAATATTGAAATGCAAATTATTTTTTAAAAAAACCCCTCTGAACTGTTAGGACAAATTTATGTCTTAGGGATTACTCCACTAATTTAATAGAAGTCAGTTTTTAAGACTTCTCTTTTTATAAGTCAATAAGGGTTCTTAATATTACTGGGGATAGTGGTGGCAGAAAAGGGAATGCACATTGGGAAAAAACCCAAACAAAAGAATTCCAAGTAACCTACTAATTTTTGACAAAAAAGGTTCACCAGTCAATGCATTTGCACAGTACTCTAAATTCAAAGCACTGTGAGCCTGCCATGGGGGAAAGTCAGTGCCCAAGCTTATCTTCAAATTTTTGAGTACAGATCTCTCAACCAAGCAAGATGGAACTGATATTTGCAGGAGGAAGGGAGGATCAGAGCTTCTGATTTGCAAATACAAGTAATAATTTGTTCTATTTAAGTCTGTGTGATTAAAGGAACAATTATATACTGACACTTAAAATATCAAACTGTTTTCAGTTTCTGCAGAACTCAAAGTTCTAAAACTAGGTTTAAAAAGAAAACCAAAGTTTGACTAAATAAATTCCTCCTTAAGTTTTTTTCCTCTGTAGGAGATAACTGAAATATTTTCACATTTAACTTAGGAATCAAATATTACCATGTTTGAATGGTAATTCCTGGTGATAAAAGAACGGCAAATAATACAGCTGCATTGATTCTTATCTTATTAAGTCAGTTTTGAAAAACATTGATCAATCTTCAGCATTGATTTTTTTCCTTCATTTTGTCTCTGATGCTGGAAAATAAGATCAATTTCTGAGTTCAGCAATAAGAGGAAAATGTCAGAAGATATTTTTAAGAATTCTTCATCCACATAGGTTAAACTTTTCCTTTTGATTCTAATGCCTTGTGTTATAAAAGGCATTTAAGCAGTAGTGGTTAAATATACACCCACTCGAACACTGTTTTCACTGAGGAAAGACCTAAAGACATAGTTGTTCTTTGTCACATCTCCTAACTGAAATGAATAGAAGTCTGATTGCTGGGAACTCATATACCTAACCCCATTCAAGGTGGTAAGATGCTAAAATCCTTAGTAAAAAATTTTCAAGCTGAAAAGCACATGAACAGTATCAAGATAAAAGCTGATAGCTTCTCTGCGTATATAGATATCCCAGTACACAGAAAATTACTCCTCCAAGTGCTTTTCAGACCAACTTGAATAAATGTGCTGCAATAAATGTACACTCTAAAATAGACATCAAGCAACAAAAAGTTATGAAAGAGAAGAGGGAATGAGGGCTGATCTTCAGTACTGCATTCTAAAGGGATCTGAAGGAGGGAAACTTGGAGCTTGGCAGGCTGAAACTGTACGCAGACGAGTTAACAAGATGCTGGGGAAGAATAAGGAACTAAAATTAAGCTTTAAAAAACAAGTGAAGAAAGACATTGTAAGTAGATCTTGGAAACTGCTGAAGAACTAGGATATGTGAAAGGTAACGGGGAAGGAAAAAGAATGAGTTACCTGATTAGAGGGCAAAGCAATCTCATTCTGATCTTCAGGCTGCCCTGATAGTTTCTCTAGTATAATATAAGAAATCACTGATTTTCTAAAAGGTATACTGTCACCTGTACGTGCTGTGAGATCTGGGACTACAGAGAAACAGGATTTCTTGAGATTTGGCCAACTGCTCTACAATACCTCCTCTGCTAGCTAGATCCTGTTTTCCATGATCTTTCGATAAAGCATCTTTTTTATAGCAGCTTTATTTCCTTGATTACTCCATAGATGGCAGCACACACTTGAAAGCAACAACAGCAGCAGAAAACTAAATACAGATGTCATAGTGTTACCCAGGGAAAAAGCAAAAACCACAGTTTGTTTTAGTACATAAACATCTGGGTGCAGAAAATTGTATATAGATAAAAGATTTGGGGAATGGGTGGAAATCAACACAATCACTAAAGACTGCAGAAGAGAGGAGGAGGAGAAAAGGAACAAGTATGAAACAAAGCCGAGAACATTTACGTTTAAAATCAAATATCAGTTGTTCCAGAAATATTTCTACTAATCATTAGTTGTGCAGGAGCTTGACTTAACAATAATAAAAGCTTTTAGGCTGAGATTCTGAGCAAGATAAATACAGCCAATTTTCTAAAAGGATGTGCTTAAGAAGAGCCATTTTATTATAACCCTAAAATATCATCAATTGTCTTTTCACACAAATACACATAGTGCCAAGTTGCGATTACATGAATGCTATTCAAAGAACATTTTCTGAGCAAATCAGGCTTTTTGTTGTTGCTGAAAACAAAAGTAGTTACAGTTCCAGCAAAAACTAGGAAGTTTAAAAGCTCTTGCCTGTCATATCAATGACTGCTTAAACACGTATAGAAAAACCAGCAAATTTATTATTCTTCAAAATAATATTGAAAACTATTGGACCCAATCTTGCCAATCCCTACTATCAAATGTTTTTAGTGTTCCTGCATTGAAATGGATAGACTTCAGTATATCAGCTACTTTCAAGACAGAGCCTTACCAAGGCTATCCTTCAGGAGAAGCAGTTCATAAAAAATGGCTTTATAGTGAATAAATTCCCAGGCAGGAGAGAAAGAATATATTATAATCATTATTAGATCCAATTAATGAACACATGTGCTTCAAACCAGTTTATGTCAAGGGTACAGAAGGAAATTCCTGTGGAGGTGAGTGCTACTAAACAGAAGAGATTTACTATACCCTGAGGTTATTTGTTGAAGTGGTTGCCACTGTATATCTAATGTACAAATTATTCACAGAGGAAATGATTCCAGTTTCACACATTCACACATGAACATCTTACATACAGTCCTGGTAAAACCCTCCTGAGAGTACATTCCTCATGTAATAGCGAGGCTATGTTTTACTGAGCACAGTGAGTGAATCCCTTGACTGTCCATCACTTGTTGCAGCATGAGCCTGTAAAACAACTCTATCTTCTGCAGTCCAGTCTATAGGAGTGACAAAACCCCAGCCATCATAAATGCAAAAAATGTTAAAGTTAAAACTGCCAGCAGTGTAGACACTGGTAACATGCACACAAATGAAGGGATGAAAACATTTTATCAAGCTAAAAAGATATCTGGGAATACAAAAGCTACTTTTAAAGACACAGACATATCTTAAAGATTGACAAATGTCATAAATACTAACTCTTGTTCTACTCTAAACACCATCCAAAAGAAAAACTCATTCTGTTGAAGCTTCCCACTTGGAAATGAAATTTCACAATATTTTCTCCAGTTGTCCAGAAATCAATGTAAAATACACCACAAACGGAGAACGCACCAACGATAATCAAAAATTTACTGGTCCTTCTCTACATTCAAGTAAGTCGTAGACTGGCCCAGTGTGACATTTTATCCTTGAGCTTGTGCATTTGATGCCTTATCCTCAGCAGGCACATCATTATAGGTTTAATTAGCATTTTTAGTGATGCCTTAAAAAAATCGGAACCATTTTCTATAAATCCATTTACGAGACTACAGAGTATAATAGATTGCAGATAGGAGTGAAAAGTAGACAAGCTGCTGAAGATTTCATATTGCCTGTATAATTATTATGCAATGTTGCAGTTAAATTGTCAGCCTAGAGGGGCCTTCACTAAGGGTACTAATACCCTGTAATTCCCAAGTGATAAAAAATACAGCATAATCCTTCTCATTATCCATCAGTTCATAATAAATTTAGTGTCACTGCCCATTCTCTTTTGTGCATTTCTAGAGGGGAAGAGTCCCTAGGATCCCTTCTATCTAGACTTCATTCTCTTATTTTCCTGGGTATTAGAGAAGTATGGGAGTTAATTTAGAAGACGGTATTGTTCACCTAACTTGTGGCAAGGAATAATTTCTTCTTCACTGAATTACTAAGTGTTTCTGGAAGGCACCTTTATGCTATGTAAGATAAGAATACACAGAATTCAAATCTGTTTATCTGTTCTCAGGAGTCTTCCCAGACAAACTTGCAAATCTCTGAAGCTTTCCTCCTCCAAAATCTCACTTGGAAATCTTCTGTACTGCATAATTAAGAAGAATGATCAATAGGCTGCTGGCCAACACCTTTTAGTTTCTTGTACTTCTCAATCTACGTCCATAGGATGCCCTTGCTTTTTTATATGTTATACAATGCAGCAAATCATGAGCCCACGAATCCTCTTATATACCACCATCCTTTTAGTAGAACTGGCTTCATATTTGGGGTTTTCATGTTAGGATTAGGGGCTTCATAAAAGCCTGGCCTCTATGATTTCTTCAGTGCCAACAAACTTATTAACGGAATTCTTTTCATTGAGTGGTGGAATCCCACAAATGCTCCTTTCTCCCTCTCATTTCCAACTGTTACTTTCATATACCTCTAAGCAAGAAAGATAGAGGCTTGAAGTAGCAAAGAATGAACTTTGGAAAAAATTTTGCACTTTCTTGAACTCTGTTACAGGAAGAAATAATTTGCTGATATAAAGATATTCATTGACCTAGGATAAGAAACCATATCTATTTTCAGTAGACAGGAAAATAGCTTCTGTTTTATAACAGCAGGCTTTGAAGAAGTGTTATACCCGAGATCTTGCACTAGCAATGACTGACTGCTTCTCTCTACACCTGTGAAATTCAAAGATGTGTTCCTCAGGTCAGGAAGAACAAATATAATTAAAGAAACTTCAAGCTGGCTATTCAAATAAAGAACTTTTTCTCCTTTTTTTTTTTCAGCCTTCTTCCCTTTTTCTTGTATAGGTCAGTAGTCAGTCGGAAATCACAGTCCACACAAAAATCCATTATTGGATTGGTGGGGAAACAGAATACTATACTGCCCTGAACTCCACTTTCCTCATTTATAAGTCACACTTGGATAGGGGTGTGAAGTTTATTTGCAATAGCCTTTTGTAATGAATATAGCTTCAGTTCTCTTGCATTTCAATGGGAACTGTACCCATGTCATCACTGGTATCAGTGACAGGTTTGGCACTCAGAATACAGAGGAATATGCATCATCATCATGGCTAGGCTTCGCGAACGAAGATCTGGGAAGGCTCTATCTGCATTTGCTACAGGCACGCTGGTGGCTTATGAGGCCAATACGTGACAGACATATCCGATTGCAAAAGGCACAGCAGAAAGACTCCTTAGATGGTGTATTCTGCAATATACGGTTATTTCTGCGTTGCCTTTTTTCCTCAAGAGTGATCCTGCGTGTGTTCTCAAAGGAGACAGCTGCGTTATAGATGGTGTGTCTCCAGGCCTCCCGATTTGAGGCCAGAGTAGACCAGTGATGAAGATCAATATGAGAGGAATATGCACAAGCACACTAAAAGCATTCAAAGTAGGCCAACTTGAGTCCTAAATATTTGACAGTGATTTCTTACCATAAACAAACACAGTCAGCCTGGTATCTTTTCTCACAAGAATTTGAATGCTGAATGCATCTTTCCAGCACCCCATATGTCACCACAGTTATAATTCTGAGGGAGCATCCCAAAAGAATTGTAGCTTTATTTAAAATACCAAAAGGCAGAAGAAATTGTATTGTATAGCAGACAATGAAAGAACAAAAAGCCCATGTGGCATTTACCTTAGACCTATGTGGAGGACCTCTTATATTCCCCAAATAAGTATTAAAAATTATCAACATGCTGAAGCATACTCAGCCTTAGCATGAAATGGCTGAGTAATAAAATTTGGTACAATAAGAAAAAAAAAAGGTCAACCTGGATTTTAAGAGACCAAACTTTTAGCTACTCAAGGAATCTGCTTTTGAGGGCTCACGGGTTCACAAGTGCTGGTCATTTTTTAAGAATCATCTTTTAAAAGCACTGGAGCAGTAAAACCCATTGTGTCAGAAGTCAAGCAAGCAGAAGACTTGGCTGAGCAGGGAATTCCTCTTGGAACTCAGGAGGAAAAATAAACTGCATGATCTCTGGAAGCAAGGTCAGGCTTTGCAGAATGTTACAGAACTGTGGTTCACATATGCACAAGGAAGACAAAAAGGGCCAAAGCTCTACTAGAGATGAAATTGGCCAGTGTTGCATCAAGCAAGAAAGGCTTTTTCAAGCATGTTAATTGCAAGAGGAGGTCCAAGGAAAACATTCGACCAATACTTGTTGAAGATGGTCACCTGAAAAACAGGGATGAAGAAACAGAGCCATTAATGTCCTTTTTTGTTGTTGTTGTTTTTGCTTTTTGTTTGTTTTTGTTTTGTTTTTTTAGGTTTTTTTTAAGTCTATAGGGCCTGATGGGATTAATGCTGGAGTAATGAGGGAGGCACCAGATACTCTGGCAGGACCCCCCTCAAACATCTAGAAAGATCTTGGGAGCCTGGTTAGGTCCCCACTGACTGTAAACTAGCCAACACTATTCTGATTTACAAGAAGGGCTTGAAGGAAGCTCCAAGAAACTACAGACCTGCTAGTCTAACCTCAGTACCTGGAAGAATTATGGAGAAGATTCTACTGGGTGCTATTGAAAGGTATTTAAAGGACAACACAATCATCAAGACCAAATGCCTGATTCTGCAACTGGGATTGAGTAACATCGGACGTGTGACTAAACTGGGAGAGGAGTGGCTGAAGAGCAGCCCTGTAGAAAGTGGTCTGAGGGTGCTGGTTAGGAAAAGGCTCAGTGGGAGTCAGCAGTGTGTGCCCTGGAAGCCAAGGGGCAAACCACATCCTGGGGTGCATCAAACACAGCATCACTAGCCAGTGAAAAAAGGTGATTGGATAATCACACTCTGTATTTAGTGCTGGTGCAGCCTCACCTTGAGTAGTGTGTGTAGTTCAATTTAAGAAGGATGCGAAGGTACTTGATGCCTCTCTCAAAAAGGGCATCAAGGCTGGTAAAGGGGCCAGCAGACATGTCCTCTGAGGAGGGGCTGAGGGCACTTAATTTGTCTGGTTTGGAGAGAAGGAGACTGAGGGGTGACCTCACTGCTCTCTACAGCTTCCTGAGGAGGGGAAGTGGAGAGGAAAATGCTGAGTTCTTCTCCCTGGTACTCAGTGTCAGGAGATCTGGGAATGGCTCACAGCTGCATGCATTGGGGGGGGGGTTGATTTGACATGAGGAAACATTTCTTTACCCAGAGGGTGGTCAAACCCTGTGTCCTAGTTAGAACATCTGGGACTAGCTCATCACTGTGTGGGTGTAACCCAAAACTGTATTCTATACCCTTCCATGCCATTTCCCAGAAACTGTTAACAACAAACCATTTACAGCAGCTGCCCAGAGCACGCCTGACCCCTCAGGCTATAAGCTGGGTGTTAAGAGGCCTGTGAGATAGGAGGATGCTCCTGCAATCACACCCACTATGGAACTTCCTGCCCTGAGGGAGGTAGTGGGCATTCCTGCCTGAACCTGAGGATATATAATCTTGGGGTCTTGGGACTTCTGGTACCACTCGTGGGATCCAGAGGACTGTGACCACCACTCTCAACCAGACTGAGATCATCACCCTTGACTGGACTGCAACAGCACTCTCATCAACAGGTTTTCCCTCTCCTTTTACTTTGGACTCAGGGGGACCAGGTGGGGCTCGGCACGGGGAGAGGGGGGCCCAACGAACACCACTCTGTTCATGCCCCAGGGTGCTGGGTTATACATTTGGGTTTTGTGGGTTAAAACCAATTGCTTGTCTGTATAATTGTATTTATTGTATTATATTTATTAAATTGTTATTCTGACTTACAATCTCTCTTTTGAGTTGGGTTCATTTCTCCTGCCGGTTTACCCTTAAACCAGCACACCCTGGAACAGACTTTCTGTAGAGGTGGTTGATGCCCTGTGCCTCAGTGTTTAAGAGGCATTCGGATGCTGCCCTTAAAGCTATTCTTTAACTTTTGGTCAGTACTGAAGTAGTCAAGTAGTTGGACTAAATCCTTGTTGTGGGTCCCTTCCAGCTGATCTATTATTCTATTGTACTCTATGAAATTATTTAAATTTATTGTTTGGGAACAAACTAGAATTTGAACCCATGAAACTATGGACCACACTAGAACAAGTATATACCAAATACAAAGTAGCATAATGCAAGATGTAAACCACTGACATAAAAGCGTAAAATAAGGGTCAGCAGGATGACAGGTTGCTGTTAAAACTATACACAGCTCACCCTTACAAAAGCAGAAAGGCTGAAACAAGTAATATTGCCTATTTAGACTGTTTGATTCATAAATATTGCATTTTCTGTATACAAAAATTTTCAGGCTGTTTTACACAATAGAAAGTCAGGATGCATCTTCTGAAAAAGGAGCTGAACCCTCCTATAAAACAGAAACTTGCTAGGTCAAACCTATTTGTAGCCTGTATTAATGAGATAGAAGAATAAAATACAAAAGTATCAAATAGAAACAAAGACAATCAAGAAAGAAAACATATGGCCAAATACTTAGAAAATCTAAAAGCTAAACCATCAATTTCAAGTTTTTAAAGTAGTAATAAACTTAAATAATATGCAATCCAATTGTTTATGGAATTAGGTGCATTACTCCTGCATACTAGATTTCTTGCCTTTCTAATCTTCTCTAGTTACTTCTCCCTCTTGGAAAGCATATGATTTCACGGCTACTTTTGCCTCATGAAATGAGATGCCTTTGGGCTAGTACTAGTAGAGAACTGCAATCAAGCCATCTAAGATTTGAGAATTAAAATCCTATTACTTGCCTCAAAACATTACTAGCAACAAGGCAGTAGAATTTTGCAGACCAGAACTTCTCACAGGATCACGAAATAGATAAGGTTGGAAAGGATCACAGTGGCCCAATCTCCTTGCTCAAGCAGGGTTATCCCAGAGCACATTGCACAGGATTGTATCCAGATAGTTCTTGAATATCTCCAGTGAGGGAGACTCCATAACCTCTCTAGGCAATCTGTTCCAGTGCTCAGTCACTCACACAGTAAAGAAGTTCTTCCCCATATTCAGGTGGAAATTCCTGTACATCAGTTTCTGCCTATTGCCTCTTGTCCTATTGGTTTGCACCACTGAGCAGAGCCTGGCTCCAACAGCTTGACACCGTTCAGATACTTACAGATGTTGATACGGTCTCTCTCAGTTGTCTCTTCTTGAGACTGAACAGGCCCACCTCCCTCAGCCTTTCCTTTAAGACAGGTGCTCCAGTCCCTTAATCCTATTCATAGCCCTCCACTAGAAAGTTGCTCCAGGAGCTCCATGCCTGTTTTGTACTGAGGAGCCCAGAACTGGACACAGCATTCCAGGTGAGGCCTCACCAGGACTGAGGCTGGATCACCTCCCTTGACCTGCTGTCAACTCTCTTCCTAATACAGCCCAGGATACCATTGGCTTCTTGGCCACAAGTACACACTGCTGGCTCATGGACAGCTTGTTGTCCACCAGGACCCCTAGGTCCTTCGCAGAGCTGCCTTCCAGCCTGTACTGGTGCATGGGGTTACACCTCTCCAGGTACAGGATCCTGCATTTGCCTTTGTTGAATTTCAGACAGCTCTTCTCTGCCTGTCTCTCCAACCTACTGAGACCCTTCCGGAGGGCCACTCCTCCCAGCTTTGTGTCATCAGGGAACTTGCTGAGGAGGCATGTGCCCCTTCATCCAAGTCATTGATGCACAAGTTAAACAATACTGTGCCAGTACTGAACCTTGGGGGACAACTCTTGTGACAGGCCTCAACTAGACCCTGTGCCACTGATTACGACCCTCTAGGATTTGCTACTCAGCCAGATCTCAACCCACCTCATTGTCCACTCATCCTGTCCACACTTCCAGACTTTGCCTTTGAGGGTGTTATGAGAGACAGTGTCAAAACCTTTGCTGAGATTGATGTACACTGCTCTCCCTTCATCCATCCAGGTAGCTGTTTCATTGTAGAAGGCAATCAGCTTGGTCAAACATGATTTCCCTTTAGTGAATCTTTGTTGACTAGTTCTGATCACCTTCTTGCATCCATGTGTATAGAAATGGCCTCCAGAATGAGGCTCTACAACACCTTTCCTGATTGAGATAAGACTGACCGGTCCATAGTTCCCTGGGTCCTCCTTCTTGCCTTTTTTGAAAACCAGCATGGCATTTGCGTAGTTCTAGCCCTCAGGCACCCCTCCTGATCACCAGGAGTTTTCAAAGATGATCACTACAGTGTCTACCAGCTCTTTCAGCACTCGTGGATGCATCCTGTCAGGGCCCATAGACTTGTGGATGTCAAGTTTGCCTAGGTGTTCTTTAACAATCCTGCTTGACCAAGGGAAAATTTCTGCTAATAAAAAATACATTGTCTTCAACAAATCTCTAGGCCTACACATAGTACAAAAAGAAATTTGAAGGTGCATTTTTGTCTGGTTTTAAAAGAACTAGCTAGTGTCTTGGCAATAGGTAGGGGAAAAGGTGCCTGTCAAATCTCCAACAGTAGAGACACTGAAAATTAGGTGTCTATTTCCTACTGTTCATTTTGGATCCTCAAATATTATACACTTACCTCCTCAGTTTCAATTGTACATTATGATGAATTAAATACAGGTATATTCATTTGCTCAGCTTTCCTACATGCTTATGCACATTTCAGCCAAATTTTATAGGAGCATATATGAATTGAGAGTTATTTACAAGAATAGTCATCTTCCTTATATAAGTACAACTAAGTGTGGGTGTCTGTGAATGTATCTGTCTGTCTATTTGTTCATATCTTCAGGGATATCTTTTTAGGGAAAAAATCTAAATCTCCCCCCTTTCATTTTAAACCATCATCCCTTGTCCTGTCATGACAGGCCTCGGTCTCTCCATCTTTCTTATAAGACCCCTCATATTTTGAAAATGGTGCAAAAAAGTCTCCCCAAAGCCTTCTCCAGGGAGAGCTGAAAAATACCAACTCTCAGCCTATCTTCGAAGGAGAGGTATCCAGAAACTATTTAGCTCAGTGTGATCTGAAAATGTCTAATGAGAAACAAAGTTTTGAAGTAGAACTTTTCTCCCCAAACCACTTGAAACCTTTTTTTTTGTTTTGTTTTAATTAATAGACAACTAAATCAGAATTGATTCTGTGAGGACTGCATAAAATAACAGAACTGAGAAAACAAAAAAAGGTTCATTACTCTCAAGTTTCTTCTGACTTATTTCAGAAGATCAGGTTTAAAACTATCTGGAATGTATTACAACCTTGATTTGATCAACTAAATTTCAACAAAGGCATCTTGGACTTTGAAACAGGCAGCAATGAGTATTGCTGGTTCAAAATAAGCAGCCCATGTGCACTCATGTTCACATACAGGATTTACAGAGGGACCCTTTCCAGAATCAGGGTAAGCAGAGACTACTACTCTACCCTGTTTCTTGCAAACAAGAAGCTCAGGATATGAAACTCTTTTGAAATATTTTTCCAGTATGGGTCTTAGTCTTCCCTCATCTCCAAAAGCTCTCAGTGAAAACTTAGGAATCTGCTTTTTAACATCCATGACTTGAGACCAACTGTAAAGCAGCCTACAATGGTTCACTGGAAGGACAATCATTTAACCCTCCAATTAAAAAACTAACCACTTTCATGGCTGTTTCTTTAAGAAGGTTTTGGGGGAAAGTTCAGACTCATTCCTGACTCATTCCTCATTTCTCCATACTGGAGAGAGAAACATTTCTGTATGGGTTCATGGGCCGCTGTTGGCTGCCTTACATCACTGTGAGAGTCAGGGACATCGCACCATCATCAGGAAGCCTTTGCATTTCTGTGACTGAGATGAGCTCCAACAACTCCTGTCACAGGCTGGACTCTGCACAAACATAGAGCAACCTTCCCATTTAAAACAAAAATTAAAACCCTACAAGGCAGGAACTGAGATGTAACCGTCAATCACCATGGCAGTATAAAACCTTTCAATGGATGTCTCTCCAAACAGTAAATAGTCAACAGTCCCTGGACAGCCCTTTAGAAGGGCTGAACATATATAATTAGCCATGTGTTCTAGCTATAGGGCCAAGCATAGTGGCAGGACAAAACCAGACAGCCAGCTTAATTATCAACAGAATCTCTCCAGATAAATCATCCATTTCTTCTGGGGTGTTTTGGGGTTTTTTAGCAAGGAACCAAATGGAGACAAATGCAGAGTTTTAAACTTTGGTCAAGACTATATTGGTTAGTCAATATGGCCAAGAAATATTAAGCACATCAGATTTTTAAAATCCTTTCAAGAGAAAGACAGAAACATATACTGTTTTAAAATGTAATTCACCCTCACTACTGGGGGAAAACAGTATGTTTTTTTTAACAGACAATAAACCAGGCACTTCAGATTTCTTTTGGAAGTGAATGGAACACAACCCCTCTCTAACCTGATATTACTCTAATGAAGCACCTATCCACAATAACATTGATTCAATGAATTGGTTTTATTTAATGTTAAATAGTCACAAGATCCTTGTTAGCTACTTAAGGACCACTTGCTTAGATAATTACTGAATATCTAGAGTGGATGAAATACACCAGGAGGTTTTATATGGACACTTTGTGAATGACTATTTAAATAATAAATATGGTAAGCTCATTTGGTTTTGCTTTAGCATAGTTAATGCCAAAAAAGTTGGGTAATACATTGTTTCATTCAGCTCGTGCTGCAGGCTTCTATATATTCTACAATATGTTACTATCTACATTACTTTTGATATTTGAGTTTAATTTAGAAAGTGTACATTGTTGAGACCCCAAAATTGTGTCATTTCAAATAATTAATATGAGTAATGTCTCAGTATTTTTTTTTAAATGAAGTTCATCAGAAGTAAAATCTGAGATTACATATAAGATGAAATATGTTAGTATTAATTTTGCCCTTGTGTGGACAATACAATTGTATGTTCTTTCATCTCCGCTTTAGACCAAAAGATTGCAACTTGTCTTTTTGGGATACAAGGAATAAAAAAAATACAATTCGGGTCTGCTTTCTACATTTGTACATCCTGTTTTCCTCCATTTCTTGTTCTCTCCTTTGCTTTTCTTAGGTAGTTTCAGGACAGCAACTTATCAGCCTCAAAGACTAATAAATTCTTGAAATAAGTGTTTTCTGTTAACTTCAAGAAAACATTACTTCTGATGAAAATGAGTCACCACTTTTATCACTAGTGGTTGGAGAGGAAACCATTTCACTATTTGCTCTCAGCCACCAGGACCAGGTTCCCCAGAGGTCCTGAGTATGCCAAGAGAGTGTCATAACCCTGTGGGTTTTGATTTTCTGTCATTCAAATCCTTTCCTTGTCTGTTGGTAAAGATACTGTAAAAGCCCATCAAAATACATATGTGCATCAGGATATCTGTTGTCGCACTTGGGCTTTAAGTGCCATGCTAAATTTTAAGTAAAATCCAGAAACCTTCAATTTTACCTAAATTATCTTTTGGTGGTCAAACTGGAAAAGCAGTTGTTTCCCCCATCTGTTTTATGTCAGGCTAACTGCAAGCTGGCACTTAGATTTCATGTAGGGAAAAAAAAAAAAGAAAAGAATGAAGAATTCAGATGTCTAAAATGCTTCCCATTGCAAATGCAAACATAGCTAGACAGCAGAAGTGTCACACTTGACTGTGTTAAGTACAACTAGAGAATTTAAAGCAGAGTTTTACTGGGGCATCAGAAGTTTTGGGCCAGCAGAACTTCTATCCAACTGGAGTGAAACTGCTGGCAAACAAAAATGATAAAGCTTTTGAGAATTTAAATAAGAATAAGAAAGAAGGCTGACAGGTGCTAAGGAGCACTCAGGTCAGACAAAGACATCTGCCAGAGACTTCAGCAACATATAGGTAACTTTGAATCCAGTAGTGGAGGACAAGACAAAAAATTAGAGCTGAAATGAAGGAGGGGCAAGCTGAAATCATGGAAGTAATTTCCATACAGAAAAAAAAAAATCTACTGGGGATTATAAGAAATTGAAATAAAATATACCTATATGTATAAAATGAGGGAAAACTTAAAGAGTTTAAAGCTGTAAAATAGGAACATATATACTAGTAGGCTTTTACTATTGACAATTCATAGTGTTTTTAGCATGATATTTTATTTCAGACCAGGGAAAGTTGTTATGTTGTATGGTTTTGTTTTTTTTTTTTTTTTTTTAAATACTGTGGACTGTCTCCACACTTTGACTCACAGTGAGCTGGAGCATGCACAGCAAATTCCTTCAGGACAAAATTAAACTGGAAGATGCTCTTCAGAAGGAGCCCTAAAGCACTCCACTCACTAATGAGCATTCATAGAATCGCAGACCCAGACTAGTCTGAAATAAAACACTCTGGAAAGTGTACAGTGTGGACATCAGACATCACAAAGTGTTTCAGCCCTAAGAACCTCCTTCTACTGGTCTGCACTGCTTTTTGTCATAGACACAGGGTCTGGAGAAGAAGGAGGTCTAAGACAAAGGCAACAGTAGTTACCGGGCAACATGATCTGTCTCCAAAGAAAGTGGCAAATTTACATTCAGCAAGATTTAGGAAAGCAGATTCTTGATGTCTTGAAACAACTTATGTTGTCCTTGGCAACAATTTTAAAATGCTGTACAGTGGCATGATCCACTCTATGAATACTGTGGTTTATCTTAGTACATTTTAGAGAAAACAGTCATGCAAAAAGAGGTCAGCTCAGGATAAATTTTTCTTGAATAGTTATCTATTAGAATACAATGGAGAAATGAACAACTGCAAAGATTTTACTTTTTAACTCTATACAAAAAATATTGGCTCAGAGGATGCCAGATAAAATTCTGGATTCAAACAATTTGGTTCTGGCTGTGTGAAAGGACCTGTCACTCTCTGGCAAGGAAGAAAACATCCTTTCGAGAAGCTGTTGGTTAAGGATCCTGCTCAGGGTATTTCCAAAGACAGGTCTGCCATTGCCAGAGATGATTAAGGCTAACCATTTGACAGAATTAGAAGCAGCAAACAGCACCTCCCACCCCTTCCAAACTGAAATTTAACCTTCTCAACACCAAATTTAAAAACAGTGACATTTTGTGATCTGCTTGCAAGTTAATAAGCATAATTCATATTTTGTATTTCTGCTCCATTTGATCTTTTCTCATCCTCTTCATGTAAACTATTCTTTAGCTATAAAATAAAGTAAAAACCAAAAATATACTGATGCAGGGAAAACCCAACAGTAGTATGTTGTTAGATCTGCAATCTCTTCACTGCATGAGCTGGTTCCTCTCAAAATTATTATGGGCATGGCTACTAAGATGTTGTAAAAAAATAACCATTCTATTCACACAAAGCGTGTATATAGCTTTAAATAATAAAATTACTATTGCTCTGCACTCCCTACATGCCAGTTTTAACTAAGGAACTAATAAATAATCAGATCAAATAATAAATCGATTGTTTACTAAACTTCTACCCTCCACTTTCCTCCTGAATTATAACCATACATGTTTCTTTATTTCAAAAACAATATACATGATACTGATTTGTTCTAGAAAGAAACACATTTTTCTCTTAGGAAATGGTTACAGCCATGTGCAAGGGAAGACAAAATCAGATATGGAACAATCAAAAAGTTCAGATCCAACCTTAAATCTAAGCTTTTCTGAAATCTTCAATGCTAAAATACAGTTTTGGTTTTCTACTACTGCAAAATGTGATTCACCAGAGAAACCTGCTTTTAGACCATCACAGGAGAAATATCTATGGAAAACACATACATCTATTTTTAGTTCTAGATTAAATTAATAGAACAGAAAGAAAGTGAGAAAATGTCAGTGTTCCAGATTTCTGTTCACAAAAATAAAATGTACATCTGCGTCTTATTGTTCCTATACAGCCTCTTTGCCTATCTGCTGGATGTATGAGCCTTTCTTTCATTTCTTTAAACAGCTGCAGCTGCTGAAACTGAAACAACACCTGTATTAACACGACTGCCCTGCAATTTCCTGAGATGATGGATTGTCTTCAGTTTACACATCACTCATAAGAGACAGCTCTGTCTCTGATGGCCCATCAGCATCTGGGAATTCCAGCTATAAACTTAGTGGTGGTTCTGTTTTGCAAAGAGGTTAATTTTCCATACATCAAAATTTCTAGCTGCTTCATTGGTTATGCCCTTTTCCACCTGCTGTCTTTGCAGTTATCAACTGCGCAATCCTTAAATTTTGCCTCACAATGTGTAATTGGTAGGCAGTTTTCATCAGAGGAGCTACTGATTTTCTCAACAAACTAAAAAAAAAAAAAACCTACAGATTTTTTCACTTTTTTTTTTTTTTTAATCCCAGAAAACATAGAGAAATCAAGATCTAACAAAACTTAAACTTGAGTTATTACCCCTAACCTAGAGTTACTGCAGATACATCAAAAAGAAATGTGCCAGTAGTTAAAGTTTCATGCTCAAAGCAGCAAGCCTGCTTTCAGGATATTGCATCTTAAACTACTAATGGGTGAAGTTAAAAACACCAGTGTGTTTCCTGATATTGGCAGCTGAGGTAGCCTTAAATTCACTCCAAGTTTGGAGAGTTTGTTTTAAATACCAAGCACTTTGGAGCACAGCTTTGATGCCTACTCTTTTTCTTTCCTGTAAGTGTGTACTTTGTGTCAATACACATAGGTGTATTGGTAGGATTTAAATATTTTCACACTTCATATACCTCATTTGCATGTTCCATGAAATGTCTACGTAGCCAGAATTTATGTTTGTTTCCAAAATTAGAAGAACCAGAAAGAGCTTCAAGTAAACATTTGCCTATCATATATTCTTATGAACTGTTCCAGGTATCACTGAAAGTAATGTCAGTCACAAAGTAAACCTCTGGACAACTAGTACTGTGTTTTCTACTGGGAAGTTTGTGTACATAAACAATCACACATGACACGTATCTTTTGCCACTTCCCAAAAGCAGAAGGGTTTTGTGAATAACTAGCCTCTTTCCCTAAATTCAAAGATCAGAGGTAAATACATTGAGTATTACCTGAAATTATATTGCATATTTTCTGAATCACTCATCTCCCCATAGTGCATGCAGGTATGACACACAGAACTGTTACCACATGTGATTACTACCATAAATCTCTACAAACCATTGAATGAAGTTTTATAAAATGGATTCTCCAGCTCTAAACATTCAACAGCCCATTCTGTAAATTCGGTGTAGTTAAATCTGGGAAGGGCCATCTCTCTAGAACCAAAGGTGAACTTTTCTAGTATAACTTTTCAGCATGATGGAGTCAGGGACTTCATTTTTGCCTGTATTCCAAAAAGGACATGTGTGATAAATGGTACACTACCTAAACATACTTTTTTCTTTTTTTAATTGCAAGTACTCTTAGCCTGCAATTTTAAATATTTAAAGATATCTAGAATGTAATTTGAGATTCTTATGAAGTTCAAGGACCTTAAGCCTCTGTCTGTATGACACAGATCCCCACACAGTTATATATCTATAATCCCATTCACATCGCACACATTTTTAAATACAACTCCCATGATGAAAAGGAAAAAAATTCTTGCTCAGAAAGATAAGTTCTAATGTGCTATGCTGTGTAAAAAGAGCAAATTCTGGTTACATCTCTAACTGGTCCACTGTACACTGAAGCTTAATCTGAACACAGGGGTGGGCTGAACAGTAAACACAAGATATATACTGGGAATATGCTTTGTGAAGTACAGGAGGATAATACTGTTCCTAAATCAGGCTACCAGCTGATCACATCTACACAGCTGAGATGTGAATAACTATTTGCTGTAGGCACCTATTCATTCAGCAAGGGAGAAATAAGAGTCCACTTCTTTTGCTTCCATAACAAAGGCTTCTGACTTTGGTTAAAAAAAATTGGGTGACTTTAAGACTTAGAGGCTAAACAGTAGCCAAAGGTAGAGTTTACCATGAGGATTTATTAACATAAACTTGCTCAAAATCTTAAAGTACTTTCTGATTCATAAGTAAACAGAATATTCCTATTGCACCTCAAGAATTTCTTCTTCATTGCTGCCTTTATATCACCATGCTAAACTATTTCAAGACATTTCCAAAAATGCATAATCTCTTAACATGCAAAAATATTTTAAGACATTTCCCAAAATGCATAATCTCTTAACTCTGCCATCTGCAGAGCCAGAACAAAATGAACAAATGTGTTCCTACTTTGTGAATGAAAGATCTTATATTTCAGTGACTAGACTACGCAGTAAATGCCCATTAACCATCCAGCTGATAATATTTAATTTTCACCATTTCCTCAAAAACCTCGTTAATGACTTCGCAAATTATGGGCGCACAGTCAGTCTCAGTTTGCGTGAATAGTACTGCATGTAATTATGTGGCAGAACTAAAACCCATCAGGCTACAGGCCAAATCTTCGTTTCATTGCAAGGCAATGTTTTACCATAAATTTAAATGACTGAAAGGTAGGAGGGTTTTTTTTGTTTGTTTGTTTTTGGTTTTTTTTTTGTTGCTTCCACAGATTCATCCAACAATCATAGATTTGAGTCACTGCTGAAACATGCTCTAGAGGCTTCAGCTAACTTGAGGAAAATGAGGAAATTCATGCATGCTAGATCCTTAAAAGGCATTTACATTTCTACTTCTGGCAGCCCCTGCCTAGGCCAAAGAAGAGCGGCTTGTTTTTCACTTAAAACGCAAATTTTTCCCTCTTGGAAAAGTCTCAAAGGGTTCACTGTATAAACAAGAAGGTCAGCTGGCAAGTGTGACAGGTATCTGGATAACCCCTTCAATCTATTCCCACTTTCATATTAGCTATTATTAACTAGAGGCTGAAAAAGGCACCCCAGGATGCTTTTTCTGTAGCTGTCTAAAGATCAGCTCCACAATACCTGCCTGATGGGGAGAGCTCCCATGCCTGCTAGAAAATGAGACAGAAAAAAACCCAAACCTACCCAGAGAAACATGAATGACTGTTCATTTTCATATTCAAAGAAGATTATTGGTAATTGCCTCTGCATGCCATGAAACATGCTGCCTCTGATGAAGCCCCTTATGCTTCCATGCAGCGCATAGGTCTGCTCAGTTTTTGTCCCTTGTGTAAATAACTCTTTTGACCCAGGGCTCACATTCCTGAGGAAATCTCTTTTTATTGTCTGAAAACCAGCAGGCTTCATGAAACTATAAGCAAGGGAAGTAAGTAAAATGTCAATCAGCAGACTGAAAACGTACTTATTGTCAAGGCAATGCAACATCTCTCACCAGCAGTCATGCAGCTTTTGCACATTATATCCACCTCTCATGCAACACTTTGTCTGCCCTCCAGTGCTCAGAAAGACTGTATAAAGGAGTCAACCACAATTTTATCAGCAGACAGCAGTAAACAAACAGACTCGGGGGTGAGGGTCTTTATGGAAAAGCTGAGTATGCAGAGGGGAGGGCTTTACTCACAGAGTAAGTAAAAGCACCTGGAACTCCCTGTCAGGTGACAAACACATCACTCACCTAAAATGTTAAACCCCTTTCCCATCACCCTGTTGAGGTCCTAAGTCACTGCCTGCTCTGACTGTGGCTGCCCAGCCACCAGGGGCTCTCCTACTCTGCCTGTGGCCCAGAATTTGGGGCCATTAACCCCTGCCCCAGTGTCACCATGTCCCCATGGCCCTGCCCTCCTGGGCTCACATCTTGTCCTGTACCCTTCTCCAGGGAGGTGCCCAGTGCATGGGGCTGGGGTTGCCATCTGGCTGGGGTTGTTGAACTGGTTGCCAGGCCTCCTACAGAGCTCCTGGCTCTCAGGGAGCCCTCCCTACAACCCAGATGTCTGTGCTTTCATTTTACTCCTAAGTGAAAAAAGGTACATGACACTGGGACATATAAGGATGAAAAATCGCAATTTGAACTCTTACATCATCTTCCTAAGCAAGATCTAATATTTCTAAAGCAGAAGATTGAAATAATAAAAAAATCAGATTCTCTGATAAGTTGAACAGAAATAAAGGTCACAAAAAATTACTTGCTTTCACCACCAAAAAAAATAGACCAGTTATCAGTGACTAATGGATCATCTAACAGAATATTGTTATTTTATTGAAAAAGGACACCTCACAAACCATCTTTTACTCATTCTTTGGCAGAAGTTGTTTGGTTTTGCCTAATTTTTCAATATTAAAATGAAGGTCATAAGGGACCATCTCTCGTCAGTTACAACATTGTTCAGCTGAGTCCATTGCATTAATTACAGACTGTATACTGCTTGAAATAAGAATGAAAGAGGAAAGCCAAATTAATGTGCAAAATACTTATCTGAAACTAAGATGCCTTCCTAAGAAAATCAATTTACAACGTCCATTGTTTTTTCCTACAGTGACAAGTAACCAGCCAGCAGTATATTGATATTTTATTGATGGGTGCAGTAAAAGAACACATAAAAACATTTTCTGCAAACTCATTTACAGGTTTTTCTCCATGTTTCTCCAGGTACCATTTCTTCAGTTGATCTCTATTCCACTTAAACTTCCTAAAAGTAGTCTTGGTCTTGAAAGATCTGCTTTAAGACACCCTTCCTTTACTCTGCAAAAGTTAGGAAAGCACTTTACCATGCCGCAACTTTTTTGTTGCTCCCAAACCCTAGAATCAACTAAATTAAAAAGATATGCTTTCCTCAAGCCCAAGTCCTTGGAAGTACATCTGCAAGTGCCTCAGTTTTACTGATCATTGCAGATGTACTGAAATGTAGAAATTAGCTTTCAGGTCAACATGTACATACCTTCTGTCATGCATCACACAGTTTAAACATGTGACAACAGTTTTATTTTAGGATGGTAAATCATCCATGAATATTTACTTATAAAAGCCTGTTTTCAAGAGCACCTAACTATACCATAAAAATCTGCTTTAGGCAGAGACAAGCACAAAACAAAAGTTGATACTTTTAGTTTGTTCAGAATAATAAAAACTCATTTGAGCACTCCTAAGTCATTGACATCAGTGAGTCTGGTAAAAATAGCTTTTACTTTTAAATTAAGTTTTGCTAACCGGAGTGTAAAGATGTCTAACTGTTCTGATATTTATTTTAGGTCTACAATACTTCAGAGAACATGCAAAGTCTGGCAGAAAACACTTTTCTTGAGAAGGGAGGGGCTGTTATGACAAAAGGCTCCCTTTTACAGATCTCACAGACCAGAGCTGTCACTGGAAAGAAAGTGTGTTGTGGGTCATACTATCGTAGTGTTTCTCCTGTGCTTCAGTGAAAAGCTGAAGTGGTGTTTGTTTTCAAGGGCACTCAGCACCCATTTGACTCTCACTAACATCACCATCATTAACATTCCCCAGGTCCAGTGGGAGTTCAGGTCACACTGGACCTTTTCTGAAAACATGTTAATAACGACTTACTTATACAACTGTGCCTTTTGCAATCGGATATGTCTGTCTCGTATTGGCCTCATAAGCCACCAGTGTGCCTGTAACAAATGTGGATAGAGCCTTCCCAAATCTTCGTTCGCGAAGCCCAGCCATGATGATGACACAACATTGTTTAAAAAGAGGAGCATTCATTTTCTAATGCTGCCATCACCATCTTTCCTCCATGGTTTTTTCTTTCTTATTTCAAATGTATTGACCAATTGCCTAAACAACTAGTTTCCCATTTGGTCCAATAAAATTGTCTGTAGACAACTATAACAGTGATCTTTAGAATCAAACAGAATTTTTTTAATTGTAATGTTATGCATACAGGGTATTTACATAAAGGCATGACACACTATCCTGCCTGTAAAACTCTTTCCCCATTCATTTCTACCCCAGACTCAAGCCTATCAAAATTCCTTTAAGAGCTTCTTTATAATTTTTAGAAACTAAGAAATTGGCACAATCAAAGTTTATTTGCAAGAGGCAGGTGCTTACTTACAATGTACCATAATGATAAAGCATCCCAAACTCCTATGCACTGCTGACAAATCCTACCAGACATATAATTTATGCACAAGCACACAAAGCATAAATTTCTCACACCTTTATTCTCTCTTTTTTTTGGCCTTCATATCTTCCTTTTTTGTTTGTTTGTTTGGTTTTTTTACTCTGTTCATTCCCCATTCTTCTTTTTTTACTTTCTTTATCCTCAGAATATTTTTCTATTTTCCTGTACATAAAGCAGCACATCCCAAGATCAACATGAGTCAAACCATGTTTGAATTTATCTATTCATACTGCAGTAAGCATACGGACTCAAGCCTACACAAAGCCCTCTTATTCATAAATAAAAGAAACACAAGGGATGGTCTTGGACTAACCCTCTAATCTGACCTCCCCAGAACCTGGAGAAAGTTCAGATCTACCTGAACTTTCCCTAATCAGGACCATACATATATGCACAAGCAAAACTGATCACATTTTAGACAAGAGTTACATAAGAAGGGTATAAAAATCTGAAAAATATATCAAGAATGAAGAAAAATGAGAAGTGGATAATGGAGACAAACATACAAGTGACTTGAGAAATGTAGGGCTTCTTTCTTGACTATTTGGAATTCTAGAAATGCCAGGAAGACTTGCTAAGCTATGGCACATCAAGGAAATGTTTCTTAGCTTGGCATAACATTTTGACAAGTCATTTAAGGCCTTAAACTTTAATGAATATGGAAGCAATAATAAAAATGCATGACATATACAGTGTGTGTTTGCTGTCTAATAGGAAGTTTATCTACCAGAATGTGTTCTGCCTGTAACCTCTCAAAATGTGGCTGGTTGTCTACTCATGAACTCACAAATGCTCTTAAACTCAATGTTTTACTGTAAAAGCCTATGTGGTTTAACTAGCTGTGTACACAAATACACCCACATTTCCCACCCAACATAAATATCAGTCAGGGGAGAAATAAGGAGTCAAACTTCATCCTCATCCATTCTCAACAATCGCAGCAATATCAGTTTCGCTATTCAATACTCACACCTACAGAAATGCAGGTGTTTATTTCTAGCACTGCTAAGATAGTTAAACCAAAGAGGGGTCAGGAACCTTGTTTGATAGGAAGGTTCAGGTAGCCTTTTAAAAAATTAACTCCTGCAAATGAGGTCTTGTCTTTTCCCCCGCAAAGAACTGCATTCTTCTGGGCAACAAAATTACATGACTATCTTAGAGAAGTGTAAGATTTTTCATCCACGTGGACACAAAAGTTCAGATAGTGCTAAATATTCTCCTTCCACTTTCCAATTAGCTTTCTCATAAACACATGCCTTTTCCTGCTGATGCACAAAACACGTCTGTGAGTCTGAGCAATGCCTGAGAACCAAAAAGCGTTAATCTTTTTAATTTCTAATGAAGTAAACGGCAGTGTACACAATCCTGAAGTTGTGCCTGTATTCTAGGACAGATATCTTTGGGAAATTTCTGTTGTGAAGCAAATATTATATTAATTTTGCCTTTTAAAAACACACACAGACATTTGGAGAAGACTCTGAGAGTGTTTTACCTCTGTTACTCTACAGATTGTAAGTACAGACTCATTTTTACACTTCTGTCTGGATGAAAGCTGGATTTTAAAACATTTAGTTTTTATCTAATCTGTCTTAACATCATAAAATGGAAACACCCCTTTTAAACCAGCAAAAGCATCAATCAGTTCAAACAGAGTAGCCTTCAAGTAATTTCCAATAAATATCATTATATTGCTTTTTCTCTTCCATAACAATAAAGTAGCACATTTGGGCACACTTATAAGCATATTCTTTCCATTCATCCATCATACTCCTGGGAGCATAACAGTTATAACACTATGGTTAATAACTTCCCCTTCAAAAATCATGTTCCATTTTTGAGAACATATTATGGGTCTATAATGAAAGTAGGCAAAATGTTCTGTACTGGATAGCACTCAATTTTTAGAACTACGTAATTTTCTTCAGGTATGTAAGAACACACCCACATGGCAGAAAAAAATCTCAGGAATTTTGCAAGTGGAAAGATCCTACAGTCAGAGAATCTTTTTTCATACATGTCTAACTGTGATTTATTTATACTTAAACACACAGACCTAAAATCTTTAAACCAAACTATCCTCATTACGTATTACATGATGTATCATGTTTATGTGATGATAATTCACAGAAATCACATCAGTTACTCAGAGATGAAATTACTTCTGAGAAGCTCTATCTATTGCTTTGGCTTTGTTTGGTCCTCACTTATTTCAACAGGGCCATTCAATTGCAAGGAACAGACTGGAAGCAATTCTGTTTATTTCCTCGGAATATTTTTTAGGATGAAGAAAAGAAATCACACTTTTCATGTGCCACTCAATTATAGGTAATGAGTATTAAGGCCCTGGCTAGTGCAAATTATAGCAAATTATGAAAACACCGGCATGCTTTGCATGACCTTATCTGTCCTTGGAAATGGAAGAGTTTGTACATGTACAATTTGGGAAACTCATCGCTTTGTGATGCAGAAACAGAGCTCACGTTAAGAAAAATGCTCATTGTTCCAGATATCTCCCTCTGCTTCTGACTCCTTACCAATCTTTTTGTGTCTGTCTCCTCAGCTGGCTATGTTTCCACCTACCACACCAGCCCCGTACTTGCCACAGTGCCTGGGCTCCAGAGAGCTCTTTGTGCCAACTTATGTATGAAGGTCTAATAAGAAAGTTGTGCTCCTTTCATCCGTAGTTTGGAATGAGAGGCCCAGATTATTCTGAATGACTGAAATGTATTTCCACTAATCTGATTGGGACTAGGGAGGTCACTCTGTGAAAGCCTATACAATCAATGAGAAAAGGAGAGACAAATATAACAAGAAGTAGCTTCTTCTGAACAGAGTTTATCCACGTAATCCATATTAGGTGCTAAGAGATAATTTACTACAGATAAGCATACATTACTCATGATTTTTCAAATACTGGGTTAGAAATAGTCAGTGACAGCACAGTTTTCATATAAGGTACTGGTATCTTTCCAGAATGTAGTGTACTATTAGTGTACTGATGAATATTTTCATTGGTTTAACATGAAATCACAACCAAAAACAAAGCAACGAAGAATCATTCCCTTCCTCTCCTCTAAATCAAACAGAAAAGAACCTTCTCCTGTAATATTGTTCCTTACATGAATAAACACTGCCTGGGGAAGCAGTCGACACCACAAGAAGAGTGATTGTGTGCATGTGGAACTGCAACAGATACTCTGCTATGACCTTTGAGTTCATGTCAATCTCCTTTTCAATCTATCATGGATCCAGATAATGATTATGAGTACCTCTAGAAATTCTTCCTAAACAATACAGTAGGACAACAAATGCTTCAAATTTTTATTCTAGTAGAAAATGACCATGTCCATACTCTATTAGTTCTTCATGTAATTCATTCCATCCTCTGCTTTTATAGCCTGTCTAAAGTCCATAGCATTCTCCAGTCTGCATACAGTTTGCAAGATCTGCATTGCCTCTCTCTTCTCTTTGCATATTTTTACCAATTTCACTTCTGTAGCACATCAAGTACAAATGTTTTCCCTGCATTTCCAAAGTTATTAGATAATTTGGCCTAGATTACAGACCTAATCCAACATTTAAAAACCTCTTCTGCCTTCCCTCTATAAAAGAACAGGCTGATTCTGATTTTCTCATAGCTTATTTGGTCTCTTCCTCCATGCTGAACACTACACTTCAAATACTTTATTTGACACATATTTGTAAAGTTTCCTAATTTCAGAAAAGAAAAAAGAGAAATGCATGCTAGTTCTATACAACTGGGGTAAATGAGCATTCAACTCTGTATTTTTAAATTAATTTTAAGAAACTTGGCCTCTCTAAAAAGATAGGTCAGCAGCTTTTCCAAGAAAGGAAAGAATCAAATTGCTTAGGGATTTATATAACATCTACAGTAGTTTGGATAAGAAAAGGGGAAAATGTGTCTGTCCATCCAACCATGGAAGTTTGTCTGCCTACATATTAAAGGAGCATCAACATACTGCTATGCTTGAGTAAGCTGTGTTCATGACAGCTCACTGTACCAAGACATGATATATGTATTTTGTAGACACCTCAGAGAATGAGAACAAATCTTGCTGTAAGCTCTATTATGAGATATCCTAGGATTTTCTTTTGCTCAGTGGCCTATGAAAGACTGTGATAGCTATAGTCATTTTCCCTTCTGCATTTTGCATTTCTAACCTACATATCTCTAACACTTTAAAAAAGGCAGGAGGGAACAAATATCCATCCTCCGATGTCTCCTGGGAACTACTTTTTGTTATGACAATGGAAATAGAACTTATAAAATTCTGATGAGATGAGAAATGTTTTATTGGATGGCACAGTGGTCATGTACAGGGGCAGATAGCTAAAAGATGTAAAAATGTAGAAATTACTACTTCTAATAATTGTCTGACACACTCTGACTAGCTCTTTGTTTCTTTTTTTACCTGGATATATTGTTCATTAGAAATAATCAGCTGTTGATATAATTGGCATATATATATTTGGCCACTCTAAGCAATGGCATTTTCAGATTCAAGCAGGAGATTTTTTTTTCATGTTTCTTAAGAGCTGAGGTTATTTATTCATATCCATCTCTTCACAATTTCTCCTAAGGAAGTTAGGATGATTTTTTGACTACTGTAGAAAAATGAGCTTCTGTGATTTTTCAGAGAGGATTATGCACTTTCAGTAAAAATCCCCATCATCTCTAAAGGTCACTCCTAATAAAGTCACAAGCCCCAAGAAGGAGGAAAAAGGCCCCAGCTGACAGGTCACTGGAGGTAGAAACCTGGAAAACTGTATTCAATTTTCAATATGGTATTGACTCCCTGAGTATCTGAGCAAATCATTTCACTTCTTCATGCCTTTGTCTCTCTCTCTCCCTCTGTAATATAGGTGTAATATACCTTGAGAACCAGCTAAAGAGTGTGACATGACACATAGTCCGAGATTCACTAATGGAAGACCAGAGCCTGCACGAAAAGCTAGGTAAGTTATTATTCCTCATCTTATGGATTCTTCTAAGAGTAACTATTTCTACAAAAGACTTTGTATGTCAGCTGCCCTGCACAATAAAAAAATGCTGAGAATAGACATAGCCCCAGTAATCTGATTTTAGGTGTAGAAGCTGGAGGAAAGGAATCGTGGTCCTATAGTACAGTACCGTATAATACTGTAGAGGCCAGTATAAAACATACCTAAATACTAAGCTGATTTTCAGATTTAGTTCACTTTCCCCCTCTCCAAGATGACTACAAAGCAGGAGTAATCAAAACAATCAGCTTCAGGTAAGCTCTTCCTGACCCAACATTGGATTTTTATCCCTCAGATGAGAAAAAAATGTCCAATTATAAAAAGGTGGTGCTAAAATCACCCTGCATTTCCAGAGTCCCGTGGAGAAACACTGCCAAACTTCAAGGAGAGATCATCTTGTTCTCACTTCCCCAGCTGAAAGTGAAGTTTGCATGGTAGCAACCAGATGCAGGCATTTGACAGGCATGGGCTTCCAGGAGGAGACACCAGCAGGGTGTCAGTTTCCCTGAACTGCAGGGGTTGTCTCAGCCTGTCTCAGAAACACGAGCTCCTACTGTCTTTAAAGAGGAGAGATTTGAACATCATTATGCATGAGTTTCCAAGGAGTACAGAAATGAGCAATTACATTCACTTCATTACCTGAAGACTGGCTTTGGTAGGGACACCTCTCACTAGACCAGGTTGCTCAAAGCCCCATCCAACTTGGCCTTGAACACTTCCAGAGATGGGGCATACACAACTTCTCTGCTTTTTAACAGACTCCACTAAATAGCTAAAACTGATTCACTTTCTCAGGTGACTTGGAATGAAAAAAAGAATGTTTAAGTATTTTGCCTCCTTAAGTTTTCTAGAAATATGTTTGACAGTTCAACGGGCTCCCATACTGGAAGCACTTAAAAACTTCCTAGACTGCTGCTGGAAAACTTTTCTAAATCAACAGCTTTATAATACCTTCCTAAGGAGACACAATGCATATAGTACAGTAATCTGGAACTAGGTTTAAGTAAGAAAGAGTAAAAAAGAAGAGAGATGTTCATGAAGGGCATTAATATAGATAAATTATAACGGAAATTACATGTTGCCCTGATATTTCTGCAGTATCACTGAGTGTTTATGAACAGGAAAGGAGATCCAGAAGTCAGATAGATGAAAGACTAAGAAATTACACCAGCTGAATGGCATTATTAATTCAGCTGATATCATTAAGCTTACAGAAAATTGATAAACTATGTATAATAGGGATGATTAACTACTTCCTTTAACTGCACAGGTTCTGAAGTGCACCTTCATTTGTGGCATACATTATTGGGCACACCAGAAGAGATGGTTTTGTTTATGATAACTTGGGCTGCTGTTCAAGAATTCTGCCTGTGGGCACCCATTGCACGCAACAGGAATACACCAGACTCTCCACATTCCTCAAGGATTTCAAGAACCAGTAAGCATGGGTGGATTAGGGCTGCATGTGGTACCTTGCACACTTGTGACATGTGGAAATAACTTCTACACAATCCAGATGAGACTGTCTGCCTGTGGCATCATTTGCACCAGAAGACTAATTCCAGATCTTCAACTGCTCTCACTTCACTCTGAAGTACCTCCTCCAGCTGAGGAAAAACTGTGGTGGTTACAAAGAGAAGATTTTTTTTTTTTTACCAGAGAGGCTTTTCCCCAAAAGAAAAGCGATAGCTAAGAAAGAACTGAACAAGGTGACCTTGTTATTGAGAGGGAGATACCTGCTGCAATGCAGCTTTTAGATGCTTGTATCTAAAAAACTTTAAGTTGTGAGGTAGGGAGACAGACTCATAACACAAGGGTACATTTCATTGCCAACACTGTGGTTACTAGCAGAGAATTCTGCAAGCTAATTATTATTCAATCTGATAATTTATTCTTTCTTCAGAATAAAAGGATTCCCCTCTGGGTACAGCTCCTTCTTCTCCCTCAGGTATCTGACATTGCTGAAATTGAAGGCCATAATTGAATTAACAATGGATAGGAACTGTGAATGAAAATTAACCATTCAGAAACAGATGTTGATGCCACAGAAATGTAGATACACCCCATGAAGCATCAGTGGCTGTCATGTAGATGGGAAAACGCAAAGACATCTTAACTTAGAATTATGCACCAGATGAGATAACAGTACTTACATCTGCAGACCACCATTAAACGAAGTGCTTTAGCACATGCTTAGATTTCATTAATCTGCTTTGCCATATGCTTAAATTTATTCTGTACTGGTAACATTACTAGCGAAAAGGTATACACTTTCACACTAGTAAATTTTCCCTGATTGCTAAACCACCTTTAATATCTGTGATTTCTTGTGGCATACACAAAAGCAATGCCTAGATTTCATGGAATCACAGAACTGTTAGGGTTGGAAGGCACCTTTGGAGATCATCTAGTCCAGTCTTCCTGCCAAGTCAGGGTCACCCAGAGCAGGTGACACAGGAACACGTCCAGGTGGGTTTTGAATGTCTCCAGAGAAGGAGACTCCACGACCATCCTGTTCCAGTGTTCTGCCAGCCTCAATGTAAAGAAGTTCTTCCTCATGTTAAGGTGGAACTTCTTGTGTTTTAATCTATGGCCATTACTACTGTTGCTGAGCACCACTGAGAAGAGTTTGGCACCATCCTTTTGACACCCACCTTTGAAATATTTATATGCATTAATGAGATCCCCTCTCAGTATTCTCTTCTCTAGACTAAACAGGCTCAGGATCTTATCTCCTCGTGAGATGCTCCAGACTCCTAGTCATCATTGTGGCCCTCTACTGGACCCTCTCTAGTAGCACCTTGTCTGGACACAGTACTCCAAATGTGGCTTCATTGACCTGCTGGCCGCACTCTTCCTGATGCACCCCTGCATACCATTGGCCCTCCTGGCAGCAAGGGCACACTGCTAGCACACTTATCATCCACCAACACTCCCAGGTCCTTCTCTGCAGAGCTGCTCTCCAGTAGGTCAGCCCCCAACCTGTACTGGTACTTGAGGATATTCCTCCCCAGGTGCAGTGCTCTACACTTGCCCTCGTTGAACCTCATTAGGTTTCTCTCCGCCCAGCTCTCCAGCCTACCAAGGTCCCACTGAATGGCAGTGCAGCCTTCAGGTGTATCAGCCACTCCCCCAGTTTTGTATCATCAGCAAAGTTGCTGAGGGTGCATTCTATCCCTTCATCCAGGTCGTTGATAAACAAGTTGAATAAGACTGGACCCAGTATTGACCCATAGGGAATGCCTCTGACTACAGGCCTCCAACTGTATTCTACTCTGCTGATCACAACCGTCTGAGCTCTGCCATTCAGCCAGTTCTTGATCCACCTCACTGTCCGTTCATCTAACCCACATTTCCTAAGCTGACCTTCGAGGATGGTATGGGACACAGTGCATTTCCAGGTACAGTAAACAGAATGTAAAAGGGAGCTACATTTGTGAAACAGGCTCCATGGCTGGGGTTAGAATTCATGCTTTTGTTTGCAAACCAGCACTGCTGAAAGACTGGTCCCAGAACATCATGGCTCATGTGACTCATGGTTCAAATTGACCAGCAGGGCTATCAGCTTCATGTTTAAATAGCAGCAAATAAGGGCAGCTGGAAACACTATGCCTACGTGTTAGCAACTTTTGAAAGTTTTGTGTTCACTTTTTTTTTGGAATACAGTTGGGGATATAAAATCAACATAGTGAGCTCTGTTTCTAACTGTCCCCCTCCTTCCCATTTTTCCCTTTCAGAAAGCTGTTGTGAAATCTCATCAGATGAATGACTAGGGACTTTTCCCCTAATTTCATAGAGTCATAGAATCCTATGGGCAGGGATGTCATTCACTAGACCAGGTTGATCACGGTCTCATCCAACCTGGCCTGGAAAACTTCCAGGGATGGGGCATCTGCTTCTCTGGACAACCAGTGCCCCATCACCCTCTGTAGTGGGTTGACCCTGGCTGGATGCCAGATACCCACTAAAGCCACTCTCTCACTCTCCTTCCTCAGCTGGACAGAGGAGAATAAAAAAAAACAGCTAAGGATTCATGAGTTGAGATAAGAGCTGGGAGAGGTCAGTTACTGATTACCTTCACGGGTAAAACAGACTCAACGTGAGGATAGTACTTAAATTTATCACTAAGAGGATCAGAGCCAAAGAGTGAGAAATAAAACAGTCTTAAAAACATCTTCCCCCCTCCCCCTCCTTCCATGCTCTCCCTCCTCCCCATCAGACGTGCAGGGAATGGGGGTTACAGTCAGTTGTTTTTTCTGCTGCTGCTCAGGGAGACGAGTCCTTCCCCTGCTCCCGTGGGATCCCTCCCACGGGAGACAGTCCTTGATAGACCTCTCCAGCATCAGTCCATCCCTCGGGCAGCAGTTCTTCCCAAACTACTGTGCCATGGGTCACTCCTCCATGGGGTGCAGTGCATCATGGATGAGCTGCACCAGTGTGGTTCCCCCACAGGGGCCACAAGTCCTACGTGGGAAAAAACCTGCTCCAGCATGGGCTTTCCTCTCCATGGGCTGCAGGTCTCCAGCAGGACCCTGCTCCATCTTGGGCCTCCCATGGGGTCACAGCCTCCTTCATGCATCCACCTGCTCCAGCATGGGCTCCTCCATGGGCTGCAGGTGGGTCTCTGCACCCCGATGATCCCCCACGGGCTGCAGGGGCACACCTGGTCCACCATGGGCTGCACCACAGGCTGCAGGGGCCTCAGCTCTGGTGCCTGGAGAACCTCCTCCCTCACCTTCTGCACTGACCTTGGTGTCTATCGTGTTGTTCCCATGTGCTCACTCCGCTCTTCCCTGGCTGGAATTCTTTCTGTGCAACAACCTTCTGTTCTTAAATATGTTATCATAGACGTGTTACTATTACTTCTAATTGGCTTGGCCTTGGCCAGCAGCAGGAAGTTCATCCTGGAGCTGGCTGGCATTGGCTCCACAGGACAGGGGAAGCTTCTAGCAGCTTCTAACAGAAGCCACTCCTGTAGCCCCTCCTGCTATCAAAACCCAGCCATAGAAACCCACTACACCCTCACAGTAAACAATTCCTTTTAATATCTAATCTAAACCTACTCTCAGTTTAAAACCACTGCTCCTTGTCCTGTCACTATCTGCCCATATAAAAAGTCCTTCTCCCTCCTTTTTATAAGCCCCTGTAAGGTACTGGAAGGCTGCTCTAAGGTCTCCTCAAATGCCTTCCTTCTCCAGGCTGACCAACCCCAACTCTCTCAGTCTGTCTTAGTAGGAGAGGCGCTTCAGCCTTCTGAGCATCTTCATGACCCTCCTCTGGACTTGCTTCAACAGGTCCACATCTTTCTTGTGCTGAGGATCCCAGAGCTGGACATAGCACTGCAGGTGGATTCTCATGAGGGCAGAGAAGAGGGGCAGAATCACCTCCCTCAACATAATGGCAACTCTTCTGCTGATGCATTCCAGGATACAATTGGTTTTCTGGGCTGCAAGAGCATATTTTTGAATCATGTCCAGCCTCTCTTCCACCAGCATGCCCATGTCCTTCTCCACAGGGTTGTTCTCAATGAGTTCTTCTCCCATTGCATACTCATGTCTGGGATTGCCCTGATCGAGGTGCAGCACCTTGGACTTGGACTTGTTGAACTCCATGAGGAAGACTGAGGGCTCACTTCTCAAGCTTACTCAGTGGCATTTACTCAGTGCCTTTAGAAACAGCAATCATTTCTCCTCAGCATTTTTTGTTGTGAGGTTTTAACATACCTGTTCAGTCCACCTCTGTTTCCACAAGTGTCCCAGAATCACTTACGTAGGACGGTGTTTTGGGACGTCATTGAGTGCAGCCTTCCCATTGGGCTTTGAACACTGCCAGGGATGGAGATTCTCTGGGCAACCTATTCCTGTATGTAATTAACATCAGAGTAGAAACTTTTCCTTATAGTTACCCCGAATCTCCCATTTCAGTTTAGGACCACTGTCTCACATCCTTTTGTTGTGCATCTCAAGAATAAGCCTAGCTTTATCTTCTTGATAATCTCCTCACAGATCCTGGAAGATTTTTTCCAGACTCCTTTTCTTGCTTTTAACAGAAATATATTCACTCCAAATATCTCAATTTTAGTATTAAGAGTAGGAAGCCTGTGCACTTCCATGAAGGTCATTAGTCCAACTGCACTGCTCGCAAGTATTTTTGATTGGAGTTGACATGAGAGTGGCAGACACATTACAGTCTTAAAAGACAATGAAGAATGCAATCCCTGATCACCATCTGCTCTTGGGATGTTTGGTTATGGCAGAGAGAGAGTGTTGAAGTAATGTAATCAGTTGTTATCAACACGAAGAAAATTCATATTGCTAAGTCAATCACTTCCCATGGCAAAGCTGAACAGTTCTAGCTAAATCTTGTATATCAGTGTAATATAGCATTTTCCCTGGAACCCCCGATATTACCAAATATTATCATTCTTCTTCTCTGACCCCTTTTTAACAGTAAATGTCAAAAATCCATACAGTTGACACCAATGCCCTGGCAGATGCAGAATTAACAGTGATACTGTAAGGGACTGGAAAAGCCTAAGCCACTTCACAAAGGGACTGAATTGAAGAGATAACATATTTTCAAATATAATTGAGGCCAGAATACAGATGCTCACCTTCTACAACTTCAACTATTGCCAGTACTCAGATGTGAGCAGAAAGGACCATTATTAAATTTACCTCTAAAGGATTCTAAAAACCCTTCAGACTTGGTCAGCCATTAGGTGTTCAGCATTCAGATTTTTTTTTTGGTAGTAGATAATAATTTATCACCCACTATCACACAATTTTTATTGTTATTTACATTCAGTTTAGGTTTAATAATATTGATTTTCCCCTGCTATATTTTTAATTGTATGCAGTAAAATATTTTCTTTTCAGAGGAGGCTCTGTCACAGAGTACAGACTTCCGATACCTGTTAGTTTCCCTACTGAACTTTCCGTAACTCAGACAGGGAGTGAAAAAAATCCCATACCCCCAAACTAGCACTGAAATCCATTTAATACTCAAAGAGAAAAGTTGTTACTACAAAACTCTGGTGAAATTCATCTCAATCAAGCCAGTAAAATGCTTTCAGAAAGACAGTGTCACTTAGTAGGTAGAATAGAATCCCAGAATTTGAGAGATTTGGGCTAATACAATAAAGCTGAACAAAGAGTTATAATGCAGCAATAATTCAAGGGTGATGCATAGGTACTCTGCAGCAGACATCACCCCAGTAGTTTCCAATATTACACAGATGGGGCCACTTTGGTCATTGGTACAAGAGAATAAAGAGGAAACACTGTGAGACTGAAGAGAATATGATTCTATGAATTGATTAAGCCGGAATTACTAGGCATTGATGAATTAATGCTTTGTAGCATACAACTGTAACTGCTGGGGGAAGACAAATCCTGGGAAAAGTCTTCAGGGCAGCAGTGGCTGCTTTAGTTAAAGCTAGAACATTTTATACAAAACTAAACCGAAAAATTAGGATAACATGATGTGCTATGAAAAGACAGTTGATAGGATCCAAGAAAAATCCAGAGAGAAAAAAAAAAAAAAGGAAAGAAGAAGAAACAAGATTAGAAAAAAAGTAAGATCTTGCTGTATGGTAACTAAATAGTATGGGGGCTGGCCTCTTACAAGGCAAGTCACATAAAGTGTTCATAATTATTCCTCTAAGTCCCCTTAGTTCTTCATGTCTAATGACTGACCTTGAAATTCAAAACATTTCATTATCCCTTCCAGGTGTTAGATGGTAGACAAATATTTTAAACCACAGCAATATTCATAAAAATACTAAAAAATCAATCCATAAAGTGCCATTCTATGAGACCATCATACAGACAAGCATTTGAATATTTTTTTCTTTTGTAAACTACAAAAATATGGCACCCTGTAGAAATATAAAGGTTATTAAATTATGCACAAAGTATTTAAAATTTTGACCAAATTTGGAATCCATATTAACAGTATTTTAAAATGCCTTTTTTTTTTCCTGGTCAAAAATTTATTCACAAAAACTTGGGAAATCTTTAGCTTGCTACAAAATCCCCATATAGCATCAAAGTGCTACCTGGAAAAAAACCCAAACAAAACTGGAATGAACACACACATGCACACACTCCAGCTTTGTTCTGTTCAGTGACAGAATAAAGATAAATGAACACGCAACAAGTGAAAATACTGCTGTGGTCTTCCTCAGCTTACTGCTATCGTCAAAACAGCAGAAAGTTTTACCAGCTTCCTAATTATCCCAGTTTAAGCATCAGCTTCTGATAAGCAAATGTCAAAGACAAACATTATATGTTTTATTGTTGACCATTTAATATAAAGCAGAAGAATTGTTTTACAGTACACAAAATCATTAATACTACATTGCACACAAAACCCTGAAGTATCAGACCACTGCAGAAAGAAGTTTGTTAAGGCTGAGGATGAAAAGATGGATTAAGACTTCAAAGGAAAGAAAAGTAATTAAGATGTTTGGGAGAAAAAAAAACAACTCTAAGAAAATTAACTTTGTAGCTAAAAACACTTCTTGTGGTTTCCATAAAGCAGTAAAATAGATATTAACATATTAACAAGAGCACATCACAACAGCTAGGGGCAACAACAGAGAGCAGGAACCTCATTGGAAGAATTTTATTTAGGGTCAAGGTTCTCCTAGATGATCATTCATCAGCTGCTGTAGTAACTAATTAAAAATCTGGACATATACTGAAAAAATCTGAGAGCAGAACTGTTGACACTTACCAAGCACAACATATTGATTCAAACTGAATGACTTCAGAATTTAGAAATACCTAAGTAATCCAATTAGACTCCTTACACTGTCTTCTCTTCCAGACACCATTAAGATGTGAATTTAAAAAGAGTTTTGTGATTATCATATCCTGCTATAGAGTATTACTTGTTTCTTAAGAATTACGAGCAGATAAAAATCTCACTTAGTAATGATTACTCTTTTTCTCTTTTTTTCACATGATAATTTGGTATTTTCCTTTCCTTTCTGAAAGATGAGTATTTTTTCTTAAGCAGTTACCTACAAGCTAACAGAATGACCTATGAATTTGTTATCTGTTTGTCCAAGCAAAGGTTGTAGGATGAGAGTTACTAGAAAAATATATTTTACATAATCTTCATTATACATAAGTAATCCATGAGCATTAGATATCATCCTCTGCAAAAAAGTTCACAAAATTCCACATAATTCCAAACTGTTCATAAAGTTGATGCAGGTTGTACTTTTAACTGATGCTAAATAAACTGTTTAAAAGGATTTGACTGTTTCAAAAGCTAATTATTATTTCTAAGATACTATATAAGCTTTGTATATTTCATACTACACATTTGCAGATGCTGGAATAGAACAAAGTTACAAAGAATTTAGCTGTTACGAGAAAATCCACCTAAAAGTTTCCTTTAGTAACAGTGAGAAACAAGACAGCAAGTAAATCTTTCCCAGGTCAGAATGTTACTGACAGATATGAATTAATCTTGGATCTCTGATATTCAGTAAAACACAGAAATCCTGTGGTAAACATGAAGCAACACCACTTCATAGCCATGAATTACCATGAAATAAACCTGATTTTTTTGACCTGTAGCTTTTTGAAGGTCATATTTACAGAGGCCCACTACATTAACACATGATAAGAATGATTAAATTATCATTAGTCCAGCTGGATTTGCTCAGGCAAGAATAAAAACATAGACTATAAATCTTATTTTAAGAACAGAATCCTCAAAGTTTCTTACCTAAGAAGGAAACTAAGGCAGTTAAACTACCAACATAGCAACTATCTTTTTCTGAGAAGTAATTTAAATGTGAGACTAAAACTCTGGAAGCAAAAACCCCTTTCTTCAAGGGTTTCTGTGAAGGATTCAGATTCCCAGAGAAGGGCTTAATTAAGACTTTGCCACTGCTAATATTTTTGACATTGCAGTCTTTCTGTCCAGCTGAATGGCTGGCTTTTTCATAGAAAGTCATAAAAAAGAGGTATTTATCAAAGAACAAGAAGCTGTATGTTTGTGAATTCAGTATTTTAAGTACTAAATATATGTTTAAATATTAAATATTTGTTTAAATGCCTTCCTTTACAACTGCATCGTTTTTGTAACTGAATTTATGCACCAAAAATATGTATAGGAAAAGGAGACATTACATTTCCAAATTCCAAAGTTATCCTCCATAAGAGGCACATTCACTAAGCATTTTCTCCACTGAGCCACGGCAAGTCAGATCTGCTCCTTACACATATGAGGGGGTACAGAACGAATTGGATAACTCATTCTTGAAGTTCCTGCAAAATTCAAGGAACTGGCCCCCTGAAAAAAACTCAGAGGTTGAAGGTGTATACCCTGAACTTCCCATTAAACTTTACAAGCAGAGATACAAACCAAACCAAGTAACATTGGCATAGAGAACTGCAGCAACAAACCTCAGCAAAGTTTCCAGTCTTGTACTTTCTCTCACATCTATTGCAGCGTCTCCGTCTAGGAGTAGATCTTCATGCCTGGTCACTCTGTCTGCATCTGTAAAACTGTTCAGGTAATACTCTTTGGAACTCAAGCCAACTAGCACAGCAGTGCTCATATGCACATGGCTGTTCTCTCTTGTTCCCAAAACAAGGCAGTACCTTCCAAACGCTACTGGTTTGTGCTAAAACTGAACTGTGCCCAGACACATCTGCAAGAATGACACCTAGCTCCCTCTAAAACTGAGTTTGGAACCATGCTAACTAATTATCTGCAGAGCCTCGGTATGGCAATATTTATGTTAATTAAGGGCCTTACTAATACGGTTGTTACTATTACCATAATACTGTGTTCCATCCCAGTGCAGAGATGAGGATGTAACCGTGTTTTGTAAAGAACTAAATGAGCCTCAAAGTACCCATTCAGAGAAGGAAGTGGGTTTTACACAATTTACAAACTAGGAGACTGTGAGATCAAAGGCTGCACAATATACTTCTATTCAAGTACATGGTAGTAAAGAACCAAAGATAAGGGATGGGATTCCTGATTCTTATTGCTCACATCTAGCTGCTGGACCACTATCTATGATGCTAAATTATTCATAATTTCTCACAGGGAAGGCAGGCATGCACTCAAAAGAAAAGCTGTGTGCAAGAAAAAGAGTTATCTAAGTAGTCACACACTCTTTCAAAAGAGTTAGCTAACTGACAAAAATATGCTGCTGTAACACATTTTCATGTGTAGGCAGCAATTCTTCTCCACATCCTAGGGCTGGAATCCTGTGTGGGGAAAACTGAACCGCTCGGTGTGTGTAAAAGACAGGCCTCATTAACTCTTGGACATCTTCTCATTTCTTGGTCATAAATCCTATTACCTTGTATTACAAACTGCCATAAAACTCACAGATAAAAGATAATTTATGCTCAGTGTACAGAAGCTAATGTTTCTGTACTCCTGAGAAGCACAAAACCAGAAAATGAGAAAGTATGTATGTGAAACCTTAAGCCATTCATATTGAGCATGGCTAGCATGATAAACACGACTCTAAGGGCCTAATGCTTTTCAGCCAGGGTATAGTCTAATAGTAATTGATATTACCAAAATTTCAAGCATAAAATGCATGAACTGTTGTATAAAATATTCTGCTTATAAAGAGGGATTACTCATTAAAAATTCAGGCTTTCCTTCCTCTCCCACTACAGAAAGAAATATGACCTCTATTCAGTACACAGGTACATTTTTTTTTTTTTTTAAATTTCAACCATCACATTAGAAAATGCTTCAGAACAAGCATCACCTCCTGGAATTCTTACAAAGTCTCCCTGTTTCTGACTCCTTCTGTTCCATGGCACACAAAAAGTAACAACCCTTGGAGTTGGCAAAATCAAAGGCAACTTAATCTTCTATTTGCTTTTTCTCTGAAGCTATTTAAAATCTTCAGGCTTTGCCACTGATTTTAACTGTGTTGGTTATCTGCTCAAAGAAATATTTTGCTTTAGTGAAGACTGAGCAAAAGTGCTCATTTAGGCTGCCTGTTATTAGTTTTCCTTTCCCATTCAGACAAGAGAAAATCTTTCACTGTCAACTTATAACTTCTGGAGCTACAAATTAGGTTCTCATTTCTTGGGCCCTTCCAGAGGGGCACCTCATTTCATGCCTGCTTTTTTTTTTTTTTAAATACTTGCTTAGTAATTTGACATATATTGGAATTCATTTATCTAAACTTAGATACCTACAGCGTATATAGTTAGATCTCAGCCTCCCACCCATTTCTCCATAGAGACCATGGAGACAGATATTTATGGGGTGTAATTATTCCCACCTTTTTTTTCCATTTTTGTTAGAGGAGCTCATCCTTAAAGGTCAGAAACGAACATTAGAGAGTTTACTTCCTTGTAGTTTTCTTCACTTTCCATGCCAAAACATTTTTATCTATATATTTCAGAAACTTGCACTGTCTGTCCATCTGTTTCCCAAGAAATGCCTCAATACTCAAAGTGCCCATTACTCTGACATTCAATACTTGGATAATTTTACTGGCTGATGAAAAAAGGTTTTGTTTACCTGGTCCCCCTTGCTTGGTCGTCTGCAGTGGATCCCAAATCAGACATTGTCCTTGCTGTCTTCCTCTTATCACCCTGAAGACTTTCAAGAAGTCTATAATCATGTTTCCTACAGCATGTGGACCCTTTACAAGTGTGTTAAATACTAATATATTTCTTCTGCTGTAACCCTATATATCAACACTGTAATAATGTGAAATCACTCTCTTTCAAAGCAATTACTTAATAGATTTTATGGTGTACTTACATACGTACTCACACCATCCTCCTCTTAGTTTCTGCATTAGTAATTAAAAATTCAGCACCTTGACTTGTTACTCCCCTTTGTATCCTTCCTAGGGCTGTTATGGGATTACCAGTTTATCTGCTGTATCCAAATATTTTAGACTCTGCCTAGGTACACATGATAGAGAACCACACTCGTGATATTGTGAACAGAGGGCTAATGTTATTTTGAAGCAAAACCATAATTATATTTTGCTCATATATATTATCCCAGAATCCAATACAGATCAGATTCTTCTTCCCCAAGAGAGAAAGGTTTCAGATCTACATTTTATAGAAAAAGAAACATGCTCTTAACTTTATAGTTTGCATTAGCATTTGAATCTCAAAACCTTGCTTCATTTGTTGCAGTTTCCAGAGACTTGCATTTTGAAAAGTCAGTGGTCTCCCACTGTGTTAAACTCCCTCCTACCTTGATTTTAAATTACAAAGGGGAGAGGAGGGAAAAGAGAGAATGTCATGATTGTGGCTGTTTGCAAGAGAAAAATACCAGGCTGAACTTCATACCAAAAAAAAAAAAAAGGCACTTCCAAGCTTAGGATCCTTGTATTTTTCTGTGTATAAACTACTCACTTGATTTTTATCTAAACTAGGTAGGATTAATGTTATTATCTGGAGGTACCACGACAGTTGACTGAAGATGCTGACAGTGACAGGTTTAAACAACAATCAAAAGTAATTTTGTGTCAAAATTAGCACAGAGATTGTTTAAATGGCCTGCCCCCATATCTGCCCTTTATTTCTGTACACTATAAACAGCCTGAAGTTACAGAAGTCAGTTACTGGCAATACAAACTGACAGCCAGGTATGGCAGAAAAAAAATAATATCCTGTAGAAGTCTCCCATCTACAAAAAATATTACGTGCTTCTTGTACGGCACTATTAAAAACAGAACAAAGAAGTTTTTAGCAAACACAAATAATTAACAACCTCCCATTTCTATTTAAAATGCACAGATTGTGATTTTTTTCAAGGTATAAAGGGTTTAATTATTCATGGAAGATTCTTGTGAAAGCAATCTTAGGCATGGCATTTTAAAGCTACTTATGGAAAAGACGAATGAAAATAATTAAAAGTCTTTCCAGTCCGAGCAAGAGCTTTGTAAGCTAAACTAGGAATTCTCCATCTTATCTTCAACATGTTCTTAAAAACATCCTAAAATAAATTTACGGTGGTCGGTGAAGTACTGCAATCACAGATCAATCACAAGCAAGTTTCTCCTCACTTTCAGATTTTAACCAAAGTTATCGCTTAGCCCTCTTTTCCCCTCATTCCTGCCTCTATCCATTTAGCTGTGTAACTAATGATCAGAGTAATTCCTCATCATACTGACAAAAGACCTCCTGTGCCTACTATCTTTCCTGCAGACACAGTGCTTCAAATTGTTAATAGAGTATCTGCCCCTGTGGCTTTAAATCTATAAACTCATAGAACCTCATTAATGCTTTTCTCGAATTACAACGAAGCACACCTGGTGCAAGGTTTTGCCTGTGAATGTTATTTATTTTAATGAAATAAGCTTTCCAAGAGAAATTGGGAAAATTAGGTAAGCTTCTAGAAACCTCGACAACAGGAAAAGATATTTCCAAACAAATAAATGAATCACTATTAGAGAACAGTGTTTGATGTTTAGATTTGCCTTTAACTTAAATCTTAGAAGCAGAAGATCAGCAAGATCTTTTGCGTGTGTTGTTTTATGAATCAATAAATGCAGTAACAGACCTGAAAACCCACAAAAATAACACATCTTAAAGAAATTCTCTTGCTGATGCTATATGGATTCCCATCATGATGAACTGCACCACTGGGACTGCATAAGAGCTCTGCCTGATGTGTATGTCAGGAATTCCCTCATATCATCCTCTCGTGTCTTTCTTTTATTCTTCTTATTGCACACATCCTTACTGCTACTCAACATGCAAAAGGGCTATGTGCTAAATTTAAACTTACTGGAACGGAATTTAAAAGGTTAATTTTACTTTTTTCCCATTTATAATCAAAATCCTATATTTACCCAAATTCAGTTTTCATAGTTTCTGTTTTTCTTCTTTCTCTGCTTTAAAAAAAATCTATTCTGAACAAATTCAACAAAATCTTTTCCGAGGCAGGAATGCAGATCCCATCATTTGCTGTTCATTTGTCTGCAATGTATATTATTAGGCCCTGACCCTACAGAACACAATTGAAAAAATGAGCACTTAACGGTGCAAGACCTATGGTGTCAGGGTGGGTGGAAGGTCAATTTTATTATGAAGTAACTTTTCCCAACACTTACAGGTTGAAGCAGGTAAATCAGTGAGCACTCCTGGATAACTATGACTGGAAAGGGAGTGATATTTGTTGCATGAAAAAGCGTTTCCACTGATGCCATTGTTTGGTCAAAGCGTCCTCCAAGTCCACCCAAAGTCACAATCACATCAATCTAAAAGACAAAACAAAAACAGTCACCGAGAAAACTCTCAGGAATGATCTCTAGACCCTGAAAATCCACAATAAAATCACTTTGGGAAAAAAAAAAAGAAAAAATAACTACTGACTATAGAAAAGAGAATGTCAAATACAGTTATTTACTCCCATTACCAATAAATACCATTATGTGATTTTGAGGCTGAGTAAATTCACAGACAACATGTGGTACTTTTTAAAAGGATGTAACCATTCTCCATAAAATACAGGCCAGTCTTCGAAGGTATTTATCTGTCTGCCCTAAATATATGGAGCCTAAGATCTATCACTCCACATCTAAGCTCCTCAGGTAAGTGTGGTATATCTGAGCCATAGTATTTCCAGTTCTTCACATCATTTCAGTATTATCCTCACGGTTTATAGAGCAAATAAAGGAAATTTCAGGTTAGGGCCATTATATGTCATTCTCATTCCTGCCACACAGCATTTCAATGTACAAGCAATACCCCTGAAAGGCTGGCTCTGCCTAAGACTAGAAGTACTGCTGAATAGGAAGTTCCACCCTAAGCAACTGGGACATCATCTCTGTCAGGGACAGAGACAGGCACAGGAGCGCTCTCCTGTCCCAGTCCCAGATACACAGAAAGTGCTATCTGACTGTTTGCAGTAGGCCATGGTGTTGGACTGCTCCTGCTCAGTTCCCTCACACAAATGTTCTAGCCTTTGAATACTTTATTTCCTATAATCAGAAAGGGAGTATTTAAAAGCCTTGGTTAAGAGCTTTCAGGTCCTCAGACAAAAGGTCATTGAGTGCAAAGTATTATTATTATTACTTCCATAATGTTGATCAGTTTTGTTCATTAATTGTATTTTAAAAAGCTACCACTAAGTCATATCTAGGGCCCTAACACATTGCAGCTTTAAAGTCTTTAGAAGCTACCTTGACAATGGCCATCTGGTGAAGTTTTCAGCTTTATAGAGCTTAAGTCTATGGCTGCTGTGATTACATGGAATTTTACTCAACCCAGGAGCCACATAATGGTGCCCTGTGAATCTGGAATGATGTATTAATAGCATCAGCTTCTATTTTTATTACCAGGCCTAGAGCTTTATGATTCTGTTGAATATTCTTTTGCATGAAAATTGTCTTTTCCTTCCTTGAAGAAATATACCATTTTTCTCACCACCAGGAAAATACCTGAGAGGCCAGAATGGATCAATATAACACATTATATTAGCAGCAAACACTGAAACAAAAAAACTATCCTTGTACTGCTGACAGCATGTATTTTCTGTGCAGATTACAGATCACACAGACCTAACATACCACCAATAGAATATGAATTGTAGCAAAACCTATTCTTAAACAGAAGATAAAACAGCAAAAAGTAAAAGGCATGTGTTCCCAGCTAAGCCACAATACCATAATATATTTTCCCTTTTATTGATTCCACTGTAAAAGCAAACTGCTTTTGTTTGATTGGTGATGACTGTGAGTTAAAAGGGCGGATCAATTCTCTGAAGATAAAACTATTAATAAGACCCATCAACACCAGTTCCCTACCAGACAATCAGCAGCAAAATTCTCCCATCCTCCCCCAGTAGAGGCCATTAGGGAAATCTGCTACACTAACCTGGAACCACAGTGAAGTTAAGGTGTCTGGCAAAGGATCAGGATCCACATGTATGTTGTTTTATTTCTGAGCAATGGGACTGAAGCTTAAATATTAGCCTAGCCTCATCTAGAAGAAACTGAGCAACTCTGTATAGTTTCTTGGTGTATATGTCTCATCATACATGAACTTGTTTGTTTTGGCTTTGATGTTTTGCACAGTTTGAAAGGTAAGAATGAAGGAAACACAGACTCCCTTTGACTTGGAATTAAAATGATGCAGTAACATTCTGAATGTGTCTTCTTTCTCTTGTAAAACTGCCAGTATGTCAGAAAAATTCTGCTCTGTTATTCACACCCATGTACTTGCCATGAAGTACAGGACGTATCTCAAGCAATGAAGTGCTCAGTGACTGCAGCTTTCTGTGGTAGAGATAGCCAGAGCCATGCAAGCTGAAGAAAAACATAACAAAAAAATACTTCTGTATTTTCTAGTATGACAGAAGTGATCCCAAAGTCCTGCTCCCTATTCAGTGGCAACAGTGCAGTCTTGTGGATTGCTTCCCAAAAAGCAAGAAAATAAAACCAATCTAGCATGGAGTAGATGCATTGAAAAGGCATTCATAAACCAGAGGTTTGGGGTTGAGGTATTTTGGGAGAAGGTTAATAAAGATATCTGAAAAGGAAACGTAGCTACTGCTTAGGATACTTGCATGGATTGTGAAAATGAAAAACACAAGTATGTGACAGGTATGCAAGCAAACCCAGCTGGAGTACGAGAGCAGCAGACTGAGAGAAAAGCTAGAATTCTGCACTCCTGCGACAGTTGACAGTCCTGCCTTTCATTGGATAATCTTGCAGAAGCGACAGGCATACAGACATTTTAGGACTTTCAGAGCCTTTATTTGAAGGTCTAGGTATACACACTTTGTTTATTTAACAAAAACACAGAGAGACTAAGTGCAACAAAAGTCTCAAGAGCTTTTCCATCCTAAAGTTAACATCTCTGTTAAAAAAACCACACAACCCAAGAATTACAAACTAACAAAACAATCCATTCCTTCCCTGCAATCACTACTCCTCTCACTCTGTCAAGTACTTAAGAAAATGGATGTGCCACGAAAGCACATACACGACTCTTGGTCATTCTACAACCTAAGACAAAGTGAATACCAATGCACAAGACACATATATTCCCACACTACAGAGACAAAAGGTCATTCATTTTTCTACTATGATTTCCTGTATAACACAGGCCTCAGAATTAATACTATTACTGCTAAAGAGCCCAGCAGGTAACACTCGACTAACACACTGTACTTCAATTGAAATGTCCATGCTTCACTTAAATGTCCCATCACCACTCCCTTTACACAATTTGTTTTCACACAGCGCTATTCATTTCCTGAAAAAAGGATATAAAATTGTAAATAACTACAAAGAACAGCTTAGATCATTGCAGGCACATTCTCTTGGACTATCTATAACCTGACCTAAACGTAATGCACAGCATCTCTAAAGACTATGAAGGTTTAATTTAGAAAGAGTTGAAGATCTAAGGGTATGACCCAGTCATATTTAAATGATACAGCTATATGTTATTATCTCTTAAAAAAGTTTTAGAAGTCACTACCAAACACCAGAGCAGTTAATAGGAGAAGGGAAGCATAAAGGAAAACTTTGTGCTTGCACTTCAGGGAGGTATTTCTTCCTTCTTACCCAAGCTGTAATTTAGAGGGTACAGTAACCAAGGGGTGCTGAGGCTTCCACCACATCAGAATGAAATTGCTCAGATTCCTGCTTCCATTCTCACAGAGACTATTGAAATGGACAACCTGCTGTAATCTTTGCAGGCTTGCTGAACACGGTCTGTTAAAGTTGGTCCAGCTGACATTCCTGTTTCTGGCATGAATGGGTTAAATACAAAGAATATTTTCACTGTATGACTGAGGAACGTGTATTTAAGGATACAGGAAGCTGGGAATTGCCCGGAGTGGGTGAAAAGTGTGCAGTATCATTTGTTGTAATGTCAGCATCGCCATGACATACAAGAGTGAAGTCCAAGGTTCAAACTGACAGCAAAGGATGCCCACTCTTTTCAAAACCATGCTCATTATCTCTGATAAGAAATACTCTCCCCAGGGAGAGGACAAACAACTCAGAGGACTTTTTTCCATATGAGCTCACTTTCAGCCAGAAAACTTGCAAACAAACATGCTTAGGGTTTGGAGAAGTGGGTAGGTGAAAGGAAACACATTTACTGAAACAGCACTGAAAGAACTGCAGAAAAGACCTCCCCCGAAGGAAAAAGGGAAGACGTTGTAAAAGCTCTGAAGTCATGATTAAACTCCCGCCCTCTGAGACCATGGAGACTGTCCACTGCTAATATCCAAGGCATTACTATGCCAATTACAGATCAGAAGTCAGATAGCTTCCTTTATCACCTCACTTCACTGAAATCTTTACATCTTCCACAGCCCTTCTTTATTTTCTGTCATTCATAAGCCTACTCCTTTAATTTCTGAAGGAATATGACATAGACAATAAAATTATTGTAGTAACATGCATGTACATTGGAAGCATATTTTATGATGAAAAATCTATATATTGAAGTATATCATATGTTGAAAAACAATCAAGTAGTAATGTGGATACTAAATTTAATATTGCTTTATTGCTTCATCACTTCAATTTTGACCAGTTTACCAGAAAAGCATTTTTTTCTTCATAAGGCAATTTGTCAAATTAGGATGTGGTTTAAAACTCCAGATATATCTTTTCTAGTCTTTGTATCACTACTGAAGACTTTAAAACACAGCAAGCACTTCCCTTGACAACAAATGGGTCAAAGTAGATTTTATCTCATTTGTCCATAGTTCTATCAGAGCTCTTGTGCTGGCCAGATCGCAGTCATTTTTTTATATCATCCTCAGAATTGCAGTGTAAATTTAATGAACTATTAAAATCCTATTACCCAATGTTGAATATATAGCAAGTTATTATACATTTTCGACTAGCTCTCTAGCTCAGTGTCTTACATGAAGGTATGGTATTCATTTCCTATAGGAATGATAAGCTGAACCACACAGCAGCATCTGAACTTTGCTCAGGTAGAATCCCCTTTACTCTAGTCAGAATTTCCTTGTTGTTTCAGACATCTGACTCTTCACGGGAACAAGAGCTCTCAGCCAAAGGCTGCCATCCTGTCTGTGTACCTTCAATCAGCTTCATCCTCACCTCATTGACTCCACTTATCTTTATATTATATTGTTCCAGCTCCTTCACAAAGCATTTCTTGCTTCTTACCTTCATTTTCTTACATTCTTATCCAAGTGCTTTCTCTATTTATAACCCCTTTTATTTCAAATAAGAGGTTAATTCTTTCTGCTAATGACAGTAAGTATGCAGACAGATTGCATTTGTCTGCTTAAAGCAAGTAACATGTATTATGGTAAAATGGAAATGAGAAAGATAATCTCAAAATCCAGTAACAGATCTGAGTAGCTGGAAACATTTTAAACCTCGTTTTACTACTGACTTGTATTTACATCTCTGGTCAAATGACCTTATTTCATTTCAGTGCTTTGGCTTTGCTCTTTCTTGCAGGTAAATGGAATGTTTGAGAGTGTATAACATCATCTGGCATTAATTTTGTGGAACATAAACTTCATAACCATTGTCTTAATTCTTTCTTACTTAAAGAAACCTAATCTAAAAAAATCTACAGGAACTGCTGGACTCCAAGCAATCTGAATTTGACTGATTGTTTTTTTGCTGAATATTCGTGTTATGACCTTGATCAAACAGTATTCACTGTGTCTCAGATGGAGTAAGGACACCAATAATTCCCACTCTGCTATTGCTGGTCAGCTGGAGAAAGCTCTACAATTCCTTCTGCATGTCAGATCAGGGTCACTGGAATTCCTTATTGCCTCACATTTTCTGGCTGAAAGGCCTGTCCCCACTCCAGACTGTTACCATGCTGTTGTGAGTAAGTAAAAGTGCACTAAAACTCTTAAAGCAATTTATTCATTGAGGCTTTGTAGGAAAGTGTGTGCTGGTTTTGACCCAGACACATTTATTCTGTGCATGAACAAGGATTCCAGGATGTGTCTGCTGAAAAATCATAAAATCATAAAATCTCCTCATCTTTTAAAGCAGTATGAAAAGACATTCACGAGCATCAGGCTAATCTTTCTGTTCCCATAACTGAACCACTGTTATCCACAGTTCTCACCGTGGTATCGCCCCCATGGAAGCACAAAGCCAATAACCAAACTATCATATCCCTAATAAAGGAAGTCCTGGATTTGTATTAGCAGCAATGCAGGAGGCCCTAAAAAGATTATGCTGAAATGGTCTAGCAAACCTCTTTAATGATCTGTGAACACTGTGTTGGGCACATGCTGTGGCTTTAATAATTTTGTATACTGCCTCTAAGAGTTAAAAGAAACACAAACTATCTAAAACCTCTCATCAATGAACAACTCAAGGAAGAAAAAAAATTATTCCATCCTCTTCAAGAGAATCTGTTAATTCTTTGTATTTTATATTTCACTTAACTCTGGCTGTCAATCTTTACTGTAGTAGCCTTTCTTCCTCTCCCTCCAATACATTTCCATGTTGTCACAAGATCAGCGGGTCAACAGAAGTACAACACGCTCGCTCCCAGCCAGGAGGGCCCCCACTCCACTGTGCTCATGCCTGTCATTCCATACCCTTCAACTAGAGCCAGTCTGCAGCCTGTGCTGAAGGGTCGGCAGGTGGGAAGGGCACTGCATAAGGAAGAGGCTCTTTGCTGCAAAGAGTCTCCCTAAAAGCCTCCCCAAGGGATACAGGTCACGATCCAGACCAGGGAGCCTTGCCTGGTCTGTGGCTCCTGCTGCAGCCTGCTGGCAGATAGACAGTCTTGTACAGGAAGGTCCCTGGCTACTCAGGACCTGATAGATCAGACAATGTTCTGCCTACCAGCCCACAAACAGGATATATATCCTATATCAATAAGAGTGCGTGTGCCTTCGCAAATCTCCTTGAGCCCTGACAATTTCCTGTGATGTCTCTTACAGTTCTGTGGTGGGTTGACCTCAACTGGCTGTCAGGCACCCACACAGCTGCTCTCTCACTTCCCCTCCTCAATAGGACAGGGGGAGAAAATGAGATGAGAAAACTCACGGGTCAGGACAAGGACAAGGAGATTGCTAATTACCAATTACATCACAGGCAAAACAGATTTAACTTGGGGAAAATTAATTTAATTTATTGTCAATTAGAAATCAAGTTAGAAAGAGAAAAAAGAAAACTAAACCCACCTTTCCACCACCCCTCTTATTCCCAAGCCCAACTTCACACCTTCATTCCTGACTCCTCTGTTTTCCCCTTCCCCCAAGCAGCATAGGGGAACAGGGGACTGTGGTCAGTCCACACCACCTCCTCTCTGCCACTCCTTCCTTCACATACTCTGCTGCTACAGTGTGGGGACCCCTTCACAGGGTACAGCCCTTCAGGAACAAACTGCTTCTCTGTATGTCCCTCATATACTGTAGCTCCTGCCAGGAGCCTGCCCCTGCCTAGGCTTGACTTCACAGCCTGCAGCTTCCTTCAGGGCACATCCACCTGCTTTGGCATGTGGCCCTCCGCTGCCTGCAGTGTGGCTATCTGATCTACCATGGTCCTCCACAGGCTGCAGGGCAGACACCTGCTCCGGTAGAGATACCAGCACAGGCTGCAGCTCCCTCAGGAGAGACCCACTTGCTCTGATGGGGCTCTCCAGGGGAACTCAGTGGCCAGAGCCTCTTTTGTCCCTCCTCCTGCTCTCCCCTCAGCACTGGCAAGGACGTTTCTCCCCTGTTTCCTGTCATCCCTCCCTGGCCGGGTTTGAGGGGCCAGCATGGGGCAGCAAGACCTCACCTCACTGACATCTCTGCAGCCCCTGCCAGCACCTGGACACACAAAACCCAACACAAGTCCCCACTTCAGGCTAACTAATAACCCTCATCACTTAGCTCCTTACTATTTCTGTTTCTCTAGAAGGTTGGGATGAATAGAAGATGTGTGTCTTGGCCACAAATCTCCCTTTCCTTCTCCACCACACCTTTGTGTGGTTTTGTTTCAGCTCCTGCTCAGATGCTGGTTTGGGACCCTTGGAAAGCCCACAAAGGAAGATAAAAAACCCCTGTGTTATTGCAAGGCAAGGGGGTAGGTTTTCTGTAGACAAGAGTGTCTATATGATATGCTCTGCCAGCAGCCCTCAGGCACTTACATCCCCCCATGAACATGGAAAGCTGAATTCAACACTATTGAGAGGTGAGACCTTTTCCTGTGACTTCCTAAACCAGGTGAGTCTATTCCTTAAAATTAACTTTCTACCTATTTTTATTTCAATTCTGTCATATTAAGTTTAGGTGTCAAATTTTAAGGAAAGAATGACAGATTTTTAAGTGGAAACATTCCATACAAAATATGGAAAATTTAAAAATCTCAATTTCCATTATAAATATAAATTTTTTTTATTATTTCATCTGAGTAAGAGGTAATGGCTCAGGCACTTTCGCTGCATATCATAGCATTTAGCAGTGAAGTCTGTATAAAAGACGCCACAAATAAGGCAGAGCTTTGGGAGACCTTAACTCTCCCACAGCAGCATTGCAGAGGACATAATTGCAAGAGGCACTTGTGCCTGGGTAGGGCAAGATGTTAGCTCTGCTGTTTAAAATATTTCAACTCGGGTTCACACAGGTCTGAAGATCTCCTGATAGGTCCCAACAGAACAGTAATATTTTCAGCTGGTCTGAACATTAATCTTCATGACGAACAAGGGGATAATAGCCTATCCTATTACACTCCAGGGACAGATATAAGACCTGAAACTAAAGATGGAAAATTTTTCCTGTGCCTCTCAGGCCTTATTCTGTGAATGGTTCCTCTTTTGAGTGATTTCTCTGAATACCTGGGCTGTACAGAATATTTTTTTTTGGTAAGGGAAGACAGATTTGCAGAAAGAAGCCTTGAATTTATACATTTGTTTATAAGAGGCTGGATATATTTTTATATTGAAGAAAGTAGGTTACGATTTGGATGCCAATTTTCCTTTTCAGCATAGGTTCAGTATTTATAGCAGGTAATTTACACATAGCCTGAATAATTACAGAATCTATTTTATTTTTCTACACTGTCCTCTAGACTATAAGTTTAGCTACACACTTAAAAGAAATGAAGCATGATTTCTTAAACTGGATGCCCTTGTGAAGCTGTAAACATTTTATGTGCACATTTAATTTGAACAAAATATTGAGCTTTAATTGTTCAGTGCTTAATTGTTCAGTAGTTTAAAAGGGAAACTTGCTGAGTTCTTTAGGCAAGTTGAAGAGACCATCCCGTCAGTGAAAAAGTCAAAGTAACAGGTAGGTGATTTAATAACAAGCAGCGTGAGCATCAGAACTAGCAAAGCCTGGTTTCCAGTGCAGCTCTGCTATGAAGACCTTCCTTCTGTAGAGCTTGTGCTACTGCCTTCTCTGACAGTGGGAATACTGTAGGGGCGTTTCAAATATTACGAGGCTGCCTCATTTTGACAATATTTGTGAAGAGTTAAATTACTGTAAGCCCCTCTGCCCCCTTCTTGAACACCATTGGTGTCAGTGAAGCGGTGCAGAAATAGATGTCAGGGAAAGTCAAAGGATTGCAGAAGACAGCAAGGCCTCAGGAATAACAGGCTAAACCATTTCTGCATAGCACCAGCCACACACTTGTACTTTCCAACAGCCTTAATACCTTCCTCTCCCCTCTGCCCCTAATACTCCTTTCTAGGTAAGGAAAAGAAAAAAAAAAGAGGAAGAGCCACCACAGATTCAAAAGCTTTGACCACTATTACAATTTCAGTGTTTCTTTTGGCTATTCAAAGGCCATACAATATTACAAAAAGAGGGAAAATGTCATGCGAAAAAAAGAATCCCAAACTGGTAAGGAAGCATTCTTATATGCACTACTGAGGTTAAATAAGTTTCCTTGAAGAGGATAAAAAAAGAAGAGAAGGTAATTTGTTGATTGATTCACCTACTGCTTCAAGGAACAGATCACTGCAGTTCATGAAGTTATGAAAGTGCCCTTTCTAAAGCCAGTGTTTCTTACACTCACAAATGTAGAAAACTGCTAAAGTTTTTATGAAACTATCTCAACAATAGCCAAACCCCTGTCATTTATTCTTGACAAGCATCTCAATTTAGCAAGGAAGAAACCACATTTGAGATGTAAAAAATGCCCTGACTATTATAATTCGCAGTTAAAATTTACCATACTAGCACAAATTTCTTAATATGCTTAATGAGAAACTTACATACCATTAACTAAAAAGATTTTCATAAAAATACTCATAACTTATGGGAAATTTCCTAGCACCGCAGTATTCATGTGTCAAGCAGGAAAAAGAACCAAACAAGTTATTTATGAAAATCTCAGGCAACAAACTGAGCTCTCACTCTGTGAACTGCACAAAAATTCCTGGTGTCAAAAGTTATGGCTGTTCAGCATTTCCTACTACAATATCCACCTCCAAGACTCTGTCAATTCAAGTATGATAGTCTTTTGAGAATAATGGTATGTCAGTGTAGCCTGACCATTTTCCCAGCATGGAGGCAGTTACATCAGCAATACCTGCTATCAGGGAGCTCTGCTCCTGTAAAGAAGAAGGGGCTGGAAGGGAGAGAATCACATCTCCTATGAAAAAGAGTTGTAAACAGGACAAAATTGGTGGTTACAAAGGGAGCAGTACATCACCTGCAGTAACCTCACACTTTCTGTTTCAAATATATTTTGACTAAGTTGAGAGAACAGTAGCTGGCTTCCTTATTAGCTTCTGCAGTCCTGTTAATGAGCACATCCTTGATCTCTTAAATCCCCTGAACTGCCTAATAAACAGTATTTTTCCCCTTGTTCTTCCTCTCCCCAATGTTTGATACAGGGTTTAACTTTTTTAAACAAACAAACTGAAATCAATGTGTTCTTCAGAATCCTAGATCAAATACAAGCCCCAGTAGAATACAGAAGGATTACATAAAAAAATTTCTTTGTATGTGATGCACTGTGTTCTTGCAGACTCTCATTTTGCATGAAATTATTCTAACACAAAGATATACTCGGTGTGTCTTGCTATAGTGGAATAGGTAGACAGCTTGTTTCCTTGGCATGAAATTAGGGTGCTTCTCTTTGGGAACTGGCAAGTTCTGATATCCTGTATTGCACAAAATGCATTTTGTCATACCTTTACAATGGAAAGCATTAAAATAATTCAGTAGGAAACATGGGTTAGACACTGCATTTCTGGAGGGTGGACTTGGACCTTAGAGTTAAAAGGATATGTCTGAACCCTATAGGAGGGATTTACTCCAGTTGGAAGGTATTATGAAGTTCTACATTTTAGAAGTGGGAATTAACAGGATACACTTTAGATCCATTTGTTTCTTTTGGACAGGAAAGGTTCATGAGGAGGATTACTATTAATAACTCAAGAAAATCTTTTGGCATGATAAGAACCTTTTCATTACACATATTTAACTTCCCTGAAAATATATCTCATTTGCATTTTTTATTCTCCTTCCATGAAGCATTAAGAAGAAAAACTCAATGGTGCCACAAAAACTGAACAGGTTTATTCTCAATCCTGCCTCCTATATAGGATTTGGAGATAAAGCCACAAACTTCAGGGTCCTTATGGTCCTTCAGGTCCAGTGGTGGAGCACTGGAACAGATTCCACAGAGCAGTTGTGGATGCCCCATCCCCATAAGTGTTACAGGCCAGGTTGGATGAGCAGCCTGGTCTAGTTGATGGTGTCCCTGCTGTGGCTTGGGAGTTGGAACTAGACAAAGCTTAAGGTCCCTTTTGACCCAAATGATTCTATTCTTCCATGATTTCTTATAAAATCTTCATACTCCAGCTCCATGTCAGCTTTGGTATTTTCCAGGTCACTTCTCCTATTCTGGTATTTAGTCACTTCCTTGTTCCCAAATTCTGGTGTGACTATCCTCATTCCTAAGCTTTGCTTTAAAAGCCCTTCCCACTACTGTCCTGGATCCCCAAAAATCTTCAGAAATGAAAACAAGTAGTGTTCCATCATGAAATTACCAACTACTAACATGAGCAGCAAAATTACAACTCAGTCAGGAATGGAAGCCAATGTATTTAGTGCTAAAAAAAGTCAAATCATCAGGAATAACCTCAACTGATAGAAAAAAAGCAAATCTAAGCCGAACAGAGCACAGTAGTTGCAATAATTATACCCTTTCTCTGTAGGACTGTTCTTTATGTAAAAAAAATATTCTCTTTTAAAGTATTTTCTAATTTTTGTTTTAGAGCATTTTCTGTTTTCCTTCAAGGTCTTTTTCCTCCTGTAAGACAAAGCAGAGAGGGCTTAATAAGCTGTTTGGACACTGCATAGCTGAAGGTGGTAAATGAACATCACTTCATTGTCTTTGGCACTTCATAAACAGAGGACTGCACTAACATTATGTTTAGCCTCCCTCAACAGAAAAGAAAGTGGACTGATATGACACTTTTTTTAAAAATGCAAAGAGAAGAATGTTTGCATTCACTTAAAAGAATTAATATCCTAGACTGCTGACTGATTGAACCTTTAAAGTGTAATTTGAAAATGGAAATGTTAGTATAGTATGCCTTTATTGCCAAGGGTTTTTAGGAAGAGTTGGTTTGGATATTTTCCCTTTTTCATATTGACACTGGTACTTTTATCAATTTAAGCACACTAACATTAAACCACTAAAAGGCATGTAGGTTTCAATAAAATTCATTTTTTATATCTTCAGCCCATATAACTAAATGAGCTGCTTTAACTTTTTTTTAAGCAGAAAAGATAATAAAGTTAAATGAAAAGTCCCAGAGCCTAGTTTTAAGACTAAATGGTATTTTAGATGAAATAGTTAAAGAAAGCAGAGTTTGTAACTCTGAGATAAAGATAAAGGTTTAAATCTGTCTTTATATTATGAGGATTCTTCTTGGAGCTGCAAAATTGATAAACACACTTCCAGGTCTCACTGGTGCGAGCTGCTACGAGCTACCTGTGAGTCAGACCAGATGCTGTTATGGAAAGAGCATTTGATGAAGATTGGGAATTGGAGTATCACCCCCAATTGTACCACTAGCATGCTGGGAGACTGTGGACAAGTTGCTTCTGTACTTCTGCTCTCTGATCTGCAAATGGAAGATAATAGCGTACACTTCTAACGCAAGATCTGCTGATCCCTAAATAAGAGATATCGGAAGCTTGCCTATCATTTTGCCACTTCAGCTGGTTTCTTGAAATAGCTTGTGTTAAGATGAGAGAAAGTTAAGAACAGAAAGCAGTACCAGGCAGAAATAAGTTTATTTGAAGGCCTTGTAATGAAGAAAGGAAAGTATTCACATAACTACAGGATGAATTAAATAGTGATTAAAGCAGTAAAGCTTTAATCTATTAGTGTGCACACCTAATAGACCATAAACAACGTGAAAGAAACACACAGCAGCAATAAAGGCAGAGTTATTAAGATATTTAAAAAGCACCACTTAGGGCAGAATGGTGCACTGCCAGAAAATGTGTGCGTTTACAAATGTACTTGCACACATCTGTGTGTGCATGCATATTCAGAGTCATGCAGAAAGAGGAGAGAAATATCTAGCAGCCTTTAGGTTGGAAAGAAACTTCAGGAGTCAGATTCTCTTGGTGGTACTTCACTGCTTCACCCATCCAATAGAATGCAATTCACAAATGAATTAGGGTTGCGGAGAGGGAAGATTAAGCCTGATTCTAGCTTGCAAAATTTTGTTCTAAAATCACAGCAGTATGCAATTATAAATACATATAATTAGGTGACTTAGATTTCATGAAATGACCCAAATGCTGCTTTCTGCATGACTTGCCTATGCAACAAAAATATGCAATGTAAACTAGAAATAAACGACTCTGAGTATTAAAACTAGTCTAAGAGTGTTTGTTTAGGAAATAAAGAAAAAGCAGTCACAAATTTGGCTAATTGTTCTAGAAGACAGAATTACTGCTGTTTATATCAAACAAGATGCTCAAAACCATTTTGCATTTTTTTCTCCCAAATTTGTATCTCAGTTAACCATCAACTCTAAATGCATATTTCCTTGTTGTAAAGACATTTCTAAGGCCTCTTCTCAAACTGAACTCTCTAAACACCTTTAAAATCAAAACCAACTTTTTTTGAAGCCTTCTCTCCAGATAGATACTGAGTAGCTATCTCATCTCCACTTCCCCTCAGGTGACATCCAAGAAAACTGCTTGACATGATTATCTTTCAGTACTCCATTCCTCTATTCAAAAGTTATTTGTTCAAAAGCTATTTGGATGATCAGGAAGGAAGAGAAGGAGGGTGATGAAGGTGTAGAGACATGGAAAGGAAATTAGACAAACTTAATTCCTTTGGAACAAAATATTGCCCCCATATGTTCACGTGATCTCAAAAACCTCCTTGACATAGAACTTCTGCAGAGGTGACTGATAAATCAGAGTAGAAATTTTATCCATTCGGTATAGCAGATCAATGATAACTTATTCTCCAACCAATGAAGGAACATCCATTTCAAATACCTCAGCTACTCACAGTTGAATTTTATCCAGACAAACTATGTCACAGGATTGTGAATCCATGGCATACTCCGAATGCAATTTAGTTCCCAGCTTAACATATTGCTACTCAGAAAGAGCAGTAAGCACATCATGACTGTGGTATCATTTTTTTAAAGATACTAAAGAGATACATTCCTTGTTTAGCTATTTCAACTATAACTTATGAGAAAACAGATTTGTAATGTCTCTTTGTCATATTTCTCTTTGACAAATGCTTTGGATAAGCAAGACAGAGTGGGAAAAAAACCCCCTGGTGTTACACATATTTTTCCTGGAACCAGTAAGACATATTCCACCTAGTTAATACTCTCAGTTAAAAGGAAAGCTTTTATGATATTTTTTCCAGAAGGAAAAAAATTCCACTTTGTGACATGCAAGTTTGTACTTGAGGTCAAAAAAACTACATGCAGATGAAGAACTCCTTCTTTATCTTACCACTTGACATTTTTTATGGCGGAATGTTACCAATAAAAACCCCCAAATTAAGTGCAAATTTAAGTATTTAAAGTGGCTAGAGTTTCAGAGGAGCCACGAGGCTGCATCCATAAACTGAGGACACTGTATTTTGCAAGTGCTCAGAATCTCTGTGCTATTGGGAAACCAGACATCAAGCTATGCATTGCATTACAAGGACATTCTGAAGAACCGCTAATCACCTACTAACAAATCATACTCAATGCTTCTGAACAAAGGGCAAATTGGAAACCAAACTTGTAATTTATACAATTGTAATACAGTTTTGTATTCCATTTGTTTAAGTTTCACATTTTATCTGCCTGAGTCAATGACCTTATATCAGAGAATGCAGAAGACCAAAAATAGAAATGCATGATGCTGTAGCTAGTGTGCATTAATCAGCTGATAGCATCTTATTATGTTTGATGGAATAGACTGTAAACAAGAAGCAGCTAGGATTAGTGAACATGGTACTTAGTTTTAGAAAATTAATCTGTGTTACTTTTTACATGTCTAAAAAACTCGTATTTAAAGCACATCTCTTATATGTAATGGCATGAAAATATAACTGAATGGAAATCTTAGGTTTAGTGCATTACTGCAATGACACTCCGGCTTGTTCTCTGGAGAATATCATCCAGGATTACAATGTAGTATCCTTTAGCCAACACAACACGGCTTTATTACGAGAGTGGTCAAAGAACTCAAACTTCTACAAATAGACTACTTATTGTTGAAACATATCTGTAGCTGCCATGTTCCCAATGCTCTTATTTTAACCATACATTGATTATTCATTATAAAACATGTTGTGATATCTTAAAAAAATTCCCTCTAAAATAATAGCTGGGATTTGATAATGAACAAAATTCAGGAAACATTCAAGTTCTCCTTCGTTCTAAGGGTATTTCTGTTAAGAAGAAAGCACCTTACTTGCCAAATTCAAACCAAATCCTAGGCACATCTGTTCCAATGGCACTTATTATCACTCCCATTCTGGATGGGAAGATGCTCCTCTGAACCCTTGTGATGATAAATTATAGGGGAAAAGAAAATAAACTATCATACAAAGAGTTTCCTGGCTCACAGCCAAACAGATAAGAGAAGTGTATGGTGAAACCTTCCCATATCTGTCTATACTGATGGGGAAAATAACTCTGATGAACAACAGTGTGTATTGAGATGCAACTGCAGATGGGCATTGTGCAACAGCACTCCAAAATGTCCCATGGACATTTATTTCCTTTAGAAGAACATGACATTTCAAAATAGCTTAAGGAAAAAGTGCTTAATTTTTTATCAGCCTGGAGTGAGGAAAGAAGAAAGAGAGAGGGGTATTGGTATTTCCATCCCTTGCTGTTTTGCTGGAGTACGGTGATCTCAGAAAATCAGACAACTTCCTTATCCTGCTACAATGAAAATGGGGAAAAAGGAGGTTTACGCATATTCTTTCATGTTGTGCTGTTTTAATTTGCTTCCATGTCTCTTGCCCTCACTTTAGGTAAGAGGATGCAGCAGATGTTTCCTCTCTTTACCCACAGGTGAAGAGCAGAAGAGAGAGGTCAGCCCTTATGAATGACTGTTCCACTGGGAGGAAAGGGCAGCAATTCCAAGAGCACATCTGCTACTGACCCACCACATTTGAAATTCCTAAGGAATTTTAACTTTTCATCTCAGAGAGACAAAACAAGTGGGCCTCCGAAACTAAACTGTGGAACGGGAGGCAGAACGTTGCCTTCCTTGCCTTTCAAATGAAAGGAGCTGCTGACAACTCCATATGGCTCCTTTTAAGTTTAGTGCGCTCCTCGCTCTGCAAAGGCTCCCTTTGATTCCAGGGGAACTGCTTGCAGAAGGAGGTATTGCTTACCATATGTAATATTGGCAGGATAAGATTCCCTCTCTCCATCTCACCTTTGGATGGGGAGAGAAAGGAGATGAACAAGATGAACTTGTGTGCCAAGTCTTGAAAATATATTTACATGCCAAAGAGGGACTCTTTCTTTGAACACCAACCACAACAGCTCTTCTGTACTTTGGGTAGTTCATTAACAGAAATCAATGCAAGCTGCCTTTTAAGAAAGCCAACACTTGTTCATCGACACACTTTATAATTCCTTTTAGCAGAAGCATCAATGCTTACAATGTGTGCAGTAAATTATGACAAAACTGCAGAATGGCAAGGCTACAGAAACTAGTTACATTTCGGTGTAAACTTATAAGATAAACCTAAATACACTGAGAGAAAGAGTAATTACTAAGAACCAGAGACAAAAGATTTGTTGTCTTTACCTGGAGGCCCTTCTTCTCTATCTTTTTCTGGAGTATCTGAAGACACTTGGTGAAATCTGTGAGGTCCTGATCCATGGTCTCAATTAACTCACATCCCTAGTGAAGGAAGCAGTAAAACAGAGAGAGAAAAAAAGTCAATCATTTTTCAATTTTGAGAACTAATGATGTCTTTGGTGAATTTAACTGCAGTCAATAACTCAGAGTCTCTTCATGGAGATGCAGAATTAAGTAAAAGAATATTACCCTTACAGAGCCCAAAGACTGTAGGTTCCAGCTTAACAAGTTACTATGAAATAGCAGTTTGATGGCTAGAGGAGTAGATATTCAAAACCCATTGAGCACTTTTGTGCCTTGGATAAGCATGTTTTATGATGCTCTCCTGGATGAGCAAGTTCTGGTGTAGCAAGCCCTGGGTGATCAGTAACTTCCATGAAGATGACTGTTCTCTCTGATGCTGCTACATATATTCAAATGTGTATATATGTAAGCATACAAAAGTGTTCAAGCTTCCAGACCCCGGTGCAGTTCTAGAAGTTAATTTGCAGTGATCCAACAGTGATTTCCTTGCAGTGGGGTACTATGGGTGAGAGCATGTTAAAGTAGAGAAGAGCAGGAGTTCAGATTTCTTAATTAAGAACTAAAGCAATTCCTAAGCCTCTGAAAAAAAGCTGAGTAAGGAAAAGTGAAGTGCTTCTACCACATAAAGTCACTATTCAAAGACATTTCAAGAACACAAAATACCAAGTAAAGCATTGTAAATTAAAGTAAAAACCATACATGCTGTATTTAGAGGTTCCCTTTCGTACCACAAGGTTCCCTTAAAAGCCTTTTATCTTTGTCTTACCTGACGGATTTTAATTTTCTCCTATACACAATAACAACTGTTAAGAGAAAAACATTCAGACTATATAATATTTGTATGTGTGCCTGTGTTTATAAAGTGCCTTATTTTGTTACATCAAAAAAACCCAACCCAATGCAAACAAAACCCATAAACCAAAACCAAAACCAACAAACGAAAACCCCAAACAAATCCTCTCCCCCCACAAAAAAACCCCCAAACCACAACCAACAACCAACACCAAATTGCTGAAGTTGCATCTACATTAGTTGTGAAAATAAAGGCACAGAAGACAAAACTTCCCAGATTAGTGAATGCACGGAGTTTAGTGAATTGCATGCAACAATGTAACAAGCCTCCAATAGGAAAACATACAGTATCACTGAGGTGCTTCCCCACACAGTCAGAATGCATATAAAACCAAATAAAGCCATAATGCAGAAGGGGCTGCATTTGGATGAAGTAGAAGAGGTAAGGGAGGAGAAGATAATGACATGTTTTTTTATTATACCTCTTCTCCTCCCTCCTCAAAAACTTCTGAAAGGAAACATAGTCAAAAGTAATAGCCTTTCTGATACCTGATATTGCCCTAAATATCTTTTCAGGCTTGCCTGGATGAAGAATCATATTGCTGCAACAGCACATGTAATCAGAGGCCTCCACTGCAGATGTGATGCTGTTGCCCCCACAAAAGGGTTAGGGAAAATGTAGCTGGATCCTGGACTCAGTGCTAAGCATGAAACAACCTGAAGAGCTGTCACATCTCCACTCTTCACTAGGAAAGGCAAAAGGGTAATTGGCAGGAGAAGAAGGGACACAAGCCATCTGGAGCCTATAATGAACATGTGAGTTCGGCAACACCAGCCAGAGACACCAAGGGAGCCGAGGAAAGGTATACGGGTGTTCAGGCCCACCCAGAAAGCTCACGGTTGGATCTGAAAACTACCAAAGGGGATTTGTTAATCAAAGCCACTCTAAATGAAAAGATGTTTCATTCACTAAGGATGGGGTGCTCTCAGACAGTCTCAATATCAGCACTGATAGTGGGAAGAGACACCAAGCTGTGAGAAACTTTGAACAGACAGAACCTCCTCAGTCTTTCTCAAACAGCCGCTGAACAGCATGAGAACACGACAGATAAAGAGTAAATCAATGGCAGGGACAGCTACTGCTGAGCATGGGAGAAGAGACACAACCTCAGTTACCAGCTCTTAAATTGGCAGTAGAGAAGGAAGGCTTTTTGTCTTTTGCCAGGGCCATTCCTTGGCTTCACAGCGTTGGCAGAAGTAAGCATTTTATAGGTACCAATTTATAAATAAAAAATTTAACCTCCACTCTCCCTCAGCACTTTGAAATACTCCTGCACTCACTAACAAGCCTGATCTCCTTGAACAGGCAGGTTTTGGCAGCTGTAGGTATGCTGCAATTCTGCTTTCCACACAGGGAAGACCAAAGTGCCAAGTTCTATCTTTTTTTTTTTTTTTAAGTGATGATCTAAACCAGCTTAAATTATTTTATTATTTTATGCTACTATTAAGAACATTTCACTTGAGTTCCATTCTTGCCCAGCTTCTCAGGATGTTCTTTGATAAGAAAAGTATTCTAAAGCAACTTCAAGGTACTACCAAGGCAAGATATAACATTAGCATGGTGGTTGGAGAGCACTGAAGGTCATTTACCACAGTCCAGAAGAAAGCTGTGATGTACCACACATAGAAAACATATGTTCAGACCTGCTACTGTCTTTTCTGCATATTCACCATAAAAGGCCTCAAATACCCATCACAGAAACCCAATCTAAATATGTGGATGGGACGTCGAATGCACAGTTCATTAAAGGCACATTACTGTACCCACAATATCGGTACCAAGAAGGTACTGTGGCTTAGGAGGGGTATCCTGAAACTGCTTACTCACTGCTTGTACCTTTGATGCTTTATACAAGTACTGTTGTAGATCATCATATCAAAAAATGTTGATAGAGTGTTACCATTAAATCCACAACTTCCTTCAAATTAAACTGTGATTTCTCATTCTCTTTCCACATCAAACAGATAACCAGTTCTGGAATTGACAGAGATTTTAGAACTGCTCCTTTTGCCACAATGTCAAAGAGACTGGTATGGCCAGATCGAACTGGGGGTGGGGACAAGCAGCAGCACTTGCATCATCCTGCACCCTCCTTACAGCCTTGTTGGAATTAATGTCTGTGCAGTTCGTGTTCACTCATGGTTTAAGAGCTTCAGATAAATCTGTTGCTCCTGATATATCAAATCCAATATTTTATGCCACGGAATTGGATGACAATTGTAATGCAGTTCTTTTCAATCTCCACTGCATTATTCTGGAATGACAAAAATCTTCAAGACAGAGCTACCCACTGCAGCCAGAGTTTAATGAAAGGACAGTATAACAATGGCAAGATAGGTAATAACGCTTGTAGTTTTATAGATACCTGCTCAACTTAATAACATTAACCTTTTGTAAGAAAGTTAAAAAGCCAAACAAATTTAACATTAGGAAAGGTTAGAAAAATCAATACCACACAGCAGGAATGAACACAATAGATTGCATCTGATGACGATATAGCTTTGCTGAATGATAGGATGAGGCACACAATATTAGGCTTTGGCTGTTCTGTCTTATTATAGCAGCTATGGGAGGCACATTGCTAAAGAAGGAGGAGTGTGTCAGACACACATAATAGGATTATTGAACCCTATATTTCAGACAGACACTGAATTTAGACAGGCACTGAAACGTCAATCCGAACATTTCAGGATTTCTCCAATTTTTAGAAATGTTACACATCACAGCACATTGCGTGTTTGGAAAAAGCAGTGTGTAGTTGTCCACTCTCCCATGTTCTTCTTAACCTTTTATTAAGAGAAAGTTATCCTTGCTCTTTCTCTTATCTTTCTGAGCATGAGAATATAATTAGAATACATAAAATATCCTAATGTGTACTCTATCTCCAAGATCTTCATACAACAAGATACTTGAGACTATTTTTGAAGCCTGTATCTGACTGTGCTCACTGAGTGCACCAGTGAGCATTCAGTTCACCAGTGACATTCAGTTCAGTCCTCTAACAATTCCTGTGCACTGAGGCTCAATTTTGAGGTATCCATCTCAAACAGATGCACTTATGTATAGTGTTAATGGCAGACACAGGAAAGACAGATATCCTCAAGTTAAAAGAGAAGAAAGGAGACAGCCTATAGAGCCTCTCAAAATCACAGCACAGACAAACAAAGTCTAAGAAACCTATAAAAAGTAATGTTATCTCTAAACATGCTCCTTCCCTAGATTTTACCTACCCAAACAGTAACGAACCCACTCAATCCTAGTATCTCACTGACCAACTAAGTAAGAGCTATAGATTCTCAGCACTATTTCGGTTGGAAGGGACTTTTCAAAGTCATCTGGTCCAACCTCTTGCTCAGAGTAGGACAGATTTGCTCAGGTTGCTCGAAGCCCTTTCCAGTCCACGTTTAGCACCTCCCAAGATGGAGACTCCAATTCTCTGGGCTTGGCCACTGTTGTGGTGAAATTTTCTTTCCCAATGCCTTTCACTGAGATCTCCTGTACTGCAAATTGGGGTTGTTGCTTCTTTTTCTGTCCCTACTTAACTTAAAGAAGAGTCTTTATCTATTTTCTCTCTGCCCACCCATTAGGAAGTTTGACAGCAATACAATCTGCTGTTCACCTTGTCTTCTGGAAGCTGAACAAACCAGTTTACTTCAGCCTCTTCTCACATATCATGTGCTCTAGACTTCCCTAAAATACATTTTCCTCATTTGTGCTTTATTGGCACGCAGTATTTCCACCTCTAAGAGCTTGAAGAAGTCAATTAACAGTAAGGAGGCAGAGGGTTCCTAGTTCTCTCTTCCTTTTAATTTCTGGCCCCAGGAAATTTCAGTTTGCCTCTCTGGTATCCTCTACCTCTTTTGCCTACTCAGAGAATAACTCCAAACCTCTGTATTCTTCATATACTATCTTCAGTTACCCGAATATTTTGAAGCCTCAAACATTTTCATACCCAAATGTGCAGACAAGTATTTACATTCTGAATTGGACTCCATGGAATTGATACTGAAAAGCAACTCTAGGGAAAAGCATACATGGATGCAAGCAAGAGATGCTGTTCTATACAGAATGATGAACAGAAATGAACTGCAGGATCTGACTGGGGGTCTTGGATAAGGCCTAGCAAAGAAAAAAAAGCATGTGGATGCATAACCAAACAAGTTTAACAGATAACAGACATCTACTCATCTGTAATAGGAGGGTGGTGGTGTGAGACCAGAGCATTCAATCAGTACCAGAAAGAAAAAAATATTTTGGGAAACATCTTTTGCAGAGATAGCAGTAACCCAGACAGTAGCTATCTTCATTGTTGGCCCAGTGTTCCACTGCTGATCCAAAGCAACTCTACCAGAATTGAAACCAAGTCTAGCATGGGATAAATATGAGTCAGGCTAGAATGTCACATGAGGTTTCTGAAAACATTTAAAGAGACAGGATTGTAGAGAGACAGACAGAACAAGAACCTCTAACTTGAGCTACTGATAACCATAAAAGTTGCATGGTTTTCCTATAGGCAGTAAATTTCTGAAGACTGATTCAGGATGACAGCTCTAAATGAATGGAGCTGGTTTATGTCTACGAATTACAACCAGCAGGAAACTTGTGAATTGAAGCCTTTTGCATTTTGGGAGTATGATGCAAGTAAGGAAAGCAAAGCAGTTATGTTCACTGATTTCTTTGGGGAATTTCAAATACTGTTGAATAACAAATATCAAACAGTTTCTCTTTAGATCAGCTTAATTGTATGGATTGTCTTTTCATTTTCATAGTGGAGAACAAAACAAGTATGTGTAACTGGTGAAAATTATTTTGGATTTTTAAATAGCCAAAAATATTTAATTAAGTGAAATGTATTTTCTTTCAGTCTTTGGCCTCAAATTTGGCTGACTGCTTGGCATCAGCATCAAGTTAATACTGTACAGATTGCTTGGCCCTCAGTTCTGGGGTTGACGATGTTTTGACTCATCCAATTGCACATCAGTGACACTGCCATTCAGATTGACTAAAATAAGTTATTAATCATGTTGAAGTATATGCACCGGAAGCCAAATAACTGAAACTCACACTCCAGTGAAAAGCCCCATTACTGACAAATAAACCAAAAATGTTCAGGTTTGACCATCACTTCTAACCTTATATAACATATCTTGATTTATTAAACAAGTACTACCTGGTGGCAGGAAACAAAACCAGTAAATATATGTAAACATATGCATAGCTCTACAACCCAGAACTTGTCAAATTTGACAAGTGTTAAAAAAAAAATAAAAGAGAGAGCTCTGCAGTTGAAATTTTGACTGCAACAGCTGCAACCTCTTCTCCCTTCCCCCATTTTCATATGATCTTTTTCAAAGTAAATAAAATGTTTCCTGATTTTGTTTTTAGCAAGGCAGCGCGTGGCTTCTGGTGGAGGGTAGTTTTTTTGATACCATACATTTTATGTTGAGATAATAGCGATGACAGAGTTCTTCTGCGTTAATTAGGTTGCTCCCTTTCAAAAGAAAAGTCTATTGCTCATGAAATTGTAGCAATTACTTAAAATGGACAAAATATGAGTCTGTTTAGTTGGTATCTGACCAATACTAAAGAAAGAAAGCCAATATGCCTTTTCCACCTAATAGAAACTGAAAAGCAGAAAACCAAAGGTTTCTAAATCTAAAAAAATCAAACCCAAACAAAAAAGCCCCAAGCTTAAACAAGCCCCAAACAACAAAAGCCAGAACAAAACAAAAAACAAACAGTACAGTTAACAATCATTTGCTGGAAAAATTCCCAATATTCATCTGTAATGGAGCAAATTCTTCTGATGTATTAAGTTTGGTGAATGAAAGCAAACCTCTTGAATACTAACCTACAGGTCAGAAAGTGCAGTAATACACACCTCACTGAAACCTCTATCAGACGGTCACTAACATCTTCTAAGACTTTTAAATAACCAAGCAGAAAGGTAAGAATGTTGTGTGAGAAAGGTCTGTCAGGAGCCGAAGTTGCATATATACAACCCATATCTTTTCATACCCATTTCTGGCATTTAAACAGTGGACCTACTTTTGTACATCCCTGTGCAACCCAAACATGTTATTTTTCCAATCTGATGATTAAAAATGAGCACAGCACAGCAGTGACAGCCACCTGCTATTTTTGGATCTTCTCTGAAATTTCCCTTATGTTCCCTTCCTTGTCTGAAAAACAAAGGTTCAGAGAGAGAAATTTTAATTGATGGTCAGGCTCCCTCTGTAATCGGCACCGTGAAAAGCTTTTGTCTACCAAGCTGATTAGGCCCTTTGGATCTTAACCCATTGATGAGACTGATTGCAGTACCTTGCTTTTCTTGGAAAATAACTTGGAAACAGGAATAGGTACTCTATCTGTGTGCATTTATGTAAGAAGATATGAGGTAGCTGGTGTAAGGGAAATCAGAGTGCTGGAATTGCATCAGTCTCTGACAGAAGGGAAGTATGTAGTCCTGATTGTAGACAGCATAAGCCACTACCCAGTCGTGTAGATGAGAGTCTTTTTTGTTGACTTGGACACACTTCGAACCAATACTAAGAACTGTATAATTTTCAAAAATGTAGTAATTATACTTAACCAATATTAAAATGAATACTATCTTTGGCACTTGCACTACTGACAATGCAAATAAGAGTCAAGCACTCTCCTAAAATAATGCACCAAACAGAAAAGCTGCCCAACCACAAATCCTATGCCCACAAAGCTGAAGCAATAGGGCATGCAGTTATTTCTTGACATTCAGTCATTTGAGGTGGGAGGGAGCAAGAGAGGCCATCTACACATCAAATATCCCACTTTACGGACAGTAACAGAACAGGTTTTCGTTTTGGGTTTTGTGGTTTTTTTTTGGTTGTTGTTCTTTTTTTTTTTTCTTCTTATATTAAAAGGGCTTCAGGTTAACAAGTTTTGCTTTTTATCACATAGGATGACAGACACTACAAAGAACTAAAGTTAATAAGCAGATACTGTATCTGAATTGACTTCAGTTTCCAGACTAATTGCCAATTCTCAAGATCATCTCAAGGTAAGAAAAACATGGAGGAAACAGCAAGGTATGTTTTCAAGGATCTGGGCTGACAAATTTTAGACATCCTAAACACTATCTTAACATGATCCTTTGCCAGCAACCCAGGTACCCAAGAGCAACACGACTATGAAAAATGCATAGAAAATAGCAAAGAAGATGTTAACCTGGATGACATAAAATTCCCTGCAAGGCATCTAATCATAAATTTTATTTAAATACATATGACCAGTACAACTAGTCCCTCTCTCTTGCATTCAGACAGGCTTTATGCAACAGAATTCTTGTTCCTCACCTAGTATCTACCAGTATGTCCTTAGTTTCAGAGATATGTAATTGCTTTGAAAAGAATTTGGATTGTGAGAGTGAGCTGCATTTCAGATATTGATTACTGGACAGAATTAATTGAGACCAGACCCCAAATGTGTCCTAAGTGCAAAAAAAAAAAAAGGGTCCTTTCTTACACAACTATCTAATTATCTACATGTACAAGATGAGTACAAAGACCTTGATTATCTAAAGGTAGCAAACTGAAAAGAGAAATATCCTCCTGTTGTGTATAAAACTCTGAAATTTGTGCTATCAATACAATTTAGTACCTCCTTTTTTCTTTTTGGTATTGGGATAATAATGAAAATAACAAGATTAGTTCCAAGACTGATCCTTCAGGAAAGTCACTGATTACTTCCCACTACTTGTTAGTTTTCTTATGAACTGCTGACTGCCTACAATTTGTGTAGTAAGTTCTAACTTGGCTAGGTATGTGCCTAGATAATACTCTTTTTTTTCCTTCTTATTATTCTGTCTGACACTTTCTAAAACCTCTCAGCCTCAGTGTAAGAGCTGTATGTCACAAGGAATAGAAGAAACTTTCTGTAGGGAGAGTTTATTCACTGTCTACAACACCCCATAATTTCAGGATCATCTTATATAGATCAAAAGGAGAATGCTAGACTATATGTATCCTTAGCACAATGTAGATCAGCTTCTGTGTTCAACATTTTAAATGATATGCTGTCCCCTCTTTTTCCTCCTTCACTTTTTCTTTCCAGTCATTTTTCTCCTTCTCTATAAAGGAAATAGCTAATTTAAATTTATGGATATCTCTTTTTCTTTCTCTAGGCAGATCATCTGGGACAGGCAGTTTATATAACATTTCTAATATGTGCTGGTGCCTGAGAAAGTAGGAGGTTTATTGCTGAAAACAGGATATATGCCTGCACTGCTACACCAGGTCTACATCCTGCTTATATATTTATAAGATATCAGAAACAGTAATGCAGAATGAAGCAAATATATTTTTTGTTATCCGTACATACTCCATGTTAACTACAGGCAGAAAATTAACACACAAATGAGGGGTGGCTGAGGTCACTTGGTCTGTTCAGCCTGAAGAAGAGGAGACTGAGGGGAAACCTCACTGCAGTCTACAGCTTCCTTGTGAAGGGAAGAGGAGGGGCAGTCACTGATCTCTTCTCTCTGGTGACCAGTGACAGGACCCGAGGGAATGGCCTGAAATTGTGTCAGGGGAGGTTTAGGTTAGATATTAGAAAGAGGTTCTTCACCCAGAGGGTGGTTGGGCACTGGAACAGGCTCCCCAAGTGGTCCCAGCACCAAGCCTGACAAGAGTTCAAGAAGCATTTGGATGATACTTTCAGGCACATGGTGTGACGCTTGGGGATGGTCCTGTGCAAAGCTAAGGGTTGGACTCAATGATACTTTTTGGGTCCCTTCCAACTCAGCATATTCTGTGATTCTGTGATAAAAGAGATGTTGCTTTTGGGAAGTAATTGGAGGAAAGCTCCTAGCCATGCCACAACAGATTCACGTCAGAAGTAACAATGTTGTAAAGGGTGCCAAACTCAAAGGCACATTCATTTAGCTATAGACTTCTGTACTTAAGAGAGCTTTATGGGTCCAAGAATTTTAAGACCAGATAAGTTTTTCAAATGCCTAATCTTAATGTAGGCCAGTGAAAACAGGTTTCACGAATTCAAAATAAAATTAAATTGTTCCGTATTTTAACAAGTGATATTGCAAAGCTAACAGCAATGAAAATAAATAATAATAATTATAATAATTATAATAACAACAGCAGCAACTACTGAGCTTTACAATTCATTTCTGCCAAAGATCACCAATCATCTGGGAGCAAGGAACAGAAATAATTGACATGCTGACATTCTGACAGACAAAAGGGAAAGCTTGGGAATTAAACCACTGCCCAGGACAGCAGTTCTGACTGCATCACTTCCAAGTGTGCCACTGAGTATGAACACATTTCCAAGTGAAATTCAGGCTATTTGCTATATTTCTACATAATTGAGGTAGATTCTTGAATAATAAAAGGTCACGCATCATATTCATGCAGTTGCTGCATTTTTTACTTGTGGAGGGCTTCAACTGAAAGTGAGGTTGCTGAATAAACATTCAGTCTTTAGATCTGAGAGCACTTAATTATTTGGTAAACAGGAAACCAGTTTTATCTTCAAGGCCTGCATTTCAATAGGCAGAGGCTGCAGGTTTAAAAACCGAAAGCTTGGAATTGGGCTGTACATCCTTCTCCCCATCTCTCCTTTCCACGTGATATATAAACAACTACTCAGTTCAATTAGATATCAGAATATCCAAGCTTACTGTACTGAATATATTGCCATTACATATGTGAAATATTTCAAGCCTTGAATGGGTGAAAAATATGACGTAAAACCAAATAAAAAATGTGTAGCCAACTAATAGCAATTACTCTGCAAGTAATACAGAGCTTTGCAATAAGATAATTTACATTGGTATACCCTAGATATCTCCTAATAGGATATTCCTTTGCATTATATAGGAATAGTGATCTCTGAAGTCAACATTTCTAGCTTTTCTTATCGATAGCAGTGATCCCTGGCAAAAACACGCTAACACAACATAATAGACACAAACACTACAAAGGAACTATGTAGTCGTCTTTTTGTTCTAACAGGGTCTGTTCAGAACCCACTCCAGTAACCATCTTTTGAGCTCTGACCAGTCACAGTCCACTGGAGAGGTTATGTTTTAGGTGATATATCACAGAACCACAGAATGCCCATCTCCAGAAAGCAGGGGGCCCACTCTGATGTTTTTTAATGCTGTATGCCTGAAGTGACATCTGATATGAAATATCAGATCCCATGATCTTCCCCAACATGACTGAGAGTAGAATTTGGCCTCCTGCATCTGCTGTTGACAAAGAGCAATGGAACTGTTAGGGCACATTTGTAATTCAAAATGCAAGCCACAGCCTTTTGTGCAAAGAGCTGTAACAGATTTGTAGGAACTAAATGCAGCAAAAAAAGTAGAGTTACATACTATGCCAAAACACGAATGCCAGTGTCAAAAGGAGCTGCATACATGCACAAGGGCAGACTGGCCTAACAAACTATCTGGAATATGGAAAGATGCAAGACAAGTTATTTCCTTGACTGCTGCCTAGACAAAGCATAAGGCTCCAGAACATTTGACTGTGTTTTGAGCTTCCCATCAGCTATCCAGGGTAACATGAGAGCTATGTGAACCTGAACTAGCATTCATTGATACCAATACTTAGGACAGTAAGACACAATATAAAATTTCCATAACATACTATTCTAACATATAATCACATCCGTGAGCTTCTCCTATTCTGCTTTCCTTTTTCCTGCCCATCCTCTATTTTAAACTACTGCTGTTAGAAAGAAAAGAAAAAAAGATATCAAGATCTGCTTGTGCATTTTGATCAGAGATCTAAAAAAACCTTACGGCTTCAAAAAGCTGTGAGAAGATGCATCAGAAGCTCAGCAAGGCTATATGTGCACATTTTGAAGGGGCAATTTTAATTTTTATTTTAGCTCATGCAAGTCTTCCACACGTATTATTTTCACTGAACTTTGCCTGAACTGTAAGTCTGAAGCTCATCCACATGGACATAGCAATATATGCAGATATATATAGTCCCCCAAATTCTGAAGTTTTCCAAATATTTGGTTCTTTTTCATCTGGGGTTTGTAGATGATGGTTATGTCTCTACCCTAGTCAACGCCGTGATTGGAAATGGTAGTGGACATAACCAAGCTTTAGTGGGCAACAAAATTCATCCTGAAAGCCTCTGTTTTTTTTGATGGGTTTCACAGTCTAAAAAGATCAAAATACTGCCACTGCCCCTGGATGGCCAACCAGCTGGTTCATAGCTAGGTAGGTTTTCCCAGTGACCTAGTTCACAGCAAGGAAGGCTATGTCTGCACTGAGCAGGCCCAGAACAGCCCTATGAGCCAATTAATGCCTTACTCTCCCACTTAAAAGCCTCTCCCTGCACAGCAGTTTCAAGCAATGGTGAACATTAGTGACTGCCCTTTAACCCATTCTGCTAAAGACTTGTCAGACACTTCTGAAGTGATGAGGACAGTTGAAAAGACATTTTCCAGGGCTTGATTTGCTGTGAGAAGGTAATATATACACTAATCAGGTGATAAAGCATGGAGATTAAACTAACCTTTTCAGTTATCCTGTCCATCTTTCTAAAGAAAGAGTTTTTCTCCACTCACTCTCAAATGTTGTGTTTAGTTTGATTAAAAGACTTTTCAAGCTGCAGAGGTTTTGCTTCTTTCCAGCAAAAAAAATGTACCACACCACAACTGATCCCTCTAGGTATTTCTTCTGATATTTCCTAAAGTCTTTTATTCAGCTGTATCCCACCTCACACATAGGCACCACATAAGTATATCTCCCCAGTCCATGCAATGCCTAGTTACAGTCTCTTTCCCAATCTTCCTTCAAACTCATCTTTCAAAATCCCCAGCATCCAAAGAATACACAAGCAATACATGTGGCATATAGAAAGCAGCTTTTCTCTACTAACAGAAGGCATTAGAGCTGCTCTCCTTTTATCAGGAACTCATTGTGCTTTTCCTTACATAATGGGATGGCAATCCTGTGCCTGAATTGGACTACAAAAATTATTTAAGAGGCTTTGCTTTTCAAGCGGCAGATCATATTCTAAACATCAGCAGATTACAGTACATTCAGACACTTGATAGTTTTTCCTTATACAAGCAAAAACTGCCCCAACACCTTTTATTCCATATCTGTCTAATTAGTAGTTGTCCACCCATGGCTTCTGGAGACAATGCCCTACTTTTACTATGCATTGCAACCTGCAGTTCTATAATCCACATCCAAAAGACTAACAAAGAAAATGTCTTGAGATCAAGGCACCGAGACAACATTCATCAACTAAAGGTTCAGTCGCTGATGCTCCCATGGGAATCTTGTGTGACCTGAGCAAGCCGTCAGAGCACAGTGTCCAAACTCATGTTTGGGCACTAAGTGGTTCCTAGCTTCTTTGTTTGTTAGGCTTTGATTTTGGCCTCTCTCCATCTCAGTCCTGCAAGTTTTGGTCCATCTCAGTCCTGCAAGTGTGCAATAAATTAATACTTCTAGCATGCACTGTGAAAACAAGTGACTAGGCATTCAAGAACCAATCTATAGCACCAGAACCATCATGGTACACACATGTAAAGTAATCATAATCCTAACCAGATAAACAACTGCTTAAGGCAAACACCTCCCTCTTCTCCACAATTTTTGAAGACATAGCCATGCACAATTACCTCTGCTTTTCATATACTAAAATTCTTTAAATACTTAGTTTCTTTACTGTGACTTTTACAGAAAGAAGTTACCATAAAAAGGTAGCAATCGTCATCTATTCTACACCCCCATTTTATCTATCTTAGAAATTCTTCCTTTAGAAATTCAAAAACTAAGCACTCTAGAATTACATGCTGCATCAAGTAAAAATAAAAATACCACAACAGAGGAAGTATGTGATATAATTATTTTTTCATTTGAATGAATCACATTGGAGACATGCAGTGAAAATGATTTTGCAGCAGAATTAAAGCAAAAGTTCGGGTTTTTTAATTAAATTATATTATTACTAAGTAAAAGAAGACAGTTACGTAACACTTCCTTCTTCATGTAACCTTCATGAACTACTGTTACACTTCTAGACATTTTATGCTGTCTGTACTTTTATACCCTAGATACTTTAACTCTTTTCAACTCTTCTATGTATGCAATGCAAATGAAATTTAAATCAGCGGCTTTCAATCAGATAGTTTTTTGAATGTGACAGTCTAACACCAAAATTGGTATCTGAATGCAGTCTAGTGGAGCGTAAAATACATTTTTTTAATGGATTCACTGGAAAAAAATCTAAACCCACTGTGATCAATTCATTCAAATTACAATTAAGCAAGTAAAGGGTTTTGCTAGATTGTTAGAATGGAAGTAGAAGAGAACCACCACAGATTTAGGCAAGACTATAGCACTAAGAAAAAACTTTGTGTTTCGTATGTTTTGCAAAAGATAGTAACACGTCTCTTCTGACAGCAGAGCATTTTCCTTTATTCTTAGCAAGCTCAGCCAAAATTTAGCTAATATTAAAACTCACATAGTGCTATGGCACCAGACATTTTTATTAACTACTTATTTGTTCTAAATAATTTGTCTGAGAGTGAACAGATCTTATTTTTAAAGGAACCAAGATTACCATGTGCAAGAAGAAAAAGAATCCCTCACTCAAGAAGAATTAGTAGGTCACTGTAAATAACATCTGCACACTTACTGTAAATCATTTTGGTGACAGAAGGTACTGCCATGCAGTCTGATCAACATTACCAATGAAGCACAGCCAATTTTCATATGTTTGTATGACAGATTGCTGTTATTAATCAACATTAAGATGTTTGATGTAGTTGCATAGGGTTTCCATTCCCCAAACTTGTTTTGTATTCTCAAAAAAGCATCTCTGCAAAAAATTAAATTGACATGAGAAACAGTGATGAGGGTTTCATTTCACTTGCATCATGTAAAGTTCAACTTCAAGCCACATCTTCTCTTAACTTCTAACAGTCTTCAACTCATCTTGAAAATCAAATTCTTATGCCGTATTCTGAGCACCTGCCATCATCACCAGTGCCTGCAACTAGAATTCAATCAACACCTATGCTTTGCATGATGCAACATGCAAAGCCCTTCTCCTGCTGAGCTGGAATAACTAAGAGCAAGATCTCCCTTTGCTTCAGGAAAATATGGCAGTTTCTCCAAGTTTTTTTAGCTAACTAGGCACAGTTGCTTTATCCATAGATAACTCCAAAGAGGGCACAGTAATTCTGGTACTGCTCTGTCATCGCTCTTATGCCAACATCGATGTAAGGTGCAGGTTCTAGTCTGGGGGGACAGGAGACTTCCATGTTCCTTGAAAGACCCACTTAGACTTAAGGGCCAAACAACTATACTTCAAGGAATTCAGCTGTTTTTTTCTGAAGACATGGAAGATTAGAAACAACATACATAAATGGAGAATTTGGAAGGCATCAAGCAGACAATAGTTCCAATACACTGGAAGACATTGCTGCACAGACTTTCATAGGGCTGGCAAAGCAGCGGACATAATCAAGGAAGTCCGAAGGCAGTAAGAGTTCAAAACACTACAGCTGGATTTGCTACCAAGATTTGCATCATTCCATATTCATCTTCCATTTAATTTTTCATGGTATCTCATCTGCTCTGAATAAATAACGAATTATTGCCTCAGATACTTATTTTTACATACCACATTCATCTCAATGGAAGCCCTGCAAGTGCTGCCAATCTCTGTTGTGAACAGCCCATCTCTGAGAAGGCTGATGTACTGCCCGCTTCTCTAACCCAATATCCTTTTCTTTAAAAGCAGTGAACCAAATAGCTATTTAATACTGAACTCCCCCATCATCCTGAAAATCTCCAGTGACTCAGACAGCAAATGATCTGAGTGGATATTCCTGCTGCACCACCTAGCTCTCACTTCTTCCTCTTCTATTCAAAATATTCAATTCTTTGATCCCCCATGTTTCAACTCGCTAACCACTTTCCCAGATTTCTAGCTCAGAAGCAGAAATAAAGACAGTATAAACCACAAATTGTTAGGATTTACACTCACATAATTCTTCCTAATGGTAGCCTTTCCTTATTCACTTGAGACCCATTTCTGTTCTTTACAACTTAGTTTCTCTGCCTAAACATTTTGATCAAAAGCTGCTGCAGACAGGATCCATGCTGTGTCAGTGCCTCGGTCCTCCTTTGTTGGACAACTACATTACAAAGCAAAACAAAACATCATTCCAATTAAATCCATATCTGCCCTGGCTTCCAGCTGAAAGGTGTCCCTCTAGCCACTGTTTTGGATTTCCCATGTTGCCCCCTCCTGGCCTGATAAGTAACTGGGGTTCCCATCGCCAGCTTGCTCTGTCACCAACAACCGAAGAGTCACTCATCTTCAAAATTAGCTCTGAAATGAGACAATGTTTCTAACACTTGGAAGATGCCTCCAACCTCTGGCTTGACATTTGGAGAAACAACTGGATGGAGTAGACTGAGCAAGATGCTGATTAGTACAGTATTGAAAGGGAAGAACATATACAGACACACACACTACCTGAGCCCTGAGGATCTTCTTTACTCACTTTTTCCTAGTGACTGTGAAAGAATACCAGTGCGTGAATTGAATCTTAAGAAGCACTGAATGATGCAAACAAGTGGTAACACTACAGGGAAGGTGAGAGCGCTTGACCAGTCTTGGTAAACCTCTTCAAGGGCCATCTTGTGTTGGAGGGAAGCCAGAGTCTTCACTTGTATGAGTGAAGGGAGTACAGTCCCTGTTTGGAACTGCTCTTTTAAAACCAGAGTAGAGGATGGAGTGGGGGGGAAGGAAGGAGGGCAGGGAAGAAAACCTAAACATATGGGGCTCACAGGTACTGTGACACCATAAATAATTACGACATCATACATTTGACTCCTAAAGTGCATGTTGTACAATGAAATCAATAAAGCAAAAGTGATGAGGGAAACAAAGTATTAAGAAACACATGGACATGGATCGATGAGTTAATAAATTGGCCTTGCAATGTTGGACAAAGGATTTTTGCAAGGCATCTCTGATAGACTGAAATGCTAGTGATAATCTGTATTACCCCATTTCCTGTAACTGTGACTTATCCCTAAACTAACATCATCCTTTCCTCTGTTACTGAGATATCTTAGGCCATCCTTCTTCTGTACATAGGTGCAAAATAGCACTGACAAGATTAAATGAAGCACCTGCTTTTAAGTAAGCTATTAGTAACACTCTGGGGAGGCAGAGGGGTGGGGAGAATAAACACTCTGTTTGATCCTACCACAACAGTAGCTTTTCTTGCTCAGCAGTATGCTTACAGAGATGGCTTTTCCAGCTGAAAAATTAATCATAGCAGATTTTATTACTTCCTATACTACAGAGTGATAAACACAACTAGTGGAATAATTACATTATGTTATAATTACATATAGTAACCAATTGTCAATGGCATGGCATTGCTCTGGAAGTACTTTCAATTCTAAACACTCTGCATTTCTCAGGCAGCTGTTAAGGACTTTTCTTTATTGATAATTCCAAACCTATGACTCATCAGTACATGACAAGTGAAACCCAAGTGCACAAGCTGTGATCCCTCCATGCTCGCCCCAGGGAGAATTGTTCCACACACCTTTGTATCATTCTCAAGGTTGGGAGCAACCAAAGTCATGCTGCAGAGGCATTCAGGTCAATCAGGATAAAGACATTGTAGTGGACGCCTAATCAAAGCTGGAAATGAAGTCCGTGCTGGCAGGGGAGGCTGAGAAGAAGAGGAAACAGAACAAAAGGCAAGGCATGGTACTAGAGTCTTGAAGGGAATTTAGCCAGAAGCACTCAGCTTGACAACCTGCAGTTCAGTCAGAAAACAGAGACATCAGACAGACATTTGGTTCTGGAACAAGTACGGAAGGGAAACACTATATATGATTGGGCAGAAATAAAAAGAAAAAAAAGGTAAAAATCAAGATTTATTTTGTTGTCACTCTTATCCTCCTTATGACTCTATAAGCAAGTCCTGTCTTAGTTAAGGAAAATTCATTCCCTCCTTTTGTACTGTATTTCTACAGTACCTGGAAAAAGGTTAACACAAATTATAAATAGCAATAAAGTATCAACCACAACTACAGGCTTGTAACCCACATCATAACCACAAACAAGACATTTGATGTAGAAGCTGCTTGGTATAGAAGGACACAAGAGAGCAGATAAAAATCTGCATCTGTTTACAGCAAAGATGCATCTCCGCTTAATTTTGAGTACAGTCCTTTCAGGATACTTATCCAGACTAATCAGATTAATGTAGCTGTGGACTGTCCTCTATGATGGATTGCCTGAATTCCTTACCTAAAATTTGCATGAAATGTGGTGGCTGGTTTGTCTGGAGGTCAAACAGGAGATTTGATCGGAAAATTTTGTTTGCACTTTTTGTAGCTCAAAGGCACAAATGTTTGAAGTTCCACTGAAAAGCACACATTCACTGTAGTAGTTGCTCACTTGGATTAGTACATATAGTTAAGTGAAAGGCAAACATCAGTTCTGCAAGTATGAAGATTCTTATTTTCCTTGAAAAAACTAGTGCTATGTCTTAGAACACACATTCCAGCAGTTAGGAAAGTGCAAGACTAACAACAACAACAACAACAACAACAACAACAATAATAATAATAATAAAAATAAAAAAGGATATACTTTAAAATTCTTAGTTTATTGAATATTTAGAAAACAATACCTAAGATCCGAAGCTGTGAATCAGATATATGTTGATGTAAAAATTTAGGACGCATGCTTTTTCTCTATTATTTTTAGCTTTTGCTGTACTCTTTAGAAATCACTACAACAACCATGGAATGGTTTGGGTTGGAAGGGACCTTAATGATCATTTAGTTTCAACCCCTCTGCCATGGGCAGGGACACCTTCTACTATAGCAGGATGCTCAAACCCTCATCCAACCCGGCCTTAAACACTTTCAGGGATGGGGCATCCACAACTTCTCTGGACGACCTATTCCAGTGCCTCACCACATTTATAGTAAAGAATTTCTTCCTAATATCTAATCTAAACCTGCTCTCTTTCAGTTTAAAGCCATTATCTCTTGTCCTAGCAATATCTGACCTTGTAAAACTCTCCCTCTGGAGAGGATCTTTTTATATTTGGCTCTCCAGTGGTCTATCAGTTTGGGGGGAAAAAGTCCTGGAACAGTATTAGTGGCAACAATCAACTTAATTTGCCAATACTGAAGAAGGAATGTTGGTATCAAGATTCAAATTAAGCCCATTCTCATCCCGTATTTTCAAACAAGATTTCAAACAATCTATCTATTGTCAAATTTACCAATAAAGTCATTAAAATGAAATACAAGCTCTCTCTGCAACAGATGCAAATCACATCAGGTCACATTAAACTGGCTATTAAAAACATGCAGAAGAAAAATAACCCAATGATTGTAAAATCCAGTTTTGCTGCTGGACTATTTATTATTGCAGATTGAACAGGTTTAAAAAGGAAGCAAACAAAACAATCACCTACGCTATTTCTGTTTAATGATTAGAGTTACAATTTGAAAACCATATGCCTGGATTCTGTTCTTTAGAGTCAAGCTGGTTTCACCATGACTTCATGAGAGGAAAGTCCTGCTTATGAAACCTCCTTGCCCAAGGGGAGCCAGTTGATGTAATCTTTTTAATCTTTTCGGATTTCAGTAAAGCTTTTGATACTGTCTCTCATAGTATCCTTCTGGACAAAATATCCAGCACACAGTTGGATAAACACATCATGTGGTGGGTGAGCAATTGGCTCACAGGCTGAGCACAGAGGGTGATAGTGAATGGGGTAACATCAGACTGGCCACCTGTCACTAGTGAGGGTTCCACAGGGCTCCATCTTAGGCCCTATGCTCTTCAACATCTTCATAAATGATTTAGACACAAGGCTGGAAGAGCCCCTCAGAGAGACCTTGACAAATTAGAGGGCTGGGCAATCACCAACCCTATGAAGTTCAACAAGGGAAAGTGCTGGATTCTGCAGCTGGAATGGGACAACCCTGGATGTCCATACAGACTGGGGAATGAGATGCTGGAAAGCAGTGCCATGGGAAAGGACCTGGGGTCCTTGTCAGTGGCAAGTTGAATATGAGTCAGCAGTGCCCTGGCAGCTGGGAGGACCAACCATGTCTGGGGGGGCATCAGGCAAAGCATCACCAGCCGGTCGAGGGAGGAGATTGTCCCACTCTGCTCAGCACTGGAGCAGCTTCAACTTGAATACTGTGAGCAGTTTTGGGCACTGCAATATAAGACAGATATTAAGCTCTTAGAGAGCATCCAAAGGAGGACAACAAAGATGGTGAAAGGCCTTGAGGGGAAACTGTATGAGGAGTGGCTGAGGTCACTTGGTCTGTTCAGCCTGAAGAAGAGACTGAAGGAAAATCTCATTGCAGTCTACAACTTCCTCATGAGGGGAAGAGGAGGGGCAGTCACTGATCTCTTCTCTCTGGTGACCAGTGACAGAACCCGAGGGAATGGCCTGAAGTTGTGTCAGGGAAGTTTAGGTTCGATATTAGAAAAAGTTTCTTCACCCAGAGGGTGGTTGGGCACTGGAACAGGCTCCCCAGGGGAGTGGTCCCAGCACCAAGCCTGACAGAGTTCAAGAGGTGTTTGGATGATACTCTGAGGCACACGGTGTGACTCTTGGGATGGTCCTGTGCAGGGTTAAGGGTTGGATTCAATGTTCCTTTTTGGGTCCCTTCTAACTCAGTATATTCTGTGATTCTGTGATTCTGTGAAGGTCACAGAAGCATCTAAATGAATCATCCAAAAAAAAACCCCAAAAATTATCCAAAAAAAGTAAGGTTTTTTCTCAGTAGGTTACCATGACAAGCTCAACCCAGAAAACAGTTTTGTTGTTATTCTTAAATGACACATTTATCTTCCCAGATGACTCTGTCTAAATGCTTCTAATCAGTTTATTAATTTTATATATCTTTTTAGTCTTCTAGAAAATGGTGAATGGTTTTCTCAGTTTTTGTTTTTTCCTTTTTTTTTTTAATAATCAAGCTGCACTCAGATGGAAATTGAAACAAAATAAAATGCACACAACCACTATTTCCCATTTTTAAAAGCAGTTAAAGATTTTAGTTAAAATCTAGGACAGGTAGGATTCTCCTGTCTCATCAAATTTAATCCAGTGTCATCAATGAAACATGTCGTGAACATGTCAATACTTCTCACAAATTTTCTAGCATCCATTTAAAAGTACTTCTGCCCCAGCTACAATCTCCTGGAAGGCTCAATCCTCCGATGGATAACAGCACACTTATAATTTGCAGCTTGACTTCATTTGAATGGATCTTAAATCAAGACTACTTTTAATCTTCTCCAGTCCTCCTGTTTAGGTGTTTATGTATTTACTTTACTTTAATTTCATTAGGCTAAACAATATGAGCTCTTTTAGCCTTTTCTCCTAAAAGAGGCTGTTGGGCCCCCTGCTCATTTTAGCAGGTAGTTTTTGAGCCTGCTTCAGAACAGGTTCATGTTTTCTGGAGATGGATTATCAGAGATGTATGTGGTGTTCCAGAGGCAGCATCAAAACCTTCTAGAGGGACACTGAGAGAGATCCTGCTGCTGGTTGTGAATCTTTCCTTCATCGGGGAATCATCTTTGCTCCTGCTGATGTCATATTGTGAAATGACACGTCCAGTGTCATTAAGTCTATCTCTTCTCCTGCACATGCGATTGTGAGCCTGAGCTCTGTGTGATATGTGGAAATTGAGTCTCCTAACCCAGCTTTTATGTCCAAACTAGGATGCTAACAGGAGGTTTAGCAGGTTTATCATCCAGTGTGTAGCCGTCACCTTCTGATAAGAGCAATTTTCACTGCCACGTGCTCCTTCCCATTAGCCAGCGTGTTTTTTCCCAACTTCCACTCTGTCCTCTCTCCCAACACTTCAGACAGGTTTTGTTCTGCCACGGACTGTTATCTTTAATAACCAAGCTGTCCTCGTGGGTCAGTTTGACTGCTTCATTTTTCTGCATTTTCTAGGTAACTAAAGCACCCATTACTACAAGTGGAGCTGACAGAAGAGAGCTCTTAACTCACTGCACATTTTGTACTTCAAAACAGTATTTTTGCTGATCAGTCCTCCTCCTCTTCCATGCTTCACACGTACTCTTAATTTCCTTTCTGAGTTCATATGGTTATATCTGAAGTCTTCCTTGTCTATCTTTCACTTTTTGTTTACAAATCAGTTACAGGCAACAGTTTTTAAGACAAAAGAGGTGGGAATTTGCCTTCTCTGTTTAGTGCATAAGATCCAACACAAATGGCTTTCTGTTCTCAATTTCTCAAGGCACGTCCTTTTTGAAATGCAATTACATAAGATTTATAAATAAACCCCCAAACTGGAGTGGAGTACAGACCTCACAGACTTTTCATTCATCTCCACAGTTCACAAGTCAACTTCCGATCATTCTATCCAAAGTAATTTTTGGCCCCCAAAGGTATCAGAAATGCTTTACTGCCTATCAGAACAACACCGAAAATACCACAACTCCTCATTTCTTCAGAGACTGTATGTTAAAATATTATCTGCCATCCACCAGTCAGGTATACCTGGGTTTTACCATTTAAATAGCATTTCTTCCCTCATGCCCAAAGAGACGAGCACAAATCAGCTGACTGTAATTTCACATTACCTTCCTTTATATAATGTAATATTTCTATTTAATCCTTGCCTGTTACTTTGCCATATTTCCAGTAAATCTGTAAAAATCTATCTGCATACCAATAACAATTGGCTTAGTACTTCTGTTTTGCTGCCAATTTTTTTTTACAATAGTCAACAAAGCATTTCAATTACTTCTTGCCGACCTTATCCAGTTTTCTAGCTGGGTTATGTATATTGACCAACTCCCACTCCAATCCACATTGTATCATACTTCCCTCTGTTCTATGCTCTAACCCCCAATTTGTGTTTTTATCCTCTACTAAACAAAGCTATTTTATATGCTACAGAGACATAAATATGCTACAGAGACACAAATAAGCTTAGCTAACCACATTTTGCATTTAAAAATTAACTGATTTACTGGACACATGGTTGAACTCAGTACCTAGAGATAACGTTGATCGTTTCTCATCACCAAGCCCTTCCGCACTTTAGGAGCAGTACTTCTCATCATCTCATACCTCATTTTTATTCATACACTGAAAGAGAAAATAAACCATCCTACTTTTTTTCAAACCTAAGCTTTGAACTGAAGTCAAATTACTACAATAAAATATAATAAAAATTCTCTGACTCTATGGCAATCCCCTATCAAAAGCTTCTTTAGCTTACTCTAGCTTGAAATTCTTGAACTAGTAGGGTAGCCAATTCTGTCCGTTCTCCTTAACTTTCAGCAGTTCATATTTTAAAAAGCTTCTTTATTTACTTTGCATAATTTTAAACCAAATTGAGGAATTAATTAAAATAGTGCCACATTATTCACTTTAATTAGGTCTGCTTTTTAAGATAAATGTATGAATTTAGTGAAATATAAATCCTGTGGTTTCATCTTTCAGATCAGGTTTGTTTGTTTTAAATTTGTGATAGTTACACAAAAAGTAGCTGCTAAATATTTATTAACCACTGAAAGGCAGGTAGAGGACACTATATGTTTCTAAATTGGATACTCACAGAAGTGTCTGACAAGCAGACTTCAAAAACTATCTTATCTGCCAACACAGCAACTGGAAGAGACCTCCTGTCTCATCACACTTGCTGCTTGCAGTCCTAATTAACTACATTCTAAACACCCTTCCACTGAATCATCAAAGACCAGAAATGGGCTCCCTGCACTCAGGCACATTTGGGGTTGAAATGTCTGGGATTTTATAGCCTCATCAATATCACTTTCAAGGACATGTGGCCATTCAGAAAGCATGTCTGTGTACTGTTCCACACAGTATTACACAAATACGTTTAATGAATGCATTTTTGAAGATGCAGTTTCAAAGTCTGGCTCTCCCACTGTGTTTTAATTCAGATTTCTGGGTCCAACCATAATGCTCTTACTTCGCTCATACCTCAGACAAAACTCTCAGCAAGAAAGGCTCAGGAGCAATCATTTTAAACTAGTGAGTCATTGGAAGTAGCAAGGAAAGAAATAGCTAGGAGAGTGGGATGGCTTGCAGCTGGAATAAATAAATCATCTATTATCAGATAACAGGATTGGCAGCCACTGGCCCTTAAAGTACCTTTTGTGCAACTTCTTTGAAAGTGAATTTAACTAAAGGGGAGACAGTGTAAACACCAGTAATGTGATTTGGGGACAGTTCATCTTTACAGAATTTACATCTTTTTACAGAATTTATCAAACCATATCAGATTTACCCTAACCCTTCAAAGCATCTTGAGTTTTCCACAAAAAATACATCACAGGAGTGATAAGTAGTGCTCCCTAAGGGACCTTAAACTTTTTATACTATTTCCTTTCCAAATCTAACCACTCATTGTACACTGATGCCTGTCTCCTGCTCCACCACACTCTCCTCCTGCCACAAGGAATTTTGACCTATTCTACAGCATCTGTAAGCTGTCAATCCATACTTACATTTTTCACACTATATAGAACCAAGTTCAAGAAGATCGTGTCAAAAAAACATCAAATGCAATTACTCTCTCTTTCCCATATCAATTTATTTCTCTACCTACCCATCTACTCACACTTCAGGTCTGTGAGGTACTTAGGCATATTATCGACACACAAAAACATTACACAGGGCTGTCCTGTATTCTCTACAGGAAGGCAAAATCAATGGAGAATCACTGACTTTCACTCTTAACGCTGTGTAATCTCCATTTTGCCCCCTTTCAAAATCCTGAAAGCCTCACTATTTGTCATAGCCTTAAATAAGTGGAAAAGCTTTCAAATTCATCACTTACTTCCTTTTATTAACTCTAAAAGGTGAATTGAGGTATTATCACGGCTTTTGGCCTTCTCTCTGCGGATGCCTGCCACGGGGAGGACCCATCTTGAAAGTCCTGTCACAATCAGCAGAACTGCCACTGACTTGGATGGGAACAGCACTTCACACCAGGACACCGGCCAGCCATGCCTCCTGCAGACGTGCTGCACAGCATGACACTTTCTTTGGAAGGTTGGTGCCAAGGACTACAATCAACACTTCATCACGGACTGCAGTCAATCGGAACAAACCAGTTATTTTTGATGAAAAAGCGTTCAAAAAGACTTTCCCATGAAGGAGAAAGGTTGGTTTACATTTAAGGCACTGAAACTCCAAAGGTTCACAGCTAGAAGGGTGCTCTTCTACAGAAGGGGAGCAAAGCAGAAAGAAACTGAGTCTGGCCACAACCAGTTATTTCAGTGCACTGAGGGTGGTACAAGGGCTGAAGCATGAAGAGCACTTTAAACTTGGTAATAAAGGAAAGGCATGTGCTTGAATCCATAACTGCCTGGGGAGAGGAGGAGTTGGTTTGTCCAAACACTCAAAAAATTACAAAAAATATTTGAAAACTTATCCCTACCCCTGTCCAAGATCAAGCCAAACATATTTTTATTCTGGAGTCTGTGTGAGTCGATTCCATTGTTGTTGATAAAAAAATGTCCCTTGCAACACCCTGCCCCTCAAACCAAACTATACTTGCTCAAGGTCTATTGGGAGCAGAACTGTTTTGGAATTGTAATGGAGCTTTTAAGATGGAAAAACACTTAAAGGAGTGACAGACCCCCTCAACACTGTCTCTTTTACCTCATGAGTGGGAGAATAAAATGGAAGTTGAAGTGTGGTATTGGCAGTTTCCTCCCCCCATATGGCCCACTTCTAGTCTGGGATGAGCTGAAGATATCAAGAACGTAACCTCATTAAAGAAAAGATTTTTTTTAATCACTCTAGAGACCTTCCTCACATTCAGCTGTGAAACAACTGTCAGTGCCAGATCAGAAATGCACCTCTGCAGGTATATTAGGTAATATGAGTACACTTATTTGCTCCAAAAACGTGCAATAAATACAGGATACAGAGCACATTCTGATGCTAGTGTGCTCCACTACTGTACCTGTTAATATTTCCACTGGGAAATGTATCTTAAAGTCCCAAGAAATACAATCAAATTTGTTTTGAAGACAGAATGGAGGCAAAGGCTGATATTTTATGTCTCAGAAGTACTTTTGAGGTAGGATCCAAACACATCACTAGTGGATGCTTGGACACATTATACATTACAGGAGCAGCTGCTGAAAAATTTGGACAAAATAGTCTTAACACCTGTAAATTTACTGTAAATATATTCAAACTTCCATTGAAGTTAGTTATGTTTTATTAATTAAGTTTCCTCCTGGTATATGCAAATGCAACTTTTACCATCTTGCCCTATTTCTGAGTGCAGCTATAAAAACAAACCTTGTATTTTTCATGCTTCTGACTAACTCAAAATTGAACTAGTAAAAATAACTACCTGTGCTCCAGAAGCTTCACCTGAACTTTTCTGCCAGACTCTACCCCTCTCTTGGTTTATAAATAACCTTACACTTCCATGATTCAGTTAATTAACACAGGTAAGTTCAAATTTGGCAACTTCAGCTCATATTTTGTTTCACTGAAAAGCTACAAAAGCATTTAACTCCTCTACCTGAAAAACATACATAATTTTCTCTCTTCCATTTGTTGGCTTGTAGAACACTTATCTGTGTGAACACAAACAGAACAAATCCAACCTTATTCCATCTGGATTGTCATCCTTGAGGTTTTGCAATTGTATTTCTGTAAGTGAAGTGTAAGCACCACAAGAGCAACGTTATGGTAAGCTAAGACATACTGTCTCTCTATCATGTATCCCAATTTATTATGCCTTTTAAAGTTCACAGGTGTCAAACTGAAGAAGCAAAGATTATGGTGGCCTTGGTGGATCTGCCTCTGGAGTCTGGAGGGTAAGGAGAATGATCCTGAGTAGTCTACAGGCTCCTTTTTAAAGCAAGGGAACTCACTCACCAAAATTCTTGCTGCAGGTCCCTGAAAGCATGTTGGAAGCACTCCTCCTCATCCTCTCCCACTTGAGCCCACCTGCAAACCTTCCTACTTTGAAATGAACAACAGATTGCATCTTTTCACTCTGCTGCTGAAATGAGAGCTGCCTGCTATTTGACAAGATGCACAATAGAATCATTTGCACAGGCTGACAAGCTGCTTCTCAAAATACTTGAAAATTGTAGCATCAGGATTTTGGGGATCTTTTTCTTGGTTAATGATCAGGTTTGTGTACCAGTCACTCGCCAGAGTTGTGCTTTGGCTAGCTCATGAGCTGCCGCACAACAGAATCAAACTCATAAATCCCACCGGGCATTTGAACTGAACTTGAGTGTGCAGCTATGTTTGATGAGCCGTGAGGTTGTGGGTTATGCAGCTTCATTGGATACTGTTCTAATTAGAGGTCCATAGGCAAGGGCACTGAGCCCCATGCTTTGGGAACAAATTTCTCTTATATTCTCCAAAAAGAAAAGATGGATGTATAAATCCTACTTACATCTAAAAGGACGTATCATCTGAGTCTTTAGCCACTAGTACCATATCAAAGTTATCTCTTTTGTGTGAAGAGGCTTAATCACAAAATAACTGTTCAATTTCCTTCTCCAGATTAAGCTGTCATTGTTTAAAACTCTTTTTTTGTTCCTTGCATTGGAAATGAAGCTAATTCAACGCCTTTCTATTTTTTTAAACCTTTCTGTTATTTTCTCCATCACAGGCTGACAGACCAGAGTAATGACTTCTTTCAGAGATTAACATCAGATTAAATTTTTTAAAACTCTTGAAAGTAACTCAAATGTCTAATGTAATATAGATTCTAGCCTTTCCCTTCCTCGGGCCATAACCAATGGAAAGGAGAAATAAATCTCATACTGCAACATAATATTAAACTGAAATTGGATGCAAGACTAAAATACCACCAGCATCATTTTTGTTATACGGTGCACTGTTTTCTTGCATATTCTGTATTCAAGCAGTTGAGCCTCAGCTAAAGCATTTGTGAGAAGAAAGCAAGAAACTGCAAATTGTCATTTCAAACCTAAGTAAAAGAAAGACAAACCACCTCTAATAAAAGTTTGATCTCTTAATTTCTATATGTTGTCTCCAAAGGCTACATTACAAGCAGTAAAATACTGCAAAGGAAAATAGAGTAGCACTTTTTTTAAGGAATGAGAACTTGATCAAATTGCATTCACAAACTTGCTGGATAAATTAAGGACTGACTCAGGCCCTAATAAACACACAGAGTAGCTCTCAATGACCTCAAAACTCTCAGAATCTCAATATTATATTGATCCTACAACAGATAGGTCTTAGCTGTTTCTTCAGGTTCAAAAGGAGTGATGCGCAACTCCCAGATATAAAGAACACATATTGCTTAGAAAGATGCAGGCCTGTATAACTGAATTTGTTTTGATTTGTGCCTTCTCTGCCTCCCTGTCCCCACAAATCTCATCTGCATTTAAACAGATAAATTGTTTTCTGTAAACTGCTACCTTAGTGAAAGTGTAAAGAGTGATCTTAGAAATGGACAGAGATTTTTTGGGGGGTTGTTTGTCCTGGAGTCCTTTGCATTAAGGAAGATTCTTTTCAACAGGACATCATACAGACATTATACATATATTAACACAGCAGGACACAAAACATCTGTACAGGCTGTACATAATTTTAGGCCATAAGTTTGATGGCATATGTTTGATTGACATAGTTGTGCATACACCCCTACATACCTACAGGAATGCTAGACACAATCATGTTAATACAATCAGAACAGCAATGAAAAGGTGGTTCAAGTATGTTTATCCACTCTTTATCACAATACAAAAATTCAGGAGACTCAAATGTAACTATCAAAAGTCTAGTACGAAACCAAAATAACATCCAAAAGACAGATTATAATTCTCTGTAAACACTTGAAGTGGGAAAATTATTGCCAAGGGTTTTTTTTGGGGACGCTTGCAGTCTTTTTTTTTTTTTTTTTTTTTTTTTGTGTGGATACTTGCAGTATCATCTACATATTTTGAAGAAAAGTGAGTAGATGAATTTTGGGGAAAATTAAATCAATCTATGAAGCTATTGAACACAAAAATACCACCTCTGACTTAGGAAATCTTTAAGCTGTACATTACAGAGAGATGGAAAAGTGTATTAAAGAAGCCCCACTGTGTATACATATACTTTCAAAGGTATTCTGTACTGGCCCAGCTGAGACCAGACACTGACTGAATGAACCTTTAGTCTGACCTAGTATGACTGTCTGTCACGTTCACCTTAACAAATGTGCCACCAAGCACAGATTCTCTTACAAATTCATGACATATCTGGAACACTGTGATATTACTTTCATTTAGCATGAATAAGAAATCACATAACCAGATTCACCTAGACAAGTCACTTGGAAACACAGTCTTGACAAGACCTCCGATGTACTATTCAAGAATGGAACCATTTATGAAAGCTACTGTTGAATAATTACATGACTAAGGCATACAGAAAGCTTCCAGTCTAAAATCCTAAATTGCATACAGTCATATACAGTTTGAACTGTTAATAACAGGACCATCCCAACCCTATAAATCATCTTGACTTGAACCTCTATCTATATTAAGACACTGAGGCTCTTTCAATGAATGTACCTCAGTAGAAAAAGATTGATCTAAGTCCAGGTGGCACTGGGCACCCTTAACACATCAGAAGCTGAACTGAGGTAGGCATAGCACTTTTTATGCTTGTCAAAGGTATCTTCAGCAGGACACACAGAGCAAGGGACTGCTTGAAAGCTAAAGTGGGGAATGTCAAGCAGAAGTAATCAGTCTAATAGCAAGACTGAACTGTCTCAGATCCACCTGCACAATTTTTGCAGCTCCTTCTGAAACCTTAAAACCTCTCACAAAGGAATCAGGGTCTAAAATGAACCATATTTTTCTTAGAAAACTATTCAATGTAACAAGAATGCTCTAAACGAGTTGAATGTTTTAATATCTGAAGTCCCAACCTATATTAAAAATTAGTTTTAGGAAAACAAACTAACATTCAGGGATAAAAGATAAAATAGTCATGAAAAACTCAATGGTTTTGTGTCTTAAATTATAATAATATAACTGAGATAAATCAATTAATATTGGGATTTCACAAAATTATTAAAAAGTTTGGCCTCGGAAAGCAAGCAGGGAACACAGCATTAAAACATGCAGGTTAGCGAGAAAGTGTAGAAGTTAGAGAGACATACAAGCAATATATCAGTGCTACAAATACATTTTGTAAATCTAATTATAGATGCATCATCACAGAACAAAAAGACAATACTCACACCATACCTATTAAGCATTTCTACAGCCCTGATAAACATTACACCCTGGAAATGGAAATAGGAAAGAGAATGTGCTATAGCCGCAGAACTGCCTGCAAAAATAAGCAGCTCTATGGGTCTTGAAAGGAGAATAGGAAAAAAACTAGATTTGTAAATAATTTTATAGCATTTAATTACAGATCTGAAGTAAAGCCTATTAAGTTTACAGAAGCCTTTCAAAGCACATGAAGTTTACCTAGCAGAAAAGCCAAACTGGATTTTTAATAAATAGCATAATCTGGATTTCAAAGGGCACTGGATTCAACCTTCTGCTTCTAGGCATAAGTACAGATTTGGTATAATTTTAGATAATGTCTTTGGTCTCAAAACTTCAGAAACAACATTGTTTGAGGCATAACAATACAAATGGTTGCCTTAACTTCAAAGTAATGTTTGAAAGGTTTCAATAATAGAAACATTCAGCTAAAGCAAGAAACAGATGAAACTGAAATGACAGAAATATCACCACAAATCCTCCCTGCTTTGTACAGTGTCATTTCCAACGCACTTCAGACTGTACAGAGAAAGATTGCCAGTGCATCTATTATGGGATCATATGAACATGTGTATTTATCATGAAAGTACAAAACCTCTTCTCAATATCTATTTTAACAATGACAGAAAATACACAGAATAAAGAATATTGAATTGTTATTCTTTTTTATCCTTCATTTATAGTGCAATATGATTTTAAAAGGAAATTTTAAATACGACACTTCATTTCCAGTTGTGGTGCAGTTTTATCCAGTTTTAACATTACTTAACTCCGAGAAATGGGGGAAATAATCACTAATCTTTTAATATAAAGAATAAAAGACTACAAGCATATCCTTGACAAGTCAATGAGGCAAAACTAAGACCACAGAAAATAAGAGTAAAGCTGAATAACTTCTGATGCATGCTTACTTATTCTCTCCCAGAAGGACAACATATCCACATTCCACTAGTAAGTCTATTACACAGTTACTTTCCAACACAGCACTTGTGCCTTTAAGCTCTTAACTAAATATGGCACACCACACCTAACAGAGATAAAAATAAGGTTCCCCTATACAATGGTGATTGTCCTCCTAAAGGGGAAATGGAAACACTTATCATGTAAATCCTTGCTCAAGCCACACCAGAGGAAGTGGCTTAAAGATATCCCTAGTAAAACTTCAGGAATAATGTTTCCTGTAGTGGCATATACTGCTCTTGCTTTCATCACTTCAACGAGGTAGAAAGCCTTCCAAGTCCAGGAGCAACCTCCTGGCATGAAGCTGGTGTGATGGAGAGTCAGGTTGTTACAGTTTTGTGATGATGATACAACTGCCTATAGACAATGCTTCACAGAACCATAATTAGTTTCACACACTGAGTTTAATACTTTCTGCTTCTTACTCAGCACTACACTCGTCTGTCTTTGAAAAAAACACTTGCATACGATTATGTTTTCTAACTCAATAATTAATGTCCATAAGCTTTACTGTGAAAAAGTAACTCCTCTTAGCAGTGGCATGCTATCGTCAGATAGATAAAAAAAGCCATGATGTATCAATTTCTGCCCATAGAGGTAGCTTTTATAAAAAAATAAAAACAATTGATAAAAGAGAATGCTTGAAACAATACAGTAAAATTCTCTAATGATAGTGGCTTACCTTGTCTCTGGGTGTAATCTGCCTGTTGGTAAGGAAGGATGGTATGGGAAGCTACCCTAACTCACAACATGCTGCTACATACTTCCCTAATGTCAATAGTACTACACTGATCTACTCACCTGAAGTTCTCTCACAGCCTGTTTTAAGTATCCCTAATACATTTTGGGTCATGAACACATACAGTATTTCCAAAAGACAGTGACTTTGGAAATTGTCTGGACTACAGAGAGTGCTTTAATGAACAAGATGTTTTACAATAGAAGAAACATACAACTTTCTCCAAATTCTGTGTTTTATTATATTTTTTGCTCAAGATATCCTTAGACACTCACCTGTATCTACCATTCTAATTTTCTGACCATGGAAAATTAATTAAAAAATGCAAAAACATTATTTTTCTTTCCATGTACACACAAAATTAAAATCCTAAAGTCTAACTGCATTGTATGAGGACCCCAGGCAAGGATTTTGTAGATTAGATTATTCTGTTCATTACACCTTTACAATCCTGATGAATTACTGCTTTCTTTACAGGCTATCAGCTCAGCACTTGCACAGATGTATTAACTCTGTATGAAGCAGAATTGTTCACTATGTGTTCATAGAGAAGATGCAACCTGCATATCAACAGTAAGTTGCAACTGAGCTGACAAAAGGGATGCTATGGCCAGAAAAGTAATAACTGTGAAAAAGTGTAATATCCATTACCTTAGCTTATCCCTTTCCATACCCTACTGTATTCTTCCACCTTCTACCTCTTCCATCTCTCTGTTGAATGATCCTTAACTTGCATTCTTTGGTAGGACTTTCCTACCTACCACCATGCTGTTTATTTAAGCATTAATCATAGAATCATAGAATGCTTTGGGTTGGAAGGGACCTTAAAGAACATCCAGTTCCAACCTCTCTGCCATGGGCAGAGACACCTTTCACTAGAGCAGGTTGTTTAGAGCTCCATCCAGCCTGGCCTTAAACACTTCAGGGATGGGGCATCCACAGCTTCTCTGGGCAGCCTGTTCCAGTGCTTCACCATCCTCATAGTAAAGAATTTCTTCCTCCTACCCAATCTAAATCTACTCTCTTTCACTTTGAAGCCATTCTTCCTTGTTCTGTCACTACATGCTCTTGTAAAAAGTCCCTCTCCAAGCTTTTTCATAGGCTCCCTTCAGGTACTTGGAAGGCCACAATTAGGTCACCCTGAAGCCTTCTCTTTTTCAGGCTGAACAACCCCAATTCTCTCAGCTTTTCCTCATAGGAGAGGGGCTCCACCCCTCTAATCCTCTTGGTGACCCTCCTCTGGATTCGGTCCAACAGGTCTATGTCCTTCCAGGTCGATGAGGACCCCAGAGCTGGACACAGCACTCCAGGTGGGCTCTCACCAGAGTGCAGTAGAGGGGCAGACTCCCCTCTCTTGACCTGCTGGCCACTCTGCTTTTGATGCAGCCCAGGACACACCTGACTTTCTGGACTGCATTGCCAGCTCATGTTCAGCTTCCAATCCACCAGCACCCCCAAGTCCTTCTCAGCAGGGCTGCTCTCGATCTGTTCATCCCCCAGCCTGTATTGATACCGTTGGTTGCCCATGACTACACCAAACAGAGCAGTGGTTTTTGTGGTTTCTGTATTCATTAACAGATCATGAATTTCCAGCCTGTAATGAATAGCATTAACCCCAAACATTTTATTTTATTTTCTCTTCCCAAGCTGTAATTTAAAGATGCACAAGCATTTTTCTTGAGCTGTTCTCCTAATATGAACTGCCATCACACACTTCTCCCTTCTAAAAAATGGGGTAGAACATGGAAATAAAACTCTACAGTGTTCAGAGAGGGACTAAAACCCATCCAGCTCCACACACTCCTCCAGCCCACCCCTCACAGTATGAAACCTTTTTTCTAACCATTTCATCCCAAGTCCATTAGGGAAGATTTCAGGCAAATTTCATTTTCACACATTGAATAGCAGCAGAGTAAATCAACTAGCTCACAAGGATGAAACACTTACTCCTCTTGCAAGTGCAGCCTGTGGCAAAGGTAAGCAAAGTGAGTTTACATTTATGTTGCTCACTGGAAACATGGTGGCTACACTGGAAATAAATTAACATATGCAGGAATTTATCCAATAACACATTAAGGAGGGCACTGCACTGGTGAAGCAGAAGTAGTCAGGTGTAATTCAGTGCTTCAGTGGGTGAGGAAAGAGACAGATGTCTCCATCTGCAGCTTTCCTCAAAAAAGGTAAAGTCATATCATACAAATAACAAACAGAGAAACTCTCTCTAGAATGTCTGTAGGTGCCAGCCAGGTGAGAATTACGACAAGTTAATCTTTATTTCTTTGTATCTCACCATGCAAAGGAAGTCAGATTTTTCAGAAAGTTTTATCCTAGCTTCTCATTACTCATTACTCTAGCAACATACAATCTATTTCCTCACCTCATGCTATGAAAAGTCACCCTACACAGGCAGTACTGCACCTCCTGTGTTTACTTTAAGCATTAGTACAGTATCACATGAAGCTTAACCTCTGGGCTTGTAAGGTGCTTCACAACCGCAGCCTTAAAGAAACCAACGAAGCCAGAATTACTTAATGACCAATGGGGGCACTAATGGGTTGGATCTTACAATGCTATATCACACAAAAATTCATCAGAGAGATTTAATTTACCTTGACCTTGTAGAACTCCTTGACTTCAGGCTGAATGGAATCAAAATCACCACTGATGTAATCAGGCAAAAAGCTGAAAGGAAAGTAATGAGCAGTGAAATGAAAAATTAATCCATTTTATTACATTTAATATTTATTTTCTCAAGAGTACTAAGGGGTACAAGCATTAATCTCTTAGGAGTTCCTTAAAAGCATGTTAAAACAAGAGGTGATATGAAGTGATACAAAATAAGGTAAGACAAAACATAAAACTGGTAAATTTATTATCCCTTCTTTGTTGAGGGAGCTACACATCTCTTATACCTCTCTAGGTCAGTAAGGCAAGACTTGTATCTGTCCGGTTTTAGAAAGACAACTTTCAAATATTTTTCAGATGTATCATTCAGTCAGCAAAGTATTTGACACAGCATATCAGAGTGCTATCCATCAAGCTTCAGAGAATGTTATTTGTCAGAAGATGATGATGATGATGCTTCGACAGCTGGTATGCCATAAATGTTTCAAGGATTTGTATTTTAGTTGTTAGTGATGTCATCTCATTTCTACTCTTCTAGATTATTAAAAATACTCCCAAAATATAGAAGCCAAATGCTCAGTGATTTTTAACTCATATCTTCGATGTACAAAATGTGTATGAACTCCATTTCAACTCCTGACCATCATTCAAACAGTAATATTGCTGCAAAGCACATGGAAATAATTTTGTGATATTTATCTCAAGTTGCTTCTTGTAGTTTTTAAATTGCAGAATGCTTTAAAATATTTATTGTATAAATTCTTATCAAATTCATAATGAAAAACTCTGCAATAGAAAGAACAGTTTAAGAATATTATTTGAAAAAAAAACAACCAACAAACAAACAAAACCCCCCAAACAAACCAACCAAAAAACCCAAAACCCCAGCACAGAAATACAGCTTTCCACCTTGCACAATTCCTTTAGATTTAAGAAGCAGCTAAGAAGAGGGGTGAAAGTGTTGCCAATTTTTCTGCTTCATGATTTTAGAAGAATGCTGAAGGGTCTACAAAGTCTCCTTATCGGTAAAACCTATAAAAAAAACTCATGTTCTGGCAAAGATTTCAAAGGAGACGCATGGTCACTGGCCACCCTTTTCTTTGAAAACTGAAAGCTGCTTCAGCTGAAGCTGGTAAGTACAATTGCTGTGAGTTAGGTCATGTGCAACTACGGCATTTCAAATTCACTGCTCTCTACTCTTACTAAGGCTGTTATAAAAGGATATGTTCTGAAACTAATCCCTTCAGAAGTGATGCTCCCACGCTTGCAGTGGTGGGAAGGGCAGTCCCTTCTGCAATGGGTTTTTTTGAGGACACAGAAATCAAGTAGGAGAAATGCAAATGCTTCAGTGCTCTGTTTCATATGCCCCAGACAGTACGGTTCAAAACCAGCAAAAGCTAACCAGAAAATTAGGTTTGCTCCTTCACTGTAAGACTTTTGTAATGTACAAAATATACCACATTTTCAAAAATTAAATTTTTAATTGCTGCCTTTTTACCTTTCCATGAGTTTCCTAATGAAATATTTACTGAATACACCAAGCCTAAAAATTTGCAGGTACTCTCTTTCAATTTGTTATTTTCTAATTATTTCTTCCTGATTGAAGCAGAGCCATTAAAAGTAAACTCACTCTAGGCATTTCAGTGGCCTTGAATGCAAGTTCTGGAGATGTTCCAGCAGGCTGGGCAGGAAGAAGAGCAGCCAGTTGTCATGGAAAGCCAACTTGGTATGACATACACATCCACTGATGAAAAAGCTGTTTCTCTTACTGAAATGCTATACATAATTCCAAAAGTGTCTTTGTCTTTTTTTTTCTTTTTTTTTCCCTCTACAGCAGCTATAGATCATGGTGCTTTTAAATAATCAACCCCTTCTCCTGAGTGCTTCGAGAGGTATAAATGGGAGCAGAATTAGTCAAAAAATATATCTTCTCAGAATCAAATACTTTTGCACAGCTTTTGTTCTCATCCAAAGTAAATAATTTCCATGAAATAAAGCTAGTTGAAGTTGTGTTTAAATTTTTACAGGCAGAAGAACAAGAATTTCGGTTGTGTCTCCCATAGGCTCTGCCAGAGGTCCTGGCTGCACTGCCTGAACATGTCTCCTCTGTCAGGAAGCACTGTGTCCGTTTTCAAAACACCCTCTCTAAATTGTTCACTTGGAGCAACCACAAAACCAGAAATTACTAAAGGGAATAAGGAATTGTGGCTGGGAACTTCAAAATTTCAAAAAGTCTAGGCCTCACATTAATGATTATGAAGAGAAGAGTTCTTTCTTCTCTTCTCCTCCCTTTTAAAAACACCAGAAACAAGGAAAGCTCAGAAAGTCATGCCTGATGAATTAAAAAAAATGAGTAAATCCACTTTATCTTCAGAGGGAGGATGGCTGCTCTTTGTAGCTCACTGATTATGAAAACCAATAAAAAGCAAGGCAACACTCAGTACAGAGTCAAAGACTGCATTTGAGACAGTCCTTTTTGAGTTCTGTGGAACAAATTGCCTCATCCAGGTGAGCAGAATTGAGTCAAGGTTCTTCTCCAATTAACACAAGTGAAGAAGAGTCATTGTGTGAAGAGATGTCCTTGACTGAGTACCCTCATAGAAGATTAGCACTAGCTGATATAGAAAAAGGAGAAATAGTTGAGAGAGAGATATATGGAAAAAAAAATCCTACTAAAGTAACTCATGCATATTTTGTAATAATTGTTTTTTCACTTGCTTGTTTTCATATAGTTTTGTATTTACTCCTGAATACAGAGTAGTGCAGGAGAACAGGCTTGGAAGATTCACACATCAAGCTTACTACTATGTGAGTGGAACAAATTATCTCAGGACAAAAGTAACGAGAACAAGAAAGGTCTCTCCATGAAATTTAAAACAGCTGCCCTTATTTAAAGTACAGATTAAAAACAGGTATTATATTAGTCTAACCCATGTTTCCCTACCCTCTGACCTCAAATTCATGAATAATTCTTATTCTGTTGCATAACTGTATTGAAGATTACATATTTCAGTGACACATATGGCACACATTCTTTAGTGAAGGACTAACTTTTTTGCCCATGATGGCAAAAGATGTCTTTAATTCCTGCTTAAAGTGTGATTTAAAATTGTAATTTCTAAACAGTCTAGATGATGTATTCTACCGCATTTCAGAGCCATGCTATACCAGTCTCATTACCTATTAATTATCACTATGCATATAAGGTCATGACCAGCTCAGCTGGCTTGATTCTCTGCTGCTTTATATTGGCATTTATCAGGAGTGAGCCAACTCCTTAATCCTAATGGGACTGAAAGTATAAATTCTTGTAAGATCAGCCTAGTCTACCAAGTCTTTTCTAGGGCTGTCAAGCAGCATAACACCAGGAACTGGGCAACAAAAAATCTTCAGAGGTTTTGGGTCAACTGGAGTTTTCCTTTCTCTTCTCATTCTCTTTCCTTTTTTTTGGGGTGTCAAGGGGTTTATTTTGTTTGGATTTAGGTTGTTGCTTTTTGTTGTTGTTTGGTTGGTTTGTTTTTTTTTTCTTATGAGGGTATTTTAGAATCATACTGCAACTGTCTGAAAGAGTATGGAGTCAGGAGGGCCAGGATTACTTTCAGATAAGGACTGGAAGGCACTTTGATAGAGACTGCTTATCTTTCGTCTATGCAACCTTTTTTTAAAAAAACCCATAATTTCAATGTGAAATCTTTAGTGGTTTAGCTAGCTTACCAAGAAAAAACAGCACTATTTCTCACCAGTTTTGAGACAGATCCCAGCTAGAGGATTTATACAAATTGGATAAAGGCTGAACGTTAACTGAACAGTTTTATGAACTCCCAGGATGCTGGGCTGGAAAGTAGGGGGGAAAAAAGGACAGATTCCTGCAAGTTTGACATAGTTTCAAGATACACCAATAAATTTTTAGTCACCAGTACCATAAAGCAGGAATGGATTCTTATCATAGACACAGATTACAAAAATAAACACAAGCTATTTAAACTCTTGAGGCTCTCATGCTAAGTAAGCACAACTGTGCCTTTTGCCTTCAAGTGATCCATCTAATAGACACAGTTTAATTCAAGAAGTAGTATTATTTTTAAATATTCAACACTAACAAACAGTGTGTTAAATTTAAAACATCGGAATACTTGCTTCTTTATTCACTCACTTTCAGAATTCAGTGTGAAGTGTTAAATATGCCTTTTTAAGATTTATGAAAAAGAAAAAAAAACCAAAAACTCATGCAAACCCATCACATTTTAGCAGTTTATAATAAGAAAAATGTGCTGCCTCCTTAAATAAAATGCTCTGGCACAACTGCTCAGTTCTATCATTAATTCAAAGTTACAGTTTCCTAGTACTACTGACTTTTCTTGTGATGTAGCTCCTTTAGCACATAATTGCCTGCAATTAACCTTTTTTAAACAAATGTTAACATCAGAGATATGAACATTTAAAGGCAGTATCTGTGTACCCTTTGATTCCTTCAGTTACAGCACAGGAAATAATCCCACATAGACAAAGCATATGTGTCCCAGCTGCATAATTTTGAGGGCACAGAGTGGATTCCCCATGCTTTTTCTTCACTGCTAAAAATAAATTTCCAAACAGGTGCCTTTTACCCTGGACTAACACACCCATACAAGCTACATCCCTGTAGAAAAGAAGTTCAGTGAAGATAAAATGCTGTAGACTGAACATGGAGCAAAGTCACTAAAGTCAGCTTTGACTTTTGTAAGCATCTACTAGTTGAGAATACAGGCGACAAAACTCTCTAGCATTACTTCAGGATAAATATTAAAATAATAGTTTAAGAAAAGAACCCCAACAAACATAAATTAATTCCCCCAAATCCACGTTTGCTAACTGTTAAGGTGCACTTTTAGCTTGTCCTCTTGACTGTCAGTCTTGACAGGAAGTATAAGTGAGGGCTGCCCTCATCAGAAAGGTTTTAAGTCTGTTTAAATCTGTCAAAAGTATACTGTTATCTGCTGTGACGATCAAAGTGCCTTTTTAACTGCCAGAGACATGTACAGCACAAATAGATGCCATTAATATATTGTCTTAGAGTAGCATATTCAGATGTCCCAACTAGCTGTACAGAGGTGAGTTCCAGGGGAAAGGAGAAATATCAGATTGCAAGATATATTCAGAGTTAATGTCTATTCAATCTATAAATACCTTCATGGTATTATCTTCAAGGTTACCAAATGTAAGCATCACACTTGAAGCTCAGAAGCCAAACACCAATACCAGTAAAATTAATGAACTTCAAACTGACCATAGAAAAGACTTTGGCTTTGATTCATCTTGAACAGATCCCACTAATGATCCCATAACTTCTTATTATCATCAGACCTTTAAAAAACATCTCACTCACAGTCCTTAGTTCCTTCACTCTCTACTTCCCAATCAAGACTGTCTTGAAGTCAGTAAGCTTACTTTTTCTGACTCCATGGTTCACATTACTGTTATTTCAACCCCCAAAGCCTCTAAAGCCTCCCTTATCACTATACAATATTTGTATTAGGGTGGCACTGACAAGGATGTGCTAGTACTGTATGAATTTGAAAAAAAACAACAACAAAAAACCCCTCAACAATTGCCCATGCCTTCTTCAAAGACCTTAATAAACCCTAATGTTTATTATGCAGTTGCTTACACAGAACATAATTTCCAAACAGCACTTTGCACACTACAATAAATCCAGATGTGGTTTAACAAATTAAAAAAAAAAAAGAGGGAAAAAAAAAGGAAAAAAAAAAGGGTAGGGGTACAGCAACAGTACTGCAGACCCCAATTTAACAAAGAAAGCAAATATATGCATACATCAAGCCATACACAGATAACCAGAATTCTTTCCACAGACTATTAGCAAATCTGTGTATTACAGTCAGACAGTTCTGTGGTTAAAAGTACTTGGATTATTTGGCAACCTTGAAGAACAACCTCTTTTTTCCTTACTTTTTAAAGAGCTTAGTATTAAAGAGCATATAAATATTATTTCATTTGCAAACCCTATGATTTAAAGAAAAAGATAAAAGTGTGTGAAGATTTGAAGGCAGTAATGCATTCATTTATGCTTGCCTGGTATGCAGTGTCACCTTGCAAATAATAAAAAAATATCTGAAATAAATTGGAGAACATATTACCTTCAGCTCAAACTGCTATGCAAAGCACACATCAGGGGGACATCTGCAGTAGACACCAACTCTCTCCAAATATCATTACAAATAACAAGCCGTTTACACCCTGCCTCAAAACCCTATTCCTCAGTGACAAAGATGAGCATTAATGATGGCTAAAACTGCTGCATTTTTCTTTTTAATAGTCAATATTTGAAACTTTTCTCCAGTTACAATCGATACAGTACAAAATAAAGTCATACTCCAAGATTTAAGAACTTTTCACTTGTTTTCCATGGTGCTGAACATCCCCCTGTGTTCAGGTAAATACACATACTTCATGAAAAACCCAGTGTGCACAGGACAAGCAACTCCCAGAGACTGCTGCTAAGTACCTGTGCCTTTGTTTTTATTACTCACAGGCTGAAGCATTGCTTAAAATAAAGGATACATGTCTGCAGTGTATGATCTTAGAGCCAATTAAAGCTGAAGCTATTCAGTACAACTCAGCATTGCACAGGCTCAAGCACTATGTTTTGCTGTTGGATTCTTATCAAAAGGAATTTAGAAAAAGAAATTCGAGCTGTGAATTTTCATCCTGCACAGGGTAGCAGGCTCAGGACAGCATATTAACTCAGTAGGAGAACAAGTTCCAGTGCTTCAGCATGAGTCACTCATGAGCACATGATTTGGAAAGGTTGGGAAAGCATAAGAACACTTCTGGAAGTGCCAGACTCTAGTCTTCTAGGACCTAAGGCCAGAGGAAAGGGGAGCAGATGAGCACCGTAACCTCTGACAAACGAGAAGATCTGACTCACTGTGAAGATAAGAGGCTGAAGAGACACCCAAAACTGTTTTTCCTGTTTTCATGTCAAAGTAACAGATGGCAGAATTTGGTCAGAAAATTGAGAAAAATCAGCCATTACATTAAAGGAAGGGACATTGTTTATTAACATTTTATACTGCATGTGAAGAGTCAATAGGATGGGATATAAAATGTGGTAAACTTAGGTCAAAGCAGTCACAAACTACACAAACTGAGATTTAGAAAATAGTCTCAAAAAGGTGGAACTAGAAGCCATAGCTGGCTCAGGGTTTCTTTATGGAATGCCACCAAAGCTGGATTTTGCTGCTCCAAACTGAGAACAAACTTTTCCAAGACAAGACGATTTCTCTTCTTTCCCAGAAGTGCTAGAAACAGGCAGATTACATTTTTCCACCTAATCAGACAGTTACTAACAAAGCCTCCAGTATGGCTTGCAAACTCATTATACACTTTTAAAAGTCAGTTTTGATTACTAGTATTTAAACTCTAAGTGTCCTTTCTGTGAACTTTCACACCACTACGAACACTTAAAAGTCAAGCACAATCAAACAGAAAGCAGTTATGCGTGAAAGATGTTCACTGGGATTTCCTTGCATCCCTTAATTTACTTACTCTCTCATGAGTACCTTAAGTACCTCCTGTCCTGAGTTTAGGATCTGTTCACATACTTCCAAATCCAGCGAAGAAGACCTGTGCAGGGTAGGTTGAGTCTGAAGAAGCCCTTTGCTTCTTCAAGGCTTGAAACTGCAGTAAGTAGCTTGCATCAGAAATCCTTTAGTCTTTTCTACATGATGACTTGTGAGTGCAATGAGAAGAGATTTATCCCCTTACTGAGCAACCTGTTCCAAGCAGGCAAGGAGAAATCTGTAGATTTTCAAAAGTTTTAATTATGCTTCTCCTGTTTGGGCCTGCATTTTCTTCTCCGATTTCCACCTACATTTTATAGATTGAATTTTTGTTTCATGGCCAGAAAAGAGACATCTCTGCACTTATCAATAAGGAGGAAGATCAGACTTAAAAGGTGAATTGCCATACAAAAATTTATTAAAAAAACACCCATGCAGAAGACAAAAAGTCTTAAGGAGGAAACCAGAACATCTGATTAAAACACAACTTCTGAAAGGCCAAGTTGATTCCACACAATGTTTCCTATCCTGGACTCTGATTGCCTGTAGAGTAGTCACTGAGCAAACTTCTGACTCTTTTTTTATTTTTGGTGAAGATGTGCTTGAGTACCTTAAATACATTAATATAATTTCTTTAGGTTCTGAGCCTTTACACTGATAAGGTACATAACATTTTGCAGAGAAACAATGTATTGACAATCCTGAAAACACTTGGACTACACAGAGGGACAGAACGTATTACTCAATGTTTTTAGGGAATGTGAGCCCATGAGGCAAGGAATGGAGACAAGACACACAACAACGGACAGCTGTTTGAAGTCTGTTGTCTCTGTATGGTAGAAATCAGGTCAGTCACTGGGAGGCAGAAGTTTTATTAAACCTTTTGCTGCTGACCTCTGCTGTAGCTTCTCTGGTGCTGACAGAGAACCAGGATATTCCACTGGAGCATTAGCATTTCAAAAGGTGCCTGCACCTCTTGCCCAGCACAGTACAGCAGCATTAATTAGAGAGAGAGAAGAAGATAAATGTGCATACAAAATGAGAGCTGGGCTCTATTTGATGCTGAGTAACCCCTACCAAAAAGCATCCTCATTTTCATCAGATAAACTCAAGGAGGTATACTCACATTTCTCCACAATTTAGCTGTACAATGGATGACCCTATTTAATTTTCTGAAACTTGTGATTTAGACAACAACGTATTGCAAAGTTTAATAGAAATTCTTTTAAGGTTCCTACTGATTGAAAAGGTGAAAGGTGGGCCTTGAACTCTGAAGGAACTCGTGGAAAACTATTTAATATACTAATGTCCCTGTCTTCAGTGGGCTGGAGAATCACAGCTGGGTAAGGCTCCTGCAGCTGGCAGAGATCCTACTCACTTTAATCCTTTTTTAACCTTTCTTACAGTGTCACCAACTCTACAAAGTACCAGGGCCATATTTTAGTTAACTAAGTCAGAAGGTATGAATACACACAAACAGTTCTCTCTTTCACAAGTAAGATTAGAAATACTTCAAAGACCATTTTCATGAGCACAGATGCAATTAAAATGCCTCTGATAAAGCTCTAATTAAAGAACAAACCCACCTTTTATAGTTACCTGGCATATGGATGAAATTAAGAAACAAAATAAAGCTGCTACTCTCATGTATCAATAAATCTACCTTCTGATCACAGCCTGATGTACTTAATTGAAATAGTTTTTCTAACAAGGTTTTATTTGTTCTACATTTTTAAGGGATAAAGAATGAGGAACTGACGAAATGTGTTCATCTAATGAAAAATCAGCTCTCTTGACATTTTCTTCTGTAAAACGCTTAAACTGCTATACTAAAGAGGTAAGTTCATACCTATGCTCTGCACCTTAACAGATGCAAAAGAATGGTTGGTTGAAAGGGGCTTGCCAGATCTAAATTTTTATTTCTTTCCACTGTTCATTAGTGAACAAACCTACATGTAATGAAACCTAGTAATGTAAAAAACCTGCTGCAGTTTCACCCTGGCCACTATATGAGCTGTCTGCTTTCCAAAAGACTCCAGAGTACAAGGAAACATGCTATTTTAGCTGTTAACATTCTCCTTTAGGTTAGTTGCAGTCAGGTTCCTCCTCCTGGCAGTCAGCACATCTTCCAATGCCTCCCAAAAGAAAGACCTTTTTAGAAGTTAGTCATTACCACCATAGGGAAGCTTCCTGCATGTCCCTGGATGGCTTACCTAAAAAGGAGAGAGAGCAATTACACAGCCATGGTATCTAGTGTAAAGGTGGGAAATATTCATTAGGGGGAAAGAACCTAAATTTTGCAATGGCCAAAGTACCACGTCAAATCCTGAAGTCCTTCTTGTTTCTCAGAGCTTCCTTAACTCCCTGAAAGCACCAGCTGCCACAGAGATACACAGAAGGTATAACCTTTTCCTATCTTCAGCTACTGTCCAAGGCTGGAATAACTCACTAGTAGCTAATCAGGCTAAGATAATTTACAGAAGCTAAGGATATAGTCTATATTAGTTATTTCACAATTTAGCCCACAGCTGATAAATATTAAAAACACGAAGCAGGCTATCTCCTCTCAGACATTATCCCACACCTGTGTAGTGGCTACCAAGGACACACTGCACTCATTTGATCAACACAAATTTCACCTGTTGCTTATTAAACTAATCTTCCCAAGGAAACACTGATCCTAAGCACAACATACAATGGCTTTCATAATCACAAGAGTGATCATCTAGTTCTAATCCCCAAGCCATGGGAAGCAACACCTTCCATTAGATCAGGTTGCTCAAAGTCCCATCCAACCTGGCCTTGAAAAAGTCCAGGGATAATAAATACATCAAGGCAGCAAATTTCTGCAAGAGGTCAAGATCTGCAAATAATACTTCCTTCAGATCACATTAGTAGACTTCTACCACTGCGAAGTCTCAACTATATATATATCACTAATAAGCACATCAGGAATCCGCATGCATGTGCTAAAATCCTTACTAGGCCCCAATCCTTCAAATCCAGACACATACAGCCTTGCTGGCCTATTCAACCAGTATCTCTCCCCTCCAGGGACAGGGAAGCTCTGTATCAGCTCCATCTGAAACTAGCACAGATACACGCAACTCAGCTGGTGAGTCAGAACCCACAAGGAGTTCAGCGCAAAACTCAAGTTCAGAAGCAAAGTCATGCTTACATTCAGACTTGGTAGATCAGAAGAGGAAATAAAATTGTTATATTTTACTACATTTAAAATGAGCACATAATCCTTGCTAGGAAAAAAATAACAAAAAACCAAACCACAATAAAATCCAACCCCTCCCCCCCAAAAGATGCAAGCATGACCAAGAGAAACGAAAAGGGCACTGTGAAGGGTCTTCAAGGCTACACTGAGAACTCGGCTGACTGAAGTGTATATAAATCTGATCTAGCTTTAAAACAGCTCAGAGACTGGTAGTAGAGTAGTTGTGATGGCAGCACTTGCTGTGCTGCTGCACTCGTTTTCGGAACAAAACGTGGTTATTAGAAAAACAAAAACCATTAGGGGCTTAAGGCATCAGTCTTAACTGTGTTTAAGAAACAAATGCGTATGTCTGTCCATCTTCTCTGCACACCCCACCATCCCCCCCCGCCCCGATCTATTAGTCAGACTAAGGTGCTACAGTGTATTTTCAGTAGAGCAAGTAGGTGTGTGCTACTACTGCTTTAAGCTTTCAATACCAGACTGTAGCTGGGACCCACCTACCAAACTCCTCCTGCCTATGACTTAAGTTGGCTGTCCTTATTAATGGTCTAGCAAAAGCAAGGAAATCATACTGTGGAGGGAAGGTTTGAAGAGAACCTGAGCTAGTCCTCCTGTTTGTACCTGCATCATTTAGTCTACTGCCAATTAGAGCACAAATGATAGCATTTAGATAACTACCTACCTGGCAGATATCAAATCCAGGCAGGTCAATGTATAGATTTGTGCTTTTTTATAAATGGTAATCACAGAAAAAACCTGCACACACGACTGAGGCATTAGAAATATTACAAAAGTACACATGATATTATAGAGTTCTCTGTTCTCAATCTCTCCCCTCCCCTGTCCTCCTCCTTTCCCTCTTTTTGCCTGCGAGGGATAAAACCACTCTCAGACAAAAAACACCTCATTGTCAATAAGTAACACATAGTCCAAAAAAGCCCCGTCTTGGCCTCTGTACAAGTAATTTTCTATCAAGTAGAGTAGCTGAAAAGAAATTTAATGTAAACTCTGGTGCTGTTGGTGCCCTGCTTATTATTAAAAAAAAATAATTAACAATACCCCCATATGAACTTCACAATTTATTATGATTAAAAAACCCTTAACTACTTTTCTACTAAGTTCTATTATTGTCATTATCATTTTGACTTAATCTTTTATTAAATTTCAACACACTAATTAACTTTTCTTATAGGATGAGAAATAGATCTTAAGGACACAGATCTACCCATAAATAATACAAATGCAATGATGAGTTCTTATTAAAAGCTACTCCCATTACATACAGTGATAGTAGTTGCTCCTCAGGGAAGAATTCAGTGGTCTAATACTCCTGCTACCATCTGCAGCACGTACACTACAAAGAAGGGAGAGGAGAACTCTGAACGGATGCAGCATTGGAAATGCTTTGGAAAAGACTAGGCACAGATGAGCTGTGAATCAGACACTCTGAATCAGTGTATAGTGAGGTGCTCTGGGAGTAGCATGAAAATCACCACAGGTGACATGACACGTAGCCATCATTAGAGATGTCATTCAATGGAAGAGCAAGATTCTGAATGACAGTGTGGCCCATTCCTTCAGTGTAAAATTCACTACTAGATAATTTTTTCAACACATTTTAATACCAGCAGGATATTAATTCATAGGTGAATAAGTTTTTGAAAAATATATAAAGTTAGGAGGTTTAAACCTATCTCTCTGATAATGAGGTAAGAGACCCATATTTTATTGCAATGGCAGAAAAACTGCCACTGAGGTTATTTTTGTAATTGTCCTTGGAGATAAAGTCCTCCTGAAGATTAAGAGAGAACTCTATTTTGTTATAAGCAAAGCCATTGCCTAAATCCTAGACTGTTAAATACCTGGTAAGTTCTGATGCAAAACAAGCCTGCACCAGCCAGTTACAGCTAGACAGCTAGTAACAAACTGGAATTTGGACTGACAGACAGATAAAAAGGCACCAAGATTTTGGATCATTTCCACCTTTAAATTCAGCTCCATGCACTCTAGGAGGTGCAGCACACCCACTCTCTCCCAGCAGCGATGAAGCTCAGGTGCAGTTCACACTGCAACAGTTTTTAGGGATCCCAAAAGTGTTTCAGGCAATGTGGCTCCCTAACTCCATAAAACACCACCTCCTTTGCCTAGGGCCATGACAGAGAGGGAGATGGTGAACACAAACTCCCCTGTCAGAGCCATTGGGTCACAGCCAGGTCCAAGGCCTGAGAAGGGGAGGCTGCAGCATTTCCAGAGGCCAGGTTGTAGAATCAAAGGGCAATTTCTTTTCAGTTGTACTCCTGGCTGATGTTGGTACATGGAAGAGCTCATGTAAAGTAGAAGAATTCTCAACTTTTATAGAATTTCACAAAACGCAGATTCCTAGATTCATGCCTATGCTTTGTCTACCCCAAGAATGAGTAGATATGAGCAGTGTTCCTCTTTTCTTTCTTTTACAATGTGGGGAAAATAGTTTACAAATGCAGCTTTCAGATGAGAAAAAAAAAATAATTAAAATTGCTTTTAAAACACAGAAGTAAGGAATTAAAGCTACAACCTGCTAGTATAACCCATGCTTTTGGCCTCTAGATTCCTCTAATATGTTTACAGATTAAAATAATTCTCTCTTCAGAGATAACGGAGGGGAGCAACCCAGGATATGAATGTCTAAATCAGCTAATTTACAAAGAAGGTTGGGGAAAAGAATAAAGAAAAATCTACATTGGATTGACAATTTGCCTGTGGTCCTGAGCCAAGATCCTGCCAAATACACTTGAACAGGCTGAAACATTAAACCCCAGAAGCACAAGAACTGAAAGAGAAATTTTGATGAGCTCTTAAACAGGGTCATGAACATGATTGTATTTCTGCTGGCTCTACTAAAAGAAGTCAAAACTTGCCATGGCTTTTCCAGTGTGAATGTGGCAAAGAAAGCACTTTCCCTTCTAAATAAAAATGCAATCCTGCAGAATGGGGAAGGCATTACCCTCCTGATGAAAGCCCTCTGCAGCATATTGGGAATGCTATTAGACTTTTTGAAATCACTCCTGAGGTGTATTATGATCACATATATGCATGACAGTACTGACCACTTAATCCCTGTTCTGTCATAGGCAAGTTGGAGAATAAAAATTACACTGACACCCAAGGGTATTTTATAATAGAATATGAAATAAAACAATAAATTTGCAGATTATTTTGGCTTTGCCTCATGCTACTGCATTATACACCAAATATTACTAGCCTCTTATTCATTACTATTTAATTACAACAGAATACCTTTTATTCAGACTTAATTAACCTCTGAAAGGAGTTTGTGACCTTGGGACCCCCCTGTGCACTTGCAACATGCTGTTAGAATATTGCTCTGCCTGGAAACACTTCCTTTAATGCTGAGATTTAATGAAGTGCACAGGTTCTTACAGGGAACACACAAAATACGAGAACCCTGCATGTGGTCACTTAATGAACAAAAGCAAGAGCATATCAATTAGAATCATAAATCAATACTAAATTAACATTAAAAGATGTCACAAGAGTTTCCCTAGAGGAGAGGCTCATTACAGTAAACATGATCATGAATGCTCTCCCCTATTACTTTTACTGTGGGGTAGAGAAGTGGGAGTAAGCAAATGAGGAGGGATTTGTCCCTAAATTCCTATTTGTTTAAGCCAGCAGAAGTTTAAGTATCCCGCCAAGCCAAATGACAGTGTAGCGCAGTTCCAGCTCCTGTCTTTGTCAGAAATTGCTGTTCACTCTGAAACACTTTGATTCTGAAAGGAAATCGGAGAGCAATAACCTTTTCACAAGATGAGAGGCAGAACCACAGCTCATGCAGTCACTTTCACTGCTTTGTTGCAAAGCTTCGAACGACGGATCAATGTTGGCCCCTTGATGCCAATCAGAGCAGACTGGTGCTTGCAGAGTGGGCGCTGGTTCAGTAACTCACTTGCTAGCAATGTTAACTCTTCAAAATGGATTCTTCACCATCTTGAGAATTCCCTCTGAGAGCTAAAAGCCCCATCAATCTCCTCACATGATTCTCTCCTGTACAAACCATCCCAAAATCACCTTATGCACAGCTTTCTTTCTTCCTGCAATTGAAAGCATTAGAAAGTAGAGATATTGACATCCACATCTGTCACTTCCTTAATTACATGTATTTGTTGTCAAAGCCCTCAGATGATGGTTTAGCAAAAAAAAAAGTAAAAAAAAGGCACTGAATTCTTTACTGACTCTTTTTCAGGTGTCTTTTTGGGACAGCCTGTCTTTCACCACTCAAAAACCTTCATGTGCAAGATTCCAATCTGATCTGTCACCACTATTTAACATGCCTGCTGTAGCTTATAGAATTAGAAAACATCAATCCTCCCACAGGTACTGCTGGAACTGGCAGAGGAAAAGAACATTTTTTTCTTTACTACCATAAAGCCTTCCTTTCTTTCTTGATACAGAATAACAGTTGCTCCACTGGAGTTATTAGCTAGGTTTACTCAAGAGACTTTTTTCCTTTTCAGCTTTAGTATCAAAAAGAGTTTCATTCTCTTCCCACCTTTTCCTCCCCTCAAATTTTTGACTTTTTTAGATTATGTCCATGCCTAACCTGTTTAGATCCTCCAAAGACCAAGGCAAAAACCCTGCTGACAAAGAAACAGAGATATTCAGAGTTCTGTTGCATCAGCGCGTAAAGACTATGATTCCAAGCCCTTGCAGAGTGACTTCACTACTGCACAGAGGGGATGACAACGAAAGGCACTGCTCTCTGGCCCACAGCTGGATGCCCGGCACTCTGAACAAGGTCACTGGACTTGTAACACACACCAATTGCAGAAACAATCAATCAATCAATCAATCAACCGCTCTACTACCCACTCACGTGCTTAAAAAAAACACCAAAGAACAAAAGGCAATCCAAAAATCCTACTAGCCTCATAATAAATATTTTGAGCTACACCCACATCTCTCTTTTATGCTGAAGAAAAAGGGGAAGTACAAAGGTGCTGCCATTGCTATCCCCTGTGTCTGTTTCATACACCAAGCACTCTAAAAATATACCTTTCCTAACCCACTGATCCTATCAATTTTCTTTACTGGCATCCTATTAGGTCTCGCCACACTAATGAGTTAATCCAGTCTCAAGCTGCAAATCCCTAATATTGCTTTCACCTAGACAATTACTCTTACTTATGCACAATGCTTATAATGAATAAATGAAAGGGAACAGTTACATGATTATTTACTGCTTCTATTCTTTTTTTTTTATATATGCCAGACACCTTTTACATGGAGATCATAGCACTCAAAAACACACCGAAGAAAATAAAGAGCAAACTGCAAACACGTGTACTCTGCCTGATGCAAAACATCTTATCTACACATTCAGTCATGTGATGTGAGTACCTTCAATTGCCCACTCAGCTTAATTTCAAAAGAAAGAAACTTGTTCCAGCTGGAGTTTCTTAACCACCAGGGAAAGCCAGAGAATTTAAGAGTCAAGCAGTTTGTGTAGGTGGGATATCCCTCAAGAGCTAGTAGACCAAAAATAATTTATTGCTACAAGATGAATTTCATGCCTGGTGTTACTGCTACTATTCTAAATATTTTGATCACTGTGTAGGCACTGCAAAGTTATTCCAAATACAATAAGCAGTAGTAATTTCCAACTATTACCAATGCTCAAATCAGAGTAACAGATGCCCAAACAATATTTACACAGCTAAAATGTTTTTTTGTTTGTTTGAGGATTTTTTTGAAAGCACAAGGCATAAAAATGCATTATGTCCCAGTCTCTGGAAGACCTGGTTACTGACAAAGTAGAAGAAAGAATCTTGTTCTTGCTCCATCCATTTCACAGGCTGTTGAAACAATATCAGGTTGCTGAAAACATGAGATCCAGTCGTGGCAGTTTCCCTGTTTGCAAACACGGCGCAAGAATTCAGGGCAATGCACAGGGAGGATGTAATTGCTTAGACATCTAGAGCTTAATATCATCCCAATTAAGTCAACAGAAGATCCTGAATTTGTACAAAAGGTGATCTGGGTTCCTATTCAGCAAGCACAGGCCCCACACATTTCCATGTTGCGACAATAAAGAAAAAATCCCTAAGTAACACAAAGAAGAAAACGAAAACAAAACATAGCTTTTAGCTTGTGTTAAAAGCTCTGACAAGTTTCCATGGAATCTCAGTTCCCCTCATTCACCATGTGCATTTCAAAATCCTGAAGAAAATCAGAACCTAATTTCTGGCAGGATCTCCATGTTGTATGCCCAGAGAGAGTGACAGAAATAGTGACAGAGACAGTCACTGGTCAGTTTTGGTTTGTTTTTTCTCTCTCTAGAATGAAACATAAATTTCAGCCATGTTCAGCTGTATTCATTCTCAAGTATTATTTGTTTGACCCTTCTTAATTTGTAGTCAGTTTACTCAGAGGAATAAGCAAGGACTCTGCTCCACAGCCAATAAAAGCTGTGAGCTTCTTACTTGAATGCTTCTCTTCCTTAGCGCATTTCAGTACTTTCTTTATGCATTACGTGCATATGCCCCTATTTGAGCCAAAAAGAACTACTGCAGGACAGATTATGTTTATTCTGAATGTGTTCATGATCAGATTATCTCACAACATACAGGTATTTTGGTGGTATTCCGAAGCTGTCATCTAGCCCTTTATCTACTGCTCTCTTCTCTCATCTCTCTAAAGTTCACTCTTCTAGTCGTATCCTTGCAGTGCTAATCTGTTCTTGAGGTGCTGATACGTACACAAGTGCTTACAAAAAGATAAGCAAAATGGAAATTATTTGCAAGTAAAGGCATTGCCCACAGCACACAGAACGCACTCTGGTATCAGAAACTATCTTACTGCTTTAGTGCATGTTTCAGCCAAAACACTCCCTATTTCATAGTTGAGTTAATGAGCCAGAGCTAAATGATGTGCTGATACTGATCCAGGGTTCTGCAGAGACACCAAAACCAGTTTGCAAATAGACTCTAGACTTGCGTGTATGGAATATCCCACTCAGGTAAAGCATTATCATGAGACAACCCCAGTGGACGTTTATGCATTTCCATTTATTTTAAGACGCTCTGTAATCTTGGGTCCAATCTACCTGCCATATAATCAGACATCATTCTGCTCAATTATTTGGCATCAATAGGCAAGATATTCCCATACAGCTTGTATCATTTCCAACTGCCTTTTGACTGTCTTTTAATATTAATGCCTGATATGTTTTCACTTGTTATCCAAAACAGATCTTTCTTCCCTTGCTCTAAAAATCAGAATTCTCTACATTTCTCTGCAATTGACATTCACTATGGTTTTCAGATATATTGACTAAAATTCTTTTTTAAAAAGTCTGCATGCAAGACAGAGACAGTAAATTATTTCTCTCTCTCTCTTTTTTTTTTTTTTTTAATACAACTAAGACTTTACAAGAGTTTTTCTCTCCAATTTTGCAAAAATAAAGCTCAAAAATTAAGGCAGGTAGTATGGTGGTTGCACAGGAGTGTGCATGCCCAGGAGTGTGATTTTTTGCATGAACTATGAGTTGAAGGAGAAGATCTGAGTTTCTATGAATATAAACACATCCAAGAGCAGCTTTGGAGGTACCACCATACACATTAGCTACATGCTTGAGCAAATTATTTCTGTTAGCAGAACAAAACTTGTTCTATGATGTCTCAGAGCTCTAAATTTTTAACAAGGATAACCCTTGTGTCTTAAATTATTGAATTTGTAGAGCTGCCTGGCAACCTTACCTAGTCCAACTTTCAGTCAACCAATGATTAATTGATGCTTAGCCATTCACATAGATGGCTTTGCAATTGGTTCTGCAAAAAGAAAAAAAAAACTTGCTCTATGGTTTGTCCTTGTTGAGAGACAAACATCTCTTGACCCTAAACAGTGAATTTATTAAATACTCTCATTTATCAACTGTAATAAGCAGCCCTCGTCATAGTCTGAGAACACAGTTCCTTGTTCTTGATAGTATTTTCTGTGAAAACAACAGTAGCACAAAACATTTTTAAATGAAAAGATGAAAGAGTCCATTTGTAAAACGGAAACACCCTTGGAATACAGTTACATTTAAAAACAAATCTTAGTAGAACAACTAGGAAAAATAGTTTAAGATGAATGGATTTATATTCTAAAGTTTTACTTCTCATTATATTCTACAATGCATAAAGTCCCCCCTTCTGGCTTCACTAACACTAAATTTTAACAGATTTGAAGTATACAATCATCTGTTCTCAAAATAATGGTGCCCATTTGAATGCAAATTGTTAAAAGTCAGAACTTCTGCCTTTCACATATTCATAAAAAGAGAGCAGAGTCTACTGAAGAAAGAGAATAGGAAAGAAAACCAAGCAATAAACACCCAGAATATGTTTATGCTCCAACAATCACTAATAAGTTTACTGAAAGAGCATTTTAGAGATAGCAAAAACTAATCTGAATAATTTATCTGTGGGTATTTTTTGTGTTCAATCCCATTAATTATGTAATATTCTGTGATTTGAAGTCACCTGGAAGGGACTATAACTTCTCTTCCCTGGAATTTTCTAGGCTATGAAAAAAAGACAACCAAAAAATGAAAAAGTGAATGGATGCTATAGCACTAGTAATCCCTCCCTAAATCTCTGAAGTGCATCAGTGCAGATTAGTCAACTTCAATGTCATTTATTAACATACATTCATTTAAAGGCATTGATAGCACATGGATTTCTGTGCTCCCTGAACACTGCTCTTGGCATTCTTCTCAGTCTTAACAGAGCTTCTTTCAAATCTAAGATCATTCTTGCCATGTTCAATAAAAATGTTGTATTTTAAATTTTAAAAGACAAGTACTATTGCAGCCTGGTTTGAGGCTTGTAAAAACTTTCTAGTTTTGTTTTGTTTCAAGCACAGGAAAACTCCCACTGCCCAGCCTGCCCCAAACACCTGTAAAAAGCATTGCTCCATAAAAGCAAGCATTGACTGCTTAATCCCGAACTTCTATTGATATTCAGGGATGCAAAAGAAACAAAGGCATACATTTCACCCTAACACTACACACAGAGCCAGCTTTTCCTGGATCTGGAGAAGTACTCCTTAGGCACAGCAAATCAAACCACTGTAAAGTGCTGAGTGCTCTTTGGCCAGCTCAGGAGTCCTTTCCAAGCTGCTTGCTCCAGATGTGACTCAATGCAGGGATATTTTATCACTGCAAAGTCCTAACTTCTAGCATTGGGGCAGCCATAAATGATTTTTACCATGTCATAAAGTCAGAAATCACCCAGATGGCAATGACATTCCTCTGCTTACAGTACACTAGGGGCACAGATACAGCTATTTGAAGAAGAAGCTGAAGTAGTACAAACTCTCTGATTGAAAGACTTGGGATTAATTGAAAGTGTCCCTATATTTTCCTTTCCTCAGCCCCTTTATTCCCTGTTTTTTTCTAGAACTTTTTTCTGGACAAATCGTGACCCTTTGTTTTCCTGGTTGGCAATTTAAACTTGGCTTACTGTGCTCTTACTAGGATAGTGCAGGTTTATGGCCAAAGTACCTCACTGGCAGCCAAGACACTCGGTTTGTAAAGTTGAACTGTCCATCTGTTTTGTATTTGCTCATCACTCCATCTCCCCAGACTTTTGTCCTGGTCCTTCCCCTCTAGTTCTTAACAAGACTAGAATAATTCCAGAAAAGCAGTGTCTCGCATTTAATGTTTGTTGATGTGGCTGAAACAACAGGGTTCTAACGCCATCTTTGAATGTCTTGAAGTATTCAAAGAATACCTCAAGAAAAGAGAAAAAATATCAGTGGATTTATGCCAAAGTGTGCAGATCCCTGGAGTGCTCATGAGATAAAGTCTGCTTCCACCTACTATTCCTTATTAAATACTGATCTCATGAGGAATGATACCTGGCTCTTTGATAGGCTCATCTTTTAACAAAGAAATATCAGAAATTCTGATTAGATCACGTAAATGATGGCAGCATTTTAGCCCTTCTTAAGAAATATTTGCCTGCATCTTAAAGATGACTAACTGAGACCTGAGATGATTTCATAACTCACTGGATGACTTTGAGCAAACTGAAAACAAAATAAGGGCCTGGCTGTTTTCTAAAGATTTAAACATGAGTCCCAAGTCAGGTATTACCTAAAGCAGGAAGCTGTGGATAGGGATGTTTTTTTCTGAACACTCCTGCATAATTTATTAGGATAAACTCAAGATCCTAATTTTGATCCTTAAACGCTGTTATAGTTTGCAGGTCAGGCAAAGATGTCTGATATAAAAGATCTTCTTAAACCATTTGACAAATAAAGCACTGCTTGAGCTTTCAACTTTCCTGGCTTTTGGACTGTAATCCCTCAATTCAAAGAATCCTTCATCACTAAGCAGCAAGGGTGCTAGCTTTGACCTCACAGTTTCAGAAGCTAAATATTTTTTCAAACATTACTGAAACATATCCTTATATCAACACGAATAAAGCACAAACTTCACATGTATAACTATCTCACATCCTCACATACAATGAATAGATTTTAAAGACAAGAAAAGACCATTGTACTCTTCTAATACAACTCTATATTCAGAAAATCTCATTCGATGTTTTCTGCATCAGTGCCCTAAATTTTGCCTGAATATAAGATAGCTTAAAAACAATACCCAGTTTAATCTGAAGAGTTCAAGCAAAGAATTCCTCTCAACTCTACATTAAGCTACATCAATGGCTAATTACCTTCATAAGTACCCTATTTCTAATCCAATATGGAACACAGTGAAGTATATATGAATTTCTCACTCTAATAATCCTCTTAGGGACCCATTTTTCCATGAGTAGAAGGTTATTCAGAAAACAAGACAGAAGATCTCATTTTACAGATGGGTTTTGCTAGCTGATGCCAGGCTGGATTTTTTTGGTTTTGTTTTTGGTGTGGTTTTTTTTTTTTTTTTTATTATCTTGACAATGGAGACACTTGTTCTCAGATAAGGCAAATCCAGTGCAAAATATAAATAGCCAAATGAAGTAGCCAATGCACTACTGACCCTGACTAATTGCTAAAATGCACTCATGAAGCCATCCAAGTATACAGACAAACTCCACTCTGAGTTATTTTTCCACCTTTCACGTAAGCCACTGTATGACTACTTTTTCCTCGTGGAAGTTACAAAGTTACAACAGCTTAATCTTCCTATTCAGAGGTTAAACTTATTGCTTAATTTTCAAACTTTCAGGCAAAATAAAGCCATGGGAAATGCATGTAGCATGGGGAGGGAAACATGATGAGTTAGATCTTTGTGCAGTTGCAGAACTACTAGCTTGTTGGGATTGTGGAAACAAATGGACTAGGTGTTGCAATGAAGGGATGTAGGCTCTTCAGGAAGAACAGGATGGGGAGGTGAGAAAGAAGAGTTGCCCTTTATGTGAGAGGGCAGCTGGAGTGAACGGAGCTGTGCTTGGGGATGGATGAAGTCAGGCAATCTAAAGCCCAAGTGAAATTGCATCTGGCCAGGGACGTCAAAGACATAAATTGCTTGTAAAAAGATATTTTTGAGGTCTGTACTTGAAATTTAGAAGCTGGAAATGTTTACATCAACTGGAAATGTTTACAAAATTTGTTCCTAATGTTCAAACAGACGTGTAGAGGTTCTCGAAGCTGCCTCCATTCACATCCAGCTCAGAGAAGAATTATATAGTAGCAGCTGTATTTTCATGCAACACCTGAGTTCACCTCATGTATGTTTAATATGTAGAAAATGCTACCATTTTCCATTTTCACTGCTGCTCTTATGTTTTATGGAGTTCACAGAAAAAAACCAGGAAGGGTAGTGAAAGTGATGTTCTCAGTGACTGTAGGCAAATCAACTTGTGTCATACAGTAAGTCTGAAATACTGAAATACTAAGCAGAACCCCAGAAAGACAGTATTTGTCATGATAGTATTATCCTTACTCTTATAGAGCTCACTGCCCCCCTCTTCAACCTGATGACCTTAACACCGCAAAATCTGAGTAGAGGATGGATGTGATATCTCTGTGGAAAACAGCATCCAAGACACAAGTATTAATGATTGCTTTTAAAGGTGCCAATACAATGATAGTTTTCAACGCATTTTCATCTTCATGTACCCCAAAGCCAGTGACGCTCAGGTACATCGATGCCTTAAGATTTAATCAGAAAGTGTTGAGAAAGAAGTTGCTGCAGCGTGGTAGAGATAAGCCTAACTCTGAAGCAGATAACAGTGTTTCATAGTGCTTCGAGAAAATAAACAATACGATAGGCAAGGTAGACAGAATAAGGCAGAGCAAAAAAACCATAAATATTAGTAACTCACCTTTAACTCTGATTAGCTGCAAATGTTCAGCAACTAAGAACAATTTTGCAATAATCCTTATTTCTAAGTTGGAACTGGTGTTAACAAAAAAACCCCTGTAGTTTAAGGAAAAAAACCTTCCTGGGCTGTAGAGTCAGAGAGAGAAAAGCAACAGGATTCTCTCCTTTTTCAGTCTTGCCTTTCTCCTGACCCCAACACTCACAGCTCCCAAGGATGAGCCTCTCTAAGGGAAAGTTATCCTGTCCTTTTGGTTACTCTTCCTATCCCTCCTGCTCTACAAGGTATTTGTTTTAACATGGTTTCTCCTTGTTGGTACTTATAAAAATGACAATTTTCTTGGATTGGTTTGTTTTTAAACAAAAATAATTGCAATTCAGATTTGTTGAGCTAGTTTTTACAGAAATTTATGGGAAAACCAACCAAATGTCATAAAAATGACACCACAAACAGAGATGAAGACACAAAACATCTTACGTATGTTAATTCATTACCCAAAGTCTCATTGTTAAGCAGCCTGTGCAGTGCTACAGAGAGGAAGGTGAGAACTTCCTTTGCTTGATAGGAATAGGTGAACCACTTGAGCACAGAAGCAAGTCAAAACATCAGTGGAAAAAACAGGAAACAGATGGAGGCAGGGGGGGTGGTCTTGAATCACCCTTTCCTGGTTTTCATTCAACAGCATAGGCCAACTTAATGAGAAGCAAGTTAAAGAATTATTCACAAGGAGTAAGCCTCCTGTAAAGCATCTTGCCTGGCTTCAGCCACAGCACTTCTAGAACTAACTGAAGAGAATCAAATAAGAGCAATAAGAGAAGATGACCAACAGAAACACCAAACAAGCTGGGCACATTTTAGCCCAAAACAGAGTAAGCTGGATGCAGGGTGGGGTGGCAGATACAGCTCTCACTTGAATATTTTTAAGAACCAGCTAATTTAGTTATGTATCAGGCATGGAACAGACAGCTTTGTCTTCACCTTAAAGTGGAGGGAAAGTAGGATGGATCTCTTGAGGTAATTTCTAGCTCTGTATTTTGCTAGGATTTGGAAATGGACCCTTCAAAATAGCAACAACTATTTCACTGCCAATCGAACCCAATCCCTAGGGTTGGTTGTTGCCTCTCTGGGCCTGGAAAAGACACATTACCAAAAAATTCCCCACCCTGGTACGGCCCACTGATTATTACCTGCTACTGGCTTTTCAATTGGATACCAATGAAATCCTGACAAGAAGGCTGTGGAAACGTAAGAGGGACCTCAGGGTGTTGGGACAACTAGTCAAGGGATCTGCAGCACCAGTTGTGGGTTTTTTTTGTCCAGTTGCAGAGAATGTTAGGGTAAGAAACAGGAAAATTATGCAGATGAACATCTGGGTTCAAGACTGGTGTTAGCAGTGCTATTTTGGTTTTTTGATGGTATGTCAGTTTATACGACACTGAGCCTGCAGGCAACAAACAGAGGCCACATGTCTCAAAGGGGTAAAAGGATCTTAGCTCAGGGGTTAGCAGGGCTCGTTGAGAGAGCTTTAAACTAGATTTGAAGAGGGATGGAGACATAGCCAGGCTTGACAGAGATAAGGTGTGACAGAGACAAGCGACTGTCCAAGTACCAAAAGGAGGCTTAAGAGGGAACACCTCGATCAAGCACAAGCATCCAAAGACATAACCACAAAACAGGACTATGGGGCATCCCTTTGCACTGGGCTATTGACACAATCAAATACCTCTATAAATGCTTGAACACTAACACATGCAGTATAGGGAATCGATTCTGTGATTCTGTAATATGAACTTATCTCCAAAGGAAGACACTTGTGCAACAGTCCCATAATCCAAGCTGTTATTTTTCCATAATATTATCATCTATTCCCATTCTTTTAAAGGGTTCTTCACATACTTTAGTGTCACTGAGAATCAAGCTGAAAATATCAATCAAATTCTTTATTTGTATCTCTTGGATATAATAATCTCTAAAATTTAAGGACTGTAGCTTTTTAGGGTTTGCTATAACACAATTAGATATCAGGGCTTCGAATAAAGTAGAGTTTTAAACAGAAGGTTAAGACAGCATTAAAAAATGATTAGCATGTCAGTAGAGTCTGAGCAGACAGCTCTTTAATGACACTGGACAGGGAGTTTAAAGGAAAATACTTCAGAGAAGTAAATGGATATTCTTTCTAGCAGAATGATTTCCTTAAAGAAAAAAAGTCCAAATTAGGTAGATCTTTTTTTTGTTGTTTCAAAAAGAAGCAGTTTGAAGATAAAATATACCTACCCAAAGCAACTAAGATGAGAACAAAGAGGAAAAGAATACTCCAAGGGCCAAGTATATAAGACTGAAAGAACTATTCAGTCAAGGTATAATCATCCATTTTCCCCTGAATTATATTTATTTAATACAAACATAAAGGTGTGCAGAAGAGATGAATGGGTTACAGGAGAAGGTAAAGTGAAAGTTCTAAAATATTGTTCTTTGGAGAGCATCACCATTATCAAAGAGAAATGTTGGCTGCAAGTCAGTCTTGAATTCAAACAGTCACCTGTTGAGTTGTGCATGGCTCTATGAGCGACTACTAGAAAAGGAGAAACAAAGGTTACAAGAAGGAATATTCTATGACAGTAGTGCTTGCCAGACTCCAGTCTCTGTTTTAGCAGTTGTAGAACTTCAGCCAGACCTTTCACAGGTGACAAAGAAAGAAATTTTTAGATAATTTTTACTTTCAGACTGGAGTCTTCCTCTCCAACTCTGGGCTTTACTCTGAAGGAGAGGAGGAAACCAAGCTTCCCCTGGTCTCTGTCATACACTTGCCATGACATGAAAAGCAAACCCCATGTCAGATTTTGCTATATGAACAAAATTGTTCATAAATTTGTAAGTTCTACCAAATGCCTGTCTCATTCCGTTGCCCCAAGAGTCAGTTCTATCAATTTATTTGCTTTTATGAAACTACTTATTTATGAATTCTTGCTCAAAACAACTGAAAATCTTAAAGACAAGCAAAAAGAATCCTTATTAAGTTAAGTTTACACAGCATTACATGGTTCCACTACAAAAATAAGAAAGCACTTGAATGCAGTATTTTGCATCACAACCCCAGCTCAACAACTCTGGGGCACAAACTGGGATATTTTACAATTTTAAATGCCATTGCAGAAAAACAGAACATGTTCTTTCAGTCATATTTCCTCACCTAGCATATACATTTATAGATAACCTCTGCACTTTCCTTTGGTCACTTATCACGCCCTGATGCTAACTGAGAAATAATTCAAAAAGAAGACTTCCTATTTTATTACCCATCTCATTTCACAAAGTAAGCAGGTTTCCTCTAAGGCCTCACAGGAAAAATGAAGAGGACACACTTTGTTTCAGCTCATCATGACAGGCATAAGATGTTCCTCTAGGCAACCCTTGCTAGGGGCACAGCAATTTTTTTCAGAGGCATAACTCTGATGGATGCATAAAATAGGACAGACTGAGAGCAGATCTTTTAAGAGGAAAAAAAGACTAGTGGGCTTCAGGGAAAATGGTATTTCAGGCTACCTGTGTTTTTAAAAATTGTAGTTGGGAATAAAAATTAAAGATAATGTGGAGAAAATACTATACTATCTGCCACAGTTCATTAAAGTACCATGCACAGAGCAGGCAGGTACTTCAGTAACTGAACAGATCCTGTTCCTCTGTATTTTACTTTCATTGAGAAGATGACTTCAGTGACTTCTAGTGTATTGCTAACATACCGTTCCTGGCTCCCTTCCGTGATGTGGTAGAGACGATTGGCACCTCCATCAGCACAAGCTCTCAGGGCAGCTGCAAGAGAAGAAAGAGAACATCAATGCATTTGCATTATAAAAAGAAACAACCACAACCAGTTACTTCATTATTGACAATGCTGTATAAACTCAAATGTTCATGGCGGCATGGGGAATAAACTTGAGATCTCATACGGCTTTTAGCTTCCTATACATGACTGCTTCCCCTGTTTTTATCAGACTGGTGCCAATGTTCATCTGCTTGTGCCACTGTACTTGCAAATAGCTTATTTCTATCCTAACCTACTGCCCAGACAGCTTAGACTACATGAGGGGCTAGTATTCAAAACCTGAAAGGGCCCATCCTCCATCTATGGGCATGCATTTGTCACGAAATGGGAACTTGCACTGGAAGCCTAACTACCTCCTCATCCAGGCAGAAGGTTCGTAATGGTGGCTCTATAACAACTTGCATAACAACTGCAAAAAAAACCCCAAACACATAACCAAGAGTTCATCATGACAATACCCATTTTCTCTTTTTTTCCCCTCCTATGACACAAAAATGGTAACTCTGTTACAGTTTCTATATTGTTCCACAGACTGTTTGAATCATCTGATATAAAGTAGGTGGGTTAGGTCTTGGCTTTACTATCTTGAACTATCCTGATACAAAATCACAATAATTTTCAGTGCTTCCACCTAACTTGGGGACCTCAAAGGGCATGTGCCACTAATTCCAGCTGATTTAAGCAAGCGCAGACATGCTGTTCTCTTGTGATCCCTTTGTTTATAGACTTAAGACAGAGAAAAGAGACAAGTCTAACACTATTATTACAAAATCAAACATAAATTGGCACATTTTATTCATAAGCATCCCCATTAATCATCATTTAACTAACACACAGCTCTTTCGTGAGATTTTAAAAACCTGATAAGCTATTAAGGATTGAAAATGACCATCTTGTCTTAGCAGTCTTTATCAGTTTTGCTCTGAGATGCACAAGTCAGATAACCACAGCACACAAGATAAAAGGAGCTGTCGCTTCCACAGTAGAGCAGAGTGTTCCTTCCAGGCAAAGAGAGACCGACTGCTAGTTCTGAGAGGGCTGAAAGTCACAGGGCCAGGGCCAGGGGCTGGAGGAGAGAAAAGGGAAAAAAGAGGAGAGACAAAGAAAACAGGCTGCCAAAGTTTTGGGGGAAAAGGTACAAACAATCAGATCAGGCACTTCTTGCTGCTGAGAATTCAATTTTCAGCTAAAGCCACTTTCCTTTGGTGTTTATTTCTCAGTCAGAACCATCTCTCAGAAGTGATGCAAACCCATTATCTTTCCTTTTGGTGTGCATTAGGTGGGCAATCCAGCCCTCCCCCTAGCTTAGCCATCAACTTAGACAGCCTATACAAACTGGGACAACCTAGTTCACCTCTATATCTGCTCTCAAGTCACTCTTTCTTATGTTACTGCGGAACTCCCACCATGGGGAATGTTCTGTATGGGTATATCCACCACGCAGTACCATGTGACCTTGGCTGAGGCATTTTGGGGGGGAAAAAAAAGGAAGGAAACAGGGCAACACAAAATCTACCAGTTCATCACAGGGAGCTCTAGGTACTTGAGCTTTTTCCTGCAGACTGAAACAATGTGCAGGGCAGGAGAATGAGCACTGTACTCCTCTGTATTGCTTCTAGCACTGCTCTGCTCTAGGGATCCCTGCTCTCTCTTGCCCATAGTATTATGGTACCCACTATGGCAAGCCCTACTACTCTCAGCCTTCCTGTACAGACCATGCTCCTCTCCGTTTCCTTATCCTACTTCTACTTCTTCCAGCCTCCAACCAAACCCGTATTAATGAGACAAGGTCAAGCAAATTTGATCCTGACAAATTTCATTAGGTGAGATCATTTCCAAATTATGGTAGCTGGCCAGCCATTTACCATGGTGATTCACTGCTTCAGGCAGGTTCCTTATCCATTTGTATGAATACAAACAACACAAGAACACCATTTTTGCCTGCTGTGTTTGATGGGATGATTTTAACTTCTCTCACTTGAGGTTACAGCTAAAAATGGGTTGATGTACTTTCTTTATCCTGGGCATATTTGTTAAGTTCTCTCAGGGAGTTCAGCTCACACAGAATATATTAATGGCCCATTGCAAGAAGAGTCTGTAATACCTGTCCTTGAATTAGTTATCCTGTCTATTGGCTTATTTAGTAGATAGAAGGCATCTAAGCAAGGCCTAGGATCTAGGCAATTACAGAATCTCTTCTCTCCCCGTGAGCTACAAAAGCAATTAATCAGTTGAGACACTTTTTATATCCAAAACTGTAAGAGGGCTGCAAAAAATTATTTTCTAACTTCAGGTACATAAGCTTCCTAAAGGATGCTTCCCAGGCCAAGGACAGTCCCAGCCTTTTCCTTCTGAGAACAGTGAGTTTTATATTTATTATCCCACATTTAAAAAAAATAAGTGGCTTACAACTTCTGGAAAAAAAAAAAAAAAAGGACAGGACGAGATACAGAAAAAGAGATTAAAAAGTCTATTATCTGTCTTAATTACGTTAAGACAGCCAGACTGTCTTTAACTATTGCAAATTCTCTCAATGGACTTACCACAAGTGAAGCCTGGCCTAAGATCTCTTCATCTGATCTTACTATTTTAAAACAACATGACCAAAAAACCCAAACCAAACTAAGCATTATAAAACAAACCAGTCTTCAATCAGTCTGGTACATGTAAAACTACTGAAATTCTCCCAAAAACATGAAGGTACCTAAGTAACAGGTCTGTGACACTTGTACGTAGTACACATGGATATGTGGCTACTATTTGATATCTCAAATCAAGAGTTGCCTTATATAACTGCACTTTAAAGCTGCCCCCCACATATTTATTCTTATTTATAAGAAAAAAAATACAAAAATTAAACTTCTGCAGCATTGTCAAGTTATTTAGAGAAACTATTTATGAGGTGCTTATCCTTTACCAGCAAGTTAATAATTTACGCTGGAATGAACCAAAGCCCCAGGTACAGGGGTAGGAACTAGCAGGTAATTAACAGATTGGCCGGAGGCCAGTAAATCACAATATTTCTACAGCTAGGAACAAAGCTTTGCTTTATAAAAAGTAATGATATATACTAACTGGAAAAACTTGTATCATTACTATCTGAAAGCATTTAAGGAGATAGCAATTCTAAGCTTAAAGTTTGGATGGAGATTCTCTATGAAAAAATAACAGGAGCTGATTTTACACAATGCCTTTTATATTAGAGGCAAAATTGCTTAACAAACAACTATGTGGCCAAGGTTCACCACGGCAACTGTGTAGGCAAATCTAGCAGTCTCTAGGCACTTTGCAACAGCTCATACGAAACCTCATTAATTATTTCAGCAGAAGCTGAAGGACCTGAACAGGATCTGGGCTTTGTTTTGCTTGGCTTGGCATCCTGAAAACAGAGACACCTTCTTCCAAGATGTCTACAATTAAATAGATGGAAAAAAAAAAAAAGAAAAAGAAAAGTTAGAAAGTGACACAGAGGGATGAAGAGCTAATGGTCACACATGGGTCAAAACCAAGTTATCTTCCAGGGTGACCAAAGTGGATGGTGGGGCTTGTAGAGTGAAGAATAACTTAAGCGGTCAGTCAGAACATAGACGGTCTTGCACTTACCTTCTCTTCTGGCTCAAAGGTTGCCATCCCATTATTGGAGACCCCTCAGATTTGCCAGGTGGGCTGCACATTGAAGTACTCTCTAGCTTATGTAATGTCAGAAAGAACTAAGTCACCAAAGACATTATCTGAAGGCTTTTAGTTAACCCTGCCTGTGTGAGCTGAGACAGACTAGGGAATGGTCGTTCAAGTAGCTCACTGAGCTCTGAGGGGTGAGGAGGACCAACACCTCCAGAAAAGATGCTGTGATATGCAACTTGGAGCGATAGCTTTTTTAACCAGCACAACTAGAAGCAGAGGAGGCTCGTGCTCTTAGCCGCCCAGCTCAGCTGGAGAGCCCCAAGGTACTACTTCATGCTTTTGTTATTAGAAGAGACAATGCTAAGAGGACAAGGGTGCAAGCGCACTGCAGGCCTGGCTCCCTTGGCATTACCACAAAGTATCACCTTTCCAATCTGAATATTCTGTGTTAAGCTCTACTCCTCAGAAATAGCTCCATCTGCCAAAGTACCCCCTTTTCTATCTGTGAAATTCCTTTCTAATGTAATTCCTGTGTCATTCAGTGAACCAGGGCATGGAGACATAACTGAAAATCAGCTGTTTCATTGTACAGAAGGGGGACCTCAATGCCACTGACAATAACTACTTCCCAAGTTAATGGGAGTAGCATATGTTAAGTCCAGTAGTGTCTGAAATTACAGCAAGAGTAAATAGCCCTCATCTCCACCTATGCCAAGGAAAAGTTACATCAAGGGCATATTATCAGCCTGTGACATCTAAGAGTTTCTCACAGGCAACATGGACGAAGAAACCAAAGTCTTTCTGAGCAATGGCCTTAATTTTAAATGGTGCCTCTTCTGCTATGAACCAGTGAACTATTTCCCTTTAGTGACTGAAGCTGAAGCACCAATTTTAGGGCTAATTATTAGTTGTTACAAAAATTATCATAACACAACAAAAATAAGGGAAACAATTATATTGATATTTACCCCTTTGGCAAATACTTCCTGTCCCTGTGAGACAGGATATGAATAACATATCAAACACAAAAAAAGAAGGTCTTGGCTCTAAGCTAACTAGTCCTGATGCTTTTTCCAGAAAAGAAGCAAGTATATTACCATATTCAATAGCCCTGCAAATTCAGGCAGAGGGAAAGACTCCACAGAACAGATGCATCTCTAGCAGACTAAGTAAGATGAGGGCATAAAAAGGGAATACATTTATACACTACAGCAATACCTGAGGAAGAAAAGCATAACCTTATTAGTCCTATTATTATTCCTATTCTATTATTTCTTGCAATTAGCATTGAAAATATTTTTTCCTTTTTTTTAAAATGGATTTTGAAATCAACCCATGTTTTTTTGCCTAAATTCAAATTTGACATCTCTCCTTAAATTGCCTTAGTATATCCCCTCTGTTCCTTTTCTAATTTTACACAACTTCTTCTAGGTATGCAATTTGTTTCCTTTATTCTTTTATTGATTCAGTAGCCTGGTAACCATAATTAACCTGCCAGCATAATCTACACATAAGAGAATTCTGCTTAATTAATGACTTGGAGTGCTGGTAGTAATACATACATGATATATATGGGAGGTATGCAGAAAACTGCTTGGTCTGCTTGATACATTGGGCCAACACATTTTTGTCCCAGCATTACTTCAAAAAAATAGTGGTTATCGATAACAAAATGTATACTCTGTATTTATGTGCTTTCTCGTTTTCTCCTTTGTCCTGTAGAAACTGCAAAAATAAATTTAGCAAACCCATGGCTTTATACAGCTGCAGATTGCTAGCTAGGTGATCTAACTGCATCTCAAACTACTCCCTCCCATCCATGTGTTTCCACCCGTGTTATGAGGACTGTATGCAACTGCCATTATATATCAAGTACAGTGCACTGCAGACGTCCCTCTTCTGGTCAGCTGCAGCTCTGACCAGAAAATAGCAAATCACCCACTACTCTATAATAGCTTTCTGCTTTGCGGTTGGACATTGGTCTTGCAAAGAAGCTTTTTAACTATTTAGTTAGGTCTATTCTTATGTTGCAAAAGAGTGGTTTGGTTGCTTAAAGAAACACGGTCAAAGGTATTGGTGAAGACAGGGTTTAATGTGAATTTGTGAAAATACGACTTTAGAGAGTTCAATGGCAAGGTTCACTCTATTACTTACTAGACAGATTAAAGCATCCAAGGAGGGAAGGTCAAATAAGAAGCAATTTAAAATCATTTACACAGAATCTGGGAGTGCGAAAGGGGGTAAGGGTGCAAAGAATACAGATGCAAAGATAAGGGTGGAAAAGGGTTTAAGAGCACTTAATAACTATTTTAACATTTACAAAGCAACTCAGTAGGGTTCACTACAATTATAAGAAGGACTTAACTATAGATTTGAGATCGTAAATTCATATCATAATCAATTAATATGCACACAGGTAAACTGATGTGTACACCTATTTCTATTTGTGTAAAGGTACCTATCAAAAATTCCCCTTGAGTTCAGTGAAATGCTCACATCAAACACCTTTGCGCTTCCCAACAGGCAAGAGCTGCACCTCAAGAAGTGTGGAGATGGGGCGGGGTGGGGGTATCAGCCTAGGCTTCATTGTCAGCGACAATCCTTCAAATATCGCAAACTTGAGACTTGTCATCTCTGAGGTGTCCCACTCAGAGTGAGGTGCTGGCACAGCCCACTGTGGTCCAGGACCACTCAAAGGACTTCACTTAGGACCAGTGCTTATAGAGTCATAAGATGATTGACTTTGGTCATCAGTAGGTTTCCATCCTGGCAACAACCCAAGTAGGTGACTACAGGGCTTGTTTCCCAAAGTGCAGCAAAAATGGTATCATTACACTTGCGTTATGATTCAGGTATATGGTTTAGCAAAGCTACAAAATGTAATTGCTTATCCTTTGTTTCCCACCTTGGTTAGTGTTGTGATTTGACTCCCCAAAAATCCAATTTCTAAGCCCCCCACACTTTGCCTCAATGTGAGAGGGGTTTTCAGACATAACACATCAATTAGCATGGGGAAATTATATCAAAATTTATTACTAACACAATAAATACTATAATACATTTATATACAACAATTCTAACTATCTCTTTTATGGTAAAGCAATATATTTACATAGATCAAATCCCTCCTTTCCCTCCAAATAAAAGTTCAGATGGAAAGAAGAAAATCACTTTCAGGGCAGCACAATCTCTTCTCTTCCAAGTAGCAGATTCACTCTGTCGTAGTTGGAAAATCTCTCTCTCCCTCTTCATTACAAAGCAGGGGTTTTTCTCTCACCCCTTTCTGCCCTTTGGCTCCAACCAAAGGTCTCTCTCTCGTGGGTTGCAAAGCAGGGACAAAACTCACCTTACCATGGTCATATCACGGTGTGCAAGGCATCCCATGAAAGTCCCTTCCTCAGGGGGTCAAATTCCCCCTGAGTCAGAACGTTTAGGGCTCTCAGTTCAGTTTTTCTCCCCCAAGCATTCTAATGGTGCTCCTTTGCTCCATCTCAAGCTCCGTCTCAAATGTGGCGGGGGGGGGGGGAGAAGGAAGGCCACTTCCCCTGCATTCCTTCTGACCATCCTGATCCAGCTCCAGGACGTCTCTGAGCTTTCGGCTCCTCTCTCTCTCTAGCTGCTGCTGCATTTTGGAACTCCCTTCAAATAGAAGCCCACCCCCTCCTTCCAAAAGGGGTCTCAAGGGTTTTGGGGAAGTAATTCAGTCTCACCCCAAACAGTCTCTACTGAGCTTGGTTCTCTCTCTCTCTGTCGGATACCTCTGCGTCTCAGCCTGGCCACGTGCCATATTTGCTGCTTCCCGGTTATCTTCTTGGCTTTCAGCTCTCTATTCAGTGCTGTCTCTGCTGCCATTCTTCTGCTGCCCACTCACAGTGGAGAAAACTCCCCCCAGCCTTTTGGCCACGGCACCCGGTCCAGTTTTAACGCTGTGCCGGGTTTCTTCAGCCCCAGCCAGGGCTGAGGGCCTTGGCCCCCAGCGGGGCTCCCTGGCCCCTCAGCTCTAACACGTGGTGTCTCAAGCCACGGCTGCCTCTCTTCCAACTACGTAATCTGTCTCCTTTCCCAGACTGTTGTAATATGCTAATTTCACAGGGGCGAACTGTAGTTTCTGATTGGCTCTACACCAAGAACACCACCCCCTGGGATTAACCACCTTCCAACTCCAGGGGAAAACCCTTTTTAACCCACAACAGTTGGGCAGCTGATGCTTCTGATTGTTCCTACCTTTACCAGGCAAGAGTTCCTGGTATGATCAGGGAATACCTCATGGCCCAGTTGGTCAAGGGATGCTTTGTGGCTCAGCTGGTTTGGTTAAATCTTGTCAAGAATTTCTGAGATCACAGAGCAGGCCTGAGGACTGGGGGAGTGGGATGCACCATCACACCTTAATTTGTCTAAAACTGAAAAGGTGCAGCTCATGTCACTGGGATTTTAAATTTGCAGCAGTGCACAGGGCTTTAAATAAGCACAATGAAGAATGTTACCCACTCTCAGGATATTCTGTAGTTTCAAATAAAATTAAAGAGATATACAGGTGCTTTCTAAGCTGCTGCTACAGGTGCATATTCATGCTGCTATAATCAGCAGTAGCAAGAGGAGTCAGCCTTCTGTAACACTACTCAGTACTTCCTAGGATAGAGCCCATTCTTAGGAATTTCACCCAAGATTCCTCTTTTTTCACTCCTTTTTTCTACCATTGGAAATTCACAATTTTTCATGCATACTTCCAGCCCAGAACAAGTTTTAGTTTTACAGATCCTGCAAGGAAAAGAATGGTTGCTATTCTTAAATTTTCTGTGTACCCAAGAAAGATACAGCAGCTACAGATGTCTCATACCTGACTTCTAAACCATCTGTATCACACAAAGAACAGAGATACCCAGTAGTCTTGAAGTAAATGCATCACCAACACTGGAGCTGGCAGTCTGCTTCCATATGGACTGGACTATGGATTTCAGAGGGAAAACAACTGTACTTCTAAGAAGGTAATTATATATTTCCTATAAAGCTTCTTTAATCACTCTGCCTTGAGCTGTAAATGTCATAGAGATCTCAGCCAAGCAGAGGCAGAATTCATTAAGCAATTAAATATGAGAAGACAAGGAAGAAACCAATGTGAGAATGAATTAGAAACACTATTCTTTTCTCAGTGCATTGATTCAATATTGAGCAAAAGCCACATAGATAACGATGTCTCTCTAAAAGCTTCACTCAGAAATGAAACACAGGGAAGATTAAACAATTTTCCCCACAGACAAAACCCACCACTGAATTTTAGCCAAAAACTGTTACACAGTCATCAAAACAAAATCTTACTTTAAAAGAAAATCCTAAAAAACATTTGTATCTCAGTGCTCACTTTGGAAAAAAATAATAAACAGAACAGATCAACCCTTAAAAACCCACATTCTTAAGTACCAAAAAACATGATTGCAAGCAAAAAGCTTTGAGTATTAGTAAGTATAGTAGGAGTAATATGCTGTCAGAGACAGAGACAGGAGAGCAACTGTGATTTCACCAGACTGAGTTTCTGGACTGTCATCAGGAGCACTTCCATGCAGAGTTCATTACAATGATTCATATTCAAGGCTGCTGGGTTTGGAGTAATCTTTTGTCAGGTGTTAGATTTAACATTCCTACAAGTCTCACTTAGGATATGATTTTCTCTTCTCTTTCCCGTCATTCTTCTCCCATTCTGTCAAACCCAGGAGCTCTGGTACTCACTATGTTGCCTTAAACCCACTGCTGTAACAGGCTCCACGAGTGGAGCAGCCCCGTGCTGTGTCACAGAGAAAACCAGGAGGAGAGAGCTCAAATGTAAAACAAAGCATGTGCTGTCATCATTTCAGCTAAAATCTAAGTGACCTTTTCATGACAAGGCCACGTGGCTTGATGCCACCAGGGGGAAGAATCAGGAAGAAGTTTATTCTTTTCATTTTCTCCTTTTTTTTTTGCTTTTTGTTTGAAAAATGACAGCTGAGGCAATAATGTAACATTTAATCATCTTTTCTTTTTGACCTGAGCACACATCTTTTATCACTAGGTGACAGTAAAAAAACACCGATTAGGGCACACACCCAAAAAACAGAGAAAGAAGAAGAAGAAAATGCACAATATGACATTATTTTCCCCTGATAAACTATTTGTTTTGAATGTATTTAACGAATAATTTTTCAACTCAAAGATCCTCACAAATCAAACAAGCTACTGAAAAATAAACGGCAAATCCTACCTGGGCCTTAAATCTGTCATTTCCAGAGTGAGAAGGAATACCAGCTCTCTACAGTGATATACTCGCATCTTACTGAAGTCTGCTCTGACACCAGGAATTCCCCACCGATTCACAAGCCCTTTCTGCAGTGCCACACATTGGCCCCAGGGTTGGGTGGGATCCTGGTTTGCAGACTACCATGTGCGTGCCCAGGAGCTTGTCCGGGACTGCAGTTCTTCCCCAGAGGACCTGTGAGTGGTAACCAAACTGTCTCATCCAAACCTTGCCTATGTAACCCCCGACTGTTGATGAAGGATCCAGAGCGTCCTGAGCATCAAACCCCTGCAGACACCACGCTGGTGATCCTTCATCATGCATCCCATCAAGTTGCCTTTCAAATACCACCTTCTTTCATTGCTTCCTAAGCACAATGCGCCTCACTAACTAAACTTTACTATAACCTGTCTACCTACAGAAAACACCTATATGGAAATACAACTGAAGGTAAAGTAACTGAAAGAGTGTGCTTTCTCTGCATCCATTACCTGAGTAGCAAATGAAATGCAGAGGCTTCAACATTAATATTACTTCTGAAGTTTTAAAATTATATTGTTTAATAATTCAGTGTGAGCTCCATTGGCTTCAATCTTTGAATGCAACTTTTTATTTCTTCATTTCCTATTTTCCATTGCTGCAGCATTGATTTCTGACCGAAGGAAAATAAACTGCTACAAACATGATGGAATACTCCAACTGCCTGCCAGTTTTAATTGCTGGTCAGTGTTGTTATCAGACAAATTTCAATAACAAGCTAACTCTATTCCTATAGGGAAAAAAAGATGACTAAAAAACCCAAGCACCTTTATTAGCCATAAAACATCCACACTTGCACAAAGGGTCAGACAGTAATAAGGGAAAAAAAGAAGCTTGATCTGGGACTGCATCAGCAATGACAGCCTGCATGAAATCACTGCTCCCTAACCCAGAATGTGCAGGACATGGGCAAGCAGGGAGGCAACATTTGGAAAGGGTGGTCAGCTGTGCTAAAACAGCAAAGAAGGAGAAATATTCTCCTACTACTAGTGGCCACCAGCAAGACTGCAGTCCTCACCACAGCCAGAGTCAGTGTTACTGTCTCTTTTGCTTCCACTCAACAATATGCATTAATAATTTAAGCCAACCTGCAAGTGTAAAGCAATGAGCATGATAAGTTCATATTCATGTCTATGATTAAATATTTTCAGCTAATGCATTTATATTTCAAATTTTGTTTGCATAAATTGGATTTGCAGTAGCCGGCAACTCATCAAAAAATTAATCATACACTTATTTTAAATTGCACAAAATATATTAATTCTCATGGTACCTTAGCAGCCTAGAAGAGATTTCCACATAACATTTATTTTCTATTTTTTTCTATTTTCTTTTAATATACAGCTATCCTATGTACATGGTGCATACTCTTGCATATAGATAATTTTCCCTACTCTTAATAGGTAAATTCTTCAATAGATTTTCAACCAAACAATCATAACAGTAAACTATTAAAAACATCATCAGGAGAAATGGTCAAAAAAACCCCAAACCATCATTATTTCATTTACGACAGTTTCACCCTTTTGTATCTGACTGACCCCCACATCTTTTCCATTCTCCTAACTCCCAGATTTGGGTAGTGACAAGCTGCAGTGGAAGATTCTTGAAGAAACTGGAAATATAAAATTACAAGACTTGATCTGACCTACTTTTTTCATATTTGGAATAGCTACTTGTACATATGCATGGGTGTTTGCACCAGTCTAAACCAGAAAGGTCTCGAGGAAGCAGTGGATTTGCATTGCTATTACTCTAGTACTGGCACTTTAATAGAGTTCCAAGGAAGAACCTGAACTCAATATTTATAGTACAACGTATGGCTCCTCTTAGGAGAAGAAGAGTTTTAGCTACCTGCATCAAGACTAATCTTGATCCAACATCTTCCTACACAAAATAAATCTAAAATTGAAAAAATATTCTTGTTAGGCACTTTCTTTTAGCTAAATTTTCCAACAGTCAAGAAAGAATGTCACTTAGTATAAGATGGCACACTGATATAAAAATCAGATCTATGGTATAATTTTCTCAAACACATTTCTTTGAGAAAATCGTAGAAAAACCCAAAATATGCTATTTTCAATTCTTAAAATAATATAGAATGTGTGAATTAACATTTTCAAAAGAAACAATTGCACCATCAATAATTTTTGGAAAGTTCTTAGTTATCTTGATATGTCAAATCACTACAAGACACAAATAAAGCATATTTGGACAGGCATCTACAAACCAGACTAGAAATTGTAATTCTGAGTGCAAAATGGGATTTCTCATCTCAATTCTCTTCCATAATGCAAATGCAAAATCAATACTGTGTCATCCATGAAAAAAAAAATCAACATCTATACGCAGTCCAGTTATGAATGAAGATGGCATAGCAGTAGTTTCCCAATTCATAAAAGTGATGAAGAAACAAGTGCATTGATTTCAAAACCTCTCCTTATTACAGCTATAAAAGAGCTTTAGGATTAAGTTTCCAAGTAAAAATATTTGTAGGAAGCAATCTAGAGTTTACTGTACAAAACCAAGAGTATGTTCTCAAGGGGAATAAACTTTCGTGTGACAACTCTCCTCATAGCAAGGCTGCAAACAGGTAATTAATTTATAGATCTTTGCATTAAGTAGAAACAGCTCTTATCTTCTACCTCTGAAACAGCACTATGGCAGATCCCTAAGGCTTCATAAAGGGAGAGAGGTTTAGAGTGAACGGAAAAGTAGAGGCTCAGTGGAAACTCCAACCCCCTAATTTGGGACTGTTCAGTGTTTTAGAAAAACCTGCAAGCTTCTGGACTATTCAAAAACTACTCTTAGTAGCCAATTTGTCCATGTCTAATTTCCAGTTACAAAGAAGATCAGTACATTGCACATGATTTTTATCAAAATGCTGCAGAATTACTGCTCCAGGCCTTCAATTTCCATGTGTTACAAAGATAAATAGCCCTAAAAGTGAAAAATTAAAGAACTTTTCCCTCTCATTTTGGTCTTTTTTTTTTTTTCATTTTGAAGGAGAGAGACTAGACTTTAGAAGATATTGAAGTCTGAAGTTCAGAAGTGAATTCATGGAAAGCAGGTACGAATTCTTTGTTTTGTTTAAATTACCTCCTATCTAACTGTATTATATCCCCTTTTAAATTAATGCTAATATGGAAACATTTTGCCATCCTGTGAGCATAAGCCAAACCATTTAATCCTTATTGACTAAAAATATTGGCCTCTTCTTTGGGACCATTTCTTCCTTGTAGATGAAACACATGCATTCAATAAATAAAGCCTTAGATTTAGCACACTTGAGCTTATTCCGAAGGCGTGCTTTAAGAACACATTGCCTGTGAAACAAACAAGAAAAACCCCAAGACACAGATACATTACATATTGTATCTGTTGCTCTTTATTCTCAAAATGGTTCAATGAAAAAAAAAACACCAAAGAACTGCAAATCTTAATATAACAAGTGTTTCATTGTAATGTTGATAGTAAATTGGAAATTATCACCCTGCTAAAATTTCCACAGAAACATGGTTTATAAGGGTGGGAGAAAAAAATGTCCTAAGTATAGCTAATACATCCGTTTTTAAATCAGTCAAGTGTTGGCCAAAAAGAATATCAATATTCTATTTAATTTACAAGCTCTGTCCATACTAAATAGTTCATTATCAGGATCAAAAAATATTAGAAGACAGGATGTTGAAATGTGATTTGAATCACTGCACCAATCCCATGCTACCCTATCTGCCAGATATGCTGGATACTTCAGATTAGTACACAGCATTTTAATTTAAAGTAGTGAGTTCCTGCACTTGGTCTTGTTTAAATCAGTATTGGTAGCAAAGAGCTAGTAAAATGATAAAAAAAACCTTTTACTTGTTTAACCTGAATTTCATCTTTCATGAGCCCTCAGAGCCTACAGTATTGGGCTTTGAAGCACAAGAATTATACAGAACTCAGCCTTTTCACCTCACTCTGATCTCCCTGTTCTAAAAGAAGAGAACTCCTGTCTTCCCCAGATAACCAGTTTTCTCACCTCCTGCTCATCCATTTTTGACCAGGCCTCTGATAGCATCCCTTGATAAATATACAGGGGAATTCCCAGGCTTGAGCCTTAAATGTCAAACATTAGAGAGCTAAAAACAATCAAACAACCAACCATTCCACATCGAAAAAACAAAACAAAATTAAAAAATAGAACTCCACAACAAGCACATATTAGTGTGTGTAAGAAAGAAGTTTCATCTAAAATATTTATCTCCTCACTGCTTTTACTGGTTTACTTCCAAACAACTGTTTTGGTCCTGCATTAGCTAAGACACTTGAGGTCAAGTTCTACCAGAGCACTTCGGCAAAATGTGTTTAAAGCAGGATTCTCTCTGTTAAGAGGTCTGATGAAAGGATTTCTCTTACTCATGGTGTGATAATACATGACTAAACATCTAAGGCAGGTATCTGTTTGTATGCAGATTTAAACATCCAACACTGGGGGACTGTTCTCCCTAGCAAGGAACAGCAACGCTCTGATTTCACACACGACACTCACTGTCATGCAGACCTGGAAAGACATCTCTGAATCTCTGGTTCACCAGATGCTACAGAGGTACTTCTGTACCATAAAGGCAACAAGCACAGTTTTGCCAGTGAAGAAAGAGATCTGCATAAGGCCTTGCTGTCTGTTTGGTACAGACACCAGAACTTCTAATGGGTTTTGCAGTTTGGAGGGAGTTTTTGCTTACTGATGCAATGATTTCTCTGTGAAAGATTAAAAGATGACCAAATTGCCATCTTTATTAATTAAACTAACATTAAAAAAAAAAAAGAGAGAACTAGATATCCTGGTGCTTGTTCACAGGTCAAATTGACTATCAAATCACAGTTCAGCCAATCAATAGTCCCTTGCCAGAGAAAAAAGTTTCAGAAATTTCCTTTAACAGCTAGCTTTCCAGTCTCAGAAACATTTGAGGTTGTTGCTCTTTTAGCAAACCATAATCAATAGCTGTGACTAACAGAAGTAGGTTAAATTTTCCTTTATGTGATTAATCCCACTCCTAACTTCCACAATTTTAAAAGGCTTATCTGGAGGAGCATAGAATAGTATCTGCTTTTCAGCCATAATTTGAGAGGTTTCTGCATGTAGCTGGTCCTCATCCCCTGAGGTCTGTGATTTCAGTGAAGCCACCTGTGCTGAGCAGAGAGTTCTACTCCTCAAGTATCGAGATTCAAACCACACTTAGCACTCTATCCAAACACAAGGCACCTGTAACAGCTCAAGTCATAATGCCATATATGTTTTCTCTTTCTCCGTTCACCGTCTATCTTGATCCCTACTATCTCCCTCTTTGACATTTCATCTAGTCTGGCTTCCAAATGCACACAGTATCTCATCAACTCACAGCAACACAAATACCCTCTTGTCAGCCTCCTTCTTCCTCCCACATACCCCACCATTTCATCTCTCCTTCTTCACCTATTGTCTCCATTCTGCCCCACTGCTGCCCCACAGTGCTGTTACCTCCTATTTCAGGGTCTGCTTTATGACCCACACAATTATTTTACTCTACTTAAAATTTAGCAATTGTGAGAGCAAAGTGAAAAGTGTAACCAGACAAGCATGGACTTCCTGGGGTTTTGTAAAAAAAAAATAATCAGAAAACAGAGAGGACAGGTTCTCACAAAATAAGCAAGAATAAAAGGCGAGCAGTCATGCTATTTCTCCTGACATGCAATAACTTCATGCATTGTCCTGCCACTCTACCAAGGATGAGACGACCGAGCCAAGACAGCCATGCCAGCAGTTTCTCAAAGCCCTTATCACTCTCTGGGCAGGCACAGGATGGAGGCAAACAGGTCTTGGGGAGAGTGTGTGTGCCCAGGGAGCTGCAGAGACAGCACTGCTATAGCTCTCTCTGTCTGAACAGCTCTCATACCATTGGAGAGAAGGGAATCGCACACTACGTTATACCTGGTGCAAAGATGCTGCCTTCTTCCAGCAGCAAAGAGTCACACTGAGGCACCACTGACGCCACTCTCCCAGCCACCACAACTGCTGAGAAAGCCTTTGCAGGGGAAGGAAACAACCAGCTGCCCTCAGGGAGGTATCCGTCTTGTTTTGATAGTAAAGAATGGGGACAGATAGGAAATCAAATTATATCTCTTTTCTTCTCAAGCATGAGTGGTGCATTTCCTCACACAGCAAAAAGAGCATGCAATGTTTAACGAAACATTCACTTCCTAACACAACTGAATTCACCAGGGCATTCCTAGTCTTTCCTCTTCTAAGGAGGAATGACACCATCCATTCAACAGTAAAACAATGCAATATGCATTTGGAACAATAAACAAACAAACCTAAATAAGAGAACCATCAATCCACTGTTCTTTTAAAAAATAAGAATACTAAGAAAAAAAGGCTTGTATAAGAGGAAATAATTAAAACTAACCATACAGAAAAATAAACCCAAAACCCAACACATGGCAAATAATTAAAGGTAACCTTTAAATTATTATTGCAGTCTATAAGAGACCTGCTGCAAACTTTAATAATATTGTTTGGAACATCAGTCATTTTGCTCTTGCTGAAATTCATTTCTGATAATGCAATAGTAACATCTCAGGAATAATATTAAATTTCTACTTCGTATTAAAGTAGAATTATATTAGCATGGTACAGTATATGTATCCCTGGTAGGATTACTTTCATGCTGGAAAAAACAATGTTATTTTTCTATTACTGAAATAAGTTATCTATTTTGACACTGGAAAATATATTTCACTGAACTATAAACTAACAAAATCTCTCATCTAAGAGAATATCACTAAAGTTTCCCTCCTGGTGAATTTTCAATTCCTAGCCAGCAGCAATTCTGTTAATTTTTTTGCACAAACTCATTTGATTTGTGGCATACCTGTGAGACCATATCCTAAAGTTAGTATGTCCAGTCCAATTACTCTTGTTCAATCCTTGACCAAACTATTGGGAAATCTGCCTGAGAAAAGAACAAAAGATTGCAACTGACAGATGTATATCTTTCTGAACAAAACACAAGCAGCCCCCTTCCAGGATCTCTCTTGATTCAGTCTTTCCATTTGACTACCTGAACCCTAAGAAACTGAGCCCTACACCAGCTTGGAGGGAGGAAGAAATGGGGAATCAGAGTTATGTTTATATTCAAACACATCTGTACTTTAGTGACATAATTTTCCAAGGCACCCAACCTCATGTTAACTTTTGCTTTTCAGTTTAAGATGTGGGATCACTGGTTTCCATCCACCTTTCATTCACACTGATGGATCAACTTGAACATCCTCCAGCTGGCCCTAACCTTCCAATTTATTGTTAGGATATGGAAGAAATGGGGTCTAACAGGGATTTATAAGGGAAAGTGAGGGAAGTCACCCTATCTGATAAAATCTGCCTCCGGTATAAGCCACAAACAGTTTCAGATATGAATTACAGAGGTTATCAAAGACAGGCCAGGAATCAAGCCCCTCAGTCATGGATCAATCCCCCCACTAATGGATCAAGACCATGGTTAGCAAGTACTTCAGCAAAATCCAGGCTTTAGCCATATAATTACTTCAATTCAAGTACTTTTCCAAACATACACCTTAATTTTCTATCGCTGATTGATGTGTAATTTACAGTGTGTTCTGTATCAGTTTTGAAGTTGACCAACACAATTTGGGCAAAAAGCTTCATGGGCATTAAGTTTGGCACTGGCACGTGTACACCATGTGTGTTCCAACTGCTGGCCTAAGGGACGTTCCTTTTCTGTTGCGATAACACCAGAATCAGGAAGAAGACAGTGAACTTGAATATATTCTAGCAAAGCTCCCAGCAATCACCTGGGGAGCAGAAATAGATACCTCGGAGCCAAGAACCAGCTTTCTGCCAAGCCTGACCGCAGCGGCAGGTGTCGCTGTAAGGCAGAGCTACGGCAATTACTAAATTATTGGGACACAAACAAGAACAGAAGCAGGCAAAAGATGCTTCATGGTACGCCTTAAGAACATGCAAATTCTTGACAGCTGGTAGCTGTGCACACTTCTTGTGCTAAGTGTTTTGGTGGCAAACATGATCAAACAGCAGATTGCTAGTATACACCTGCCTAAAAAGAAACATGGAAATTCTTACTATTGAGGTAACAGCTTGCATAGCAGCATTCATTATGTATAGTTTTCCATTTACTTTGCTCAGTCCTCTTCCACACATTAAAGAGTTCGTTGCTATTCAATGCAAACAGAACTCTATGCAGCACCCAGTTGTTGAATCCCCTGAGAAGAGCAGCAAACTGCCCAAATGGTGCCTTTAAGTTCCTGTAATGGGCCTTTTAAGGCTAAAGACGTGTGTAACTTCCTGTCACTCTAGTGTCCAGTCATCCCAGGTTAGGGATTTTGTATCTTCTAGGGAGCAGTGTCAGCTGGGTTATACCCAGCACAAAACAAGGTTCAGGCACTGCTTTGTTCTGCTTTTCACTTATGTGGCATTTCAGCCAGAGGCTGGTATCAAGGATCATCATTTTTGACCATCTTTAGGTCGCTTAGGATTCTGTAACGTGTTTCCCTCCACACTGCCTGGAAATTGCAGAGCCTGATGTCTCCCTGAGAGAAGGCTTTTTTTCAGAAGGGTTTTCAGCCTGCTGTCAAGCCATCTCTCCCTTCTACTCTTTCATGCCTGAAATATTAGCCTTCAGTTACCACTGACACAAAAAAGCCATTTTCTGCTACAGCATTGAGCCATTTTACAAAGAAACTGCCAGCAAAATTAAGACCTAGTTTTCTACTACAAAGCCTGTCAAAGCAAGGGGAGTAGTTTAAATAATGACAAGGCAAGAAAAATACTAACTTATTGTCCAGAGACTGCTAGAACTACAGTGCCATGATTTACTTAGATGGAAAAGACAGCTGATCCTGCTAAGAACAGATTCTACAAAGTCTTGACTTGCCTTAACGGCTTTAAGCAAGGGATATAAAAGTCAGTGCTCTTATCACCACTACCAAAATCTACTACTAGAGGTGCTAACTTTGTTTAAAAAGAACATTAAGAAAGGAGATTTACATTACAGTAAGCAAAGAATGTACTTGCGCTGCCTGCAGCCTGGCAGAAGGTGCAGATCAGCAGAACTACTGAGCAAACTCTGAGCAAAGAGGGTTTCTCCTGTCCAGCCGTGCCCTGGAAGGAGCAAGGTAAAACAGCTTCTCATTAAGGAATCCCCTTAAAGCTGCAGGTAGACCATACTTGAGGTTTTTGTGTTTCTTTAGCAAACAAAAACCATTTCTACAGCAAATGTTTTATGCTGCCCTCTCTGAAGCACAGTCATAGTTTTCCTGTGGGGAGAAGTATAAGAACTTGGAACATGAACAGACAGTCACTTCTTCAACAAGGCCCAGAGCTGCTATTTCACACCACCACCAGAGCTGATACCACCAGGCCATAGTGGTAGTTAATGACAGTAACACAAACCAAACTATCAACTAAGGGTTGTCATATTTTCCCTGCTTCCTTTTTCCATTGTCTGAATATTTAACTGAGCTGAGCCTTCTTTCTTCTTCCATCCTCAAAACCCCGAGCTCTCCTTAATACCCATGTAGCAGCACACTTGCCCTTGTACAGGGACCTTCCAGAATCTAAGGAAAACTCAGCTTCTGAACAAGTGCATGAAGGCACTGCAGGGCATCAGGCAAGCAAAGTACTTTAGTACATCTTTTACTCTTGTCATTCGTCAGTCCCTATCTCTTTTTTCTTTAACGTAATATGAACAGAACCTAGGCCTAAGAGTTTTTGTGCTTACAGTGACTGGCACATCATAGACCCTCTCCAGGCACTGCCTTAATAAAAACAAGACAGACAAAGCGGAGAGAAAATGGATAACATAATATCTACAAAACACACAATACCCACTGGAAGCAACCTGTAGGTTGCTAATGCCAGTCCCTAATGCAGTGGTAGTCTCTTACTTACGTCTGCACAATATCTAATAAAATACAAGCTCTGGGAAAGAAACTCATCATCTCCTTCTGTTCCTCTGTGCAAACAAGACCTCTTGTTTACCAGTTCAGCAAAGATCCTGAGCTGTGACCAGAAAAATAGGTAGCAAAATTATGTATTTTGCTCTGGACTGGACCTCACCTCCCATGACTGTGATCGGCTAGGCAGGACGTGTCAGTCTCATTGCTCTACTTCTGCGATAGTTTTCACCAGCAGTACTTGGTCTGTGACCCAAGGAAGGTGTGCAGCTATACCAGGGGTGGGCACAGGCAAAGGAGGCAACTGCGGATGACACTCGGGCTTGGGGAATAGGAGACTTGGCTGCTACACCTATCTTAGGAGCCAGAAGTCAAGCCCAAACACTGAAAATACAACCTGAACCAGAGGAGGCACAACAGCAGCTTATATACCTGCACTGTAAAGCAGCTTTAGAGGAGAAAAGAAAATCCTACAGACCATAGTAAGGGAAGAATAAGGTTGTAAAAGGTTTCGCTTCCCATAAAGCTTAACGTCAAGTTAATGATTACAGTCCAAGCAGACACCAGTTTTATTTAAAAATTGGATTTTGACTGTCTTCCTATTTTTTTAAGGTGATGGAACTGCATGGCCTGTTAAAATTTGATTTTCTTTGGGCTTAGCTTTTGTATATATAAAAGGAAAGTATTGCTTGCAATGTCCCTTTGTCAGACAAGTTTCAGAGAAATCTGTTTCAAAACATATTCAGTAGTAAAATCAGAAACCATTTTCAAACTGAATGCTTCTGTTTTAAAAGGCATGACTTTTCTTAAAGAAATGTTTCTGGTAATGTATGGAAAGGCAATTATGATGTAAGAAAAAAGGGAGGGTGTAATGTGTGCAATGAGAAAGAAAATATCACTGCTCAAAATGCTCAATATGCTCAGCACACTTTTCTGTAGCTTGAAGTATTAAAGACTGCTAAATTTTCACCTAGGTTTTTATTTACTATTTCATGGCAGCATTAAACAAGCCTTTTTAGTAGTTTTGCCATTTAGAAATACCTTTATTCTCCCCTTTTGTCTAGTTGCATGGACATTTTTAAAAAGCAGCCCTTAAAAGCAAAACTAGATTTTGTTACTGCAATTGCCATGATATCAGAAATATGCCTTGTGGGTGGCCAAGGGATGTTTAATGTTCTTGTGACATGGTTCATAGCAGCTTGGTCCATGTCCCAACCTGACTGGAGCTCCACAATAAAGTTAGCAGTGCTAAATGTAATTCTCCTGCAAGTAAGTTGAGTGAAGTTTCCAAGGTGTCCTACCATTAGAAAAGATTCAACTTCAGTTCATATGAATCCACATAGCTACAGCTGTCTAAAATCCCACTGCCAAGAGGTGCACTTTTTGTTCATGCTTATGTCCTCCGCCTTCATTTTCAAGCCATCTGTTATCGCACCAAAATCCAAAGGATTTTTATCTAAGACAGAATGTTCAAACCAGTAGTGAAAAGACACCTGAATAGTCCATGAATATGTATCTCCAAGATACCTGCCTAAGCTGAAAAGCCAGATTCAGAAGGACTAGCAAGGTATAAAAGGCTACAGAAACATAATTTCTTCTTTTCACAAAATCATCTTAAAATATCCATTTAAAAAATCGTTCATCTCAACTCTATTTGTAAGTATACATAATCTGTATCAAAAGCTACTTACTATACCCTTCCTGATATGAACATGAGAGTGTGTGGTCTTTAGTATCACCTATGGTATCTTTCTTTAGTGAGGTTTTTACGTTATTTATGTTCAGTTGAGATCAGTTACTTCATCTGTGCCTTCTGCGCACACTCACTAGTCTTCCCAGCAAGCATATAGGCTCAATATTAACTCAAATTAAATGCTTTTCTCACAGAACTGTTAAAGTTGGTGTCAGAACTAGGCTACATAAATGGCACTAGTCAAGAAGCACCAGAAATCGCTCCTTGAGAACATGCATTTTTGAGATACTACAAATTGAGCAATTTCTTTTAGTCTTTAAACTGCATTATAATGATACTGCACCTCAGGTTCAGGAGAGTTGGATAAGTAAAATAATTTTAAAACAAGCAAGTTATTACAAAATTGAAGGCTACTGGAAAATAAAATTATATGTTAGAAATTTTCTTAGAGAAACTTTCCTTTGCCTTTCAACTTAAACTGAGTAATGGAAAACACTACACTTTGTGTCTTTTGAGTGCAAAGCTAAACAGTAATATCTGGGAAACAGCCAGAATCAAACTTTAACCAAAATTTCCAATTTCTTCTGATAAGCTAAGCTATAGAGTTCCTTATTTGGACCAAGCTGCAGGATACGATTGGATAAAGGACGAGCCAAATTCATCCAATTCCACCTACTCCCTACTCAACACAAATATATTGCAAGCCTCAAATTACCCAGGTGTGGTACTCCTATAGTACTCCTAGTTTTCACAGGGATGCCTTCGAAACTCCCTTTCTACTCTCTAATATTCAGCTCACCTTGAGTCTCTCTTGTCAAACTACTGTTCACGTAGAAGGAAAATAGAATTTACATCTCACTCCTACTAATCAAATCTGAATAAATAAAAAGACATCTTTTAATCATTAGTCTGAAACAAGAATGACAGTAATACAGACACAGAAGAAGACGAAGTAAATAATTTTATTTTTGTTTGTTTTTTTTTCCCTACCCCTAACTTTAGGGAGACTATTAAAATCCACTTTCCCCTGCCATTTTGGAATTATGTGGTAATCCCAAACACATGAAAATAAATTCTTTATTCCACCTCCTCTTCCTCCATGCTCTCTGCATTTATGGTGGTTATAATTTTGCTACTCATAGAGAGTGACGGAGAATGCAGTCCAAATGCAGCAAAGCCAGCATTAACTAATAAAAGGAAATCTCATCACAGAAGGGAAAAGTTATCAGCAAGCTTAAAACCCATCTGAACTTAACACACAAATCCACTTCCCGGTAGCCCCACGGTAGGTTCAAAACCAATTCTCTCGAGGAGTGCTCAACTCAGAAAAGGGGATAAGGGAAAACACGAGGAGAAATAAGTAAGGTGAGAGAATCTCTACGTGTACATTTATGTACATAAATTTTTATTATTAGCATAGTCACTGAGCAAGCAAATTCCTGTGGATTTAAATATACTGCTTTAATATGTTATTTCTTGTGAATTTTAAATGTACAATTTCTACCACAGCTTTCAAGTCATTAACTCAATATAAGATTCTGAGGGAAGAAAAAAAAAAAACCAAAACATATATTAAGTAATTTTTTAACAGAACTAGATCAAGTAGAGCTTTACTGAACACCCATTCCAAAAGAAAAAAAGGATAATCCAGGCAAGTTTATCAATCACAAATTACTTTCAAAGTGAAAGAAAATGGAAATTATTCTTCCACAGCTCATCTAGATCTACCAGCATATTTTATTATCATCTGTACCAGGACCTTCTACTTCAATTCTGATACCCCCTTCTTTGGCAGGCTAAGTCTTTTGAATCTACTAGAATCTTTAGTGAGTGTGCTAAATAAACCAACAAAAACAAATAAAACTCCACCAAGCCAAGTTCTGCACTTTTTATTTATATATGTACATAAAAATTGATTCTATGCATATTAACATTGTATATACAATATACACTACTAAATTAAAATAAAATATTTTTAGCATTCTTTCTAACAAAAGAAAAACCTTTTTATATTTATGTAAACTTCCTTTGGAAGCTGAAACAGATATTTATTGTCAACACCATCTTTTGAACAGCAAACACTGTTTCAGAAATATTTTGATTAATATTTTAGGTATATGGATCTTGATATTAACTGTGGTAAAATTCAACATAACAGATTATGCTAACCTATTTGAGAAACATTAGAATAGCAGTATTTATTTATGAGGCAATAAAATGAGTGGGGAAAAAAATAAAAGCTCTCAAATGAAAGATCTGCTCTTTCAACAATGTTCCTGACAAATATTTTTGAATCATACATAGTCAGTGGGGTGGTTAAACTCACTAAGGTAATGCCCATCCACAAGAAGGACTAGGAGGAGGATTTAGGAAACTACAGGCCAGTCAGCCTGACCTTAGCACCCAGCAAAGTTATGGAGCAGATCATCTTGAGTGTGATCACATGGCACATACAGGATAATCCGGGAATCAGACGCAACCAACATGGGTGTAGGAAGGGCAGGTAGTGTCTCACCAATACAATCTCCTTTTATGACCAGGTGACCCACCTAGCAGATAAGGGAAAGGTGGATGTTGTCTATCTGGACTTCAGCAAAGCCTTTGATGCTGTCTCCCATGGGGCATTCTCCTGGAAAAGCTGGCAGCCCATGGCTTAGACAGGTGCACTCTGTGCTGGGTTAAGAACTGGTTGGAGGGCCAGAGAGTGGTGGTGAATGGTGCCACATCCAGTTGGTGGCCGGTCACTAGAGGTGTCCTCCAGGGATCAGTGTTGGGCCCAGTTCTGTTTAATATCTTTATGATATCCAATGATTTGGACAAGGGGAGCGAGTGTAAATTCATGGATGACACAAAGTTGACCAGCTGGAGGGCAGAAAGGCTCTGCAGAGGGACAGGCTACAAAGATGGGCCAAAACCAACAGTAGGAGGTTCAGCAAGGCCAAGTGCCAGGTCTACACTTCAGCCACAACAACCTCATTAAGCACTACAGGCTGGGGGCAGAGTGGCTGGAAAATGGCCTAACAGAAAAGGACCTGGAGATGTTGGTCGACAGCCAGATGAACATGAGCCAGCAGTGTGTCCAGGTGACCAAGAAGGCCAATGTCATCCAATGTCATCCTGGCTTGTATCAAAAATAGTGTTGCCAGCAGGACTAGGTTAGTGATTGTCCCCCTGTACTTGGCACTGGTGAGGCCACAGCTCAAGTTCTGTGTCCAGCAGCACTGGGGCCCTTCCCTACCCTCTGGGCCCTTCTCTACAAGAAGGACCTTGAGGTGCTGAAGCGTGTCCAGAGAAGGGCAATGAAGCTGGGGAGTGGTCTAGAGAGTAAATGATATGAGGCCCAGATGAGGTTGTTTAGCCTGGAGAAAAGGATTCTCAGAGAGGACCTTATCGCTCTCTACAACTACCTCAAAGTAGGCTGTAGCAAGGTGGGGGTCAGTCTATTCTACAAGGCCACCAGTGACTAGAGGACATAGCTTCAAGCTGCACTAGGGAAGTTCAGGCTGGACATCAGGAGGAATTTCTTCACGGAAAGGGTTGTTAAACATTGGAATGGACTGCCCAGGCAGATGGTGAGGTCACCATCCCTGGAGGCATTCAAGAAATGACTGGATGTGGCACTTAGTGCCATGGTCTAGTTGACAAGGTGGTGATTGGTCAAAGGTTGGACTCTATGCCAAACTCTGTGCTAAACGATTCTGTGATCAAGCTTTTTTAAGGTTGTTAAAAAGTATTTTATATCATGAGTGTGAAGAGCATCCCACACAGAGCAGTCAGAATCAGAGTGCTGTGGTTTCACCAAAACAACAGACATTTCTGCATAACACAAGGTAGCAGGACTGAGTTAAAGGTGCACAGCTCCAAAGGGGAGCGAAATGCAGTAAAGCATTAACAAAATGCCACCACCATGAAGTAAAATTCAGGTCAGATCTTGAAAATCATTCACAGCAGTAATGCTTGAACACATGCAGAGCCTTGTGGAAGCCTCCTTGGGGAGATGTAAGTACAGACTTCTGCTTTGGTTCAGAACTAACACATTGCCCAGAGCACACTGGCACAGAGGCTGAGTACCCAACACAGGTTCCCGGATGAGGGCACAAAATACTCCAGTACCTAAGCAAGCACAATCTCACACTTGGCCATACACATCAAACAAATGCCATCTTTAATTAAGGTCATGCCAGACAAGCAACACAAAGTCATTTGCATGCTCTCCAGCAAGCTTAGATGAGCTATGCTCTTCCCATCTGTGATTTGGAAACAAGAGACAAGAATAAAAAAAGAACATCTATTATTGAGTTCAATAAAAACACACGAATGAACATAGCTCCAAGAGCCTCTTGCTGACTTTAAAGCAGGTATTTTTTTATGAGCTATCATGCCTGTTTAGGAAACTGAGTGTTTGTTGGTACTATTAAAAAAATAAATATATATCACCATAACTCCAAAACAAACCCTAGGAAGCCGAAACCTTTGCCATGCAGCCCAAAAGGATTCTCTTACTGGGTGCCAGGGGCAAAGGTAGCACAGTAAAGTCCTAAGCATGACCCGTTTTTTCCCAGTTCTGCTGCCCCAACCACACAGTTAATATTTTGATGCTGGTACTCTGTAATGTAGATGTGTTCACACATCTTTTCCATTCTTTTCCTTACTTTCCCTCTTCCGTCTCCATCATTCAATTCTGTGTCAGGAACGTTTTTTTGTTTGTATGAGCATATAGCAAGTGAACTGAGCAGACGTTGTCCATTAAACTGAAGTCAATTTGGAGAGAAATACAGAAGGTTAATTAACTGCTAATGATTTTGGCATTTGTTTAGGTTAGTCCCTAAACTTAATTTATTGATGTGACAGTATATCAATGTGCCATGGTTTATAAAAGACACTTGAAAAGCAAAAAAGTTGGTCATGCAACATTTCAGAGTTGCACACTAATAAAAACTGTTTTAAAGGAACACTCTCAGATTATAAACATGAATTTCACACCTGAAACAACGTATCAGAGGAAACTTGCTCCAAGAACCAGATAAGCCTAACAGAGCCACAGAGTATTCTTCTCTGTCAGTGAAGTGTGTTTAAGTTCCTAAATAGGGGTTTAGAAACTTCAAAGCCCTCTCTGAGATTATTTCACGGCATGCCCTGATGCGGTTTTTTTTCATAGCTGCAGGTAACAGAGACATGCAAAATCGATAAAATTTGAATGAAAACTGCTCTTTCAATGAGTACAATGTAAGCTATGGCACAGACAGAACAACCCAGTAAATTTACTTCAAGTTAACTTTCATGTAAGAAATTAAAGCCAACTGTGACAACAGCATGCGAGGGTAAATAAATCCATGATTCTCAACCACTTTCAGTCACAAGTCAATCTTTCAGGCTGAAGCACCTGAGCACAGTCAGGTCAGGCTTCTCAGAAGCAAAAGTACAAATCACAGCATGAGTCAAGGAAACCACTTCTTGCTGCTGAGGTGGGAAGGCAAAATGGCATGACTTGGATGAAAACCTGACAGTTGGCTTTGCATAGCATTTAGGATTTTGAACAAAAACAAAAATTAAGATCCATGGAGTTTACTCCACAAAGGAATAGAGGTACTTTCCTACCAGCTTTAGACTTAGTACGTGTACTTTCTGCCCACAGAAGTCAAAGCTGAGATAAACAGGTAACACAGTGGTGCTCAACACCACAGGGGGAGACGGAATTGCACTGCCATTGATTTATGCACCAAAATCTTAATTAGGCTTCTAAACAAGAGCCTTTTGGGATTCCAGCAGAAAATGATGGTACCTGTGAACATCTCCTATGCTAAAGGACATGCAGAAGGAGTACAGGAGATATACAGCCTCAGGTAGAAGCATCTGTCTGACCACAGCTCTTTTCTTGCTCTAATATCAATATTGCAACTCTAAAAGGACCAACAGTTGGTCATGAATCCCATAGTCAGGATATTCAGAACAAACCAAAAAAAAACCTTGGCACATTTTTAGCAGACTATCTGCAGTGCAACTGCAGAACTCAGGGTAAGAGAAAGACTGAGATTGTAATCAGCACTTATTGCAGTACTCCAGTGGACCTGAATAAAAGATAATTAAGTTAATAGTGAACTTTCACCCAAATCAGGTCTGTTCATCATTAACAGTCTGCAACCATGACAAAGGTAAATGGAAGATGATGATAGGAAATCATTCAGGAAAGCACTTCAAAAATAGTCCTATTGGTACAGAGAACATCATGTTGCTATGCTGCCACATTATATATAGTACATAAATTCCAAGCAGATATATTCAAAGAAGTGTGGATGCTTATCCAATGCCTTGAATCAAGAGGTACAATAAATATAAGATTAATGACTTTTGTTGCTGGGAGAAGACCATCAGAGAGGATCCTAAATAGTAATAACAAATGACTGCCATTTAATACGCACTGTTATGTAGTAATATTATCCTTGAAATGACACATTTGTAAAAGACCTTAATATATACCATGCCACAAACAAGTCCTCATTGGCCAAATACTTGTAAAGGATTAGCACAGTACCAAAAGCAGCACAGGGGCTGAACGGATTCCAGTTCTCATTTCATTCTGTTGTATCCCAAGGCAACTCTCTGGAAGAGATTCAGCTACTTCTTTCACACTTCAGGTTTCTACCTGTCAGCCACAGCAGCTTCAGTGTTGCTCCTGTGTTAAGAGTGATACTGTGCTACACATACACTGACTGTGCAGCCGCAGTCACATGTTCCCCCAGCTGCAAAGGAAACAGTGGTGTCTGCTTAAACTAAATTGTTAGGTCATCCTGAAAATAAGCTGAACACCTGCTTGCTCCTGTCTTCAGAGTGAGAGGCAGAGTCACTGAGGAATCACTGCCATATTCAGTCCCAGCATCCCTTAACTCCCTCAGACATACAAGGATGATGCATCTTGTGACATTCTGCACAGAGAATGTGTGGTTTTGCTTGTCAGATGAATGCAGGATTTTGCCTGAGACAATCAGGAATAGACCTCACACATCACCACTCCCTCATCATCTGAAAGACAAATGGCTGCAAAACTTTATTTCTCATCCTTCTCAGTGCCCCATAACCTACAGCTACCCAAACCAAACCAACTTCTGGCTGTTCTGTGACACTTTCCTTCCCATCTCACACAGGACATAAGTGAGGGAAACAGAGCTGCAAACCCAGAGCACAGCAACCACTTCTTGTTCCCTTCTGGAGAAAAAAAAAAAAAAGGTTGCTTTTAAAATTCACATCCTCTCCTATGCCAGCTGTACCTGGTAATTTCTCTCCCTAAGAGAAGTCCCTGAGGTTTTCACATCAGGCTTTTAGACGTTGTTATAACATGGTCTAACTTAGCCTCTCAATTACACCCCGTGTGCTCCCAAGGTTCATGACACACTGTAGTAGTGGACAATAATATGTCAAAAGAAAGCATAATATAGAAAAGGAGAAAGTGCTTTGCTTGCAGATTTCAGACATTATTGGATATGCCTTATTGATTCAGCCATGCACAGCTCTGAGCTGTTATCAGACAGCTCTAGGAATGCAGCCACTCAAGGCCAACACCATAGAAATGGTAGATATAGAAGCTGGAAGATCTTTTTGCCATTTTGAAAATCCTTCAATTTGAAACTCCATCTTTCTATTTGCTACAAGCTTATTTTGAAATCCAAAAGTCATTTTTCACTTGCTGCTCCTGCCTCTCTCCCCCTTTTGATCGCTGCACAGCAATAGAACTGCAGATCCATTGTTCTCAAAGGAGTAAGGTAGTGCCTCTTTCTCCTTGGACCTACAGCAACAGCCAGCTCCTTTCGAGCTTTCATTTAAAGATAAATGAACAAAAAAAGCCCCCAAAATACTTCAAACCAAAACCCTCACAAATCTTGAGGAGATAAATTAAAAGCAGTTTGATTTATCTTCTTCACTACTGCTTTGACTACTAGTAAAACTACCTCCTTGCAAAGTGATGAAAAACGCAGGAAGAAGGCTGTGGTAGAAATACGCAGCCCACTTTTGAAGTTTAGTCAGCTGAGGAGAAACTGGCAGCCACGCTCCAGAAGTAAGTATTATGGCTTTTCTCCCCACACTCATCTAGTTTCCACGCATATTTACTTTCACCTTAAAAACTTAAATCTCAAATGTTTAAGAAAAAAAAAAGCCCAACAAATTCACCCTTAACTGTAAGTGAAATCAAAACTTCAGACATGGCCAGCCAGCTGAAGCTCTGCTTGAGGGAGGAAAACAGATACTTGAGACTGCCTCAGCAATTCATATCTGTACTTCACACTGTGATGAGAATGAAAACATATCACCCCTAAGGTGACAGCATAACACTGACATATACTATCACTTTCTAGAAATTAGTCATACTATACTTCTGTGCTACCATGCCCTCTGGACTCCTGTACCTTCACCAGATCCACAACAGAAACTGCCAGTAGAAATCAGGAGTCATCAAACTCCTGTCAGTGTTGCAGAATGGACATGAAGAAAAAGGAGAAACCTGCAGAGAGGTGGGTGAGACCACAGCTCAAGAAAGTTTGTTAATTGTCAAAGCTCTGCTGGCTCTGCAAGAGACCACCACACACAACTACAGTCTTCCCACCACAGCAAAAGGTTTAATCAATCACCATTCAGCTCTGCCAGTTTATTTAAAAAACAATATTAGCATACAGATAGTCATCCCAATTACCTTCTGATTTATTAGCAATTGCTATTGATTAGGATTTATTAGGATTTCTGTGGGTCCTTGAGAAGTAGATTGAAATAGGGTAGAAAGCTTTAAAAGCATGTATTCCTTTTCTAATACATGAAAATAGCAACAAGAACATGCACAGAAAGTTTTAGGAGGGCTTAGATTGATAAGGGAGCAGAGGTAGGTGCAGAACTAGAAAACAAACATAGCCTGATTATAGAAGAGGCTGAGACTCTGCTATTCAATGAAGCTCTTTTTCTTAAAACTGACTGCTTATAATAATCTCTAATGAAACCTTTCCCTTGCCCCTATATTAATTTTTTTAAATGACACTCAACTCAAAGTTCGCTATTAATAATTTCTTGATAGGTACTAATCTTCCCTAATCAACACTAGCAGAGAACTACAATTTTCTAAGTGAGAGCCAATACTCGGAGCTTAAAGCTGGGGCTCTTCTGTCCCAGTTGTGAGAGCACTTAGTAGCCGCTGATCCTCTTGAAGATATCATCCACCTAAATTATTGATCGAGACACTGGTATTTTTTTCACTCTCCTACTCGTCATAAATCAAGTGAAGGTAGCCCAACGACATGTTGCAGATTTTGTTTTCTTACGTTTATGAAATACGAGCTGGCGCTTTTTGGGGAAGAGGTATTAACCCAAGTTGCTGAATGAATCATAGACTCAAAATCACAGAATGGTTTGCACTGAGAAGGGCCCTAAAGATCTTCCAGTTGCAACCCCCCTGCTATGGGCAGGGACACCTTCTACTAGATCAGGTTGCTCAAAGTCCCATCCAACCTGGTCTTGAACTTGTCCAGTGATAAAGCATCCACAATTTGTCTGGATAAACTGTTCCAGTGCTTTATCATCATCTGAGTAAACCATTTCTTCCCAAAATCTAATCTAAACCTGCCCTCTTTCGTTTAAAACCATTGCCCCTTGTCCTGTCACTATCTGCCCTTATAAAAATTCCCTCTTCCTCCTTTATATAAGCCCCCTTAAGGTACTGGAAGGCCACAGTGAGGTCTCCCTGAAGCCTTCTCTTCTGCATGTTGAATGACATGGATTTTGAGTTGGGAGAAAGGGGAAGAGGAAGAAGACAGAGCTGGAATCCAGAGCCGAAGAGGCTCTTGCAGAGAAACAGGGTAGCCAGTCCTCTTATTGCTCAAAGTTGAAGAACACTATCTTCATTATCCCTTTTTATACTGTGTCTAGCTAGAAAATGGGTTTACATGGTAACAGATATATACAAAAGCACGAAGAAAATATTCTCTGTGGGACTTGCACTTTTGGCATATGCTTTACTGTCTTTAGTTCTTTCAGCTGCAAAAAATCAGGGATACACAGGGGAGTAGCCATAGAAAACAGTTAGTGCTCAAACCTTCATAGCATGTACTGTCATTCAAAGATTCTCAGTAGCAGGGGAAAAAAAATAAATTGGAGGAAAAGCTGCCAACAGGCTATGTATGCTTTACATCCAAAGGCAATGGTCATGCTTGAAGTGTCTCCTGACCCATCAGGAGAAGTGGTCATGTCTGCACCCCAAATAGATTTTTCTCTTCAATAGGACCACATGACAGCCAGTAAAACAATTAATGCAGAGGCTGATAACTTAAAAACAACATATATTCAAGCTGGATAAAACAAGATGTCAACCAGAGATTCAGCTGTTACTCTTAACTAGTGATGCTAATAAATGCTAATTATATATATATATACATATTCAACCTCATGCTAACAATACAGCATTTCAAGCTCTCAGGCACCTCGTGGTGGAAGGTCTGCGGGTACTTAACAAGACAAATGCAGCCTGTATCCAAGGACAGGAAGCCTTTAAGATGCACGTTTTTTCAGAAGTTTCTTCCATGTTTGGCCCTGTTTTTGTCCTTGAGGATAACAAGTGTTGCTGTGTGTACTAGCAGGAACATGCAAGTTCTGCTTTTGCCCTCAGTACTGCAAGAAAAACATACAGATCCTCAAACCCAAGCAGTTTTATGCATTGGAGCTGCCTTACTGACAGACGCTGGCTTTGATAACAGTTTTCGTAATTTTCCTGATTTCACTGCTAATGTTTTCTACCCCATGCCTTCTCCTCTGATAATTTTATACACCCATTTTGATAATCTCTAAAAAGACATTAAAGAAGAAACAAAGTTTTAGGTTCCCTCAGTATCATACATCCACTTGGATCTTAGAAATAATCAGAGATGTTACACATCCAGATGCCAACATCTGTAACCACAGTCCTGCTTCTTGCCAATCAGCCTCTACATGCTGTCAACATCTGTACCCAAAAGATAAACTCTAAAGTCAGCTCCAAGAACTGAGTACCTCCTTGTGCATTCCTGACAATAGGCAGAAGGGCAGTTACTCCAACATGCTCTCACATTTCAAACCCATGTACAGTTTCAAGTAAGAAACTGCCACTCATCTTCACTATTACAGAACTGCAGGGTCCTTTAGAATCAACTCTTCATTGAAAGCACTTGACACATTGGTTACTGTGCATGTAGTAAACATAAAATCTCCCTAGAATACAGCTTGGCTAAAGCACGATCCCCCAAAGCCAAACACCTTGTTCTTTGTATGTTCTGAAATGTCTTCCCAGCACTGCCAAACTTGAAACTCTCCTCGCATCAGAAATTCCTAGAACATTGTCATTTGGAAACAGAGAAGAATATGCCTTTTTGTTGCTCACTGTCTATATATTTCAAATACCACTGAATGCTTATGATCAAATCTTTTTTTATGTAGTCATCATGCAATGACAAAATACCCTAGAAGATTCCACTGAGAGAATTATGGAAAATACAAGCAAATGGAAGACAGTTTATGATTAAAGCATTCAAGTAATATGAATTATAGAATCTAGATCTAATACTTGAAATAAACATTAACAAAGAAATGCACTGTCCTAGGCTCAGTATAAATGTTTGCTTTAATTTTGCCATGCTATTTACATTATGAATGTTTATATGTTGTTATAATTAAAATTTAGTGCCTGGCATAAATTAGGACTTTTGAATTGATTTGATTATTCCTTATATCACTGTACATATCTTATTACATAGCTGGCTAGGATTTATTTACTTATTTAGTGTCTAGCTGAAAACCTGGGGACTAACTCTAGAAGAGAAAGGTTCCAATTTTTGTTTGCTGCTGTTGGCTGTACTGCATAGTTTTCCCGTGGATGCTCATATTTCCTGATGTTACTATTTTTTATGCAATTCGTAAACTGAGATTATATGAATGGTATCAGTGAAGAATCAGGTAATCAATTCAGTTTGCCTATATACTTAAGTTGGGAGTGGGATGAAGATGTCTGTAGTCTTCTGCTTCTATCACAATGAGAACCTGCATACTTGCCTTCTGTCACTTGAGAAACATTAAAAAGTATTTTCACTCCATCTTTTCTATGTTGCATTTCCTGCAGAATGGACCATTTGAGTTAACACCACATCTTTGAGCCAGAAATTTTTTATCTGAGATCCTTTAAATTTGCTTCCTACACAAATCAGACTGGCTCAGTCACTCACTACATTTCTGTTAAATCTCAAACTCACTTATTCATCACTGTTTTTTTATATAGCTAGCTGTGATTTAGTCCTTTTGTACAGCCACTAAGATGTCCCCATAAAGAACACAACATAAGTGGAAGCAACAGGATATTAGCACACTCTGCAACTCCCTCCATCAATTTATGTGCTGAATATGAATTTGGAAACTCCCATGAACTTTAATAGGCACTATGTACACAAACATCCACTGTCCTGCTAAGATATTTAGCCTCCTTAAATCACAAAGGCATAAATCACCTCCTTAAGTCACAGAAAACACAGAGAACTCAGTTCTCTGCAATTAGCGGAATTTGTATTTCCTACTCAACTTTACGTAGATGGCTCACAAAAGTGATGGTAGATGAAACCAGCTAGAAATGGTGAGCTTTATGCATGCATGTTCAGCAAACAGACTGTAGTCCCACCTTTGACATAAAATGTGATTAATTTACGTATGAATGCATATTTTGATACTGTGCACATTAAGCATCCATTTCTGAGGTCTGGCTTCACTTATTTTTTAGGAAGGAGGGGAGTCCTCAACACTCAATAACATTAGTGAAGAAGTATTAAGACTTTTTGCACTGCTATCAAGAAATCAAGTGAAATAATTGCCAAACAACAGCAATGATGTTCTGCTAACAGAATTAGTTACTAGAATAAGAAGGAAGAACTAGCATTAATCATTCTTGCACTACTACACTTTGGCCTGTTTAGCAGATACACAACAAATTCCTTTCCCTCCTCCATTTCTCTCCTTCAACCCATATATTTACTTCAAAAGAGTTTATTAATTGCAGATTAGGTTTTGTCATTCTTGTGAGTCTTGGTCTATTCAATGATAACACAACACACATTCAGCGTTCACGTACATACACAAAATGTATGTAAGCTAAACCGAGGTATTAGAAAAGCAGTTGCATTTACACAAATACCCTACTCACTGCTCCGGCTAAGGTCTCTTCTGCATTGCCAGAGAACAAGGGCAATTGATTGATTTATATACCACTTTCAGATCCTCTTATGACTAGGCAAAATGCTGTAGATGAGTCCTAGTGCAAGATAAAAAAAAGTCTTGAGTGAAAATTCTCCTATGGTTTTGAGTCTGGAAGCTGTGGTATCTTGATAACCTTGATAAAATTACTATATTGCAAAGTTTCAACTTTGCAGATGTTATTCAGTGAGTCTAAAAAGAATCTTTCATTCACAAAGCCTGCATGTACTAACATCTTCCTGGACAGTTCCTTATCACCACATATACAGTCACTATAAGCAGATGCTTTCCTCCAATGCTTCAGTAATGTTTCTAGTATTAGGTGGGACATACCATTTTTTTGAGAACTAGTAGGCTAACATGATGCTGTTTCAGTCACAGAATCAGCTGTTCACTGTTTAAGTCCAGCCTCACTGCTGCTCAGCTTACACCACCATCAGGAAAAGGTGAACACAGTCTTCTTAAAGATGAAAAACTTCCTCAGAACTGACAGGCTTATTGCTGCACACATACACGTCTGTGATACCTGTTAGTGAAGCACAGCTTTGCCAACTCTATGGGAATCAAGACTCCTTTAGAGGTTGAATTTCCAGCTGTATCTGCCTTCAACAGATTCAAAATCCAATCCTCAACAGGGGAGTAAGATCTATTATCTTTTTAAATTTGGAAGACTCACAATGGAGACTGAAGGAGGAGAAGGAAAGATAAGAGCTCTTTAGGGGTCTGGCTTCCAGGAAGGTCAGAGCAAAGAGACATACCCAGCATTAGCAATGCAAAGCACTCAACTCCAGAAGTCACTTCTCTCACTGATCTGCACTTAACAACCTTCTACAATCATCCCAGGAAACATCTACTCATTCACTGCCTTGCCTAAGATCTACAGCTTGAGGGCATGGCTGTTCATAAGTAGAGTGGAGTGAATTACAAAAGAGTGATTTTCTTGGTTTTGTTATCTGTGGTTTTATACAAGAACACACAAAGCCTTTTTCATTCAAAGAAAGAACATCAGGAAACCTAGGAAGAGTCCCATTCCCTCTTGCTCTATAGCTCTGAGGGGTACAAGTGAGCACAGCCCTGTGAGTGCAGCATAATATCTGATGGCACACTCAATACATTCTGCCAAATTCAGCCACTGAATGGAAGTGCTAGAGCACATTCAAACTATAATAGAGGACAGTGAAAGTGAGCCAAGAGGTGTTATAAAAAAAGTTCCATCTGAGACACTCCAGTGGGCAATAGCAAATTTTAAGGCCCTGTCCATTAAATGGCCACCAAAGGAGCAATCTCTGATACACACAATATTAAGTTGGCATGATTTTTATATATACAGGCAATTGATAAATCTTCGAACAGAGTTCTTAGGGTAGCACACAAGCGTTCTGCTCTTTCACATCCAAACCCCTAGTGAGTCCTGGAATCTCACCTGGATCCCCAGAAGAAAATTTAACCCTCAGAATAAATGCCAGCACAAAAGAGAGAGTAACTACATCCCATACTTTCTGCTATGGTAGTAGGTCACTCGTAGAAGACATTGATACAAAATACTTCAAGATTTCACATGAATGAAAAACCTTCTTTCATTAAAAAAAAAAAAAAGGAAAAAAAAGGCAATTTTACTCCCAGGATTAGTTTTAGTTAAAACTACAGAAGCACAACAGTGCACATCATATCAAGGTGTTTCCTATGCTATGCTTGGCTTCAGTCTCTCCATTCTCTATGCCCTACCTTTAGTTCTCACTTTTGTTCATAGAATTAGAAAGAAAATGAGTAAGTAATCAGGGATATCATCAGTTTCTTTTTTCTTTTTTTTTTTTTTTTTTTTTTTTTTACTACAAGGTTTGGTTTTGCTAATGAAGCCTTTTTTACACTGGAGAGGAATAAATCAGATAATGTACAATAACAGGCAACAATATCTAAAAGCCTACATTACTGTACTCAATTATATTATTTTGTCCTACCTTCCATTATGATCTTCTGCTATGGGTTTTAATTATTTCCAGCAAACACTAATGAGATCATAGACCATAAAAAAAATCAGCGTGTGCAAGACTCACTAAAACACAGATCAGTCTTCTTTTAGATTAGAAAGGTTTAAAGGGGAGCTTTCCACTCCATCTCTGGAACAGAAATCTCTTCCTTAATTTTCTTCTAAAGAGAACATGCACATAATCGTTAGGGGGTTTTGTTGCCATTAGTTAGGTTACAAAAAACTTCATTACAAAAAGAAAGATATTATGTTCTACCTTTGCCCTGAGAGCAATGCTTCTTGGTAGCTTAAAAACAATAATTCCTTTCTTCTGCCACTCTCTCTATCCACTTGCACTTAGCACACATTGATTTTCATCCCATCTTTTTAAAGGAGGGTCAGCCATCACAGCTCTGTTTTGTTTATTTTCATCAATATTGGTGTGAACATGTATAACACCTGAGAAAAAAAAAGGAGGGGCTGATTATTGACTGTTACAGAGAAGCATGGGGAGGAAAAATGGCAACCATGCAACACTGGTAGTTCTCTTAAGGAAGAAAACTTCCAAAATCTCTTTTCTGTGGCTAACAATCTTAGTGTTTTACACAAGGTAAATTTTCTTGGGTCTAGTTGAAAGCTTACGCTATAATTTCAGTGAGATGCTGGGTCAGGAACTAGTGGGAACATCTTTCAACTAGCTACCTATATTCACAAAGCTTAGTGCACCTTATTATTTTTGATACTTTTATCCCTCTCTCAATATAAATATAAGTTAGTCAATTCAAAACTTGTTTTGAAAGAAGAACAGCACAATCACATATCCCTTATATGACATAACTTTACATGGATGTAAAAGGAACAGACAGAATATTCTACTAATTCTCAGCAGTTAAGACAAGCTGGCACAAAAACCTGCAACATCCTTCCCACGCATGAGTACACTGCACCTTGGCTTGTGCACCTTGACTAGTCTCAGGGAGTGAGGGTGTTTATGTGAAAAGATAAACTGCAGTGTGGTCAAGGGCTGGCTGTAGTTAATGTTTTGCAGTGCGCTATCACCAGAATAATCCAATGTTCACCTTAACTGCAATGTTTCCGGACAGCCAGCTTTGAAAGGATGTCTCTTATTTAACAGATACATATCAGAAAGTTCTAACCACTATTCATAAAATACCCACACTGCCAGGCATTTTAATTTTGCGCTGGCATCCACCAATAATGCTCAATTAAGGAGAAAGCCCTGTACCTGTAAATAAACCAGCTAGGTTCCTTAACAGCCTGCTCATTTGCTTGATTTCAGCTATCATTAGCCTGTCCCAGATTGCAACTTTTATTTTGATGTTATTAAGAATCTTTTAAAATTTATTTTTGGCATTAAGCAACCATTAGCCAAAATAAAAGTATCTAAATTATTAGCTTTTCCAGGTGTGATGGTTTCAGTCTAGGCCTTCCTGGAAACCAGCTTGTAACCAGGAAGGAACTAGGAAGGTGACCAAGGAAGTATTCCATGCTATTCCTTTACGTAACCTAGGGTATAAATAAGGCATTGATAAGATAGTTCGCTCTCTTCCTTTCCGGCGAGGTTCGAGAACGGTGGGTCCCTGTCTCGGTCGGGCTTATCTGGAGCCGAGGCCTACAGTGACTGCTGTTATCTGCCACCCGTGAGGGGAGAGCCAAGGGCCGTGTCTAGCCATCCTGCCTGTTCGAAGGGAAGTGGTGAGATTTTTGCTAATTTGCCTTCGGCTGGTTGTTTGACTTGTGCGGTCCTTGCCCCTTTTTGTCCTTCTCCCTTCCCTTCCCCCCTTCCCCCCCCCCCCAGCGTGTGGTATTCTCCTTTTGTGTATCTGTCTCATATATAAAACATATATATATATATATATATATATATTTGCTATAGCTTTGGCTGCTTGTTTCTTTTTTTTCCTCTTTTCCCTCTCTGGGAGGCGGGTCCTCGTTGTCGAGTTTCCGGGGACTTGGCGGGAAGCCAGCTCGAAACTTGCACACCAGGTCAGAGAAACTTAACATCATTAAAAGGGGGGTATCTTGTAATTCTTGTCTCAGGTATGAGTCTTAGCTATTTTCTTATTTGTTGATGGCTTAAATATATATATGTAGAAATTTCCCATGGCTATAAAGTTGCTCAGTAATGGAAATGACTTGGACCCACTGAAGAAGCACTTTAAAAAGCTGCTCAACAAAAGTATATCCCACAGGTGGATATGATACGGACTGCTAGTATACGAAGAACCTTATGCTACCCTGCCACAATATTGACCTAAGAGAAAATGTAGATGGAAACTGTACATTTCTATCCATTGAAATACATAGTTTTCTTAATATGGGGCAGCTCAAAATACCACTGACTTTGTAAGCAGATAAATTAAGTTAAAAATTTTCTAGGAGATCACTGCACTCCTTATTGCAATATATGGAAAAGTGTTTGGACTATCCAGTGTATACACTTTACCAAGACATTTTTTACAAATGCAGGAATTTGACGTGCTATGTTAAATACCTGCACAGGCTCTGACTTGCCAGTGTTCCCACTCACAAGATGCTGAAGTCACATAAGCACCTGCCAAAAAAAAGCTGCAGCTGATTCTTTACTTGCAACACTGCTGCAACAGGGAATTGAAGTCTAAATTTGATCTGTTAACTCACAGCAGTCTTTTTGCATGATCAACCCTTAACCCAACCAGCCTGTCTTTCATTATCAGCAGCACCATGTTCCTGTGTAAAATGACTGTCATCTATCAGCATCAGACAAGCTCATTTAATATTTTACCGAGTTAGTCCAGGTGCAGAAATAATCTCTACACACTTTCTTCATCACGGAGGTAAAGTAGATGCAAATTTGTGAATAATTATGGTTGCATAAATTATGGTTGCATATACTGCAACAAGATAACTATAAAAGCCCAATTAGTCCACTCATGATTTCCCTGTGGGAATCTGTTCATTTCTGGAAGTAAGACTGTGCTTCTTTCTTGAGGGTAAAAGCATTATCTTAAAGCTGGAACTAAAACTTGCACCCATTTTATAAATACTCTTCACAATGACATACTGATTGGGAAGCTACTAGCTAGTTGAAAAGCTGACTACATTCCTGAGAAGTCCACTTAAATCTGAATCACATCTTGTTCTCCAGTTATCAATTAAGATACAAGGATCTGACCTTAAGCAGAAGTCACAGCCACCTCTAGTGTAAGCATCCGCTGTCTGCTCAAGCATGATACCAATTTGTGAAGAAATTCTTGGTGAGTGAATGCAAGGTTCTCCAGGGAAAAGCCTGAAACATCCAGATATTAACTATTTACGAAGCATAATGTGAATAAAAGGGCCCTGTGTGAGGAAGAGTTGTATTGTCAGAAGCCAGGCTGAGAGCAAGCAGGGGATGTCAAAAAATGGATGCTCTGGCAAACCTCTATGTGTCAGAGAGAAGGCAAGCAGAAAAAAACCCTGGGCTTACAATTATCAAGGGGACTAAAGGTTCAAATACATATGCTGACCCTGATTCATCCTGCCTAACTGATCCTAAAAATCTCTGCACAGCACTCAGAAGGACAAGATAGGAGACTACTCAACAGGGTGAGTTGGGTCAGGACGTTAGTGTCGGCACTCCAAGTCACCTTTTACGGAGGTGTCTCTGCCTCTGCCTTCACCAGGAAGGACCCCTGGACAGATAATGCAGGTGCCTCAAATCCAATGGTGCTGAAAAGTGATATTTTCAAGAATAGATCAGGGCTTCTGTAGCAGTAACACCCTTTGTGATTGCCATCATCACAAATGATCCTACTGCAACATAGAAGGGATAGCTCAGTAACACTGCATTACAGTAATTACAATAGCAAATTGGAAAAGATAAAGGGAATCACACTTGTGTTTAGTCTTGCCATGGTGTGACATGGCTGGATCAGCAAGGAAAATTTTTTAAAAGCAAAACAGAATAAGGTTATTTTCACCCAATCTATTTTCTGGAGGGTGTAAGCACTATCTTAAAGCCGGAACCAAGCTCTCATCCATTGTAATAAATACCCTTCACAATGACATAGTGATTGAGAAGCTACTAGCTAGTTGAAAAGCTGACATTCATAGTACAGCCATTTCATCCTACAAGTTCTATAGCCCTGTTTCCTAAGGTTGTTTTCTTTTCCATACAGAGGCCCTTTCACCTCACACCATAAGTTTCCTTCACATGAAAACACTAAACTAGGTACTTATTGTACTACTTCTCCCACAATCCCACCTGAGAAGGGATGGTAAGAATGACAAAAATGCAGCATTAGAACCAGCAGAATAAATGAGTTAAAGGATCACAGCATCCCTATAAGTCAGTTCAACTTAACAACCAAGGAATCAGAAAGCTCCTTTTTAAAAGACTTTCCCCTGTCAAAGACTGATGGTTTTTCTCCCTCATACAATAGCTGATACTGACATTGGATTACTCTTTTTTTTTCTGTGGACATCTTGTTCCCTCACTGTCAAACTTTCATCTTCCTGCAAAGGGCACTTGCTAGCATTTTCAGCATATTTCCTACTAAACTGCATTTATTAAACCAGCTGCCCCAAGGATAAAGCAAACCTCCCCATGTCTCCTCCCTTTTCCCAGAAGGTGTCATCAGTTCCTACCACAGAACTAACCTGTTACCTGAGGAAATCAGCTAGCCCTAACCCTCTTAAAGAGGTAATTTATCCTGCTGCAGACTCAAATCCTATTAACGTCCCATGTCACAAACTTGTGTTGGTGGCAGAACAGGAGACCCAAAATGCTCCTTTGAGCACATCGGATCTTTTTTAGTAGAACAGAGAAGACTTCAGTCTGGTTTAGGCCAGACTTCTCAGGCTTACTTCCCTCAATAAAAATACAAAGTTCTAGCACTGCCTTTGATCTCCTTCATTCAAGGGAGATGATGTTTCCCCGCTATTTAAAATTCTTCATCCAGCTGTCCTTTCATTACTACTTTTGGACTGTGTTCTGTAATTACATTAGATGCTTGTTTATTCAAAACACCCACCATCTAAGCCTGCCTTTGTAACAAGCTGCCAGCTTGTCTTTCTGTTCAGCTGATTCCCATTATCTGGGCTCCCCGTCATCTGAATATATTTAGTCTCACCCAAGTAGTTTTGATTATCAAGATTCTACTATGGTCTAATTAGTGACATTTTTATTACTAATTTGTCACTCAGACATTTTCAGTCACATTAAAAATTTCTGCCAACTTCTCTGCAATTGCTGCACGTTCACAGTCTTTTTCTTTTCACACAAGATCAGCTAAGCATTTTTATTTTGCTGGATCCTTGGAGACTTTTAAAGAAACAGTCAGGAAAATAGTCTTAAGTAGTAGGAGACTTTTGAGCACCACAAAGAGGTGGTGCTCAAGGAACACAGCCCAAGGAACTGATATGTCGTATTCCACCTCTTAGAGTAGGTTTGAATATCCCTGAGAAGGACATAAAAACCATTTGAAACCTTTAGGTTCTTTCCTTTTTGTTTCTAAAAGTAGTTGAATTAGGACACAGTGTTACACTTCCTCATGCTCATTCTACCAGTCAGCAGCAAATCTGTGGTAAGTTCCTAAGAGTTCCAAATTTGCAGTCAGCTGTGCAGTGCCAGTCTCTGAGGAGCTGCAAGAGCATGCCAAAACAAGGAGGGGTGAGGCTGGATTTGGTGAAAGTCTGCCAAACTCCACCTGAATCTCAGCGCCGCACATCTGAAGTAAATACAGAGATCAGAACAAAACTCTGCATGTTTGTCTCTCAAGCTCTTCACAATATGTCTGTCCTTTCAGCTGAATGGAAGATGAGGTTTACATCCACATGTTCTACCACCCATCGCTCAGGTTGACCAAATTCAGGCCGTGTCACCGCACTTCCTTTCACTAACCTCTGAAGTTAAGAAACAATATCAACAACCAGATTTAAATTCAAGGTGTAAGCCTTCCAGAACAGCACACATTGGTGAAGGGAGACAATTTCTAGAGACACAATACAGCTACAAATGCTATTTAAAATCACTAACTCAATATTACACTTTTTTCAAACAAAATCTGTCCTGGACTTTAGAATGCAGCCATACATCACTTGCAAAGGGTTAATAAACAATGGCAATATGCAACTTATAGGCACAAGCAGTATGTTTTATAATGGTTAATTACATAGATAGCTGCTATTATAAATAGTTCTGAAACAATCCATTAACCAGATGGCTTTTAGTAAATCAAAATTTATTACTCTTTTATGAGCTACTTATAAAAATGCAACTTTCAGATAAAGAATGTGAAACAGATGAAGCAGTTGTCCATATCTGTTTTCCATTATAGCATCTTTGAGAGTAGGGTGATGGAGGGAAGAAATAAAGTGTCATTAACTCTGCACAGACAGCTCATCCTATTGGAAACTTCTCCCTTCTTCTCCTGGGGAAGGACAACTCTCACACAGACTTCGCTGCTCTGGAAAGTGATGAGGTCTATTAGCAAGGGCAGTGAAGGTGGCTGAGGACAACACTTTCTAAAACTCTGACTGAAGTCAAGGAAACAACTACTGTTGACATAAGTAGGAACAGGAGTTCTGTCTCAAGTGCCTATGGTTGCACATAAAAGCTAATGATATAAAACATCTGAATAAACACCTTGGTATTATACATTAGTTTATTACTTACTTCCTCATGAATCTACTGAAAAGCATTAAAATTCTGAGTGAGACAAATATAATTTATTTGCAGCCCAAGCCATCAGTATTTGTTTACATTTCTAAAGATTTTACATCAGAGATTTGGACAAGATAAGTACAGCAGCCTGTGCTTTCAGAGCCTATCCTCTAAACAGGAGCATAAGAGAGGGTTAACTTTCAAACATGTCAATAAAATCCATTTCACAAGTCTTATGGCCTAAATAACATCAGTGGGCAACGAACTGGAATTCACACTCATTTGGAACTTTAATAGATTATACTCCAACAGAAAGCTGGCAGATAAAAAAAGCTGAGATTGAAAAATAGCTCTAACATTCAGGATTCATTTTACTGCATTCCTTCAAAGAACACTTATTCAAGAAAAGTATTACTTGGGAAAGTGTTGCTGTGTAGAGTTTGTCTGGATGAGCTTCTTTGTTGAAACGTGAGACCCTACCAGCTTGTAGGTTTGTGATTTGTTCTCCTACACAAATTGACACTCAGAATGGTATGCTAGCTTATCATTCACAGTGCATCACACTTTAAGGAGATAGACATTGAACCAAGATTTAATGAAGTCACAGAAAAGGTAACCAATAGTCACAGAAAAGCTAACCAGTGGTTTCAACACTTTGCAGTGTTTTGCCAACAAGGGCTCAAAGAATATTTATCCACCTCTGTTCTCTAAACATTAATAAATTGTACAAAAAAGGAAGACTGTTCAGTGTGCATTGCCACATAGCCATACATAACCTTCACAGCTGATGAAGACTTTTGGCCTCTTGCCTTATCATAACCAACCTGTCCATGTAAGTCTTGAAAACCTAAACTTTGATGAACATCACTGCTTGACTAGATTTCAACAACAACCATGAACAAAAAGAAGACTTGCACTGTATGAATACTCGCACCTTAGCATGACAGGATCTTTTCCCAGCTTTCATTTGTAAATGGAGAAAGAAAGTCTAGGGATCTGTTAGATGAACATGTATTTTTTACATTATTTGAATAGGATTTTCCAAAGAATCGAAGGCAATGAAACTTGTGAATTTTAAACGGCACAACTTCTCCAAGCTACTTTGAAAAAGCATCTGTTATACTCATTTATGCTCAAGTATATTGTAACTTCAACATTTCTCTTGGAATGCCCAAATATACCATATATTCCCTGTGAAAATACAGTGTGTCAATCTTCACACTCAGCTTCTCTCTCAGCTGCTTCCAATGAGAATGCAGAATGCCTTTTCTAAACAAAATAAATCCATGCTACAGAATTAACAATAGACTGAAACAACATTCTGAACAAACAGTTGCTTTAATACAAGTAAATGAATGGTTGGTTCTTGGTCTCTGGTGAACTCTGGGATAATTTGTTTATTTTAGCACTACATTTCAAATGCTGAGTGAACTGGAAGATATCCCAGAAATGGTTTAACATTCATGTCATCACAGTATTGCTCAGAACATGTATGATTCAAACTTGACTGTGGTGCCAGGTCCTCCTTTCTACTGTTTCCCTCAGTGTCTGGGAACATTTAGCACTTCAGAAAGACCACAGGCAGGGTATGTTCCTGCAGTAAGGTTTGAATCACAATTCTGATTCTGGTAGTGATTCCCAAACAGGAAATGAAGTATGACATGAGAACAAGAAACATCTCTAGACCTAGAAAAACCTCTTAAGTGACCTATAGAGACATGTGGCTAGACAATCAATCATCCATCTTTAGACAGAGAGGAGTTCTTCTACAGAGATATCAGGGAAGGACTCAGTGCCCTCATGCAAATCTATGTCCCACTTTCATGTCCTACTTTTTCTCGATTCCCTTAGGCAAGACCAATAGCTCCTAACTGATCGTAGAAAAAGAAATCACTGTAACTCCCAAGGGAGCAGAGACTGAAATGATTTCTGACCTCTCCACATGGAGGAAAAGTGAAGAGGAGAAATGCGCTTGGTTTCCCAAACCAAAGCTCAAAATTCTTCAGCCCGTATCAGAGAGGGTTTTGTCTCTAATGAGAGCATTATTCCTTACCATTCTCTAATTCTAAATACTTCAGCAAGAAATCATCAAATCCACTGATATCCACTAGCATCTAACACAGACTTCTACCTCCCACCTGAATGTCTACAGTGATCTTGCAGTCTCAGTAAGAAAAAGGAAACATCCACACAAGTTCCTCTTTTGCAGGTTCAACAACTGCATCTATGAATGAAGAAAAATACCTCATTAAGCCCGCTTCAAGCCACCACACTAATTCACAGGAAACAAGTGATATTCTTCTTTTATAAAACAATGCTAGGAAAAGTATCACAAACAAACTAGGATTAACAGGTTTAAAACACCCCCAAACCATTAAAAAAAAAATCTTTTATAGTTTCTTTTTAGCAGTGTGTCATGGTCTGAGATGGCCCCCCCAGGAGTTGGGGGCTCAGAGGTGACTGGGTGCCAGGGCAGTGTTCCCTGGAGAGACAATCACCACTCGTCTTGTTCGCTTCTGCTAAAAATCATATATCACAGCACCGGAAGCTGTTGGCAGTTTCTCTGTTGGTGTCTGCTGCGTGTAGGTGTAGAAGGCCAGGGGGTGGCTGGGCATCTTCTTCCCCCTTCCGGGGGAGAGAGGGGAGCCCTGCGGCCCCCCCAACTCTGCCTAGGCTAGAGTTAGAGATAGCATTGGAGTGAGTGTGTGTTTGTGAGGGACATGACTCACAAACAACTGGTAAGCGGGAGAGAGAGAAGGCAGGCCTTGCAGCCAAGCCTTCTTCCCCCCCCACCCCCCTCTTTTTGCAGTTAAGTTGTGGAGGGCGGCCTTTTCTTTCCCTCCACTGTAAAGTGGAGGAGAGGCTCAGCATTGAAGCAGAGCCAAGTGGACAGGCTGAGAATGAAGCAGCTCGGCGCTAGGGAGAAGAATCCCAGGTGAAATTGGAGACGGGCCAGAGAGAGAGAAGCTCGGGAGTTGCCCTGCCCAAGCTGACCGTGGGCAGCCAAAAACTGACTTGGAAGAATGAAGATTCCAAACGCCTGCTGTGATAAGCTATACTACAGCAACAGCGAACTGAGGTATGAGACGGAGAGAGAGTGAATGACACAGCAGAGACTGACGTGGGACCGAGGAGAAAGGACTCAGAGCTACCTTCTTGGACTTTGTGAGGAAGGAAGGACTTCCACAAACAGCTGAAGGTTGCCCTCTCCCACGAGGGAGAGACTGGTTACTTCCCAGCCTGAAAAGACCTTTCCTAGACTAAAGTTAAAAGGAGAACCTTCGAAGGGACTGATAGAAGTGTAATAATATATATATATAGTTGCTTTTAGTTTGTACAGTACATTTATTTGTGTAAATAAATGTATATACTTTCCCCTCCCCCTATAGAAGCCTTTGGCCTGAAAGTTTCTCTCCTGTGTTGGGATAAATTGTGGGAAGGGGTGGGGGAACCTGGAAATTGGATCTTAGATTTCTAATGTGGCTCAAACTGCCACACAGTGTATTCAGTTTGCAGGCAATGATTCTGGACCTGGGAATGAGCTGGATACATCTTTACTGCAAATGCGACATATAAAATGTAAATTGAATTTGTTGCCCTGAAGTGTTCTCAAGATCCTTTTCCCCAACCTTTTATGGCTAGTAAGATGAGTTAACAACTACAGCATCCTGCACTACCTTGATAAAGAAGTGGTCTAGAGAGTGTGATGCTACTGCATCAACAAGGACAAAGGTTCAATGTGCAGTTATTCATGTTATTATAAGCAGCACATTCATAAAGAAAACCAAAAACCAAAACAACACCCCCCACACAAAATCCTACACACCACAAAAACTGCTAAGACTTGCAGCAAACTTCAACAAATTTTGTACGCCTCTAAACTTAATATTTAAAGGACAACAGTAGCGGCATGCACTTGCAATATAAAAGAACTTTCTTTTAGTAAAGATTTATGAGGCTAATGGCAATAAAGCCTACCTATTGTCCTGCACATTTTAAAAAAGGACATTGCATATGTATATTTAAATTGCCAGAGATGAACAGTGGGTCAAACAAAACTTAAAATGTTGAACTGTGTCAACCAAATTGATAGTGCATTTATTATTTCTACCCTTTCTTATCCATTTTGGCATAGTCAGTTCTGCTGCCAAAGCTTTTCTAGAAGGTGAATACAAAGGATATCAAGCACTATAATCACTGAATGAAATATGACCAATGCATTAATGTTCACTCAAATCTTTAGATCTAAAGAAAAAGCAATAAAATTAAATGCATGATTTAGAAGTAAGCTTAAACACTAAACTGATCCTAAATTCACCAAGGAAAGAAAACTTCACAAATCGCTGCAAAGAGCACTAGCAATCTCCCTCCCAGACAAAAGGTCAACTTCAGATACCTTGTTAATATGTATCTGGGTTTTAAAAAGTTCTAAGGAGAATGTTGCTTTATGACAAAGGTGCATAAGCCTACAGAAAAAGAGGTGGTCAAGGAAAAGGACAACCAAGGCATGTTCAAAATTAGATGATAGCTTTGCAGTCTCCAGGGTCTTAACCTCATTGTCCTTCCCCTGTTGCTAAATAGAGAAAGCAAGTTTGAGATGGCTAGTGGGAAAGATCTGAAGGTAGAAGAAAAATAACACTGAGACTAAATAAAGCAGATAGACACCTCTTGTTTCACTTGCCTCTTGGTTTTGCAGTAAACTGGCCAAGGAAACAGAAATAAAAATAACCTGACATCTGGGCTCCTATTCAGGCCTACACACCTCCTCACTTTTAGGTACCTAGTAGACATATCTAAATTTCTGTGCAGAGCCAGCAGACAACTCAGATCTCCTGAGACTGTCTGAGAGGAAAACACTGGCATCAACTCAGAAAACTAAGAAACTAATGTCCCAAGTTAAGTGAGATATAACTGTAGGACCCAGTGCATTACTACTGAAGCAACTTTAAACCTTGTCAGTGTGATATTTAGTGGACTTTTGCTATGCCTCATGAAGCCTCTTACGCTTTCTATTCTCTTTCAGGAAGCAGAGGGAAAGATAAAAACTTTAAAAAAAAAAAAGAAGGAGATTGTAGCTTTTGTCAAACAGTTGCTAATATCACAGTTATTTATATTACACCACCACCAAGGACAATGTATAGACAAATCAGAAGAACCAGACTACTTCCTTAATATGTCGATATTCCCAGGAATTAAAATTGGCTGCAATCCCTTTTGTCCTGACCTAATATTTTTTTCCTAAAAATGATGGATTACACAGTAATGCTCTATATACTTGGGCATGTTCCTCTCCCACTCTCTCTGCCCATGTCTTTGCTCACACTCCATTCCCACAGTAACTTTTGAAACAGTTATCCAACCTCAGAAAACAAATCAAGAAGCACAGTCTCTGAGTCTCTGGCTAAGCAGGTAAGTGGAGTTTTGTGAGGTATTTAGAGGTTCCACCTGGCTCTAAGTTCTTGGTGGGACTACTATTGATGACAGAAGTGTCTTCTGATGATCTAAAGCCTTCCTGCAATTTAAATACACCTTTTGATATTACATAACGGCCTTGCATACATTTGTCAAAATGATTACACAGTTCAGTTAAAGAGTTGACATGTGATCTATGCCACGCTAAGGGCAATTCATTTCGCAGTGACCAAATGTTGTGACTTCTTGAGGACATTTCGCTGATATTAATCACTTTCTTCAGAAAACTCATCAAAAATCATGTTCCAGATCTGTAATTACTTTACATCTTTTTAGCAATGAAAAGATCTAAGTCCAAATGACCACAGAGGCTCCTTCAAATACAGTATCCATCACAGAGGATGCAATTTTCCATGTTTACTTAAACTGAGATAGGAAAAAACCCCCGATGAAAATTAGAGACCATTTCTATACTGCTTCTGTGATATAGGCTCACCTAGAAAATTCTTCTCCTGATTCCTAAAATTCTTCAACTTCAGAAGATTTTAGAGAATAAGAGTGCATACCGCATTGCTGCTTTGCAAAGGTTTATTGGTAGTCATGTTCTGCGTGAGGAGTAAGGAACTTAATATTTATCCTCCTAGGAATAGAAGGTATAATTCTCATTCCCTTTATCTTGGATTATCTGTCAAGACAGTAAATGGACTGTTCAAACATTCAGGGTTTTGAGTGGTTTTAAGCTAAGATGAAACACAGGCCAAAGCTGTTAATATGTACTGCAAGACTGCATGCCTCAGCTGCTCAGTGCTCAGTCCTGGATGGGTCAAAGAGAAGGCTGGGAAACCACAGTCCATTTAAGATGGCAATCTGGGCATCCAAACCCAAAAGATAATCAAAGTCTCTTACTTTTGGTATGATCTGGGCCAGATACTACACTTAGATCACTTTTGCTTTGTACCTCAAAGGACTTCAAAGTCCAACGGACCCATCTTAACTCTATATTAAAACATGAGCTGTGTTCTTTTCTTGAACCATGTATTTTCTCAGGCTAAATCACTTACTCAAAATTCTTTGTAAATATCTGGAGTTTATTAGTAAAGTACAGAACTGACATATCCCCAAATTAATTTTAAGTCATTGTGACAGCATGTTACAAATTTGTGCTCTTTGTAGGCCACTTAACGTTTTCAAATAGCGCAGTCTAGACGCATTCTGAGCCTCCCCAGTTCTGCCACTTCAAAATGTCTGGGGCCTCTTCAAAGACTTGCAACGTCAAATCAGTCCCTCTTTCTCTTTTCTTCCTCTGATGAAACACATTTCAAGAGTGCTGTTCTAGATTTTACTATCCAGTTTAACCTCAATATCAATTATTGATAGCTTATTACACCTCACAAACACCAAGCTAATACTACGGACTACTATGGCTTACTGGAAGAGGGGAGCTAAAGCCAAGTACTTGATGTAGGTAACATCAAGAAGCTTGAAAGACAAATGCATGTTCAAACATAAGGAAAAACTTAGTTACTTGCTGAATAACTCATATTGCCAGAAACAGAACTCCCAGTGAGCCAGACCTTGGGTTCTGAACATAAGCAGATGGGATTTTTCAAAAGAAAATCCAACAGAATAATACTCATACTCTAAAGTACCAAATTACTTCAGTGCTACTGCAGCTTACATTGAACCAATTGCTTACATCTTATCCAGGACACCAGAGTTAACATTAAGCTTTATTTCAGTGAAAACAGAGGCAGGCCCTCTCTAAAGAAAGAATTTTATGAAGGTCTGAACCAAATTAATTCAAAGTAACTGAAGGCATATTGATATAAAGAGCTTCTACATCAGGCTGCTAGTCATAAACCTTCCAACAATGGAAGATGATAGTAAAACACCCCTAAAAATTATAGGTTGCTCCCATTATTTCTGAGGTCAATGGAATTTTCCACAATGAGAAATATATGACAATTTTTTAATTTCTTTTCCAGTGTAATTCACTGTCAATGAAAGCAAAGACAGGCTGAGGTACATCACCCTCGTCTCCTCAGTGTATTAAATAAAGAATTGTGAGAAAAAAGAGTGTTAATAGCCACAATACTTGTTCCACTTCTACGTGCTAATTTTTTGCCTAAATCTAACCAGTTACACATTAAAAAAAATAATCTCACTATGTTGTTTTCAAAATGCAAATGCACGTACTCTTTTTATTAACACATTTATATAATGCTGAAATCTAACAAAACAGCCTACCTGTACAAAAGAGTAGAGCAGATAATGAGTAGAGCAGAAAAATTAGCTATTTTCTACTTATACGAATTTAACGTTCAATTTTAATACTTGATAATACGGGTGAGTGCAAGACAGTCTGTAAACCATTCAGATGTGAATACCAGCAATCCAACATCCACAATCTCAAACTACTGATGTGACTTCAGGCCCTGAACACAGTGAAGGATTTACACTCTATCAGTCAAGTAGCTAATAAATACTAGCATAGTCTCGACATATTACAGAAGAGTTAAACTGTTCTCTGCCTGAGTTAGTTATTCTTACAACCATGGTAATAAAGTAATCAAAACTTAAAATTCAAAATCTGGAAATATAACCAGATTTAGGCAAATTAAAAAGAGGAGAAGCCATACCAGTATGGGCTTCTTGGTGTTTTTGGTTTTTTGTTTGTTTGTTTTTGGGTTTGTGTTTCGTTTGTTTTTGTTTAGTTTATTTGCTTTTGGTTTTGCTTGGGGTTTTTTTGTTGTTGTTTGTTTGTTTTGTTTATTTGTTTTTTCTTATTTTAACTTTTTTTTTTTAAATAAAAACCGTTTTTCTGCCCTAAGGCAACCTTGGAGTAAGAGAAAAAGGAAGACTATAACAAAACGGTTTGATCCAAAGGCCATCATAGCCAGTGAGAAGACCCTGACACCAGCAACTCTAAATAACATCCATCTTTTACAAGACCTTACATTTTACCCTTGTAGTGGATTCATGTTAAGCTATAGCTACGAAAACAATACTGTTGCCCTGTAGTAACTCCCAGAGAAACAATCTTTTTAAATGCTTTTCACTGTGTAGCTTGAGGCAGTGAAAATCCGAGTGTTCCTTTTATGGGATTAAGAACCTGCTCTTTTCTGTCACAAGTCTTACTTATGCTAACCTCATGCATTCACCCCTGATCCCTGGGTTCATTCCCAGTACCATTTCTCTTGTTGAATACTAACAAAATGAGCTATGAATCTTTTTTTTTTTCTATTGCCTTATGCTTCTCTTTCTGCTTGGGGTGCTCCAAAGCATTCTCCCGACAATATTTTCCAAAGCTCCTTCTTTCAACAGTCCTCTGGGAAACATCATGGTAACCTGATATATAACACGATGCTATCAAAGGCATCTACAGAGCAAATCTTGTGACAACAGCACTCCCCTAATGGGATTTGCATCCTGGCTTCATAGAAAAAGCACTTTAATAACCTCCCATTTTTTTCTTGTGCTGTAATCATCTGTTATGCTTCTCACTGGTACTTCAAAGTAATTCTCTATTGTTCTGTTACTCTGAACTCCAGCTCAGCGGGGTTTAGCTTTTCAAAGCATCACAGAGGGGAATCTTAATTACTCTTTTTTATTTAATTTTTTTTAAAAAAAATCTCAAATCCATTAAACAAACAAAAAATCCTTTTAGATCTCAGAATTTCCTGTTGCTGGATTTGCAGAAAATTAAAATCACCACCAACAAAAAAAATAGCCCAGTATGTCTCAAATTTTATCCAAAGACCTCATTCTATCACAGTTTCTACTATGGTGAGTAAACTTGAACTATCCAAAAGACCTGGAAGATCAGCTCTGTTCTCAGCTTTGCTAGTAACTATTTAAAAATTCACAAAAATCAATGAGACTCACTTTTGCAAATTCCTAGGTTCACATACCCAGGCTGTGTTTCTCAAGAGCCCCAATTCTGAACCAGACACACACTAACAATATACAGTCACCAATAGGAAAATTTACCATATTTCCGGAGTTTTAAGCTTAGTTTTATGAAGATAAATATAAAGCTTCCAGTTCAACAATGAAAATCTGGTAGACATCAAGCTTATACACTGAGTCATAGGCAAAGCGAAGTCTAGAAAAACTCTCTTCCCAAAATCCCTGCTAATGCAAACTACCGCATGTACTAAGATCCAGATACTACTTTGCACCTTGAGTACTGTGTCCAGCTCTGGGCCCTTCACTTCAAGAAAGACATTGAGATGCTGGAGCATGTCCAGAGAAGGGCGACGAAGCTGGTGAAGGGTCTGGAGGGTCATATGAGAAGCAGCTGAGGGAGATGTGGTTGTTTAGCCGGAAGAAAGGGAGGCTCAGGGGAGACCTTATCACTCTCTACCTGACAGGAGGTTGTAGCCAGGTGGGCGTTGGTCTCTTCTCCAAGGTAACAAGTGACCGGATAAGAGGACATAGCTTCAAGCTGCACCAGGGGAGGTTCAGGTTGGACATGAGGAGGAATTTCTTCATGGAAAGGGTTGTTAAGCATCGGAATGGACTGCCCAGGGAGGTGGTGGAGTCACTGTCCATGGAGGTGTTTAAGAAATGATGGGATGTAGCACTTAGTGCCATGGTCTAGTTGACAAGGTGGTGATTGGTCAAAGGTTAGACTCAATAATCTTGGAGGTATTTTTCAAGCTAAATGATTCTGTGATTCATTTCCAAGCTTAAAGCACGGGGCTAGCTAGCCCTAGAAAGGGTCAGATTTTCATATTCTTAAATCATAGATTCCCTACCCTTAAGAACACTTTAAACAACTTCTCTCAGACTCTTGTGGTTGAAGTACCTTAACTCACTGTGTGCAGTCCAACAACAGGCACACCACCACAACAAAATGCTGTTTAAAATCTAAATTGAGTGGCACGGAACAGCTAATTTAAGTTACTGAATACAAACTAAAAATTATATTTGTGTTTTGATTCAAATGTGGAAAAAATGAACTTCATTTTGACATATCCAGAATCTAATAGAACATAGTCCCTCTGTTCTCAGGGAAGAACAGAATAGTTTTGCTGAGGCCCACAGTAAGAGTTACTGCTAGTCTGGATGCCTGCTGGAAAGTGCAATAAAGCATACCAGTCCATGCGACATCCCAATCACCATTTTTATGAACATTTTCCTATTTATTAATAGTAGCTGCTCTGAATTTCCTTAAGTTTTATGCCAGCTGCCAATTCTGGGTCCAGTACAAATTTGAGATATACTACAAGTAAGTTCGGCTAGAAATGAAAATAAAAGGTGAGAAAAAAGCTCACCATATACCAACAAGGCAAGTTCGTGGATGATAGGTAAAAGGGCAAGTGAATGGCTGTACATACCAATAATTCCAGAAGTGCAGGTGAGTTCAACCACTAAAGACAATGGAGGAAAAGGTATCAATTATGGACAAGAAAAAATAGCACCAGGGAAAGTCAGGTTATTTTCCTCCTGTTATTAAACTACAATATCCTTTTCTCTGCTCTGAGAAAATAAAACTGTTCCAAGTAATCTGTTACTATCCCCTCTATATATCTACCTGAGCTTTACATCACCACTTGTATCTTATTTACCTTTACATACAGCTCTTGGACCTCAACAGAAGACATTCAAAATATCAGTCATCAATTAGATTGCAGACAAAAGCATATGGAACATAAAATGAATGGGAGCAGGTGGCATTCAAACAGAGATGATTTTGAAATTGGTGATACAAATTAGCACCTTTCCCAACTTGATTACTCATAAGAGGAGATATTTTGCAATGCAAGTCACCTCCAGGTGCTAACCATCCATTCATTAGCAGCATTTTCACCACACAGTAGGCTGACCTTGATAGGAAATTTGCCTCACATTCAAGATACAATTTAAAATCCACTAGACACTTTGTTGCAATATGGGTATTGATAGAGATGGAAACTTGCAAAAAACCTCAATGTATGGATAAGCAATCACAACAGAAGTAGTGTAAAGAAATACAGTTTACATGAAGACAATTTAACAGAGTTTGAATTTGAGTTATTACACTGCTGCTGTAGTGTAGAAGGATGCATTCTGTTAACTCAGATTCTCCCCCCTAAAATATAGAGCTGAAATCTCCAGGGTGGGCAACATTCCTCTTTCTGGAATTCCTCCATGATCACAATCTACAAAGTGTCATAAAATGACTATATACTATGCATATAGAGAAGTGGCTGTCGGTGCTGTCAGTAGGGCAGCACATGAAAACATAGCTAGACCCCGACTTCCTTCCTTGAAAAGAAGGGTCCATGAAAGGGACTTTTTAGCAATGTACATCTGAAGGGTACATATTTTTGCAGTCTGGTTTCACAGATGTCTCCTTCTCATCTACTTATCCAACATTAAATACTGAATCCTTGTCAGGATTCAGTCAGCCTGTTCCAAAAGGATATTGGTAGTTTAGTATAGTACATCAGCCAAGGGCATTTGGTAGTATAAATGGCTAATATTTAAACTACTTCAGCATGTTCTGTTTGATTAAAAGCTTTCATGGAACATCTTTATTTGCAGAAAAAGATCACAATCCTCTTGAGGAAGACACAGTGGCCACTGTATCACAACCATTGAAAGAACTGAAAAATATCCACGGACCCATTTTCTTACTGTAAAGCACAACTTCATCAGATTGCTGTAGAATGTTGCCATTTTACTCTGATTCTTGAAATAATAATCTTATTTTTCAAAGCATAATTCCTTGCTCTTTAAAGCTGTAACTGTCAACATTTAAGAAAGGAAAGTACTCTACAATGTACAGTCATTTAACATCCTATCATCAAGTGAGGACATGAAGACAATTCTGGATCATTTGAGTAGCTTGTAGGAACAATGTTTTCAGAAACAGGAAACAACTTTCAGGTCCTGAACTTGAGACAATTTTACAGAGGTAATTTCTCAGCACTACAATAATTCTGCCTCTTCCCTAGGGAGACATCAAAAAACAGAAGTACTTGCAATCACTAGACATTGGTGAAATTCTTGGCATAAGTAAGTCATTGCATTTCTGATTAATGAGATTTTAAAGAGCAGAATCAAAGCCTCAGGAACTTTCATTTAACTCTCCAGAAAGCCCATTCTGTTTTCAGCCACTAAAGCCTGGGCTTCTGTACTTTTCAAACTTAACATAAAGACAGCTTTAGACTTTAGATTCAGAGTAATTTCTGTTAAAGATATATTTACATGTGAAACCACTTGCAAAGTAGCCCTAGAGACTAGAAAATTCACATAAGCAGGAATTTAGAAAGTGTAAGGGTGTTGTTAAGGTAAGGTCATACTGGATTCAGTCTTCCTTACAGAGACTTCACAGACAGAAAAATGTGCAGCTCTGAGGAAAGCGGGACCCTGACTCTTCCATATATTTTCCACAATTAGGATCAAGATTGCAAGGGAATCCATACAACTTCCTCAGGTAAAAATCACTGCATTAGCAGCTACAGTCAAAGCACTTTTGATGAATCTGACTGATGTTCCCAGCCTTATGCTTACTCATAGCCTACTTCCAACCCTCTGCATCCACCTCACTTTTCCATATTCAGTCTCCTTATATCAGCTTCACTTACTGTGAGAGCTTTTTCCCTTACCTATTCCCCTTTACTGACCTATTCCCTTCAATTTTGCTTGCCACTTGCTTTGCCCCTTCTCACTATACCCAACCCAATAAATCCCTCAGGGAACAACCAGTGTTTTCTGTCATGTTATTCTTCACCCTGCTTTGAAAAACTACCCCTTCTCCCACATTTCATCCTGAAATTTCATCCTTTGGGACAGCACTAATACTGCATGACTGTACCTAACACAAAGGGGACATGTTCTAGATTGATTTACTACATAGTGAATAAAATAAACTAAAATCATATAGTCTTTGACTTGTACTAACTCGCTATTTTCACTTACCCTGCTTGTATGGTAAGAGTGGTAAAAGATGTCCTCTGGAAGTGATGAAAACTGATCAGTGTCCTTCACAAAGCACAGGGAAGGAAGTTCATGCAAACTTGTACAGACTGAAATACTTCTTTTCAAAAGTATGTCAGTAAAAATAGATTTCTCACAAGTCTGTAATAAGACAAAGGCTAATTAGCTGCAACCACTTCTTCTTGAGGTCAAGAGGAGTTACACCTGGGATGATTTCAGCCTAGAATAGCCACACTTATCGATGCGATTTTTTTTCAAACTCAGGACATATCAATCACACCTTCAATTTTACTTGACGCTAAACTGACAAGGCTAATGAAATGAATTATTTTGACAGGACACAATCTACTTGAAAATAACACATTCTGTACTCAGTGTAACAGCCAAGATTGCTGTAGCTTAGAGAAGATGGACAATATTTTATTTTCTTTTTCTTCCTTTCTATTTTTCTCTCCCTTTTCCCCTTCATTTGTGTAGCTGGCAATATTCTGTGGATTAACTGCCCCATTTTTTCCTTCTCATCACTCATTTATGAGATCTCAAACATATACAGTTGGTCATCAAGCACAGTTTCTAAGGATGTTTCATTCTTTCAGAAATTCTTTCAGTTTCCATACCAAACTCCCCAGGTTCTCCTAGTCCTGCAACAGTCTCTGTGTTGAAACTCTTTCAGAAGTAGGATCCAGAAGATTGCTGATATCTACAGCAGTCCACTAGAATTGTAAGCCAGGTATTGCCAAAACCTTGTCCTGAATTCACTAAGGTTTACTGAAGATGCTTTGAAGAAAAACATTTCAGGTCCACTATGTCACCACCTTCCTGTCATTTTACTTAGATAGAAAATATCCACCTATTTCCGAAAGTAATCTACCAGCTGAAGTCTTATTAGCTTAAATAGGACTTCTGCTCCTAAGTCTCACAAACTCTTTGGGACACTATTCACAGCACCAATAATCACTGTACACGCAATTATGCTCAGAGAACAGGAACCCATTGAGGTAGTTTCACACAAAGCAGTCTTAGGTCTACTCGATTTTATTCAGCTTCTTATCCCAAGCCTTTACAGAAGCACTACAGTTAAGAGACCATTAGTGTTAACAGTTAGAAGCACTCCATGCCAGAAGGTTAGATCAAAAGAGGAAGACTTAAAAATTCTAAAGGACAGACAAAAACATAGTCTGATTAACAGAACACAGCACAAACACATGCAAGGTACTACAGCACACCAAATACTGCCATTAACTGTGCATGTCTGATTTGCTGTCTCTTTTTTTAACCTCAACTCTCAAAACAGGAAAGGTGGGACAAAGAAATAAGATCAAAATATTTCACCTTCTTTCCTTCATTACTTAATACAGAACAGGTCTCTCAGTGTATCTTTTTAAATGCAAAAATAAGTAGAATCACATCTATAAAATAACTTGACAGCCCTTCTACTTCCCTTTCTTGCTGATTATGCAAATGAAAGCGAGCCCATTTGGGGTATAGCACTTCTTCAGATGCTTTGAATCATCTAGTGCAGCTCTCTCCCTTTTTTTCTCACTTGTCTGGCTATATAGGCACCTAATTTGTGTTTACTGGAATTAAGTGATACAAATACATCCTGCCACTTATTCCAATTCCTTTCAACTGCACAGCTACCCCCTGCCTGTCCTTATGCCTATGGTGAAATCAAATAGCTCTATCTTCCTCAGTCAGTTAAGAGGAATCTCTGCAAGGTTCACATCCTGGTAACAAGTTGGAGACAGTTCCTGTGGCTTTTCAGAAAGCTTCTGAAGGACTACATTCCTGCACTGGAGGAATTAATAGTTCCAAGCTTGTAGAGATTTACATATCTCCACAAAATGTCAGTAAATCTGAAGCTATCATACCAGAGATGATGATTAGCACTGTGCATATTTAACAAAGGGGTAGTGAAATCTGATTTGCATATTTCTGACAAGCACGCAAATTCCCACCGCTTTCACAACTTAATATCTACACGGTTCATTTTATTTTGATTAAAATTAAAACATTTCACTTATGACCTTTAAAGGAATGCTTGCTTCCAGACTCTTAAATGCACCATTGATCTGCTGCACTTTGTCAGCAAAACAATGATCGCTCCTAAGCTGCCTATGAAAAGCTGGTCTTATATAGATCAGTCCATAAACTTCCCACTGACGTATGCAATGCAGAGATGCAAAATTTGCATAATCAGCCCGTTTGCTGCATTCAGCAACAAGGGACATATTCTGCCAATTTACGCCCTCATCAGAAGGTTGCTCTAGCAAAGAGGAAATTGCCACACTGCAATTCAGCAGACATGAAGTACATTAGCCAGGTAGCAGCTAAGTAAATAAGCAAATGAAGATGTATGTAAGTTATTATTACCTTTGCTCCACAGACAATGGAAATGACCTTTGTTTAAAGGCTGGTTCAGAATCAGAAGGCAAAACTTCAGGTTTCCTGTAAGATAAATGTTGATTCTCATTAGCAAGACTATTGATTTTTTTATCCTTTTTTTTATTTTCCTTTTGCCAGATTAATTTTGATGCAACCACCTTAGACCAACTCCACAAATTTCCTTGCTTCTTAGGTTTTACCATTTTCAGATAGAGAAGCTGTCAGAACTTCATTAGATACCTTTTACTTGGTAGGGTTTTATTAAACCTTTAATTTATAAGTGACTTTTACTTACTGAAGGCCACCCTCAACAGGACCCCATATCTATACAGCTCTCTCATTTAATCTCCCACTTGCTGCTGCTGCTGCCTAGATGCAACGAATACTGACATGAGCTTCACCCTACCCTCTATTAACAGGGAAGGCGGTAGGTGACTTCATATGAAGATGTCCCTAATCTACATCCAATATTCCACCCTCCTGGACAATGAAGAACTCTTGCAGCCATCAGTGGCTTCTTTGCCTGTGTTTTAATATCACATAAAAGCTCTAATTTTGGTTGATCCACTCTGGTAGATACTTTCTAAATACAGAATGAAAGCCCATGACCCAGGAGCTTCAAATCAAAAGCTAGTAAGAGAAAAAGTGTACTTGAACCTGTGTTATCTAGGTGATACTGCAGATTAAAAATCTCGGTGGATTTACCAGCCCAACTTGATTGAGCTCATAAAGCCTCCTGCCCCAGCAAAATGTGCATTGTGAAGGTCGATAATAAACTCACAGATATAAAAGCCTTAAAAGAAAAAAAGGATTTATGATATGACACACTTTGAATTCAAAGAGTAAATACATAAATCTTTTGACAGCTGCCTGTGGTGGGATTTGCATTATTTCACTTCCTAATTATCTTGCCAATCATACAGGAATACAAGTTTCCTCTGGAGCTTGATATCCTTAGGCAATCAGGTTAATGAAGTATTATTTGGTCATTTGAAGCCACTGTAATTGAAAAAAGAAAACCTCTATCACTAGAAAGTCTTTTAAGCTTTTGAGAAGATCCTGTATAGCAGGAGGCAGAAGGCTACAAATGAAGCTGTGGCTTAAGCCATATGATGTTACCAGGGAAAATAACAGGTGGTCAAAGTCCTGAAGACGTAGGAACATCTTAGGGTGAGAGTTGGGAGAAGCAGTATTTAAAATAATTAATTAAACGCATGGTTAGGAGCAGGAAGTGAAGGTTAGTGACTGGGATACCACTATTCTGCATTTTGCCTTTTGAGTGATTTAGGGTTTCCCCATTGACCCATTCTATGCCTCAGTTCCCTAGAACAGAAGTAACGGTATTGTCCTCTTTCATAAGTATCAAGAGAAACATAACGACCTAGATAATTTTTACCCCACAAAAAGTCTGCATGATTATCATAGCTATCTTCTGCATGGTGCTTCGAAATACCTCCCCTCATGCCTTCCACTTTCATTTTTCCTGACATGGTCCACACTTCCTTTTAATTCATGTACATATGGGGGAATAAATTTATGTGGGGAATAAATTTTCGTAGGGAATAAACAGAGAGGTCAGAGGAGCAAGTAAACAAAGGAAAGTGAAAAAACATTTTTCTTTGTGTAGTCCGAACAGTTTTGCCTTGTCCTTGAACTTTAGGAGAAAGGTAGAAAACAATACATCTAAACTAAGTGCCAATTTCCAACTGCCTCACAAAATGGGACCTCCACAGCAGATCTCCTAATGATTGTTAAGTGAGAGAGGCTGCCAGCTCCTTATATTAAACATAATCATCTAGTGATGCCCTCCACTGAAAAGAGCCAGCAAATATCACAGGTTCTTTTACTGATAGGGTAATACAAATATGCATGGGTGCTGTAAGGCTATTCCTGCTGGTGAATAACAAAAGGCATTTCTGTGCCTTAAGCTGTATCAACATATGAAAATGCTGTAGATTTTCAGCATTTTTTGCAAATCAGGAGTACTCTTGTTATATACATTGAGGTACATTTTTGAAGCCAAGGCCTGTCTGTGGGTACTCACACTGAGACTTCAGAGGCCGATTTTCAGAGATGACACTTCCAAGAGCTTCCAGTGAGGCCCGTAAGAGCTTCTGGCTCTTACATGTTCAGTTGTTGCAAGGAAGCTAAGAAGAAGATGCCCCCAACACACACAATCAGAAGCAGGCAGGTTGTGAGTTTTGGGTTGTTTGTTGTTTGTTTGAGTTTTCTAAAGCACAGTTATACGTTGAAAAAGTGGAGAAATGGAAATTATTGTTTCTCCTGCTTTAAGAAAAGTAAACATTCCAGTTATTTCAAACCAGTCATTTCATGCAATTAACGCATGATAAAATGCTATGATTAATGCTACGATTAATGCTACCAAAATGAGCCTAAATGTCAATATTTTAATGGTGCTTGCTGAGTTAATATAAAGCTGCACACAGGGCTCAGTCCTCGGTAGATGTAAAACAGTAATAAAATTGAGCTGCAGTAATTTACCACCATTGCCCTAAAAAACTGTTAATAAATTGGGACATCTGAAGGCAAAGACCACGTCAGCAGACAGAATATGCAACATTCATCACTCTGAGAAAAACTGATGAGAGCTCACTGTGCCACTGCTCTGAGCACTCTACTGGCTATTCATTTGAAAACAAATCTACTTCAAGGCCATTTATCTTTAAAAGCCCTTAACAAATTAGGAAGCATCTATCTCCTGATTGTCTGCCCATCCATTTTTCACAAAGATAATTAGCACCCTGACCCAACCATTAATGACATTGTGCTCTGTTTGGATTAAAGGGAAAGAGGATTCTATAAGCAAGAATTCAGCAGCAAAAATAACCTTTCCCCAGACATGGATATCTCCACTGAAGAAGCTTTTGCGGGCCTTTGATAAAGGCAGAACAAGCTATTCTTTTGCTGTCTTTTGCATAGTTTCTTCCATTTTTAGTATAACTTTCTTTTCCCTATGTATTTTTGCAGCTTTTGCAGACTGAGCAAATTCAACCATCTGCAGCTCAAGCAGAAAAGAATAAATTTCTCTGTACAAAACCTCCAGTTTATTCTTGATGTTTACATCAACACAGAGAACAAATGGAGCCAATTCCCAGTCAAAGTCCTCCTGTAGATGAATTAGCCGTGCACTAAGGCTGATTTCTACAGGACAGGAGGATGACTATAGGAAAATTTTACTTTCATTTATGGAACTAAATTTGTTTCTCATCTTGTTTTTCTATTGGCTGCTTATAAACCTTGAAGTCTTACAGGCCCAAGCTACATATGTATGTATTAACAGATACAAAACTACATCAATAGGCAGTTACATGCAAAAAGATAGTTAAAAAAGTCTTTTAGCAGACTTGGAAAATTCCTAGTCTTTGGATAAAGCTGTATCATTTTTAATCCTGCTTGAAACACAGAGAACCCTTTCCCTAATTTCTGAGGTTACAAATCAATCAATCATCAATCCCTACAGGTTTCTACTGGGACGCTCTGTGAATACGTCATCCCTTCTGAAAACTTTTTCCCTTCTCTGCTTTCCAACTTTTATTTAGCTGCACTTCTTTGATGAAGCTTTTCTCATGGTTGCTTAGAAATTACTTTAATCAAAAGTGTTGTGAATGTCCCTGACAGCCTATGCAACGCCTTTTTACCCCATTGTAACTCACCCAGAAAAATTCCAATATATTTTAGAGCACAGTTCTGCTATTCTAAAAGCCTGCTTGACTTCTCCCTGTCATGTTATACTCATCTAGCTATTCTATAAATATTTATAATATCATTATGTGTTTTTTATTGATTTCCCCTTGTCATATGCCAGTCTTCAGGCTGTATGTCTGTCACAAAGCATATGCAAAAGGCATATATATTTTTAAAGACAACCTTTTCTCTGATAGCCAGTAAAATAATACATACCGCTCCTCTGCTTCCTTTCAGTGTTAGAATAATATTGCTAGGAGTTATCCCACATACTGTGAGGTTCTTGGCTATTGAATTTTCCAAGAGGGAAAAAAAAGCTTTCAGTGCTTCAAACAAGGGGGCCTTTGGGAAAGATCACTACTATTCCCTGTCTTTGTGAAATTATGTAAGCAGTAATATACAATGGGGGATACGCTATGATAAGATACAGGCATGCCTCAAGTTACTAACCAAATATGACTTCAAAGTCAGAGCTTCAACCACAGAAAAGGGCTTACACTAAGCGGTTAATGTTTTGGTTTGGTTTTGGTATTTGTGTTTTACTGCTTGCCTGAAGAGGAGTGATTCCTTTCCTTTCCAGTGATCTATCAAACATCTACAAAGAGGCAGGTTTAGTACAGAGGAAGAAGTAAGAAAGGGACAGGTAATATGGGGGCAGAGATGAAAGCTGGAAGATAGTTTCAGTTTCCAGAAAATTTCTGTACTGATAGAAATACATCTAGATAACAAAGATACTAAGATCCATTGAAAACATATTGCAGTCACACATATTCCTAATCACATAAGTGGAAGTCCAAATATAAAACAGCTTTGAGAGGGAAAAACTCTGAATGATCTCACTGAAAATTTCCTTTGTTGTTGTTGCTGCTCTCACATCAATCTACAGATATCTATACCATGATATTAAAAAAAATAAAAATATTTGGTTTCCAGTACCATATCATATTCAGGAAATTCCTACCCCTCAGATTAATTTTTTAAACGAACAGTCACTGCCTACTTAAATGTCAGAGTATTTGGGAAGGGACAAGGCATTTTTTCACAATTTCAAAATTGACTGATAGGACAGCAGAGCAACAGGTTAAGGTAGCTCTTTTTATGGCAGTTGAAGTTTCTTCTGCTGCAGAAGAATTAATATGTGATTCTAAGAATTCCACATAAGCTATATTTAGTGGGAGACCATCATAATAAACCCTAAAGAAAGTAGTTCATAAAACCAGCGAAGATAACAAAGTAATCTTCCTGCAGAATTACAGCAACGATAGATAAGGCTATTGCTACAGATCAAAGTTACTGAAGTGACTTGGGATTTTAAAACTAAAATAAAAGAGTTTGGGGGATCAGCAGCAAATCTACACCCTTTTCTGCCAAGTAAGCACCTGTCTCCCAGTGCTAAGTCCAAAAGTGATGCTCTGGAAAGAGCTACTTGGCCAACTTATTGAAATGGACCATTTCATTCAGGGGTTTTATTAAGGGCTACCATCCACTTCCCGAACAGACTCAAACAGTCTCCCCACCAGAAATGAAGTAAGACAGAAACTAAGGAGAAATGAGTCCATCAGACTAAGGAGCATCCCCCGTTTCCTGAAGGGGTTTCTTCAATGTGCTGTTTGCTTTCTATTTTTTAAATGTTGAAACTCAGCACCTGTAGTTTCCTACCTGCTACACAGATACAATTCCTAACAGGCAATTTACTTGCTAGTGTAGCAATTCTTGAAAGCTGACTTCTGCCTCACAAGACAAGATTCTGGTTTTATCAATTAATATCTTAACTTGTTGACTATGAGCCATTATCTGGGTAGACCCATTATCTGGGTCTACCTTAGCAAGCAGCATGGTAGAACAAAATCAGGTCTACAGACCAAAACTGTTAATGCTGAAGGCATGATATTCACACTACACATGTTTTGGGAAGAAAGAGAGGGAGAGAGGCTACTTCAGGTTTAAGGTTGGTCTGGTTCTGTAGACGAAATATCCATTAGCATCAGGAGAGCATTATGTATGCTCCTGGAGCACATTTTTCTTTCAGCCAGAAGGAAATTAGCTTATATATTCCAAAGCCACTCTGCATGTAAAGCAAACCACAGTAAATAGGCAGGATCAGGACACTTGCTTCAAAATCATATTCTTGATCCAAACCAAAATGCTAAAGTAAGTATGCCAATAGCCACATAGCTTGTGGCTTATCAATTTTTTTTGTTTTTATTTTTTAACCAATGTCTTTACCAAAATAATATTACTAATGCCACTAGATCAGTTTAATTTACATGACACTTTCATAATCTCATACTCATCAAAATTTGGCTCTAACTTTAGATTGTTATACTTAAGAGACAAACTGACACTTCTGTCTATCAGGTAGGAAAAGTGTGGGGGGGTGTTAACCCAAAACTTGAGCTTATTGGCATTATAAATGAAAAAGCACTTAACATCACATCCTAAGATGCTACTTTTTAAGCATTTTACAGAACAAATAGTGCACCTTATACAAAAACTCTCTTCATTCTGCTCTTCTCTTTCTTGAACTTTCTTTCAAGTCAAGTCAGTAAAATTCACTTCCTCCATCTGTGCTCTTGCTAACGAAGTAGTTGTCAGCTTTAATTCAGAGAAACATTTAAGCTAGGACTATTGCATTAATTATAGGCACTACTTATAAAACATTGTGTAGCTGCATTTTACCACACTGAATCCCAAGCCTCCAAACAAGCCATTTAATTTTCCTCATAAGAATGACAACTCCAATAATAAACCAGCACAAATTATGCAAAAGGATCACAGACCTTACAAACATGTTCTCAAACTTATTGAATGACTAAATCAAATATGCATACCCAACTGATTTTTGTGCAAAGGCAGTGTTATCCCTGTCAATGCATTTTAGTGTTAATTTTTTCATGTAAATTCTATTGATTTTTAAAGATTTTACAGCTCTTAATTCTCTAGGCAAATTCCAGTAAGAAGAGTAGGAAGAAAAGGGGATTTGTGCAAACAGTCTTATTGAAAAGCTGCAATATGTTACTCTCTGGAGAGCCCTCTACCAGAACTTATGTGGATGAATTCAAACCAACTAATTTAACACAATAAGTCACAAACACGGACATACACATGGGATAACCCACCCACATCATCAACCACTGCTGCTCCTAGAAGGGTGTTATGCCTTGCAATGAAATTTATCAATTAATTCTGGTGCTTCTCTGGAAAATGTGAGTGGTGCATTTCTCATCTCAGTGTCTGATGGGACACTTGTTTTCATACTAACTCCTATAGCTGCATATCTGAGTGCTTGGGACTTCTGCTCTTTATGTGTCAAACATCTCAGTCTGGTCAAGCAGAATAAGATCACACAGTTCCCAGGAGTGAATCTTTAGTTTTAGATAAATTGTCCGGCATCACAAAGAAACTTCAACTCTCGAGGGCAACATTCAACAGCTGAATCATGAGAACTTGTCTATTTAAATAGAAATCATAACAGTCATACTTCTTACTATTATAAACATGGAAATGATGCTCATGCCCCATTATCAACTCTCATTTGAAAATAAACACAATGGAGAAACCAGTCACTTTGGGGAGGTAGCAAGGTATGGAAACCCTAAAACAGACTCTTTGAGGGACACACTGACAGATGGACCATTTGCCACTGCAAAGCCTTGGGTTAGGTTAGCTCATACCCCTGTCTCCAGAGATGTGGCCAGACCACACATCCATCATTCTCTGCTTTGTGCAAATAGGACTTTCATTTCAATCTGAGCACAACAAAGGTCAGAATTAGCTGGAAGGAGCAGAGTTTCTTTAGCTGAGATGTTATTCTCCCAGTTTTCAAGACTGGACTCAAATTGTCCAGCATTTAAAAAAAAAAAAAAAAAAAAAGAGAGATTTCTGATACGGTTTTCTGCAGAATGGGAACTCTAGTCCCCAAGGCTGCAGAATCTGACACAAGTTTCATACTTCAGGTAAACTTTAAAGGAACATGAATTTCATTGCAACTACCTTGTAAAAAAAAAAAAATATTTTGCTTCGTTATTCACAGGTAAGTCGTCATCTGAAACAGTACCCATTTTACACCGTCTAAGTTCGATACCAATTGGAAGCCCTTAAGAGACAAGAATTAGACATACAGGCTTGCTATAAAAATATTGATAGTGTAATGGTAAATTTGACTTTTGTGTGTAAAATTTCTAGGCACAGAGCATTAGGACTGGAGTGTAAATCTACATCAAAGTGAAAATAAAAGTGAATCTGGAGGAAAATCTATGAAATTTCCATTTTATCTTCTGAATAATAAAATAATTGAAAAATAAACAAAGATTACTAGATAACAGTAGGTTCTAGTCTTAACTTTTTTTTTCCTCAGAAAGATATTGGAATAACTTCACTTTCAAAAAACTTTAAGAATCGCTGACCAACCTCTTCAATGACATCCAAACGACTATTACTATTCAAGGAAGTTCCAACCTTAAAAGAAAACCCAAGACAGTTGCTCACTTTGTAACTGTGTAATAGCCAGGTCTAATATAATGCCCTCCTTGCATTTTAAAAACACAGGATCACATTGTCTGAATGTCTCATGCTAACAATACTTGTTATCTGGGATGTCTCTATTTATAAGGATAGAATTAGGCATACAAGCTCCCCTGGCAGTCGGTATCATCAGCTCAATCTGCACACTGCAGGAGCAAGGTGACTTCAAGGAATCACAAGGCAGAGAAGGCAGATGTCAGTAGTCTCTTTGGGTAAATTGGTATAAAGCACAATACCCTTGGCAAACATTCAGCTCAGCAAACAGTATAATGCCATCTTATTTCACCTATCTATGGTCAACAAATATCTTTGGGCATTTTCAATAGGATTAACAAAATTTAATAGGTATCTAATGATTCACATATTAGAGTACTGACCAGAAAGTAAGATCCATGGGAACACATAAGTGCCTGACTGTTCAGCACTTAAAACCACCAAGCACTCCACTGACACTTCAGTTACTGGCACTAACATTTCCTGTGTACATAAAAGTCTGATTTCTATTTGCACCAAGATGCACCTTAAGAGGCTGACAGAACCTCATGCTTCCTTTGATGTCAAAATACCACTCCTATCCACCAACTAGACATTTCCCTAGTGATCTCATTTGAAGGACACATTTGAAGTAGCTCTTTTCAGAGCATACCTATTGGATACAGCTTCACAGTGTCAGCCATCTCCTTTTTAAAAACTGGGAAGGAGCTATACCTTTTATCAGCATGGATAGTTAGAGCGCTCCCTCAGGAGGCTGATGACCCATATTCAGGTTCTCTCTCTGTCAGAGGGAATTTACATCCAAATTCAATCAAGACAGCACTCTCTTCCCCATGCATGACACTATTTTTGGGGAAGCAGATTCTTTCCTCCCTGCTCCAAAATTAAATATACTAATGGAATTATTTTCATAAAACAGTTAAACAGGAGTAGCATGTGGAAGTCCAATTCTACAGTCCACTGACCTGAATACAGTTTGTACTCCAACATTTACTTACTCAAACTCTCTTTCCCACTTTGAATAAATCCTTCAATTACTTCATCACAGTATCACAGGAACATTATATCCACTCTTACCTCCTTCCTAATGTGTAATGTGCTTTCAGAGAAAAGTGAAACCTTTGGTTTTGTAGGATATTTTTCAGGCAGGAAGAGTGGTTCTCTCACTATCTTCAGAAGACTTGGCACTCGCAGTCACAAAAGGAGGGAATAACTTTCTGCAGTACGGCATAAGATGTCCAAATCTAAGACAGTAGGATTTTAGATGCTTCATTCTTCCCACTGCTCATAGTATTCCCACTGACAAGCTCAGCTTGATTCCTTCTTAGTACACATATTAAGATGAATTGTGCTCTTTGTATACAAATTCTCCCTCTGCCCTGTATAAACATGGTCATGCTCAGGACCAGTATGCTGTGGCTAAAAGTCATACACACATTTGCTGATAGCCCAAGGGCTAAACTCCATTATAATGTTGTAAGGGCAGACAGTAATGTCACATTTCTAGAAAAAGGAAAATAAGCATTATGTGACTGCAGGAAGATCACATTCCTAGTCAGCAAATGAGCCAATATGGAAAAACAAAAATTCCTTTCTGGTTCTCAGCCTGATATTATAAGAAACATTAAAAATCACAGATGGCTTCTGGCCAAACTCTAGTTTGGATAATTTACAGACTTCTGTTTCCCTATTTCCCTTCAGCCATCCTAATGAAATACAATATCTTCTACTGTCCTGCACTCACGTACTAATTAAGCTCTTCCTTAACTGCACATAGTGTTGAAACCAGGCTACCATGGACTCTGGAGTTTAAAAAAAGTTGAGTAAACTGTAAGCGACCTCTGCAACTATCAACTATTTACTCCTCAGATATAATGGGTGAGACTGACAAGTAAACTCCCATTGACTCCCACTGGATTCTGCAACACCTCAAGCCTCTTTGGGCTGAATGCCAGGGAGGACATTCATGCCCATACTACCTTTTCAGTCTTGCTCTTTTCCCAAAGTAGATTCTTCTGTACTTTTAAGGGAGTGGATCTGATAAAAGGACTGGAATGCCATCCAGAAGGTTTAGAAGGGTAAAAGGGGTTTTCATGGTGGTCAGAACAACAGCCCACATAAGCAGTGGTGGCCATGGGAGGGCATTCAGGCCTCCAGAATAAGATTCTGGTAAAGAGTAATGAGGAGGGGAACCTCGTCCACTATTATAATGAGGATTCTTTTAACAGACATAGGAAGGAGTGGCAATGACTGTAATTTTCCAACATTCACAAACGTTTCACTTCTAAAAGTATTACTTCTGTTTTCATGAGCTTCACTCTATTATTTCTAGAGTTGATTTTTTTTTACCTAATGAAGGCAGCTCAGCTCTGCTACCTGTTTTAAGACATTCTATAACTTTACATCTGCCACTGGCTTCTTTTTTAGAAAAACATTTTTAAGACCTACTTCTATGTATTTTATAAATAGATAAATCTACACTTAGAGAAAACAAGGTAAAATAAACAAAAAGAAAGATAAAACCCACAAAGGCAATGAAAATTGTATTACATTACCAGTCAGGTAAAGAACTTTTATGTAACCTGGATGAAGTTCCTCTTCAGATTTTATTCTGTAATATGTCATTGTGTTGCATCTGGCAGAAAAATAAGACAACGTTCTATGGACTGAATAGTTCCAATAAGCTTACTAAAACCAGGAACTGCCCAAAACCTGTGCCTTGGAATAAAACCACTGGGTGATAAAGAAACAAATCGAGAACACTACCAAAATATTGATGTTTCTTCCAGAGATATAAAAAAAATTACTTAATGTTGAAAATTTTGGAATGGGAGCTGTCCATCCTTCATATAACTTTTCAAGAAAATTGAAAAAGCCCATTGCAAGTAAATGGTCTGACAGCATTATTGGGATCACTGTAGTCGGGCAGAACAGGACACCATTTTCAGCAAATACAGGCTCACAAAAAAGTAGGTCATGTCTGTACCTAGAATACTTACTCAAGCAGACCATCCAAATCATTATGACAAACTGTTCCCGTAAGATACCTGTCACACCAATAAAGTTTGGTAGGTTTAGTCACTACGCAAAGTCTATGATAACTGCTTTTATTATAAGCCACTTGTGCTTGTTTATAGTCCTTGTTTTGACACGCTGCAGATGATGTATAATTAAAGATAACTGTTACTTTCTTCCTTATTTTACAATACAGTCAAGCCTGTAAACAAAGACCAGCTCTGGGACCATTAACAGAGGCCCTTGTTTGCAGACTGTCTTTCCAACCAGCTACTTCAATTTCAATGCTGAAACTGTCAAGCTTAATTAAGAGTTATGGGGCATAACCATTTCAAAACCATAAATCCATACAGCAGAAAAGTAATATGACTGCCTTAGTGAACATCACTTTTTAAATAAGCAATATCTCTTACTGAGACCTAATTTAGGTTCCTTATACACAACTTTGTAATATAAATAACTTTATTGCTTCTCCTGCAGTGAATATAAAGACTATCATAAAATAATTTCATCCTGATTTCTTTTGGTTTATTTGACTATTTAAAGTGGACCTCAATGCATATTCTAGTGCTTACACTGCTATTCCATCCAAATTAACCATGGCTTTTTGTGATCCTCCAAAAAGTCTGCAGAGAACTGCCTTTCTCTACAGCTTCTTTCAATATTTTTCTTCTAAAGTCTCTTTGCCTTTTGAGTGTGCACAGCTGTCCACACGGCCTCAGAGCATCAAGCAGAATGATACTGAGAAAGAAGTATCAAGAGCTCACTGATTAAGTGCTGCGCTTTACAAACACCTTTAACACACAGCACACCCAGTTTGAGACACCAGTGACACACTCCACAAAATCCACCAAAACAGCACGGTAGTGTAGGTTTAGATTTAAACCTTAAAACCACCTTATCCACTCCAGGGGAACTACGCATTTGCTTCCATTTTAACAGTGCTTAGGTCTTCCACCAGAACCTCTGCCAAATCAGCATCCTAGGGAGCACAAGACCAATTCATAAAACCGAGTGCAATCTGAATCATATTGGTACTTTCAACCAGAAACTGAATTTAACAGACAACTGCTTACAGTGCTTCAAAGGCTTGACAGATTTCAAAATCAATGGCTTTTGCCATTTTCAGTGTTAAAAAAATCCCAGGTACAGTTTTACCAATGACTTTCCTACTTTTAAAGTTATTTTCTGGACTTTACAGCAAAGGAGTTATCCTTGAAAATGCAACTCCTAAAGGCTTAAAACGAGGGTGATTAAAACAATACCATGTTTATTACTGTTTCTTAATCTAAGGATTTTTGTAGTATGATTGCATGAGGAAACCTTTGGCTTTCTTCATCTGCTTCATGGACTAACATATTAGTTCAATTTATAGAACTGCTGATCATCTGACAGTTAGTCTACAGCCACCCCCTTAAAATAAAAGTTTCCTTAAAAACTTAAATGGTTTCTATCCTAACAATCACTTTTTTCTGTATTAAACAACACTTGGGTTAACTTATAGAGGAAATTATGGCTGAATATCTAAAAGCGTAATTTATGCAGACTAAACATTAGCTGTAAAAGACTTTTATCGGCTGTTTGTCAGGTCCAGAGAGGCACAGAAAACCCACCCCGGCCAGCAAGTTAATACATTTTGGGAGAAGATACTAAGAAAAGGAACTATGCCTCTCTCTTCTTCATTACCCTATGTGGAAAATGTGGTTATTAATAATAATAATGCTCTGAACTTAAATTTCCACTTTACAAAGGTGCATAAGCATTATTATTCTCATTTCACAGTTGGCCTCACTAAGTACAGAGATTTGTAGCAATTTGTATGAGAAGCAGCACTCTCTAGTGAATAAGTTAAGAGCCTGAAATTATCTCCCCAGGGTTTTCTTCCCAGCTAAGCTGTAAATTTCAGACTCCACCAATACCCACTGTAGCAAAACCAGACACAGTCCATCTGAAATTGGAAGGTTTCTGCATGGGAGTAGGAGCACAGACTAGAAACTCATGAGACAGATCTGAAGAATTTCTGCCTTACATTGATCTAGTTGCTTAAAAAATTAACTTTTGGGACCACTGGGGAGATGGTCATCACAGAGGTCATTGCAATGTACAAACACAACAAAATACACAAATAAATGAGACAGCATCGTTTCAGAAGAAAAAGGAAATAATAAGATACATAGCAATGGACAGACTGGAGTTTGACCAGGAGAACTCCTTAATCAGCGTCATCACACTTTTTTCTCTTCTCTTGCTGACAAAAGACCCCAATTTCCTGTAATAATGTTTCTCTTACTCTATGTAATTCCTCCTCTGGAAAACAGCTCCTGCACGTGACAACAGCCTTACCTACGGATTTTAAATTTTGTCATGGAAAGCACTTCTGTGTGGTAAGTCCAAGGACTCAGGAAAATACTGAGATCCTCTTCTCTGTTAACTGAAATCATTTTAATATCTTTTATTCTCAAATATCACTTGGTCACTTAGGTTAAGCTTTAATGAACATTTCCAATTTCACACTGGATTAAAGGCTAAAAATGAGGAAGTAGTACTGTATTTTCCTTTCTTAGAATTACGGGGATGAAAAAAAAATTAGGCCTATAAGCCTAGCATGTAGAAAAAGGTATTTTCAAGGTTGCAACCTTAAAACTATTATCTATTCTCCAAAAAGCTGCTTAGTTTCAGTGTCTGGCCCACAAAGTCAAAAGTATCTCTCATCAGCTTCAAAACTACTCAGTTTTTTCCCCAAACATCAGTTGGCCCAAAAAGGATATCAACAGAGCCACAGTTAGTAGAGGAAGTAAAAAACACGCTTGCAGACTTTTAACTTTAAATAAACAGAGACCCTAAGTATTTGCAGAACTGGTATTTTAAAAAAAATTGCAATAGTCGCCAAAGAAATCGATCTGCAGCAGCTTGTATACGCAAAAAGTGTAAGGACAATCAATTTTGTACATAAAGGAGAGAAGCATAAACAAAAATGAACTGTCAAAACAAACAAATAAAAACATGAAATATTTTTAATTCAATAGTAGTGTAGTAAATTTTATACAGAATATGAGTTCAAAATGGACAGATCAAACTACTTTTCCAAGTACAATGTGTCAGACAAAGAACAGAAGATGCCAAACTGGGGTTATAATAATTTGAGATTTTGCTACAGCTACAACCCTGAAAAATTTTGTAATTCATAATTTATAAGCAACTGGTCAAGAGGAATATTAAATAATTTAAATTTAATAAGAGTATATTTTTTTTTCTTCCTTTATACTTCTTGTAATCACAGAAATGCCTGTTCAAATTAGTCAGAAAAAAAAAAAAAGCTGACAAACCCACTGTGGTTTTTTGTAGCTTATTTCAGGACAGCATCACTTCTCTCTCATATTACAGTTTTGTTTCAAGGCATAAATCCATAATGGTTTCATGCTAATTTGTGCCCAGTATGACAATTGCTCTGCTGTGTCTTTGGAAATTTTATCAGTGTTTCTTTACATGGTCACTTCTCTAACACTCCTTGACTACAACCACAGTCAGTCAAACTTTAACACGTGAATGTGTGTCAGTGATGGTGGCAGGCAAGAACAAAACCTTTGGGTGATATGTGGAAAACCAAACACGTTTAGTTTGACCACCAGTACCAAGATGTCTTGATCAGTTCTGCAACACACCATGGTGAGTCAATCTTTATCTTTAAAGAAGGTGATCTCAGTGATAGCCCCTTTCCCTTCCCAGCCAGGGCACTGCAGGGTCCCCCACTTGGCAGTGTCTCCTCTACACCTGACTCATTAGGTCAGGGAGGATGTAGAGGGAAGCTTTGCATTCTGTGTAAAAATTCACCAGACGAGAGAAGAAGAAATTGTGATCTGCTGTTTTAGTGTATTTCTGTGGTTACCAACTTTTGCTTCAGCTCCACTATAACTGCACTACAACCAAATCAAGGTTTCCTGTCAGCAAGATCTACTGGCAGTACACGTTCCTTTCAGCTTAACAGCTTTCAGGCTTCTTATGCCACCTCCCACTTCCTCCCTAAAGCCACAACAAAGATTGTTATCGACTAATATGACAACATCTAACAAGGGTACAGCTGATAAACTGTAGGTTTGATCCTGTCTACAATGCTCATATGCCTCCAGCAGAGGTTCATCTGTCTGATTTTGAAAAAGGAGGTAGCACTGCAACTAAATGTAGATAAGCTGAGGAAAACATGTAGAAGTTTTTATTTTTTGAAAGTACATTCAACGAGCACCTCTAAATATGAGCAGAATTAAAGAAAAGATGCATGAACACTAGTCCCCTTCAGGACTGAGGGTGATTTTATAGTTCTGCACATGAATATAAATAAATCTTTAATCAACATTCATAATTTCTGCTTCAGGACAAATTTAGAGGAAGCAGAAGATAAAGGAGAAAATAAAGAAAGATGGAAGCATAAAAATATTCATGTACATACACATATGCACACACCCACCCACACAGCAAGGCCTATTTTGCCATATGGGATTACTACTCTGTATTTAGCTGATGGATTAAGCATCAATAAATTAAAAAAAAGAAAAAGCTGAATATTACTTTTCCAATAAAAATAAGTCAAGGATTTAAAATAGAAAAGCCTTTTTAATGAAAAACAAATGGCATTTAAAACTTAATAGCCTTTAGGTCTAATAAAAAAGTCAAAGCTTTTATTTAAAGAAAATAAACTTTCTTTAATAATCACAGACACTGCTATGCACAAAAAGAACCACTTGCAATGCAACAGGTCCTACTTATGGCAGTCTGGCTGTGGCAAATAGTAATAGTACTAATGGAAGAAAACACATATGCCAAGAAGCAAAATTATAAACAGTCTAAAGCAGATGAAACTGAGGCGCCGTTAATTTTTCTTTTAAGAACATTTTTAAAAGACACTAACAAGTGTAAACCCTCTTAACACTAGTGATGAGTAGTCAAATCAAACAGATTTCTAGGGACCACTACTGGCTAAAGAAAAGGGTTACAAAAAATAGGGCAACTTTACACACTGAGCTGGCACGCGGCATCTGCTGGTACCAGTACTGACATTGCTGACTGGGCCATCACCAGTGTGACTTGTGGGGACTTCGGAAGCACTGAGATGTACTGGCAGTCATGACTGGTGAAACAGTCTCATAACTGGACAAATATTTCACTGGCCCAATCATGTACTGACAAACCTAAATTTAGTGGGCACAATCCCCATTCTCAGGAACTGTCACAGTGTCCAAACAACTTCCCAAGTTTGAACCCTCTGGGGAGATCCTGAACCCACAGCTGGAAGTTCTGTGTTGATTTTTTAAAGGGCCACCATTTAATCCCATGTGCCAACAGTGCCACTAACTTTCCTTCACCCTTGTGCCATTCTTCCTGATACACAGTAAAAGAACAGGCTGTTTTGAGCATTAGGAGAAAAATTAGTGAAAGAAAATCTGGATATGAAGTGTGCATATGAGTGTTTCAATTTCAATGGGGCAAAAACAAGTTAAAGCTTCAGCAAAGTAGCTCTTATGTTGCAACCCAGTATGTTGACATTTAGGTTTATCCTGTCCCAAAATTTCCTCCTGCCTTATTACCTTATTACCTCCAGTCTTATTACCTTAAACTTATTGAAATAATCAATACCAACAAGAGTGTTCACACAGTACTTACCTTCAATAGCTGCATTTGATGGGTTTAAAAACCACCTAATGCCAAATAATACAAAGCTCTCTTTTTCAGTGTCCCTAAACATTGCCGTTTTAAAAGATGTATTGAATTCTTGTATCTTATATATTCTAAGAGCATGCCTTCCCTTATTTCCTTCTTTGCTATAATGATGCTCAGATAAAACAGGTCAGCAACACTTCAGTTTTTTTCATTTTCCAGAGAGAAGATAATGGTTTAGATGGATGTGCCCTATCAACTGTAGTATGCAATTTAATGAAGAAAGTTTCACACCTGTAGTTTTAAAATCAATGAAGTTTCAATGATGAAAAAACAAAACTGCAGAGTGCAGATGAAGGTTTACTTCCAGCTCTCTATTCCTTAGAAAGCTAAAATCACCACCATATACAATACAATAAAACTACATATGGTGCTTGCCCTGCAAAAAACTTTTGCTGAGGCTTTCTGTTTGTTTCCTTTTTTTTTTAAACAAATGTAAACCTGTGCTTCTTACAGCATTTTGAAATTCAAATGACAATTCAGTGGACTGCTAAGTACACCTCTATAGACACACAAATGAGTATTTTCTTCTAATTACCTTACTTCTCTGTGTGGAACGTGAAAAAAAAATCACATAATTTCAGCATTAAAAAAGTGATTAAAATGCCCCATTTGGCACCAAATGCTATAATCATAAAAAGAAATGAAGGAACTTGAAATGTGTTTCAACTTTTTGAATATCCAGTTCAAATCTAAAAGCCATGAATTTCAAAACAATGTGGATTTGAACTGAGTAAATATCCCAATATTCTTGAGTGACAACATAAAAACTACTATAATGTGGTGTGACCTCCAAAAATTGAAAATACTAATACTCCTATGCTCCTTTAAAGCATATTATTCAAACACTCTAATACTTTTTTGGTTACACCTGAAAAACAGGGATACACACAGATACTGGAAATCTGATGCTAGGCAGCTATCTAGAAGTGGGAGTGTTGACAAAGCCACCAGTGAACCAAGCAGCAAGCCTGCTGCAGCACTTACAAAGTGAATCAGGCTAGGAAAGTTAAAAGGAAACATAAAAGGTGCTGATTTTCCAAATGAGTAGATCATGTATATTTTGGGTGTGGCAGCATATGACTTCATCTGCTCTGTATCTTTAAATCAAACTCCACGAAACAAAACAAAAATCACCCACTATATTAACTAAATGCATAATGGAACTAAGAATCCCTGGCTGAGATGGCTGCTTTTACACAAGGAACAGTTTTTATCAGATCTAGATACCTGCAACTGGCTTTTGAGTACCTTTTTCAAGTTCCTAATGAACAAGATCCGATCTGCATAACTTCACACATGCTGCACAGCAGCATCCCTAATGTGTCAGCTCAGACAAAGCTGCTACAGAATTGCACTCAGGCATTCGTTCTGCTCTTCAGCCCTGCCAACCTTGTGGCACAGTGGTGACAGTGGACAAGAACAGAAGTAAAACTGCCCCTCTTCCAACATCTCCCCTTAAAGCATGAAAATGGCTGAAGCATTCCTGTGGCTTCACCAGCATTTGTTCCACATAGTTCAGGCTCTCTCCTTTGAGATGCCACATGGCACAGCCTTCACTTCCACATCTAGTCCTACCCATTATGTGATATATCCTCCAGGCACCTCACAGGAGTGTCCTCTGTCCCTTCCCCAGCTAACTGTTCCCCACCCCAGCCTCCCCACTGCACACAGCCCTCCAGAGCAGAGCCCCTGGCACCAAACATTTCACCCTGCCCCAGCAGCCTCCAACCACCACCCAATTAGCATGTTTGGCTTCTGAAAAGGCAGCGCTGACAGGAAGGCTGTAATTGGAAGGGGTAGCAGGCAGGAATTCAGTACACAGAAGGAAGAAGTGAAAAGTAATTTCATGTGGGTCCTGATGGAAGAGATGACAAGAGGGATATGATCATATGCAAAGAATTGGGTGTCTACAGATGAACAGCCTAATTTAACTCTCAGTAATAGATATTGTTATCTGAATAACAGCAGACTATCCATATAAAAACACTAAAAGACGTGGGTGAGTGATTTATAGTAGTTTGCTATTTGGAAGTGTCTAAGAGACAACAGGAAATTCTGGTAATTAGGAGCTTACTAACAGTAAGATACTTTAGAACTGTGGCAAGCAGGGTGATAGATTTGAAGACCTGTTCATACTTCTGCCAAGTGCACAGTAGTTTATTGCAGCTCACCATAGCAAAGTTTACCTTTTGCTAAGCAGATGTCAAAAAGACAAAACAGTATATTTGTTTGAGAGAGGAAGTGCAAAACCTGGCCCACCTCCCATCCTCTTCCTAAACCACCTTCCAAGTATGTAGCTCTTCATGGAGCTTGGTTTAGAGAATGCAGTAACTCTTGGTGAGGGTTCTGAACAGAAATTTAATTTTCAGGTAACCCAATTCACTGCTTGGGCCAAACATAATCTCCAGTTATGCAAAGAAACAAGAGACAGATGTCAAGTCAATAAAACGTAAAAAAACCCCTTAGGAAACTGTAGTTGCAATTCCCCGTTTCCTTAATAGAAGTCCTTGTACCCTGTCTATTAAAATATTGTGGTCATACTGTATATGTTTGAAAACATAAAAACAGCCCAGATGGAGAAACAATAAACCAGTATCTACTTATTAGCTTCTGGTTTCATACACATAAAACATGCTAATAAAAAAATAAAATAAAGATATTGACACAAATAATGTTCTTACAAATTGGTAGAAGTACTGTGGGCTTGTACAGAGCCAGACTGTGACAGAGAGGGATAAATGTGAGTTGTTGAGCTTTTCAGTGAGCGCAGAAGCAGCCGCCTCTTTTAAGTTGAACTCTCCATCACACATGCATTTAATATGTCTGATATTCCAGTGGAAATGTAATTTGATGTCTTTTGAAAACAACACTTCACTATGACTTTAAATTATTCCCCATAGGGGACCATTTTACTCCAATGCGCTTTGTTTACTAGCTCTGCTGCTTCCAGCAACCTGCTTGATAGATGCCAAAGATGAAGATGAGCTCTGTAATGCACATTTTTGGATGACTGAAGACAAAATTCTCTGCTTCTTGTCATAGCTTTCCAAATGATCATGACTCCTAAGGCATTCATTACTATGTAGTAAAGCAATCTATATTTCTGTCAAATCCTGTTATTTACAATTTATGGAGAATAAAGATTAGAAAGGAAAGATACTTCACAAGGAACACTTTCTGCTCTAATTTTTATTCTCCCCAGTGACCTTGTTATCCCTCTCCTTAAGTGACAGAGAGATCATTAACAAGTCGCCCACTTGGAAGCAGGAATGGTGATGGTGCAATGAAGTACTTGGATAGAAAAAATAAAAGCATTCTAGGATTATAGGAAAGGACAGCCTTTTGACAAGATAAACAATCAGTATATTTTTCTTCTTTCTTTGCGCGTTCATTCTGTATTATTATTGTTTTTTTAAAGTAGCAGCTATGAGCTCCAGTGAAGATCAGTTTCACTGAAAGGGTACTTTCCAAGAACATAAGAACAAGTGTTTAAAGAGTTGATTACTAATTAGATCTAATTGCCAAAAGGAGAGAAGAGAAATTCAGATCACGTCACTGAAACAAAGTGCCACTTGCCATATATTTTGAATCATGCCAGCAACATAGACAGGAGTGAAACAAAAAGTAACTGCCTGATCATTAAAAACAGTCCAACCTTGAGACTACCAAGACAAACTCATGTCATACTTCTCAAGCAACTGGTCAGGCACATAGCAAGTTCTAAGAACAAGAAACAAAGTAATAATTTGAACAGTGCATGTTAATCCTACTGTTTCTAAACAAATGCCTCAACATCATCTAAACAAATGCCAAAACATCATAACTCAGCTATATTCACAACGACTGTCAATGGTCACCATTTTCAGGCCAGATTCTTCTTTTATAAACAGAACCTTTTAGTCGTGCTTTCTTTATCTCAGGAAGGGAATACTCAGGTTTGTGATGGAACCAAAACTCCATTTATCAGAATAAATGATATGATGACAAATCTACTCAACATATCTTTACAAATAGGAACGTTTTCCCGCCACTTGTTTTTCTATTGAGAGTCCTCACTAAAAACAAATCAGCTTTCACACTTATTTTAATAAACTGCTGCACTTTTCTTTCTGTTTTAAGATGTATTTAAGGTCATGACTATTGTGGCTGAATGCAGACACACAAGTTGCACCAGATGAAGCTTAGATAGTCAGCATTAGTCTGTAAAGAGAGCTTAAAATTATTTGACATTTCAGTTATGTGAAACATGGCAAATGTGTAAGATGTCAATAACAAAAGCACAGACCACAAAGTCACTGTGCAAAGAGCTCATATTATCTGCCTGATCTGCTCCTGGCCAACACACAAATACTGGTAGAAGCTTTATACAATGGCTCCCAAATGTTTTTGAGGGAAAATCAACTGGGGAAGTCCAACCAAGCTGTATGGAAATAATCTCAAACCTGTTGTGCAACAACCAGAATCAAAAGAAAAATATTTGTGATCTAGTTATCCCAGGGATCACTTCCATTTCCACTTAAGAAAGAACCACATTCTTCTCAGAATACAGATCAGTGCAGCTACACACACGTGCAAATTTAGGGACATCATGAATTTACTGAACTGGCACCTGACATCCTGGTGACAAATTTATTTATTTTTTACTATAATATATACACTGTATGCTTGTACATTACATCCCTAACCAGTGGAAGACTTTCAAGTCTGTTTTGTCAAAACAAAATACTGACTTTATTTTACTTCTAGACCATTCCTGACTTACTTATGAACTACTTGTATTTATAAGCAAAGGTTGAGTCCAATAACCCTTCCCCATCACACACATCTTAAAAACAGAACTGCTATGACAAAGATAATTTGATCTCACCACTTCAGGCAACCAATTCTGTAATCTGTAATTTACTAGCCATCCCCAATACACTGTGGTCCTTATTCCCTACAGTCCTCAAGAATCTCTCTTCTATAATTCTTGGGAACTATTACACATCTGGCATCAGCCTGCTCTCTCTTCAGCAACAGGCTTTTTAGAGAATCAAGGATGACTTGAAACCTTTCTCAGTCATTTTCGCTTACATAAAAACTGTAGTAAAATGAGATGCTGTTACTTTGAAGTAATGCTTGCAATCAAGATTTGTCTCAAATTCTGCACCTGTGAATGATTTGCAAGAAAAAAGTATTTTCTTCCTTAAAACTGCTCACATCTCATCATTAAAAGATTATGTAAACATTTTTTACAATTATTTTCCATATGCTTTTATTTAAAATTAGAACTCATGCATTATTAACTGATGAGTAAATACAGACTCATCTGCCTATTTTCATGAGAAAGGTTTCTCCTGTTTTTCCACCTGTTCATGCGCCCCTGTTCATGAAGAATCCTCAGATTCTTCACTTTGCACAAGTTTTTCCTATACTAAAGTAAAAGTGGGCACAGAAATAATTCATGTCCCCAAAATATGCCATATAACCCTACTGGAACACATGACCCAGGAAAGTTTTCAAAACAAGGAAGAGAAAATGAGGATTGCTTTCCAAGACAAAAAGCAAACCACAAACAAACCACAACAAAAATGACAAATCCACCAAAACCCCCACAAAACCAACAAAAATATACACATACAAAACCCAAAAACAAAACAACACCAAAAAAATCAACCAACCAACCAACCAAAAACCCCTAAACAAAAGAAAAAAAAAAGAAAACTAGTAAGGAAGGAATGTTTGGAACCAAACTGTTCAGGCTCATTTGTGAGATTCTGTCATCTCAAACAGCAGTCTTAAGGAACTGGAGAATGTTTGAAATCTGGTGTTTGTCTTTTTTATCCCATAAAACACTACCCCTATAGATTTTTAGCAAGCCCAGGGCAGCCAAGATACTGAAGAGCCGTCACAATTCCCACATTATGTACAGCTGTGGGCACCAAATAAGGATAAACTTTGCTTAATACCACCAACTAACTGCATTAGGCCCCAGGGCTGTGTGATGCCTCCCAGCACCTCCAGGAAGCATATTCCAAGCATGAAAAAGGATTAGACAAACGTAAAAACGTTCAGTGATGTGGGTGAGTCCCTAGAAAACAAACGGGATGTGAGTTGAGTCAGGAAAGCTCACAAAGACACCGACAAGAAACTGGAGCCTGGTGCAAGGTGAAGGCACTTAGAAGTTTCAAGATGGAATATGACACTAGCTGGGAGGGAACATCCACACACAGCCCTTCAGACACTCTATCCTGCCATGCCCTTGTTAGACCGAAAAGCTCTTGATGAGCAAAGTTCTCTTACAAACTTCTCTTACCAAGCTAAATCAATGCAGCTCTGAGTCTTCCTTTATAAGTATGCTTCATATGCCTCATAGCATGCCTCATTTCTCAGTGCTCTTCTCAATTAGTATACACCAGAAATGGACATGGTATTAAGGACTGGAAGGAAAAAACAGATGTAGCAAAAGGTTCCCTTGCACAGAAATAGGCTCTGGCACAGAACTTCTTTGTGAATTCATGTTCACTAGAATCATTGTTTCTACTTCAGTCCTGCCTCTCTGTATTCAAACATTTTGTTTCTAGTTTTTACATTGGATTGGATTTCATTTTAATCACTTAACCCTATCTGTCTACAAGCAGTTCACCCAAAAATTCTGTACACCATACTTTTCCTTTTCATTGCTATTTCCCATTCCATCAATCTTTGTGTCCATAATCACTTGCAGTAATGATTTTGCATTTTCTTTCATTGCAGACAAAATACGATTATGCACAAAATCCTGCTAGACCTCCCAGGGAGCATTTGTATACTGCTGTACTTTGAGACCTGTCACACAATCACTCTATCACCTATACAGATACACTATTCTAATTTTGTGCCACAACAGATTCTAAATCAAAAGTACCTTGACATGTGTCCTACAGAATCCTATGAACATTACATTGCTCCTATAAGTGTTCTATCCAAGCTCTAGTTCACTTGACAATACCTTTGGCCAGAGCCCCCAGTGCTGGCCATTTTCTCAAAAGCATTTGGTTTAATTGTAGATTTAAGGCTGTAACTATTATCGAGGTACATTTCGGTTTTTATCTATATACAACCTTACACATTTCTATTTGCCTTACAGAACATAACTATTTAGATGTATACCTTCAGAACTGAGTTAGTTTTATTAAGACTGTAAAAATGCCCCAAAAGTATGTCTAAAGAGGTACAAGTTGCATTACTAATATAGAAAATATACCTGAAATAGATTAGTTCAACAGAATAATTATCTGCTTTCTCTACTGCAAAATAGATCTTTAATTTAGCGAGAAAAAAAGTGGAAAGTGGGAAAATTGTAAAAAGGTCTAGAGGCTGCTTTTTACATTTTGGTTGCAAAAATTACATCATCTGAAACGGGTTTTGTAGGTCAAGCACCAAAAAGCTTCACTGATCAGAATTACCAAGGATCTGCAAGTTTTCTGTAAAAGCCATTGTCCTTCTCATCAGAGGAATAATAAGCAAGGTTTGTTAAATCATCTAAACAGCACAGAAACATTCAAAAATGCTATTTCATAATTCTGCCTGTAAACAGTATTTGCCAGCACTATAACATAGAATCTTCTGGTGCCCAGTGACAGGACCAAAGGCAATCGGCATACACTGAAACATGGGAGGTTTCCTCTGAATATCAGGAAACACTTTTTCACTGTGAAGGGACTGAGCACTGGCACAGGTTGCCCAGGGAGGTGGTGGATTAGCCCTCCTTGGAGATACTCAAAAGCCATTTGGAGATAGTCCTGGGCCACTGGCTGTAGGTGGCCCTGCTTAAGCAAAGGGGTTTGGATCACAGAACTCCCAGGGATCCATTTTAGGCTCAACCTTTCTGTGGTTCTGTGATATAAATGTCTTATCTACACTGAAAAAAGAACTATAATTAAAATTTAAAATGCAAAGAGTAATTTCCCTTCAGCAGACAGAAAAGACGTATTTGCAACGACAGCTGATGGGGTTTTATAAGAGACTGACAGCATAAATTGGAGTATATGATTAAAAACTGGCGGTGTTACACTGTTTCATTCTGGTCGAACATCTGTTCTGTAGTTGGTTCATACATTTTGCTCAATTTCCAACCAGAATGTAGAATGAACAGAGTTTAAAAGATTGTTCTGAAAAACAGTGTGAACAGAGTCATGGTCAGCACATGAGGAAATATTACAATCACAGAATAAAACAGCAATCCCATGGGCTACTAGCAAAGTATAATTTTGATCTTATGGTTTCACAGTAATTTCCTATAGCAAAAAATCCCTCATCTTGGTGTTATATGCCATCAGTTTGGCAATATTTTGAAATCATTCACAAAATAATGTAAGTTTATTGACTCTGCACTGTTAAGCAGAGAATGTCACATATCTCTTCCAAAGAAGCGATGAGTCCAGAGTTATATAAATTCAAAAATTAATACAAGTATATTGCAAAGGAAGCTCATGGGGATTTTTTTAGTTTATTTTAAAAGGTCGGCAAAATTTCTTTAGTTTTTAGTTTTAAGCAAACACTGCCAGGCTGAGCAGGTCAAAGAAGGTTGAATAGAGTAATTGAGTACAGTTTAAGAACATGAGCAGTTTGTTCTTGCTGATAAATTAGACAGCTTCTCTGAATTACATTTCATGCTGTTTTCACACAACAGCTAATTTCCTCCTGCTAGTTCTAAAGTTACTTGGAACTGTATGTAATTAACTCCAACACCTTTCCTTTATCCTTCAAAAAACATAAATTTTGTTTGCTTTACAGTTAGTTCCCCACATATTTTCTTTTCTTCCTCTGTGCTACAATATCATAAAAAATAATACACATCTGTGATAGAAGAAATGTATTAGCAGCATAATGCAAGTTCTAAAATGAATAAGATATATGATATTTTAATGATAAAAAAGTGCACATTCTTGTACTACAGAATACTCACGTCATTGCCAGCTCCAACAAATTGCTTTTCTTCTCATTTTCAATATATTTGGCAACTCAAAGTATTTTTCCCCTGTATTTGAAAAAACACTGCAAAATGCTAACCTTTCTGTTTTGACAATTTACACTTTTACATCAACTCACTTTCAATTATTATGCAAATTGCAATATAAGTGGATCCAAAAATCAAGCTAGAGTTCTTTTGACTGAAAAAAAAAATTAGGAAAAAAGAACAGAAGAGTAATTGTGATAAAGAACATTTATAAAGACTAAGGTTGCAGAAATACAGTTTAATACAAAGATACAAATGAAACTCACTTTTAGGGAGAATTATCTCTTTGGCATGGTAAGAGTAATACATAGCACAAGAGTAAAATATTCTTTAGTGAATGACTTAAAGTCCAAGTCCTTGAAAATGAAAAACAGTTTTTGCAGGGAAAAACAGCTAAGGCACATGCTTAAGTTCAAACAGAGGTTTAAGTTCTCCCGTATTCCCCAAGCCTTTCAGCACAGCTGTGCCAAAAAACCCGATCATATTTGCTACTTTTGAAAGACGCCTCCAAGAACTTCATGCCTAATTCACAGAATTCAACTATAATCTTTCCACTGACTTCAAAAGACTGTTTTTAATTATTGGGGATGGGTTTTTAAAAAAATGTATTAAAAATTATATTTAAATTGTAAATACACTCAGCCAATAAAAAGCCTTACACTTACATGTACTTCTCACTTACAGGAGTCGAAACCGGCACTAACAGCAAGCTCATTTAACATTGTGTCAAGTTGTTAATTCTCTTACAGTGACTTTTTTAATGATGACAAAAATATGTATAATTTTGGTTTATAAGCTGGCAATACAATTCTCATGATAAATAAAAAAGAGGAATTTCTGTTATGCTTGCAGTTACGATGATGCTAATATAATGTATTATCTTGCAATTTAAATTTCATGTGGACATTCCTCTAGCAAGGGAAGGTGTAGGCAAATCTTAAATCAGTTTCAAACAGACTGGATTCTGAAGGTTCAAACAGATAGTCCCAAAACAAATGTAATTTGCTCTTTTTTCCTCCTCTCTTTACTGTTCTATTCAAGTGTACATTTTTTAATCTGTTTCAATAAATTTTTGATACTAAAAAATAAAAACAGCAAAGAAGAAAAAGAACTTAATTTTAGAGTCTATTAAGTCATTAAGAAGTATAATGTTTAAGAGCACTTGAAGAAATTCATGATTGCATCCTCACATTTCAACCAACTTTTCCAGGAGCGAATAGCTTTTCAATAACATCTGTTCACAGCAGTACTGAGCCATACCAGTATGTAGATATTTTTTCTTTTTACTTCCTCAAAATACAAAAAGAAAATTTCTAAGTTATTAAGTTGGGGGAAAAAAATATTTTTTTAAAAAGACAGAGGCAAGTATCCAGGTGAAGTTATTGGGAATTGTGTTCCCTTAAGTCAGACTGAATTTTCTCCCAATGAAAGTACTTAGCAACTTAATTTTATGGTAGGATGAGTTTCACAGTTTGTTTTGCTATCTTCCCTGAGATATCTAGTTTCATATGACAGTTCTCAGGCCAAACACAACTGATGTAAAGTATTTTTGGCTAAAGCTATCTGAGGGCTTTGGCACAAAATCCAGGTGGAATGGATTTCTATAGTGTTAATTAAAAAAAAAAAAGTGCCACACTTCACATCTACTCTGCTGAAGTGATTGTGTGAATACTCTTGACTCATCATAAAATAAGACAAAATTACTAATCTTAAGGCTTTTATGTATTTATTTCAAACCAATTTGCTTTCAGGTTTAAATTGCTATCATTCTTACACTTAACATATATTTTTCCTGTTGACTTCAAAAGCCATTAATTTTAACCCTAACCAGCACAGAAACTTTTCAAGGATACAGACATCTTTTGAAAATAATGCATCTACACTAGTAGAGTTAATTATTACCTATAATTTAATAAATATTGAATTGAAATGTCAGGTCCCAAATTACTGTTCAGCAGACATAAGAAACTTTTCATATCTTATTTTGGACTGACTTCTGTTTCTCATTAAAGGTAGCATCCACTCTGATTGTTTACATCAGGAAAGCAGAAGTAATTCAAATTTTTGGTTGCTGTTGCTCTTTCAAGGACGAAGCAGTGTCAGCTGTGCACATGCCATCAGTGGTTCTGTGTGTGAGTATTAGGGTCTGCCAAGCACTCTGTAATTTTAAATGGGGCAGGTAGAGGAGAAAGAAAACAGAAAAATAAAATAAAATAAAAGGAAATATCTGAAACAACAACAGATCCAGTTGTGTTTAGAGCCTTCCAGCATCTGTTTGGAAGACTTCTAGGTAGTCTTACTGCCATGTAGTTACACAGTATAATGCAATCAGAACACAGCCTACTGTTGTCAGAGGAACTTTACAGCAAAGAAAATTAAAATGCTACAGATGGACAACACAATTAAAAGAGATACAAGCAGTCAGTGAACCAAACAAAAACAGAGTGGCCAAGTTCAGAGGTTTTAATCCAAAGCACTGAATAATATTCCGGATGAAGTCACCATGAGATAGCTATGCAACAAATATGGCAAAAGACTCCTATTTTAATATCACAAATCTGTGATTTATTGATCCCTCACAGAATTTGATGGAGGAGGAGAGCCTTTTAATTAAAGGAAGTGATTAAGTGCAAATCCCTCCCAAGCCTTTCATGAAAATCTTGCTTCAGAGAGTGATTTGAAGAGCCATAGCAAGGCTGAGTCAGTATGCTTAGAAAGAAAAGGTATACTCATAACAAGATTAGTTGCACTGAGTTAAGATACTATTGAAGATAAAGGCAATTTCTAGTTGTCAGCAGGAAAGAATACTTTTTTCATTTGTAAAATTAGCAAAGCTACTATTATTATTCCTCTCAGAGAATTTTAGTGGATTTTAAATTACTCTAACATGTCTCTTTGTTTTACTCATTCTAATGACAAAGAACTGAATCTTGTTTAAATGGAGCTATTTTTCCATAGCTGCAGCAGGGGAAAGTGTAATAGAAACAGATGACAGTGAATATTACCTCTTACTACAAGGTTATACCTTGGCACTGCAGAGAGGCCTTTTGTTAGAGAAGCTTAGTCAATTAAATATATCACTGATGTAACCTTCTTAATTTCAGGGAATGAGATGGAAATTTTTTTTCATTAAGTTCCATTTTGTCATAAGTGAACCAATAACAAAAGAATTTAGTTTCATAATTTGTCATTCCTCTTAAAACAGCCATAACATGTTGGGATCTATGATTTTATTAATGAACTTTTCCTAAGTGTCCTCTTCCTCATTAGGTTTTTATTAATTTTACTTTAAACATATTTGTATATGTCTGTACTCTTTTTTCCCCTTTCAATCTCATTGTTATTTATATAGCAATTGGCATAAAACATTAAAGCCAAAAATAACTCCAGAAACAAATTTCTTGATGTAGAAGCTCAAGCGCGAAGAAGAAATAAAAACAAAACAGAAAATTAAAGCAGAAGGGATCTTAAGAAATTATTTAATAAGTCTGCTTAATAAAAGCCAGACGCAAATACACCTAATGTGAAAAGATGATAGAAAGAACATAAATAGTAAACTGACTGAAACAAAAGCAACATTCAGAAGTTTTATGAAGGAAAAGATCTTATTGCAAAGGAATATGTCATAAAGCTGCACAGGATCTTATCACAAATTAAACAAAACAGGGGTCAGTAGAAAGCAGCTAAAAAGGAAAAGAAATTGGCTAATTAGCAAATGATACTGACTGTTTCAAAAGAACACGTACTAAACTGAAGAAAAGGTTACTAGTGTAGATCCTCAAGGATCAGTGCCAGGACTAATCTTAATATTTTAATAACTATAGCATAAGACAAAGTTTACTAATGATGAAGTCAGAAGGCATCATCAACACAAAGACACAGATATCTCATGGAATTTAATGCATGGCTTCAAGACACAAAATAAAAATAGCACGAAACTTAATAGTACCAAAAGCAGGAGAAATGCATTTGTGGGGTCGGTCTAATAAAAAAACATGCTGTATGCTGGGAGCTCATGAACTGCTGAAGCACAATAAGTATGTAAATATGCTAACTAGTCACAAGATCACTACAAGTCACACAAAGACAACAAAGTTGTATAAGTAATAAATAAAATACAATGTTGCATTGCATATACAGAGAACAGCAAAAATTTTGTAGAAAAGATACAAAACTCCTGTAGAAGATTCCGTGCAGTAAAATGTCCACACATGAATTAACTGGTATGTTACCCATAAAAAGGGAAATTAGTTTCTAGTTATGAGAACAGTGATGTTTTGTAGTATCAGCCAAATAGGAGAGGGTAAAGGACGAAAACCACCTGTTGTTACATAAAAATGAAGACCTAGCTGAAAGCAAGAAAAGGATTACATTGTGTGAGATAAAAATTGTCAACCATTAGATGACCCACTCAAATGTTTTCATTCTTCTTACCTTTACCTTCTAGTTTACCAAGTCATTGTAAAACTTGCACTCACTACATATCCAGGGAAATACATTACTTAAAACCTTCATTAGTACCATTTTTGTTTCCAAAACAGATGGCATTTGCAAAGTACACAACTGCCTGATCCGTACCTAGTTATGACATTATATAATCTAACACTAGATAATATAAAAGTTTAACTCCTTTTTTTCTCACTTGAGAATATATTTACTATACTGGGAACTATCGGGGGCAGTCTGAATCCAAACCAGTCAGTCTGGCAGAGGTCCTGTGTTTCAGCTCTGCAGACTGGGCTCTGTGAGGTGCTAGACTTCTAACTCATCTGCTTTTCCACACAAGGTCATGAGACTTTCCAAAATTGAGAGCAATAGAACAACCATTTACTAGCTTTATAGTGTCAGTCCCTCTACAGAGACACAAATCAAAAGTCAGTTTTGTTTCTTTCTTAAGGCCCAATATTGCATTCCACTGTTCAGGTGAACTCTCCATTAGCTGTCATTTCAGTGAGTTCTGAACAATAATTAAACCAAAGAGGGCATGATGCTCTGTCATGAATTCTCTCGAGATCTGCACTCAATACAGCTTTTTCCGTAGTTAATGTACAGTGTTGACACATAGTTATATTTACTTGGTTTTTACTGGAAGATTGGTTATCAAACAAGTTTTTATCACTCTGCTGTGCTGGGAAATTTGTATTACAAACTGTAGTGCTCCGTGGCTCAAAATAAGCTTTTTTGTTTTTTTTTTTTAATATAAGTAGAATTCTGCCTGTTGCAGCAATTTTATTAATTTTTTCTGAGTTCAGGTAATAAAGTACGTAGTCGGAAAACATACTGAACTCTTGAAAGTTAAATATCCACACTACTAGCCAGATTTGCTTTTGTTTCTGCATAGCTTTCATCTCTCAAGTAATAAAAAAATACCATTATTCATGGGGGTTCGGTTTTTTTGGTTGGTTGGTTGGGTTTTTTTATTGTTTTGGGTTTTTTGAGGGGTAAGGCAGAGAAGAATCTAATCACTTCATCATTTTCCTCAGCACTTTGCCATAATCATCATCAATATAATTGTCTAGCATTTAGAAAGTTTTCCATGCAAGGCACTCAAGCATTTTACAGAGCATCAAAGAGGAAAAGCTCTTCTGTTCTTTAGCTTGCTTTATGATGTGTTTTAGTTCCACAAGGAATAGTTAACACGTGAAATGAGGTCCATATGAAACATTGGAATAGTCAGATGCCTTTTAAGATCTCAAACACTGTGTATTTACTGATGACAAAAAAAAAATAAAAAAAATAGTGATACAGTTCTAGTAACAAATCAAAATAATGCATCTGATAGGATTTTACTGATATAGAATCACGGAATATCCTGAGTTGGAAGGGACCCAACAAGAATTATTGAAGTCCAAGTCCTGGCCTTGCACAGGACACCCCAAGAGTCACACCATGTGCCTGACATCATTGTCCAAACACTTCTTGAACCCTTGTCAGGCTTGGTGCTGTGACCACTTCCCTGAGGAGCCTGTTCCAGTGCCCAACCACCTTCTGGGTGAAGAACCTTTTTCTAATATCCAACCTAAACCTCCCTTGACACAACTTCAGGCCATTCCCTCAGGTCCTGTCACTGGTCACCAGAGGGAAGTGTCTGCCCCTCCTCTTCCCTTTGTGAAGAATCTGTAGAATGTTATTCCTCCAGTTAAGCCTGTACCTTTAGTTCTTTAGAAATTCAGTACTAGGTACTGAAAAAAGCCCAAACTTGTGAAGAGCGCAGAAATTGTACATGCATGAAATAACACTTCTCTTATTGTATCATTCAGCACCCAGTGACTACAAACTGAATCAAAGGGTGCATCCAGGCCTTTAATGACTGTACAATTTAATTGCAATCTGCACAAAAATTACTCCTTTTGCTCCAAACCTTCAATGCAAGAGTTTCATTTTATAGCCTCAGTTTTGGCATTAAAAAAAAAACCAAAACAAAACACCAAACCCAAAACCCAAAAAACCCCACAAACATAAAATACTTGTCTTGGTTTGCCTTTTTCGGTAATAATTATGATTTTATAGGCTTTTACTATATTTTCTTTGTCTTCTCTTTTCCAAGCTAAAGTTCTAATCTATTTAGTCTCTTTGCATGGAAACACTTCATACCACTGATAGTTCATCATTACCTATTTCTATAACTTTTTTTAACTCCAGATGTACAAAACTGCCTCTGTTTGCCCTATACAGTAAATTTGGTCTGATCCAGCTTTCATCTAACCCTGAGGCAAACAAAACTCTCACCAGGTTCAATGATCTTAAGTCAAGCTCTTAACTATCTTCATGCTGCAATACCTGTATTTGAAGTACCTTAATAACTGATTATAAACCTTAAAAAAACTCCTAGGAAGTACACACTGGTGCTACCTTGAATGAGCACAACACTAGCAAAATTAGGGAGGAAATGCCAACGCATATCATGTGAGAATCTGTCACTAGATACATCTTACTTAGTAAAAACTGTAATTATGTGTAGTTTGGAAGAATTACTTCCATCTTATAATTCAGCATAATGTTTTTACAATGCACAATAATCTTCTGTATGCCAGGATTGTTCAGTAAACATATGAACATTAATATAAAAAGTATGCCTATCTAAATTACTTGACAGTGTTTTACCTTCCTTTTTAAAGTACAGGTATAAACTACTGCTGTCTTAGATTTGACATAAGGGTTGTATTATTTATCAAAGTAGTCTTTCCTTGACTGTCAGGTTTTTTGTTGTCTTACAAAGAGATACAAGCAGATATTAAATTTAAAAAACATTGAAATTAAAATATTTCTGCAAGAAGCCCATGTATTTTATCATGTAGCACTAGGCTCTGAGTTTACAGAAGTAAAACGTGCAGCAGATAGAGCAAACTGTGACACCAGAGAAAACATTTTTTTTGTCTCAGAATAAATAATCATTAGTAAAACAAATTGTTCACAGGAAAGACGAGGTTAGATAAACATGCTTGTTTTCATAATCTCTGAAGCTGTTAAACTATTCGTAAGTCATGAATCTCCAAGTGAGATATTCCACTGAGCAAGATTGTTCACTATTAAAGCATGAGCACAAGCAGTCACATTTGAAATAAAACATTTTAAGATAATTTAAATGAAAATGACTTGGTTAATCTTAGCTATAATTTAGGAACTTGTCTGAGAATTCAACTTCTTCTCCTAGTTTACAACACAGACATCTTTCAAAAATTTGCATATTTTCCCAGGACAAAGTAATCTTCTCTCAACTCAAGACTGACAGAAAATGCACAAAGTATCTGTGAACACAGGTGTTTATCTAACCTTATGCTTCTGAAAATTACTCCTAGTGAGTACAGCAGCTTTCTTTAGGGAGTGGGGGCAGAACTGATTTTCCAGAACTCCACAGGAGCACACAATCTGCTTCTTTGGATTTACCAGGTGACACGGAACCACCATTTTCTTGAGGTTTGTTTGGTTTTCGGGTTTTTTTATCTAAAAAATGCAATATGTTATATTTTTAGCAACAGAGTTCCATTAAGTACCACTTTAGATGACTTTTTTTTTTTTACTTCACCTGCATTTATGACACATATATGTGTTGTGCTAATTAACTTGACTCCTTGGTCCTTGATCCCTCCCGAAATAACTTGCAACAAAGCGTAGTGAATAAATGTCTCAACAACATAACATCCCCAGCAGAACTAGACCCCCTGAAGTAGCACTGCACCTCCTCAAAAGGGCCTCCAGTCTTCCAATATCCACAGGTGACCTTGGTGGCATACTGCTAAAATAACTGGAATCTGAAAACCAAGAAGTATGTCACACTCTATGATGCATCTTGTGTGCACACACCCACCCACCCAATAGTCCCACTAAAGATGTTAAAGGAAGATGGCCAAATGTAACGTGGTAGTCTACCATAACTTCACTATATTTCTGCTATGTAATTTCAGTGAAAGGAAGGGAATATGAAAGAGTATTCTAAAAGCTAAAACATATCTGCTTTGCAGCACCTGTTTCCTGTCTACACGGACTTATTCTTTCTGATGAATGCAACCAACAGAAACTGGAAATAAAATACTTACTAGGAGAAACAATCACTACACTCATCACTTCTCCTGTAAAACCACCAATCACATGTGCTGTTTGCATATCAAAAGTGTACTGACAATTTCAATTTGGATTTAGAAATTAGCACTCATTTATTGCATGGAAGCTGGGCTTTTTGGCTTTTTGTTTGTTTGGCTGTTGTTTGTTGTTTTTTTTTAAAAATGCCTACATCACCTCTAAACTCCTAAGCTCTTTCACCAATATGGAATACATAGATTTTTAGTGATGTCTGAAAAGATCACAAACTAGTAGTGTAAATTTTTATCAGCTGTCTTCACAGCTTAATTCTTACAGAAAAGAAACCAATACAACAATAAAAATGTTAATTGAGAAAGTTTTCGCAAAGATGCTGCAACCAATACAACTACATGCACGGGGAATTAATTCTGTAGATGATGTGTAAAAGATGGCTTATAAAGTTAACGAGATATTACTTAAGGCAAAAGAAACAATTAGACTATTAACAGTGAAGATAAAGCAAACATTTTGCCATCAAATGTAATGAAACTAATTAAAAGTGAAATGAAAATTAAGATAGGAATATGAAAACAAAATCAAACAAAATAAAAGGGCAGAGTTCAGAGGCTCAAAATCCAAACCAATGTATTCAAACACACAGCACCTATAAAGAGCCTGAATGGACCATTAGTTTATCATTTTTGCACATGCTAAAACTGAAAGATCCAGCCTCCTTTGGACATGGATTGGTCTGCTATTTAAGACTAGAAAGAGATTTTATGGGCACCAGAAACCAAACTAAAGGGCATGAGTGTAATTGCAAAGAGAGCAAGTGCTGAAAAAGCAGTAAGCTGTGCTATGCAGTTAGGTAATCATTCTGAAAAATCTGTAATGTTTAAAAGGGAAGATTCTTCTCCAAGGAATGTTGCAGTCATATGCAAAAATAGAGCAAGTGAAATCTATAGCTATTAACTTGTATTGCTTCACAAAATACTTTTTTGGCACCAAAGAAGCATGACAGTTGCCATATTCAATTCTGCTTACGCCACTAGTCTAATTCACATAATCTGATGAAAAAATGGGGTATTCAGACTTATCAAGACATTTTACCCTACTAACATTCTTTCCTAGTCAGTGCCATCACCAGTTGGGAGTGCATATGAACACTTCAGTCCCCTTAATTCAGACGGGCTTTTGTAAGACAACCAGACTACTGAATGGTTTCAAGACTTTGGTTAACAATGCCAATGTGTTCCTGGCATACAGTCACTTGACAGCTTTCATGGATCTGTCTCCATTTTTTATTTTGCTTCCCAAGTATTTCTTCGTCATTTCTTTACTCCTTATTCTCTTCCAAAACTCTGAAGATTCTCTGATTACCCCTCTCCTCCTACTGTTTCTGAATGATTCTATTACTAGCATCACTATCAGATGATACCCTCCGCTCCTGGCTCCTCTCTGGCAGTATTGACATCTTGTGTTTTGCTCACAGATGTCCTGCAATGATTTCAACCCAAAAGATCTATGAGCGACATTTGAATTTTCAATGCTTTCTGTTAAACCATCCCACATCGGTGAAAACTTCAACTCACTATGTATTCTCCTTGAAAATTTCTCAAAATTTACCTGGTGTCACAATACCACAGACATGGATGGGCAATTAAGCAGTTTGCATGCCGTGATTACTATACACGGTTCTGACTACAGCCATATCACCTTCACTTGGTGCTTCCTTTCTCTCTTTTCTCATAGTTTGAACTAGTACATGAACAGTTTTGAATAACAACTAATCTACAGTCTATGCATTGATTACCACCAGCGTACAGGCCTCATATTTCAGGACATATTTCAATGCAAATATAAGTTTTAATTTTGTTTCACACAGGCCTCATTAGTGTGTCTTAATAGCGCATTCCTCGTGCTCAGAAAAATGTAACAAGATAATGTGGAATGTCTCAGGAAAATTTCCAGAAATAAGGAGAGACACAAAAAGAAAAGTAATAACAGAACATCCTAAAATCCGTGTTCCCTAATTGCAGGACATGCTATTCAAGAAGATAACGATACCCTCTCCTGTCATTTAGAAACATCCCTTGTTAATTTAGGCTTTGAACAACTTAGGGCATTGTCTGCATAACATAAAGCAAACCGGCAATATTGTATAAAATATAATTGCTTAATAATGAATTGTTGAATAGTGTGTTCTCAAGAGAAAAGGAATAAGCATTTTCCAAGTAATTACCTTTTTAATTCTGATTAGCCACTCTATACATCTACTCTGTATGTTACAATGACCAGGTTTGCATAGGATAAGGTCCCAGCCTTCAGAAGTGAGACAATTACCTTGCTAATCTGAATCGCATACAAATCACAACAATTACACTAACACTGAAAGGACACTAACCAGTATGTGCTGAATTCTGAGCCAGCAGGTAATGCCTACCCAATACAGAGCACTGATGCACAATGGCATAAGATGAGGTCCTCAAAGGAGTACTGCTGTAGCACCACGCCTCTCTGTACCAAGAGCACTGCCAGGATGTAACAGTCCTCCTCCTGCTCACTCTGGGGCTATCCGCAGCACGGCATTGTATCCAGTATGCCCAAAGAGAGAATTTAAGGTGACTGGGGTGATAACAACTAAATAACTAACAATTGCAAAAATAATAATGTTACAACAGATACTGTTTTTAAGCATGCATTCAGTTACATTTAATTTGAGTTATACACACATTTAAAACCCAGCAAACATAACAACCATGGAGAGCTCAAGTAGCTCTAGCAAATGCTCTGAAAGAAATACCTTAAAGGGCCATATCTGTTTTACTGCAATATAGTAGGAGATTCTATTCTCTCGTTTCCATACGAAGTATCAAAATATCAAAGAAGTTGTTACATTTACAGTGAGTTAATAAAAAAGACTACTTGAATTTAAAAATAAATCACTTTGAAAGAAAATAAGGTTAAAATTGAGCAAGTTTATATTAAACTGTAACAGCAGAAGCATGATGAATGGAGGAATCTCCAGGACTATCTGGTGCCACAAGCACTGACCATATCTTTGTTGAATCACAGGCACTTCTCTGAGCATTGCACAGCACAAAACATATTTCCACATATCTCTTGATCTCTAGAAAGTGAGACACTGAAAGGAGCAAGTCAATTTCTCAAATCTTAAGTTTGCTAGTGAGAAGCCCTGTATGTAACAGTTACCAAAATTTCAGTCCATAATTCAAATCTGGGCCGAAATGAGACCTTAAATGATTTTCAACTGATTTCAATGTTATGAGTGCTAGCACTGGAAACTCAAAGACTTGCCTCTCACCTCTCCACTCCCAGTAAGCGACTGTCTCCAAGAAAATTCTGAACAGATATCTGGAAGGTATGATTTTCAATCAACCTAATTATATTTGTACAAAAAGCTATACAGACACTCTTTTTTCAGCTCCCACAAGCTTTTTTTTAGTTTTATTTCAGCTCTTTTTCTTAGGAACACATTTAAGATGAACAGAGTAAGCTGCTTTCACATCACAAAAGAGAGTCCATAAAGGGATTTGTAAAAGTTTACTTACACAGTACAGCTCATGCCTCTGAATAAACTTTTTCATGTGAACAATATCAAACTACCACTTTTCTCCAAATTCCCCAAACAAATTAAAAAAAGGTGCATTCTTTCCTCTTCAAAACAGAGACTCAATGGACTCAGTGATTTTAATTGTGACTTTTTATTCCTAATATGCTCTTAATGGATTCCCAAGGGAAAGTTACTTATTTCTAACAAACTACAGGAACACACAGATGGAATTCTAGAAATATTTCTAAAGAACCCACCCAGAGAGAACAAATTTAAAGGCGGTACCCTTCACGATGACCCAGCAAAGCCAGCAGTACCTCACTTACCAAGAAAGAGGATACAAGTCTGCACAAGAGGTGCACCCTAATGTAACTAAGCAGGAAAGATCCTTTTACATATAATCATGGTTGAAAACAGATGTGCATTTCACACTTCTAATAGGATTTGATAAAATCGTAGTTATAGAATAAAATAATAGGTTAGACAAGGCAATGGAGGGGTAATCAAGTTTCCAAAAAATGAAATACATAGAGTCCCATCATTTAACCAGTTAAACCCTTACTGGAAGGTATAACAACCACCATGTTCATTAAATATTCTGCATTAGCTAAGTTACATGTAGACACATTAGCTAAGCAAGCACTGGAGTGGCAATGCCTAGTTTCAAGCTCTTTGACTCTGTTTTCAAGAAAAATCAAATGCCATACATCACAGGGGACAGAACTAAAAGACATAAGATAGAAAGGTGACATTAAGCAAGCTGTATGCTCACTGGACCCCATTCAAAATCTCAAAAGTAGCTGCATGCAATTGGTAAAAAACGATTGACATTTATGTTTTCCTCAGTAGACCTAATTAGGTCTGACATACATCCATTCACACTCAAATAGGCACAGAAACCTTCAAGGTTATTTTCCAATTATTTCCACTTATACTGCCTCATTCTGAAAGGACTGGCAATCTGAACCTTCAAAAGATGCTACAGGTGCTGCTCATGCATCCTCTCTCAGCAACTGAACCTTTAATAAGAAAAATATTTATTATTTAAAACTAGTGGCTTTTAACACATGAATTCTAATCTCAGCTTCTTCCATCCCATTTTTATTTGTGATTAACAGAATTTTTCAACACAAAAATAGTATAAGTAGTATTCTAATACTGTAAAAGTGTTTTAAATGCCCAAAAAGCCATTTCTGTTCATAACACTGTTATTATTGCAGTAATATAAATATCCATCTGAAAAGCATAAAATGTGCTAGAGGATGGTAAAGTAAATTTTCACACATGGAAGACAATCAGATAATACAGCTTCCCCAAAGAGGCTATGAAATATTAAAGTTAAGATAAAGGTCACCTGAAAAGACACATCGCATTTAGCACTGTATCATGGGGTGGTGGTAAAATCCCCAAACCAAATGAATCTCTTCTCTTTGCTTTTCTCATAAAAGTAGAGCTTGCTCTAAGTTTACATAAACATTTTCATGAAATGTCAGCTGCCCATCAGTAGTCAGCTGCATTTCCACAACGGTCAGGTTACCTCTGAAAAAGAACTCTTAATCTAGTCTCTAAATGCCATAACATTCTGAAAGCTGTCTCCTAAAAATAATTTTTCCTGTGATTTTTTCACAGATTTTGTAACCTGCTGTGAACTGAAAACAGCAATCAAATCAACAATGTGATTAAAGATTATCTCAGAAAAACAAAAAAAAACTAAACCCTTGGTGGGACCTGTATAGTTTTTATATGACACCTGTTCAACTATATTTGCTTTGCTTCTAATGATGGCATTCAAAATGCCAGAAGCAGAGGTTATAATCTAAGAAACAGCAATAACAACCTTTCTGGAAAGATTTAGGAAACATTCTTTAGGTTCTGGCAAAGCAAACAGTGTTATCTTGAAATCTATAATTAACATGAACATTAAAAGAAAGGGGAGAAAAAAAAAGTACAATTACTACTGGACAAAGTTTGGAGCTTTTCAACAGGGTATTTCAGGAAGTATAATTGACTCTAATTTGTTGATGAGGAACTGAGGCACAAGGTTAAAAGCTTTCCCAACATTATGCAGCATAGGACTTGGGAAAGAAACTCAAGTACCTTCAAGTTCACGATAACTGGAAATGAGCAAACTGAAAAAATGCTACTGCTTGTTCTGCACCCAAGAGCCTTCCCAGAGAAAACTGCATAAAAGTGGAATAACCAGCAACATTAATGTTTAAGGTAAACACTAAATTTAGTGGCTATGAAGAAAAAAAATGACAACTTTTTACATAATAGCTGAGAAACAGTGAACTTGAATGAACATCTGGAGTGTCAGAACAAAACTTTCCTAATACATACAAAATGTCGCAAAGCGCTGGCATGTCAAGAACTAAAATGAATTATCAGGTTTGTAGAACAACCTGTGCTTAGCTATCTTTTGAATTTCCATAAAAATGTAATGATCTGCAAAGTACCTCTTTGGCAAATGCCTATGGCTATTTTAACTGTTCCTTTTTTGGCTGCAAATGCTGTATAAGCTATACCTCTGCACAGGCTCTGGGCTCCTCCATGTTGAGTTGACTCCATGGAAGTGCTAGGTTCAGCCAGGAGGCTGCTCTGTGCAAGATAAGACTTTAAAGCATTCAAGGCAGGAACAGCATTTTGTCATCTACATCCTCTACCGTAGATGTCCTGCAAGGATTTGAGGGTGTGAGAATAGCAGAGCAATAATATATTCAAAGTTCAGCCTTCTACATAAACTTCAGAAGTATAAAACTGCATATAAATGCCTTCCTAATATAGACTTTCCTGCATTATATTTGGAGAAGTTTACTCTCTGCCTCTGTAACGTACCCTAGGTATCTCACACTGTTCCCCATTGTTTTATTCTGGAATTCCAACAATATCATTTTAGGATTTGGAGCCAATGCTAGCACATTTCAATTCTTAAACTCATTCAGTTTATGTTTCACTCTCACATTGGCTATTTGCTTCTATCCTCTAAGGAAGCTCATAGTATGAATGACAAAATGTCAGGAATAATCAGGGTAACTAGTTTTATGCCCCTAAAGAACAAAATGCCATCTTTGTCCTCTCAGGCAGGATGTTGTCTTCTCTTAGTAAAAAGAATGGCTTTTAGCATCCATCAAGTAAATTCAAGCCAGCATATCATTAGAGATGACTTGTATTTATTCCTGCATCTTGCTCCATTTCTTCCCTCTGTTTTATGACATTACCTTCTGCACCCTCTATAGTCATAGCCTGCTTTGAGAGTGGTAGCAGAAAAACTACTAGCACTACTACTACTCCTATGCCCTTGCCTAGGAAAATCACCTATGGCTTTTGCTACTCCAGACTATTCAGCAACTTAGGATATAGCACTCCAAAAAATTCTTTTCCCCAACCTCCTGCTCTCCCCTTGCCACCTCTGAGTGTTTTATTTCTATGAAGCAGTTGTTATAAACTACCAAGCACTGGCATTTGACATGCCAATCCAGGACTATCAAAATAAATTAAAGACGGAGGGTTAAGCATAAGTCACAATGTAAGCACAGCTGCTTCTTGACGTGAGATATCAAGTAAAACATTTCAGTGCCATACCCTTTTCCTAACTTCTCCAGATTAGTAGCTCAAAGTATACAGTAAGTAAAAAATGCAATCAACCAAAAAAAAAAAACCCACCACAAAACCCCCAGTTGTATAGTAATAATATAGTTTGTTTCAATGCCCCAGCTTGTGCGCCAAGATGTTCTGTGGAGCCAGTGGTTTGTTGCACACCACCCTTCAAATGCTGACATGTTTTGACAACGCTGCCATCAATTCTGACTTTTAAAGCTGAAGAGAGAGTAGATGTTCACCTCAGCCATCTGCCAATGCAGCAGATGAACACAATGTACACAGATTCCATAACTGATGTACCTCAAACCACCAGAAATCCTGTGATTTGAGGCACACTTTCTCACTGAAGGTAATGAGTATAGAAATTACACTGACAGCAGGATTTGTCTCTAGAGTGACATGCACAAAAATGAAATAAATTAACTCTTTCTTGATAAAGCGGATTAAACTGTAGAGAAACTCTTTGCAGACGCATTCACTTGCTCATTTTTACTCTCCAAAATGCATACTTGGAGCTTGTGAAAAAAATTAGGGGCTATTATCTGAAGCTTTCTTTTTGAAAATCTAAAGTCTGTTTTGGATATCAAGAGAAAGTACATTCCTAGAAAACTCTAGAAGACACTCGTGATTCTTATCACTACAAAAGATCATCTGTAAAACCTAAAAGAGTAAGAGAGCTTTTAACTGTTCAGATTTTTTTTCAAGGTAATCTCTCTGAAACCTCTATGAATTCAAATGCCAATTATCAACAGTATGGAAATAGATGAAATGAAATCATAGAGACAGATTTCACCATATGGCAAACTCATAGTGATTGCTACACACAGTTTTCACTCCTTATTTCAGAACTTACGGAGTTTTACTCCTTGTACCTCTTTTCACATATTTGTATACTTTTGACATCATCTGTCACTTAGCTAAAAATAAATATCATTACTGTACTGAAGAAGAAAGCATTAGTAATTTACAGTATGAAGACTTCAAAGCACAAGAATAAGTCCTGTTAGTCCCAGATGAAGCTGGTATAACTACCTGAGTGAGAATGTGCACAGAACTGGCCTGTCCTGCCTTCAGCAATACACATATGGGAAGCTCCCTCTGACTCTATGCATATGATTCTTACATTCACATCTCAATTTTCTACACTTTTGTACATCGAATTTTTGTATAGCTAGTCCATTTCTCTGCTCCTAAGTAGAATCAGTTCTCTAAAAAATTCCTCTTCATGTACCCTTGAAAAAGGAAAGGCTCCCAGTGACAGGAAATACATCATCTTCTCAAATAATGTATTCCAGTGCTTCCTCCTGCTACTTACAAAGTTTTCCCCCTAATATCTAACTCAAGCCATCTTTGCTAGAATTGAAATTCATTTCTCACCCAACTGCAATATAATTGCATATTTCCAAGGTACGTTATGTATGCTTTTTGGGAAGCTATGAATGGGACAATTCTATACAGATAGACTGTCAGCTGCAAATGTCCTTCCACTGAATAGAACAGCAGGATTTCCTTCCTAAATTCTCCTCTTTTCATAGGCTTCTTCTCTCGAGAAAAGTAACAAAACTCCTCTTACCTAGTGTTTGTATCATGTGTGCTTTCCATATGTATTTGCCATTGGGGGAAAAGAAGAAAAGGGAAAATTAAACAGCAAAGGATAAGACTACAAACCTATAAGTTTATAAACTCTCACAAAACATTACCAGCTCTTCCTGTGTATTCTTAAATTTAGATTTCCTCTCTGCTGTTCTAATTTACATTATTTGGGGTGTATAACTACACTATTTTAGAGTTCAGTCCCTTTGTTAGTACTCTGAAGCTACATTTAATTTACATTTAATCAGTTCCAACTTTGCTCTCAAAGGAAACTGGCTATTTATTTCAGCAAATGTATTCAGGAAATGCAAATCTGGACAAGAAACAGAACAGTTGGGCAAAAAGTTGTATAAGTTTAGCATAACTATTTGCTTCACTGTCTGAATTCAAGCTTTTTTTTTCCTCCTTGCAAGATTCACAATTACAATATTTATAGATAAATAAGAATAGAATCTATGGAAATAATTTTAAAGCTCTCAATAGCTCACAGTAATCAGCAGTAAATTCAACACACTGAGTAGTAAAATCTTACTGCAATAACTTCTTGCTGCCTGGGAACCATGACAAAATACTACAGCGCTTTTTGAGCTGGCTTTTTTTCAATTGTAAAAACACAACATACTCAAAACATAAGGAGGAAGTACAGCCCTCTAAATTTCTGAATTGCATCGCAAGAGCTCTGAAATCTGCTCCTAGTTCTCTAAGACCTCCTTTGTGACATGAGACTAGCCACTTGATACTTCATGCTGCAGCACCCCAGGATATATCATTTCTTTTCTCTTCCCAGAAGTCTGTCCATTCTACTTAAATAGAAAGGAAAAGAAGTCTCTCATTTGGTGGGCTAAGTGTTTCAAATTTATAGACTCAGAGGCCTGAAAGGATTGCTGTGACAATCTACCTTAGCCTTTTTTATAAAAGATAGCCTGAAATTAATTTTTTTTTGAAGCTAAGTATGACTTGAAACTGATTTACACTGATGTAGAATCTGTGTTTCTCTAGGTACAGTATTCAAATGGTTGGTTATTCTTCTCCATGTTAAAAACCTGTACCTGACTCAGGTATGAATTTTTTTGCTTTCAACGTCCACCCTCTGTGTCTTGTCATACCTTTGTCTGCCTGACAAAATACAGCTACTGCAACACCAATGCAAATAATAAATTATACTATGTGTTATCTAAAGAGCATTGCTCCTTAACTGCACCCCTGGGACAGGTCTAACACTACCTTACTGGAGCTAGCTGACACTTGAAGATTTTGGCAACAAGTATGCTATCAAACATGTGTTGAGCCACCCCTTTGAAGCACCCCCTCTCCCAAACCATATGGCCATCTCCACTGAGTGGTACCGCAAGGCCACAACCCAGCTCGCATCACTCCCTGACCTCTCTGGGGATGCCAGACACTGACTGATAATTTCACACAAACTTCACATCTCATCAGCAGGAAAAAACAGCCCGCTGCTGTGAAAGGAGACATGCAGAGCATGTGCATGTTACAACACGCTCTGTCCATGTCACTGTCAGAAAATCCTCCTCATGGAGGTGTAGCATACGCTAAAAGAAGGTATTTTATTTTCGTCTAGTGCTGCTGTTGCTCCTCCCAAGTGACAACTGCTGTGCTCTCTGTGTAATCAGGCCTACTCTAGGGGCTTTGTCAACAGAACTATGGCAGCTGAGAGTGTGAAGAGAAACAAATAAAACAAACATGGTCTCGGAAGACAAAGCAAAACATTACACAGTAGATCTAGTTTCCTACTGACTTAAAAAGGTTTGCTGGCAGTAAAATTTAACTTATGACAGGATAGTAGACTAAGAGAAATGAAATTTTTCCACAGGTTCAAGTGACCAAACTCCTTACTATGATTAAGGTAATACAGCAGCAGCAGCACTAGTGACCAGTACAGAAGAATAGTAGTGCAAACAGAGGCACATGGAACTAAGAAATTGAGTTTCCAAGTGAAAACCTTACAAGTCAATTCAAGGAAGAACATCTGATCTCAGTGATTTTATTTCCCACAGTTACAAATGACCATCCAAATTCTCTGTTCACAGTTACCAAAGTCATTAGAAAGGCTCAAAGCCTGTGCATACAGTACTAAATGTCGTTCCCACAGTGAATTCTGTGCAAAGAAAGCAGAGCTAATAGAAAAGCACTCTGAATAACAGCAGGAATATATCAGCATCCTAAGAAGATAGAACTGCAGATAATACCATTCTACTTTGAACCAAGTGAAAGTCATATCACAGAATTGTAGAATGATGTGGGTTGGAACAGACCTTAAAGATATTCTAGTTCCAAACGCCCTGCCATGGGCAGGGACACCACCCACTAGACCAGGATGCTCAAAGCCCCTTTCAACCTGACCTTGAACACTGCCAGGGATGGGGCACCCACAGCTTCTCTGGGCAACCTGTTTCAGAGCCTCTTCACCCCCACAGTAAAGAATTTCTTCCCAATATCTAAACTAAACCTACTCTCTTTCAGTTTAAAGCCATTCCACTTGTTCTATCACATGCTCTCGGCAAAAGTTCCTCTCCAGTTTTCTTGTAGGCCCCCTTGAGGTACTGGAAGGCTGCTCTAAGGCCTCCCCAGAGCCTTCTCTTCTCCAGGCTGAACAACTCCAGCTCTTTCAGCCTGTCTGCATAGCAGAGGAACTCCAGGTCCCTGATCATCTTTGTGGTCCTCCAGCAAGTCCATGTCTTTATGCTGGGTCTCCAGAGCTGGACACAGTACTCCAGGTGGGGTCTCACAAGAGTGGAGTCCTTAAATCAGTCTGAGGCAGTCTTGCAGCACCACCTTTCAAGAACACTGCTGTCAAAAGTCCAGAGAGCCAAACATTAACTTGCCCTTCACAAAAGTTTCCTAGTATTGCCCCCTTTTCTTCTTTCTATTTCTTTTTTTAAGTAAAGAATAAATCAAGCTTTTCTTTAAGAAACTTGAAAGGTAAATTTTTCATTCATAGCAGGAAATGGCAATATGGAGACGCACACTTTCATATCAGAGCTTAATCACCTCCGGCATACCCAGCTTGACTCATTACGAATTGACACATTGCCCAAGAGCTATTCTTGCTGTATCAGCAGCAGCGAAGCCACTGCACCAGTTCTTCTGGCAGTCCAGGTGTCCAACTGGCAGATCTTTAGCTGTTTGACTCTCAAGCTGCCCTCCTTAATATGTTTTCTCTTTTGGATTCACAGGATGGCAAAACACTGCTTAGATGATTATTAAATGTAACTGTAAACTGAAGAGGGAAACAGCCGTATAGTGGAACGCTATACTCACAAGGCTGTGCTTTTACCCTCCACAGCTTGCAGAGCACTCATTTCCTGAAGTGAAAGTGTTACTTGCCTTAAAGTATCTGCATTAGAGGCTGTCTTCCTAAATCTTCCTCCGCGAAGCCTAGCCATATGATGATGAGAGGCTGTCAGTTACATTTAAAGCAAAGATCCTGGTACCTTGTAAGCATTACTGATACACAGGTCAAACTTCCTAGTAGAAACTTCACCTCACCCTCCAGGATTTCCCCCATAAACTCTCATCAAGAGTGCAAAGTCTCAAAATGGAGCACCTGGAGATTGACTCTCTTTGCATAGCTGCTCTGTGACACATATCAACCTCAGGAAAGTTTCAAGTGATTTAAGTCACACCATCTGCTGAACAACTGCCCAGGTGTGCTTTCAAACCAACAGCCTTTTAACTCATTCTGAGCAACTAGAGCTTTGGCCTATACTTAGGTCTGGTCTGTATGTCGATGCTTTGCTTACTGCACCTAAATCAGGTCTATGGATAAAAGTAAATAAATCTCACAAATACATACACACAGAGATCTCACTGACATACAGGGCCCTTCTGCTACGAAAGCTGAATGCAAAAAAAAAAAAAAAAGAAAGAATGCATCTCTGCATCTCCTCCCTTGCTGTATCTGCACCAAGCAAGTCCACAGACACCCTTAATGACACTGTCACAAAAGTCAAAGCTTTTCCAGATGATGAATTCTTGAAGTCCCAGTATTTTGTGACATCAACATAATTTCCTTTTGCAGTAAAGGTAACTTCCTGCTGTCAGACACAGACAGTTTTTAGCACCGAAGACACTGAACAATTTAGTCAAAAACTGTACGTATGAATATTTCTTAACAACTCTCTTATTGTTGTGTTGCCCAGGGTCAATGTTGACCAGATAATTTGGGAGGAAAGAATAGACCAGAAAAGAAGAGCTACAGTAAGACAAAACAATAAATAAAACAAACAGAACCCATACCAGCAGTCACAACTATAAAATAAATTGTGAGGGGACAGGTTCTGCTCCTACTGAATTCACTGGCCAGCTTCCCATTTATTTCAATTGGCCTGATAAACACATGCATCCCTCCAGCTCCTGTCCTGCCAGAGAGGAAGGCTGGCAGACAATCCATCAACATAAGCCACAAAGAATCAGCACAAGCACTGAGAAAATTCAGCTGCCATTCAAAATAAAATTCAAAGCTAGGAAATTACAGGAAAAGCCTTCCAGCAGCTCCAACTGCTACTGGATATACAGCAATAGATTTAATTTAAGGCAATCCAAAAGCTACTATGTGTACCCTCTATGTAAAATTTAACTAACAGAATGTTCCTGTAACAACTTTAAATTCTCAATTCTCTTTTTAATTTTACAAAGGCAGTACTATAAACACTGTTAATCATATTCCTCATGTTTAAGGTCACAGCTAGATGGAACAGAGAAGCTGATTCCATAAATTACTCACATGTAATCCACCACAGCTATAATTTACAAAAAGATGTAAGCCAAAAATCTTAAGAACTGTTTATACTGCACTGTGATCAGGTACAGTCACTTCGGTGGAAGGGGCAACAGATAGTCACTTCTTTTCAATTTTGAAATTATTTGGCAACTGATAAGATTATTTAGTCTTGCTGGACACACTGCAAATTCCCCTCACTCTTTAGAGATCAGAGATAGGGAATGCTCTATACCTTAACAACAAGCAGGTGTATACATCAGAATTCTCTCCTGTTGATTTACTCCATTTTGTACTGGGTAAGATCTACTAATGGTTGTTGGAATTTTTGTTTCTTTGTGGGTTGGTTTTGAGGTTTGCTGGTTTATCTATCGGTTTGGGGATTCTTGATTTTTTTGGGGGGGGGGGGGAGGAAGAGAAGCATCGCCCCTCCCCTCTTTTAATCCATATTTTTCAACAACAGTACTTTGAGACTGGCATAGGTTATTTTTATGTCACACAGAGACAAATCTGTTATCTAGCTAGTAACCTCCCCAGACAAAGTTGATGGTGCTGTTGAAAAAGGTCCTAATCCCTGAGGTTACACCCAAACAAAAAACTCACTAGAAGGGAAAGCTGATGAGAACTGACTAATGAAGAGAAGCTGCTAAGCCTTTAACTTGGTTCTTAGCTTTCAGGTGGTTTCTTTACTTGGCATGTCGGGGGTTTTTTGTTTATTTTTTTTCTTCCTTTCTTTAAGACTTTGATTTTAGGTTTTACTTTCGGTGCTGCTATTTTTTACATAGATCAAGCTCTGATTAATATCTTACGATGTCTAAACTTAAAGCAAATCCACAAGGATGCCTGGGATTTTTTATTTTGGATCTTGAAAAGTTTGAAACCTACATGTGTTATGTTTTCTCCTGTGTAAATAAAAGTGCCTCATTTCTATGCTTCATATTCAATTTCTCCATAAATCAGACTTGGATGAACCTTGTAAACAGGAAAAAAGTCTCTTCTGTTTTTCACTCCCAGAAAGTAAAACTAAGTTCTATATATATATATGTATATACACATATTTGAGATACAGCATAATGATACAGTTCCTGTGAAACTACTGCAACCTCTTAAGAGGTGACCAGAGACATACCAGTGAATACAGCAGAGGAAAAACAAAACTTGAAAGTCCACTATTCTCCCTGACTTCCTGTACCTTCTTAAAATTAATATTTTGCTCTTCAAACACTAAAAAGTTTAAATGATTTCTAGCAGTTCTGTACACATTTAATTGGATATAAATGACACGAGCATTTTGAAGATGGGAATAAGTGTATTTCCCACCTCCTTATCTGATATTAAATCACAGGATAAAAAGAAAACAAAAAAAAAAAAAAGAGGAAGAAAAAAGATACTACAGGAGGTCAGCTAGTGTATTTCCTAGCTTTAAGGCTGTATCTCACAGAACTCACTGCAAGCTACTCTTGAAAGCCTCAACTGATGGAAAATAACAAGGCCTTCCAAAAGGAATTCATCAAAGTGTTTTACTATCTGTGCAAGCACTAATGAATGTGAGTTTTTGTCTCAGAAGCTCCAGTAACATCACCATTGCTCTTATAGTCTGGAGTGCTTTGAGTTGGGCTTTTTTTGTTGGTTTGGGGTTCTTTTTGTTTGTTTGGTTGGTTGGTTGGTTGGTTGGGGTTTTTTTGGTGGGTGGGATTTTTTTTGTTTGTTTGTTTTTTGTTTTTTTTGAGATCACCTCAGTCCCCTTCACCATCATATTTCCATCCAAAAGGGAGCCAGCTATGCCCAATTAGTGACTGCAAGATATGGATCTATCAGTTCATTGACCCTCCACAAGATGAGAATCCATCATCTACATAAAGGGAAACTGGCTTTGAAGTCAACGTATTTCTAAAGGGGGCTTTGTGTGTGTGTACAAAAATAAGAGGACATAGTCTAAATCCATGCCAGAGGAGGTTTAGGTTAGACATTAGGAAAAAATGCTTCACAAAAAGGGTGATTAGATATTGGAATGGGTTGCCAAGAGAGGTGGTGGAGTCACCATCCCTGGAGGTGTTTAAGAAAAGACTGGATGTGGCACTTCGTGCCATGGTCTAGTTGATTAGGTGGTGTTTGGACATAGGTTGACTCTATGATTTCAGACATCTTTTCCAACCTAGCTGATTCTGTGATAAGTAAATATAAGTAAATATACTTTTCCTATTAGCTCAAATGGTTAAAGATGCCTTGTTGCCCCCTTTTAAATAACACACCCTCATACAAAGCATTAAAAAAAAGGAAGATAAAGAACTTCAAAAGCTATCAGTGTGTGAAAGCAAAGATCTAACAGAAAGTGGTGAAGTTAACAAGGATTATGACTACTAAATGCCATCTGTAATACTTCACTCATAAGTGTACCCGTAAGTAATCTATAGAATAATGCTTACAGAACAAATGCTGACCCAGCACAGCAGATTAGCAAGCAGCAGGGTCCAAGGCTGAGTATTAACAGCTACTTCAAAAACAAACTAAAGCATCCCAGGTGACTTAGACCAAATGAACAAGGTTGCTTCTTACACGAAACAAAGAGCAGGAGCAGGTCAGCAACATCCACATAAAAAAAAAAGGCATTTTAAATGTGTTTCAATTAAAAAAGACAGAAGAGTATAACAGCCATATGGAAGTGCTTCCTAATTTCATCAAGGAACTCCACCTCTGCTAATATTTTTCGGCTTTGGTGAACTCGATAATAGCTTTTCAATAATCTGATTCACCTGAAAACTTCACTAGTTTGATCAACAGCAGTGTCACAAACCCCATAAAATTACAGCACTATCCAATAGTTTGGGACCCCACACCCTTTCCATATGCCTTTGATATTCAAGAGCTAACAGAGACCATCAGACTGATTTCCTAACCCCATGACTGTCTCGATTTCTACCACAGAATTTTGTTTATTAGATTGCAAGATAATGCATCATAGAGACCACATAGAGCTCTAGTGAAGGGGCATTTAAACAGTCATTGGCACTTGTACCAGGCTGGAGGTCATTCACTGAATGGTAAACATGCCACTGTTTCACAGAATAACTTTCAATCCTTAGTGTCAGATAAAAGGGAACATAAAGGAAGAAGTTCAAGCCCCAGGCATTTAAAAGGAATGTGGTGATACAATCCTTTCAGAGGTAAACCGTTTCCAGTCAGTAACATTTCCAAGAGAAGACATACAGTAAAGCAAGGCACAATCAAGCTTGCAGAATGATGGAAGAGCATCCACAGCTTATTGTTGCTTCCTCTTGTTCTCTTTGCTTTAAATTCAATGCAGAATTTTATAGTCCCTTTGAACAAAGAGACAACTATATATTTTCCCCATAATTCTGAAGTAGTCTTTGTCCTATTTGTTGTTGCTCTGTCTCTCATGGCATATAGATGACTTTGCTTCAGTGAGATGAAGATAGCACCCCCACTTCTCAGCAAACCAAGCAAACCAAGCCTTAACCACTAGCTGTCAATGCAGCATAGTTCACGAGCGCATCTGACTCGGAGCATGGAGAAGTGGGAACAGGGGAACAAACCCTCACTGACAGCAAGGAACAGAAAAGAGCAGAAGGACCAGATTTGCTGCTTCTTTGCCGCCCCTGCACCTCAACAAGGCTGGACACTCATATCAGAAGCTGTTGGATTATAAACTGAGGCAGATACCTCCTTCTGTATCACTCCACTTGATAAAACCAATAATGAGCCACACTTTAAGGACCGTGCAAGGCCAATCATTAATCACATCTGGAGATGAGTGAAAATCCAGGCCATATTATGAAAGGCAATGTAAAACATTCCCTGTGAGAAAATACAGCTTAGCAAACTGGCACTCTGCTCTTCTCAAAATCTCAAGTGGTATTCAGGGGCAACCTTATTAGAGGATGCTGCAGTACTTCCACTGTTAAGCAGTCACAAGCACAGCACACTCAGCTCCTGAAGTTCATGGTATTAAAATAATAAATTAAAAACACTTGTCTCTCTGCAGAAGTGCCTGCAGCACAGTCTGGGACAAGCAGCAGGAGGCAATGACAGTGCAAGAAAAGGGGATAAACAGCGGGAAGGAAATGTCGAGCCTATCAAAGGATGCTCCAGAACAAACAAAGCTATTCTTGTCATGAATTCAAGGGCCGTAGTGCGACATCATGATGAGCCTTCTACAACAGCTTCACCCTGTGAAGTGTCTGCCTGACCCTTTCACCACAGCATACAGGACTCTATGGTGGACTTCTGTGAACCTTTTAACGGTTTCATTTCATGAGGAAAAGAAAATATACTTATTTCAGCACGCAAGACACAAATTTAGAGCTCAATCCCACTTTAAATTCTACCTCATTACACATTCTGAACTACATTAAGCAAATCAACACAGCTCTAAAGCTCACAGTACAGCGTTCTGACTGTAGCATGGTGATTTTCAACAGTGCTCCAGCTGTTTGACTGAATAATGTTTGAAATCCCTGAGCATACTAGTTAGCACAGCAGTTCTCAAATATCCACTACCTGGACTTCAATCAGGTGCTATATAGGGAGACGTACAATCTAAGAACGTGCTCTAACTACACTGCCTAAAATTACCAAAGCACACATGGCCCTGAAATTCCAATGCAGGTACCTAATGTTGTGTTTCAAAACCTATGTTTTATTCTATTCAGTATAAATATAATTTCTGAACACCTTCAAAGAAGAGAAACAAAGTTAATAACCTCCAAAAATAGCTGACAAATCTTTCACAAGCTCCCCACCATAACGTACCACTATGTTTACACAGGGCTTTTAGAAAGCAAGCAGAAACATTATATACATTGCCATACATCATATTATTTATAGTATTTTTAGGAAAGGGGCAAGGTCGATAGTGCTCCAATGGCCTCACAAGGGTTTATTTTGTAAGCTCACATCTAGTCTCTAAGCAGTGCCATGTTCTACATTGATTAGCTTTACATTATTTGGGCCTTTAAATATGTATCCCACTGAAGCAAACAGATGGAGGAACTACTGGTAGGTACTTCCTCCAGAAGAAATCAGGAGGCTCATTTTACCTACCCAGTTTTGAAAATCTTATTTCTGAATTCGGCTAGGGGGATACCACAGTTTAAACTGTGGAATTGCCAAATAAATCTGCTCAGCCTTGAATACTTTGAGCAGGCTAAGCCAATTGGTTATTTTCGTAATGAATGTTTGTAATGATGACAAGGATCCAGATACAACATCACTGTGTATTTCATAGGCACAACATCCTGTATAACCAACTGATTTGTACACATGTATCAGACATTTCTTTGGAAGAAGTGGGCTTCTTTACCTCCAGCTGAAGCCTCTGGTGTGAGAGGGCTGTGGGTCACCAGAAAACTGTGAACAAACATCCAGATCTTCAAATACAACCAGACATAACCAAAGAGAAAAAAACAAACACAAACAAAAAGCCAAACCAAAACAAAAAACACACACACAAAAACAACCAGACAGGCAACTCCTGGAAACTAAGAACATACGGTGGCCCTAACATTATACAACATCTATCAATAGCAACTATCTTAGAATGTAAACAACAATGCCTGTAATTCCACAGGGATAAATTCATAGAATGATGTTAAGGGGTTGGAATGGACCTTAAAGATTATCTAGTCCCAGTCCCCCTGCCATGGGCAGGGGCACCTCCCACTAGACCATGTTGCTCAAGGCCTTATCCAACCTGGCTTTGAACACTGCCAGGGGTGGGGCATCCATAACCTCCGTGGGCAATCTGTTGCAATGTGTCACCACCCTCATAGTAAAGAATTTATTCCTGAAATCCAACCAAAATTTCCCCTCTTTCAATCTGTACCCATTACTGCCTGTCCTATCACTACAGTTCCTAACAAAGAGTCACTCTTCAACTTCCCTGTAGGCCCCATTCAGATACTGGAAAATTGTTATGAGGTCTCCATACAACCTTCTCTTCTCCAGGCTGAACAGCCCCAACTTTATCAGCCTGTCTTCATAAGTGAGGTTATCCAGTTCTCTTATCAACTTTGTAGCCTTACATTCTTAAGGAACCTTTTTGTCTTGCCTTATTACATACTTAGCAAGCACTTATTCCTCATTTCACACAAGAGGACATCACATTGCAATGAATCAAAATTAACCCACTAAAATCTCACCTCCATATTCATTCCCTCTTTCCATCCAAAGCAACAGTGCATCTCAAAATACACATGCACACAATGTCAAATATACATTTCTGGCAGGAATACATTGAGTACAGCTCTATTACTAGCTTTGAACATATCCTGAAGAAGTTTTTAAGAATCAGAGAAAAATATGATTTAAAAAAAATACTGGGATGAGTTTAAACATGCTCTTAACCTGCCAGCTATAAAAATGTATTGAATTGTTAAAAGTGTACATCCTGTTAAACTCTGCCTTTCCTACAGATCTTACTAGTAAATAACAACATACACCTCACTGTGGCAGCTGGTCTGTGTGCCAGAACAGAGCAGAAAAGAGCAGTGTAAGTTAGAATTCAGCTGCTATGCCCAAATGATTTTTAAGCAGCTTTAAAATCATGTTATAGAAAGATAAAAATATTTACTATTTATAATGGTATCATTGAATAACAAATTGGACCCTACTGAATTAGACACTGCAAACACATAGTGAAGAAGAGGTGCCTATTCCAAACAGCATACGAGCCACTTAGATAGTCAGTGCTTGTTTCATGCTTTAGACAGGTAAGGATGTTAATTATATATATTAATAAGGATCACCTCTCAGGTTTCAAAAATAGTACCAAAAGTAGAGCACTGGAGGACAGCTTGGGAAAACCAAAGAAAACCCCCAAAGCGTTGCTGTGCGGAAGAGGCAAGCGGGGCGCACAGGTGTCTCCAGGACAGAGCACGCAGGCAGGGCCAGGGAGCCAAGGGCACGTGGAGAAAGCCTGGCCAGCAGACAAACAGAAGATAAGACAGGATTCACCGACGCGCTCTGCCCCGCCGAGCCGAGAGAAACGGCGGCGAGCAAGCGGGAGGGAACGACTGAACTCGGAGGGGCTGGGGGGCTTTAAACACAAATTTTTAACTCCAGCGGGGGTTGGGGGCTTTAAACACAAATCTTTGATTCCAACACGGTAACAAATTGCTGTATTGAAAAGAAAGCAGCCTAAGCAGGGCAGGGCAGGGCAGGGCAGAGACACCACGGTGCTTGCACACCGAGCACACACCGAGGGGGCGGCGGGGGCGGCAGAGGCGGCACCCGGCGGGAGCCGGGGCGGGGGGCAGAGGCAGGACGGGAGGCAGAGCCGGAGCAGGAGGCACAGCCCGGGTGAGAAGCACAGCCCAAGGAGGAGGCAGCGGCGGGAGGGAGGCACAGGATAGGTGGGAGGCACAGCGCAGCCCCCATCCCGCCCAGCCCCGGTAGCACCGCCCGCCACCGGGGCCGCCCCGCCCCTCGCTCGCCCCCCGGTGCTGGCGGGGGCGGGAGGTACCGTACCGGCGGGCAGGAGGCATTCCAGCGGCGTGAACGCGTGCTCCATGGCCCCGGGGCGCGGGAAGGCACACAGTAAAGGCACGGAGAGCGAGGCGGGGCCGGGCTGGGGCGCACAGGGAGCGGCGGTGCCCCGTCCCGGTGTCCCCGAGGAGCGCCTGAAGCCACGCGGCCGCGGCGGCTGCGCCCGCCCTAGCAGGCGGTAGGCGGCGTGCCGGGGGACGTGGCGGCGGCGCTGCCCGGGTACCTGCGGCCGCGCGTCCTCCTACATCCCCTGGCAGCGGGATCGGGATTGGGATGGTGCGTGTGACCGGGAAGGGGGGGGGTGGTGTGGAAAGGCAAGCCGAGAGAATCGATCGTCGCCGCGATCCGTTACTCGGCGGTGGATTCAGCAGCAGTTGGGGAGGAAGGCGCTGAACCCCGCCCCTCGGTGATTGGCAGCGGCGGCGGCCTATGGGAGCTTCCGCTGAGAGGGGCGGGGTTAGCGTCTGTGCGAGCGCGGAGCGGGGGAGAGGGAAATAGAAAGGGAGCGAAGGAGTGAGAGGGAGAATAAAGGGGAGGACAGGAGCGGTGGGAGAGAGGGAGAACCCGGCCTCCCTGGGCACCAGAGTGGTGCCGACCTCAGTACAGCCGCGCTTGGGGAGGCCGTGAGGGGCAGCTACACGGCGGATACCCGTGGTGCTCTACTGACTGTTCACTCGGAATAAAAGCCCTCCCAACAGCTCTTTGCCCGGGGAAAGTGAATGAAAACAAGGACTGTGCCCTGACTCGTCAGCCCCTCGTGTGCAGCCCGTGTGCGGCCGCCATCCCACGGCGCCGGCTGTGCTCGGGATGCGGGAAAAGCCGTGCCGGGTGTCAGCCTGGCTTGCTGTGCCTTTGCTGTCCCCGCGGGTGGGGGCTCCGCCACCTCTGTGCCCTTGTCTCCGAGGCCTCGCAGAGTAATGCGGCGTTTGTAGGTGCAGCTTAAGTTTCAATTAAAGTTATTTAGGTGTTATCACAAAACTTGTTAAATACGTAGTTTCTGCTAACTTACGCACTCTTAACCGAGACGTTAATCACCTTTACGAAAAAAATGGACAGCACCTGCTAAATTTAAGTTTGCTCTGGAAGCGCGGGGGTCAAGTTTTGATCCCCCAAGGCGTGTCTCTAATGTGTCTCCACCTCTTGGGTCAGCCTTTTTCCCTGTAGGTACCCCTGTCCCATCCATCAGAGACAGGGGCGGCCATTTCCTCGTACCAAGCGTTCTCAGCGGCGCTCCCGTCGCCTGGATGCACGGAGCTGTCCCTGCACCGCCGCTTTCCCAGGCGCTCGGAGGGAGCGGAGCGAGGCCCCGCAGCAGAGGGCGGCAGAGGAGCGCCTCTCCCTCCCTCTTTTACTCTCTCCTGTCGTCTCCCCTTGCCGTCCCTCCCTCCGCTGTCCCGGCAGCAGGCACCGAGCGGCCGAGAGGGTCCGCCGAGCCCCGCACGGAGCCGCCGCGTCGCCTTCTCGATCGTGCCCTGCACCGAAACATCCTGGGGCCGGACTGGGCGAGAGGCGAGGTCTCGTTCTAGGGTCGTTTGGATAAAGACAGAGCGAGCTGCGTCAGTGGTTGGGCTCGATGACCTCCGGAGTCTTTCCCAACCTAATGCTTCTATGATTCTCTGTCAGGGTTTCCCGTCAAACGGGACGGAAGTGGGACCAACACGTCAGCTACTCAGTCCATGCTGTTAGTCTGAGATTCACACTCAGGTCAACATGATTTAAGTGACTTCAGTGTTGGGTGAGGCTTGGCCACATGTTTAGGACAAGGGGGAATGGCTTCAAACTGCAAGAGGGCAGGTTTAGATTGGATATTAGGAAGAAATTCTCTACTGTGGGGGTGGTGATACTCTGAAACAGGTTGCCCAGAGAAGTTGTAGATGCCTCATCCCTGGGATGAGGCCAGGTTGGACAGGACTCCGAGCAACCTGGTCTAGTGGAAGGTGTCCCTGCCCATGGCATGGGGGTTGAAATGATCTAAATGACCTTTAAGGTCCCTTCTAATCCAAACCATTCTATGATTCTATGATTCTATGATTACCCCAATGACTGGAGGTGCTCCTTTGATTTGGATGCTTCAAGCAGTAAACCTTTGCTTTGGACCTTTCACATAAGCTGCCCTGCCACCTATAAGAGATTACACTCTACAGTTTTAGGCCGCAAAGACTGATAGAAATTCAGGAGCGTTGGAAGCATTCGTACTTGCCAATGAGAGAAATGAGATTATTGGGGAACAAGGAAAAGATATTGAAGACATCAAAAGATTACTGTTGTTTACACTATAGAAATAGAAAATACTTTTTTTCACTTTTGTGTCATTTAAAAGTTTTCTACCCTTTCCACTGAGAACTTGAATTTCAAAGGCTCTTAGGAGCCTGGTATCATCTCAGCATCTCATTCTTCAAGCAGGTTAAGAACAACCAGCGTTAGGAAGAAGCAGCTTGCTGTCCCTCCCAAGAAAGGAGACCATGTGGGAACGGCCATGCAATTGGCCTGAGCTCTCCTACTCTTAATTATCTGTTTTTCTAGTCTGTCTCCCCATTCCTCTTCTTTTCAATTTTGACAAGCACTTTCCTATTGCCTGATAAAATTATCAAACCTTCTCCAGGATAGCTTATTTTTCTTCTTCAGTATCTGTCAGTGTCTCTGTAATTATTTTTTTAATTTGTGCTTGAGGAGTACCATCTGGTACAAATAGTTGCTGATAAACAGCTTCTTATGCATGAGAATAGCCACACTTGCTCAGAGGGAAGGTCCATCTCATTCAGGTACCAGTTCCCAGTAGTGTTCAGTTACTAGTCTTCTTCCTCCTGTTTTCCGTTTCTCCATTCTCTTCATATCCCACAAGGTGCTTTTCCCATCTCTGTCACATCTGGGCTTCCAGGCAATCCTTTGCCAGCCACTGCTGCAAAAAAGCAATTGTACCTCTCTCTGCTAATCACACTAATGCATGATTCATCACAACAGTAGCATTGCAAAGAGAAATCAGTTTTGAGAGAACAGGCTGATACTGGTATTCTTTAAATCCTTTCAAGATGTGCAAGAGTCTGCAAGGTAAGGCAAACTACCAGCCCGCTGTACAACTAGAAAAGAGGAAAACAAGTCAGATGTGCTTTCTATTCCTGAACTCTGGCTTGCTTTCACTGGTCTTTCCTTCAGATACAAACCTCTCATCCGCAGTATAAAGCTCTTTTTAAGAGTCAACTCCACAGGAATAGTTTCAGTCAATGCTAAAGTGCACTGATCTCTAAGGCAGGACCTGACAACTATTTAATACTGTTTATCAGAGCCTAACAAAGGTATCTAGTAGAGGAAGTTTCAGAGAGCGAAATGAATAACTCTGCACAGACTGGCATGTTCTCTTATGGATAGTCCCTTAAGGACAATGAGCAGTCAGCAAGCTGATTTACTTTTTCGAAAAATAAGCACTTTCACCTACTTTTTGCACTTTACATCTGTGCTAGGACATCTGTTGAATTTTCCTGTGAAGGGCTACCATTTAATGAACTAGTGTTTTTTTCTTGTCACACATGGGAAATTCCTCAAAAAATATTACACCTCTTTTTCCAGGTAATGTATGAGATTCAGCAATATACTTTTTCCTTTAGCTGGATCTCAGACCAAACCTTCTCCCCTGTTCTTTTCTTCTGGTTATATATACCTACATTACTTTGCAAGATTTGCAGATGAACACAGAGAGAGGCTATGCAGGAAAGACATCCTCGGAGCACTGATACTGTGCTTCGATTACTACTGTCTCCTCTGATTAGTTAAAAGGAGGGCAGGTGACCTCAACCCTAAGTGAGAAAGTAAACGGGCAAGCAGATGTAGTTCCTGAGCCAGTCATGCCTCTCACCTGAGATATTATCCCTTAAAGTTTTTACAGACTTGATGACTGCTCTGCATAAAGAGAAACCACAATGTATATGTATTATATACATTTATGCATGTAAAAAATCCTTCTTAGCAGACTCCATATACCTTCCTCTTCTTTAGGAAAACTATTCAGAGGAGCAGTCAATTGGGTAGCTTCTGTGGAGAACAGTTATGACTAGCACTGCACTTCAGCACCATTAAAACTGATCAGATGGGAAGAGTTGAAGGGTGATTAGGAGGACACCAGCTTTTACTTACTCATAACATCTCCCAGGACTCAACAAGGAAAGAGGAGGAAAGTCAAAATGAATTGCAAGGGGATTTATACAAGAGGGCTAAAGCCTGCAGCGTTTGCTTTGCTTCCTTAGGATGATCAGTCTCTGCATATGTGGATATGCTGCTGAGGCTAATTTATTACAGCATTAGTTGCTTTCAGAATTTTTTTCGTTCTTTCAAATAGGCCAATCTAGTTGAGACTGAAAGGTTGAAAGGTATTTAAGGATTTTTGTCCAACAAAAAGATAGGGCCTGTCTCTAGCATTCATGACATAATGTCTCTTTCCCAGATGAAAGTCAAATAGGTCTGCTAATTCCAGACTTCATAATTTAATGCTTTATTTTTTTCCCTTTCCTTCTTCATTGTTCACCAAAACAGGAATCATATCTCTGTGCTTGAGTTGGAAGTACTTTGTGTTCTGTTCAAAAGCTATGGCAGATTTCAGTAATTGGCAACATGTATCTGAGCCTTTTGATTGGAAAGCATGTAGACTCAAAACTACCGAAATACCTTCGGAGGTCCCTATTGGTGATGTCTGAAACAAGCTGCTTGTAAAGCAGGGGGCATTTGTTCTTCCAGCTACTCCAATTTTATTGCTAAAATAGAACAGTCTGTACAAGGCTGGCATTCAGGATTCAAGCAACATGTAAATGTCAAAAATATTTTCTCCTTCTCTCCACAGCTTATCTTTATACTAAAATGAATCCAGAGTTAAAACTAGCATGCTGGGATGGTTCATTCTGTTATCTATCCCAGTATTTAAGCAGAATAATAAGTTTGAGAATGTTTAGCTGGCTCAGCTGTCTGATTGTCTGTACATCCCTAAGTGCTTTATAATTCAAAAAACGCATCAGTAGATAAATGGGATGCTTTATTATAGACATTATATCCTTGCAATTCTCCTGTGCCAACAATTTAAGTCCTCACAACCTCCTCAGAACTCAAAACACCAATTTAAAAGTTACAGTCACTGAGGGGAAAAAAAAAAAAACACAAAAAAAGAAGACCTGCAAACACAGGCAGACAGAATCTAACACACCCCCCCTGCTTCAAGTCCAGGTCCTGTAACCATCAATAGAGCCAACTTCACATTTGTTTCAAGGCCTGAAGAGATAATGAAACTGCAAAAATATATGATGTTAAGTGCAATCTGTTTCTGCAGTGGAGTAGAGCAGGCCAGAGATAAAACTTATGAATTTTATTAAGTCACACAGTAAAGCAGAAGAAAATAGTGGAATAATAATCCTGTGGCTCACCAGGCAGGACGCTGCATTCGGAATACCTCAGTTTTAATCCCCCCTATACCACTGGCCTGCATAGACAGACTCGAACCCCATGGATGCATAGCCTCAAGTGTATATAATTTCTTAGCAATTAAGTTACCTTTGAGAGATCTAGTTTAGAGCATTCTATGCCTTTGTTGCCTCATCTGTATAATGGCATCAGTGAGGTATATCCATACTTTTAAATGAAACTGAGATCAGCAGCAAATGAATCTGTGTTACTAATGAATAGCCATACAGCAGGTGAAAATCGGCAAGGCAGCTGGGATTGATGGAATTCCACCTGAAGTCTGGAAACATGGGGACCTTGCACTCCATGCTAAATTTCACGAATTTGTACTGCACTGTTGGGAACTAGGCAAACTACCATCAGACCTCTGTGATACAGTCATCATCACCTTATATAAGAAGAAAGGAATTAAATCAGACTGTTCAAATTACCGTGGTATTACTCTGCTCTCCATTGCTGGCAAAATCCTGGCAAGAATACTCTTGAACAGACTAATACCCACTATTGCAGAAGGAATTCTACCTGAAAACCAATGTGGTTTCAGAGCCAACAGGAGTACCACAGACATGGTGTTTGTTCTCAGACAACTGCAAGAGAAATGTAGGGAACAGAACAAAGATCTCTATGTAACCTTTGTTGACCTCACCAAGGCTTTCGATACTGTGAGCAGAAAAGGTCTGTGGCAGATTTTGGAACGTTTAGGTTGTCCCCCCACGTTCCTTAAAATGATCATCTCACTCCATGAGGATCAGCACGGCCAAGTCAGATATGGCAATGCACTTTCTGAGCCCTTTCTAATAACTAATGGTGTGAAACAAGGCTGCGTTCTGGCACCAACTCTATTCACAGTCTTTTTCAGCATGATGCTCCAAAGGGCCACAGCAGACCTCGATGATCAGGACGGTATCTACATTTGATACCGTACTGATGGAAGCCTATTCAATTTAAGGCAACTGAAGGCCCACACCAAGACCTTAAACCATCTTGTCCAGGAGCTGCTTTATGCTGATGATGCCGCCCTTGTTGCCCACACAGAAGCAGCTCTGCAGCATTTAACATCCTGCTTTGCAGACGCTGCTGAGCTCTTTGGGCTGGAAGTCAGCTTAAAGAAGACAGAAGTTCTCCATCAACCTACACCTCAGGAAGTCTTCCATCATCCCCATATCACCATTGGCAAATCAGAGCTCAAATCAGTCCAGCAATTTAATTACCTAGGTAACCTCATCTCTTCGGATGGTAAGATTGATGGAGAGACAGACAACAGGTTAGCAAAGGCATATAGTGCCTTTGGAAAGCTTCATAAAAGAGTTTGGCGAAATAAACACTTAAAGAAAAGTACAAAGATCAGTGTTTACAGAGCCATAGTGCTGTCTATGGATCTGAATCATGGGTCATCTGCCACCACCACCTGCGTCTCCTAGAACGCTTCCATCAACGCTGCCTCCGTACAATCCTAAACATCCACTGGTCAGATTATGTGACCAATACATCTGTTCTAGAACAAGCAGCAGTCACAAGTATTGAGGCCGTGTTGCTGAGAACACAGCTGCGATGGGCAGGGCACGTCCCAAGGATGAAGGACCACTGCCTCCCTAAGATCCTGCTCTATGGTGAACTTGCCACCGGCTGCCCCATGAGAGGAGCCCTGAAGAGAAGATACAAGGACTCCCTGAAACATCATCTCAGCCTTGGCCATACTGATCAACATAACTGGTCTACTCTGGCCTCCAGTCGGGAGGTCTGGAGACACAGTATCTATAATGCTGCTGATGCCTTTGAGAACGCATGCAGGATCACTCTCGAGGAGAAAAGACAACGCAGAAAGAATTCTGCCTTGCAGAATATACCACCTAAGGAGTCTTTCTGCTGTGCCTTTTGCAATCGGACGTGCCTGTCTCGTATTGGCCTTTTTAGCCACCAGCGCGCTTGCAACAAACGTGGGTAGAGCCCTCCTCAAATCTTCGTTCGCGAAGCCTAACCATGACTAATGAATAGACAGATGGCATTTGTTTATGAATCAATTCTATATAAATTGAGAAGAAGATTTATTATGATCATCAACAATATTGTGTCATGAAGATGGATGAAAAATAAACTTTGGAAAGAGGATGTATATTGAAGTGATAACTTTTAGAAATAAGGCATTTGCATCAAATCAGCTGCGATCAAGACACTATGGATATCAGTGAACAGAGATTGTGCAGGCTAATACCTGTGACTGTATTCTTGACTTCATGAAGTCAGGAGACTGCAGATTACTGAGATGATAGGCAAACTGTTTGACTAACCTGGCTGGGAATTTCTGAGAGGCCTTCTCTGTGGTGACCTGGCAGCACAAGAAGAGTTAAGAAGTAGGAATAATCCAGTGATTTGCTGCACTCTCTTCTGCCTGGAAGAATTGTCTTTCTTTGACTGACATGTACAGGAACTCTTATTGTTTTCTCAGTGTGGGACAACCAGTGTGGAGAATCACTCTGCAGTTTCCTCTCAGGACCTTGTCTCTGGTACAGTCTAATTTCTCATGTTGATGCATTTCACAGCACTAAAAAAGGCACGTGTTTTTGGTTCTTCATGTCTTTACCCTGAGTCTTGTTAACTGTGCTACTCCTACAAGCATAGCTCTCTCAGTAGGCAGTCTAAGGAGGCAGCATTTGGAAGTGAATATCGTGCATTTGGACTGGATGTGAGGGCAAATGGGATGGCATTTGCCCTCACAGGTGTGAGATGTGATGAATACTGTCCTGGCCTTGTCCATGTGCCAGTGCATTCAGAGTGAGAGAAAACAGGTTGCAGTAGCTTCACACCGTGGTCTATCAGGTTCTCATCCCTGTTCCATGGGAATGAAACAGTCTTGTAAAACTGCCAAGGGCAACATTTACCTGCAGTCATTTGAGCATGCAGCACAGTTGGCATGATGCTAGGTCTGTGGAGATCAGAAGGTGAATAATGGCTCAGGATAAGAACAGGGCTAGCTTCTGCTAACAAGTCATTAGTGTCACTTCTGCCCTGCCTGGGCTGTTTGGCCAAGGACCGTAAGGTGGTGTCCATGGTGATGACTGCCAGGGTGATGAAAAGTGGGGCCGTCGATAACTGACATTTACAGCTGTATTGACCTCTCCGAGCCACTGTTTTAACTCATCAAAGTAAGAGAAGAGATGTTGAGTCCTGCAAGGACCTATATCTGTCAGGGACAGTGTCATTGTGAGGGGGAACCACTTAGAGGGATCTCTGGAATGGAAATGATGGGAAGCACCCAGCTGCTTCAGTGTCTTTGTTAGATTCCATAAAAGTGGCAGTACAGTCTGATGAGCTGTTTAAAAGGCAGCAATAGAGAAAAGATAATGGCTGCTATTCTGAACAAAGCTGCCCAAGCTTGCCCTTAACTCAAAGACTAAATCTGTTACCACTTTCTTGCTAATTCTGCCTTTGGGTCCCATGTGAAGGGAAAAGAACATCCTGCTGGGACAGAGGGCAACCCTCAGATATACCTTCTAGAGTTATGTGAGGAAAACAAGTTTCTCTCACTTGCACAACGTTTTTCAACTAATGCATGCAAAGACACTCCCTGTCTGGAGATGCCTGCCATTAATGCCTCTTTAACTGAGAGAAAGAAAAATTCCTGAGACACCCTATGAGACAATGAAAGACCTATAGCACAAGAGCATCACGAAAGGCAGAGTACATAAATTATTCACATGCATTAGGTGCTGCTACTTGTGGACATACATACAAATATGTACATAGATAAATATGTTGCATCTTCTCATAGTTTAGTTGCTCTAAGTTAGCTGCAGGCTGACATATGATAGAGTTCACATTTAAATCTTCAGAGTAAAACACCTTGAAAGCAAACCTATTAAGGTTAATAGAATGAACTTACAATGCCCATGGTTAAGAAGGAGAGGGGAGTGAGACACTCAGTAAATTGTTCACCAAATAGCCTGTCACCTCTAGGTCTGCAGCTGAAGGCCTGCCGATGGATCATTCTATTATCTTTAATAAGCTTAATTTTAAAGTGGTATGCACATCAAATGAAAAATATCAAATCCAGTTTTGTTACTCTGATCCTGGATCTGCATCAAATGTGTTAATAAAGAATATGTACAGCCTAAGAAGGTGCAAAGACATACATACAACACTCACCTAAAAATGTCTAAAATTTAAAAAAAAAAAAGTATTTCTGTTCCTTAAGCATGTTCATTCATAAAAATGTACAAAGTATTTTCTAGAAAATGCATTCAGAATTGAACAAACTCACCAAGTCAGTTTGGGGGTTTTATACCTACTTCATGAGAAAACAAATAGCTATTTCCTTAAGACTTAAGGTCAGATTTTCCAAGTGCCTAAAATGCAGATTAGAATCCTAGGATATTTTTACTGCATTTGATTACATTAATCCTTGGGCATTTCATCACCTTAGAAAATTCATCTAAGGGTTTTAAGACAGACTACCACATCCAGCTGGGCTGCTCATGCATTTGCTGAAACATGCAGCACATTTCTACTCCTGCAGAACCTCTGCTTTTCCTTACCTCCCCTTTAGAAAACTGTGTTGAGTATACTACAATATCAATCACATTTGCCTGGTGCCATTTCATAGAATCATAGAATGGTTTGGGTTGGAAGGGACCCCAAAAGTCATCTAATTCCACCCTCCCTAGCATTTCAGATGTTTTAATTCCATTGGCCATTTCTTAAGTTGTTCCCTTCCCAACAGTGCAAAGCATGCCCTGGCTTCTACTGCAGGAATATTCTGAGTTTAATCAGGAACATTGCTAAGAGGTTTTTCACCATGATATCCAAATACTGACGAGGAAGATGTTTCAAATTGAGATTCAATATGTATAAGCCCAGTCATGGGAGTATAATCACTAAATATCACTAAAGCAACATTATTATTCACATACCAAGGCTCTGCCTATGAACCATGAAGGACAGAGAGAAGGTTGACAGCACAGCTGGAAAAAGGAAGAGATGGGTAAAGTAACAAGCACAGAGCTCAAGGGTGTTCTCTCCCTCTATGTAGCAGAAGTGGCAAGTGGGATAGAAGTCAGAAGGGAAAACCAGGCTGTGGCAACTTGCACCTGCATAAGTATCTAAGGATAGCGTAATTCTGGTAAACTTAGTTGTAGGTTGATGTTAGCAGGTGTTCATTTGTAAACTGAAGTTTATCCCATCCAAAGCACTCCTTGTGCTTTGACATGTACTTTTGCCTGACTTGTACTGACTTGTTAATCTTATCTGTGAAATTTGTTTCGTAGACTGGGATAAATTCACAAACAGAACCAAGCTCTTAATTCAGTATATTTTGAAACACCAGATTGTACTGGCTTAATTATCATTGTGTCAAGCTACCTAACAGTTTTTATTTAAACTAGTGCAAGTTTGTATTTAGCAATTCCTTTAGCTCAGTGCTACAAAGTATTTAAGCTTCAAAAAGGCTTAAAATTAATACTTAACCTGAACGTCACTGTGGATTAGGATCTCTATACTTTGGATGTTTCCTTTATTCTCATTTTCTCTCTCTTTAATATTTGTTTCTTCATGCCTTTCTTTTCCTCCTTGCTCCTCCCTAAGTTTCCTTTCCCTTCTGTTGAGTTCTACCCTTATTTTCCCATGGGCCCTCCTACCTGAAATAATGGAGCAGAGTAACTTTAGTAAAGCTGATTAATATTATTTCCTGCCTTGGCAAAAAGTGGAGAAGGGAATACTCTTGCAAATATTACCTACTTAAGATGCTAAGCCAAAGAAATCTGTGTTACACTTGAGGCTGTACACTGCAAATGGTGTATCCCAAGAAAAGTTAAAGTTCTTTGTGGGAAGGAAGAAATTGCTGAGTCTCAATGAAATTATTTACTGAAGATATTTATTCTGGGATATGACTCCTGGGTCAGTTTAATATAATTTTTATACAGGACACAATTAAAAAAGGTTCAATTCTTTCTTTTTTGTCCCCTTGCATCCCATTTCCCTTATGTAGTTATAATCAGGCTTTTATCCCAGGTTTGTTATCCTTGGGCTGATGAAGCAATGACCTTAAAACTTCTTAAAGTTGAGGGGCTGTTAAAACATTCACAAATTGTTGCAGGATGCGAATTATGTTTTTGTTTTTCCCAGATGCATCATTAGAGAAACTTATTTCAAAATGTGGTAGATTTGCATACCCCAAGTAGAGGAATTGGTTACACAAGAATATTTTATAAGGAAAGGGAGAAGCCTGGTAGGCCAATTTTAATTAGAGTTGAATTTTACTTCAACAGAAGAACAAAGCAAAACAACAACAACACCCCCCCTCAGTTCTGTAGAAACTAGAAAGTAAAGATCTAGTATTGGGCTGTTTACTCCATTCTCACTATGGAATATATTTTACCACACATACTATAGGACAAAATATTTATTTTGACCATGGCATGGCAGACATGAGGAAGAAGTAAATATAATTAGTACAGTAAATAACACATACATTACCAAAAGGCAGAAAACACATCATAATAAGTCATTAAATTCTTTAATACCTGTGGTAATTTAAAAGCATCCTGTATACTGGAATACAAGTTTGTCATCAGAGCATAATATGTTGCCTCAATATCATATCAAATGAAGAGGACAAAATGAAAACACTTTAGAAAGTCTCTGTCATTATTTAGAAACCCTATTCATAGAATACAAGACCAAGAAACAAGTTCAGTGCTATTTCTTGATAGGCTAAAATGATATTTTAGTCTGTTTTGCAGAGGAATGGATGCTTTTCAAAATTTCGGAAAGTAAATAATGAGGATCTATATGCATGAAATCACAGGGAAAGGTGAGAAAAAGAGAATTTGGTCATCCCTAGTAATTTCTGAATTTACAGCTCAGTTGTCATGTTGACAGAGAAACAGGTTTCTTCCAGTTTCATGACAAAAACCATGATGACGGAAGGAAAATCTAGACTCACGTGTTAAAGACACTGGAGAATCTTCCTGGAAAAACTCACTTTCAAAGCTTTTCAGTATAGGAAAACAAATTTATTAAGTATTTATAATCAGTCTCACACAAGTTGCATATACTTAGTATATAGTATTTTAGCACTTGACTTAAGTAGGGAGAATGAAGTTTGGGTTTGAAGGGCAGAGGCCTAGTAAATGAAAGCTTTGACAGGCAATATCAAAGAATAGGGAAAGACCAATTTATCCTTGACATAGGTAATGTCTGACTTCTCCTAATTGAAGAGCAAGGCACTAAGCTTTGTTGTGCATCAGGTTGTTAGAATCAGAACAAAGTGCAAATCCAACTATGTTAATTCAGAAAAATATAGTGCAGCAAATTTACTGTTGGATTATTTTTTAGCATTAAAATCTTCTTATGAGCAAAAGGTTCCGAATCATGGGTCATCTACCGCCACCACCTGCGTCTCCTAGAATGCTTCCATCAACGCTGCCTCCGTACAGTCCTAAACATCCACTGGTCACATTATGTGACCAACACATCTGTTCTTGAGCAAGCAGCAGTCACAAGTATTGAGGCCATGTTGATGAGAACACAGCTGCGATGGGCAGGGCATGTCTCCAGGATGAAGGACCACCGCCTCCCTAAGATCCTGCTCTATGGTGAACTTGCCACTGGCAAGAGAGGAGCCCCGAGGAAAAGGTACAAGGACTCCCTGAAACATCTCAGCCTTGGCCATATTGATCACCATAACTGGTCTACTCTGGCCTCTAGTCAGGAGGCCTGGAGACACACCATCTATAACGCAGCTGTCTCCTTTGAGAACACACGCAGGATCACCCTCGAGGAAAAAAGGCAACGCAGAAAGAACCATGTATTGCAGAATACACCATCTAAGGAGTCTTTCTGCTGTGCCTTTTGCAATCGGATATGTCTGTCACGTATTGGCCTCATAAGTCACCAACGTGCCTGTAACAAATGTGGATAAAGCCTTCTCAAATCTTCGTTCGCAAAGCCCAGTCATGATGATGATGATCTGTTGAGCTAAGAATTCGTTTTTACTCCAGTTACTGCTTTAGCAGTCCAATGGTCCACAATGGTCTCATTAATAAAGAAAAACTTAATTGATAGTGCAGTTACATTTTTTGTACAAAATGGCCTAATACCAATCCTGTTCACAGTTTAGGTATATGTTTGGATCCTAAGCTTGACTGTTTCTGTCTCCTTTATTTCACGGCGATGGTGGGGAGTCACATCATTAGCATTCTGAAGTTCTTGCTGGGAGGACATTAATGGTGGGATTTTCTTCCTCTTCAGTCTTAGGTCTTCTTGGGACTAATTTTGTTCATTTTCACATCCCAATCTCATTCTTCTTCATCAGATCCCAGCTGAGGTTTGAAAGTTGCACAGAACCCTCACTTAACCTCACTTAACAGGCCTGCTGTTGTGTACACAGGGACAACAGGATCTGTCAGTCCTTCACTGTCCCTGAGACTCACTAAGCAGAAGCCTATCAACTTAGGCACCAGTCAGGTGGCTGCTGGCAAGCATTAAGCCATCTAGAAACAGCTTAGGCCAATGAAAACCTGGTTAAGTCCTGAGACTCTGTTCTGTCAGGTCTATGTAAAGTGTAGTCCTTTATTAGTGATTGCAAAAAAAATCATATTCCCTGTCCTAAAGTGACTCAAATAATTTTTACTCGGCTACAGTTTATGCCATATATAATTGCTTAATGTATGAATCAGCCAGTATGAAGATAAGACGGTTTTTAAAGAATGGCTGTTTGGAGCTTTTCCCCAAGGTGATATCACAATGGCTGTCATTCATATTATCTCTGCAATGCAGTGGGTGGGATGCTCAGGAAGTCTGTCTCTTGTTACAACTGACTTTGATTTTAAAAACAAAGAAAGTAGCTCATCATATGCTTTTTACTTTTTTCCTCTTCTTTTCTGTTGCAAACACAACTCTCCTTCAGTAACTTCATCTGCAGCTCCTGTAGAGGGATGGACACAACCAATACAACAAACTAACTTGAAAAATGAACAATAGTAATGAGAAGTAAAGTGTAAGTTTAATGAAGTAGGAAATCTGGCTTCATTAGTTCCATGATTCACAAGACTGTTTAATGTGTAGCACCTCAGGCTGGATAAAAGTTGCCCAGAGCCTTTCCTGGAATGGTTACACAAATTAAGATCCTCAGTATGATTGAAAATCCCCTTTCTCTGATGATATAAGGGATCTCAGAGGGCTTCAGTGTGTAAAATCCAGTAAGTAAAGAACTCTGTCAGAATAGGACATCGACTACTCTTGTACCGGATTACTATATAATAAATGTGATGCTTGTTTCACTAAGCTCTTTTGGTAGTTAAAAAGAAATCAAACCTCCAAATTAGTCCACCTCAACTGACAAAAATGTGTACAATAGCTGCCAATTCAATGGAACTGCAGCCTCTCACAAAGAGCTCAAATTTCAGCGTGCTCACTTCCAACCTTCCAGCTGACAGCACAGTATTACTTTTCCTTTTGGGTGCCTGATGGTGACAAGAAAATTCAGGATGTATGTAGAGCACGTATTAACAGTACCATCTAGCAGGAACTCTACTAGAGCTGCCGGATCAGGAAACATTTCTTTGCCTATCCAGTGGGATTTTCAAGACCACTTCAGATAAGTGAACAGTCAGATTAGAAAGAGAGAAAATCAACTAGCCACAAAAAATTGAAATTGATTGAAGCATTTAGTATTCTTACACAATCTTTCATGCTTTAACCACTACCTTAGACATGAGACGAGCAGGATATGATCAGTGGACAGATCTTTTAGTTTGTCCAGGAATGGGGGTATTTGAATCATATGGAGAAAAAGCTGGAAAGTACTGTTTAATCCTCCCGAGTACAGAAGAAGAGAATACGAGAGACAGAATATTACTGTTTGCATTTTAAAGATGCATGCACCAGAAAGTCTGATATTTGTCTTCTGAAATGACAGTACTAGAACACCTCCTCCACTCTCCATCCCATCCATTCGCTTCAGATTTTTCCACAGTCAGAAGCTATACGGCTATCTAGGTCTGTAAAACACCATGTGTTACTCTTTCCCTCAGTTTGGCTTAGAGCCAACACTCTGACTGTTTTGGACAAAGCCATTCATACCACCATTGCTCCTGACAGAATAAACGATAATCACTGCTCATTTGTCTCCTGCTACTGAAGCTATGTAAATTGGACCGTGGCACCACTCAAGTGAAGACAAATCTTGCCAGTTCCCATTTATTATTCATTTTCATAGCAACTTCTCATCAGCGAGTGGTGTCCACACAGTGATGAAAAGTGGTCTTAAATTTGAAATTTTAATAGTGTTTACTTAAAAATGCTAATGCCACTGCCAAAGAACGTTGGGAAGGTATTAATCCTCCTCCCAATATATTTTAAAACCTATTTCTATATTATGCAGATCATGAAACATATTTTAACCTCAGTTATTATTTAAAACAAGCTCAGTGTAGTCAACCCTAAATTTCCAACAACAAAAGAGAATTTGACCCCTTAATTAACCCTGCATTCAAGGTCTGATTCAGAAGAGGATCTGAGTGAAGCAATAACACTGAAGCCAACTACTAAGGGACTTATCTGGAGTCCCAGCTTATTGTCTGTAATCCAATTAATTGATCATTTGTTAAGTGACTTGGAAAAAATTCTCAGAGCTTAATAAAAAGCAAAAAAACAAGCATCTGTTAAAGGTTCTACACAGAAAAACTTTTGGTATAACAATATATTTGGTATAAGTAAAGAACTTAGCATTTTTTTGCTTTGTCTCCATTAATCTTTTTTGTCTCATCTTCATGCTTAACTTTATTACATCACCTCTTCTGTCACAAACCACGAAACTCCCTTCTGCTCACCAAGGAGGAGGACAATCAAATAAATATTTTCAGAAAGAGCTTTGTGTATGTGTTTCCATGAGCCGGTTTCTTTTTTTTTCTCTCATACAAACTTTGAACTTACTTATCTTTAAGAAATAAGCATCTTTCACGCTAATGAATGCTCTAGATGCAAAAGATTACAATACCTTGTAAAAAAACAATGAATCACATATAGGCTATTATATTTACCTTTAAAAGAAAGCCACATCTGATTTACTTTGCTACTTTATGCTAGATCAAAAAAAAAAATAAAAAAAAATCCAAAGCAACAAACTTAAGAATTAAATATAATACAGGTAAAAGTTAGTTTAACTGCATATAGAATAGAGTTATTATATCTGAAGTCCCTGATTATGAGGAATAATAATCTTTTATTTTACAAAAGGGACAGTAGAACTGCCTAAGAGCAGTCAGAATCCCTCATGTATATATTATCACACCAAACAGCTCGTGCCTCAACAATATATTGTCTCTACCATTTTCTGTAGTTCTCAGGCCTGATTTAGAATGAGGAGCTCCCTTGATGTCCTGAACCACTGTCATCACCTAAATCTCAAGTACGCATCAATACAGTGTTAGTTCTATTGCAGAGCATAAATGGAGATAGGTACAAATGGCAAATTATGGATTGCTAAATAAGCAATGCCTAAGTGGTCTCTAAAATTAAGACCTTCCCATACTTCAAAAATTAATCTATTTTAACCACTTCTATTGCTACAGTAAACTAAAAATCAAATTAATAAAATGCTACAACTTCAGAAAAAGGAAACACACTGAGAGATTTAGCTGATATTAACAATCACAACACCAGAGCTTTTTTATCCATATATCTTACTTAAGGCCATATTTCTCATCTAAAGCCACATGATAATTATAGGCAAAGTTTCTTAACTCTGTTCACAAAAAATTAAGACCAAACCACAACAAAATAATAGACCACATCTCCCCTCAAAAAGAAAAAGAAAAAAAAAAAAGAAAAAAATGAAAAAACAATACACCAAAAAGGCAAAAACCCAACCAAAACCAAACCAAAGGATCCCAAGAATTTAAAGAAGATTAATTAACATTTTGAAGATTCAAATTTGAAGGTGTTGCATTCTGTAAGGATTTGTTACGTTCTGACTTAGTCTATGGAGAAATAAGGCCTCTAATTATATTAGTCATGATGTGCAATACTGCGTATATGTTAACATAATTTCCTTGAACTCTGCCTTGTAAACCTACTTGAGATTTTAAATCTGGGCAACTTGTCATAAGATGCTATCAAAAGATTTATGCTTTAATACACTTCCAGATATTTTTCTTCTGAACTGTTCTCAGTTACATTTTTGCAATATCTTTTCTGAGGGAAGTTATTTTATTCCAAGGTGGCAGCAGGCACAGAGTGCCAGCACTAACATCACAGGCAGAAACTTTCACTCCGACCAGCAGTCTGAAACAAGGCACTCTGAAGGTACACAGAGTTTGTGCAGGAAAGGATATGAAGTTGCCTGATGAGAGCTCTCCACTATCACTTTCATATAAATAAAGGAGGCTGTGTAGAAAAACATAAGCTAGAAAAGACAGTTTTCCCTGGTTTTGCTAATGTCATGCATCAGTACAGAGATTTTTAAAAACCAAACAAACCATAAACCCAGGGCATGTTACGAGTGGGAGACACCTTTATAGTGAGTGAGTAGCAGCTATACTCATCAATATTGTCTCCCTACCTTTGAAATTTGTTCTTTGTTCTTCACAGCACAGACAAGAGAGCTCATGAAATCTTCGCCAAGCTACAAAAGCTTGCCAGTTAAAGCCCACATGGAAATATTACGAAGAGAGGAACAGTTATAATAATGACAGATGGACTGTACATAACAGATAGCAATTTACTTCTTCAAGGGTAATTACAAAAGTTGTTGGAAAATAATCAGGCCCTTATTCAGCCAACCAGGAAGATAGAAGGCAGCTGTACAAATACCAATGTTCATTATGAAGTGCAGCCAAAAATGAGAGCTGAGGCTGAACTGCGCATCCTGGAAAAAGTTGTCTAAATGCATCATTGCTACCTCATGGGACTACTCGAAGGTGGTCACACAAGTATTTTGAAAAGGATATTCAGAGAGTAATTACAGTAGTTATTGATGTAGATGTACCAAGGGGCATTACGGGGGGTTTGTCTGGGGCCCTGTGAGTGTTTGTAGAAGTACCAAGAATTATGAAATAGAGAATATGTTTCTTACATTTTCTGATGATCTCAAGGTGGATGTAACAGTGAGCACACAACAAGACTGGGACCAGAATTAGAAAAAACAAAGGCAATTACATGACAAGAAGTACAAGATATAGTTTTCCAGGAATGGTCAAGTTTCACTCATAAGACAGCAACCTATATGCTTAACCACGGGCAAAAATGGGTATTAGAGTAGATTTTACAGATGCAAATCAATAGTGATCTCCTATTACAAATAAGAAGACATGCAAATGAGTGTGCTGCCTGTCATATGTCATATTTTCTCATCAGTCAGAAACTGAGATAGATGCTCTCTAGTGGAGTTTTCTGGGTAGTTTTGGGCATGCTAATTAATAAAGATGGAAAACAGCTGGGTGTAACAGAAGCCTAGGAAATATATCTGAATAAGTGAAGGTTGTAAAGACTGGAGAAAAGAATGCTTAGAGTTAACACCATAACTGTTCAAATATGTAGCAGGCTGTAGAATAGAGGAGAAGCACGTCCTGCTTCTCCTTCTCCACAATGAATAGGACATGAATGGGTTTAAATTACTGCAAGTAAGATTTGTAGTAGCTACTAGGAGAACAAATAATGATGGTTAAACAGTATAATATAGTGCCAGGCAAGACTGGAGCTCCTTCACCAATGGGAGTTTTTAAGAACAGGTTGTCTCCCTGGTTTGTGCACAACTAATACAGCCTTGGGAGGTGACAGATTTTATTTTTCTTGTTTTTATCCTTCCTACGTGCACACACATACATGCATCCTATGCATATTCATGTTTGAAAAACAAATTAACTTGATCAAATTTGATTAAATTAGTCTAATCATTTCACAGTTCTCTTCTGCTCTTTCAAATCTTCCCCTACCACTACTCACTTTCCATATTTTTTGGAATCTGTTTCGTCTCCTTTATTCCCTACTCCCCTTTTTCTTCCTTAAAAAGGGTCATTTTTTCCTCTGAAAATGTCAGCTACCAGGAAAATGCACAAAAAATCAGAGACTGATAATTTGTGACATGGAAGAATGAAGGGCAGGAGCATAGGATTTATTTGTCCCATTTGTTCTATCCTTCAAGTCACATTTTTTTCATGTTCAGTAATGTTTTTAAAAATTATTTCCAACTGTGAATTCCTCTCCTATCCTGTTCTTTAACAGTCAGAATAACTTGATTGCCTGTCACTTCATGACAAGTCTGATCAGAGACTGATGCACCCCCACCTTGCAGCTCTCTTGCCAAACTAAAGCCTGTCCATTGCTCCACATCTCTGCTCCTCTGCTGTAGCTTTGATCATCTTAGACTCCTACTACAGTCAGGAGAAGCACAGAGGCATTTCCAGAGGACAGGTAAGTCTAGCTGTGGCTCAGATCTGCCCTCTGGAAATCCCTCTCTCCCCTGACTACAGTGCAAGCCTATGGCTTAAATTGTGAACTTGCCTCTGGAAAGGACCATACCCTGAAGAAAAATAAGTTGAATTGCCCTCAGAAACATCCTTTCTTTCAAGACAGAAGGTTTTCCACTGAGGCAGGGACATCCTCTTGTCACTTAGTTGGCACATGCTAGATTCTACAGGGGGAAAGAGGACATTTTGACTTTTAGAGAATGTCTAGCCTTATATACAGAGCTCCTACAAATAACCAAATAATTGAAAAGAGTATAGCACCCTAATGAAGGCCTTCTAATCTGAGATTTGTCCTCACAGGTGACAAGGCCTTGATGTGGGAACTGGAGAGCTGCTGACAGACAGCATTGCCTGGAAAATAGCAGAAGCTAAATGGGGCTACTAGTCTTTGGAGCATGGAGCCCTGAAAAAAGCCTGCAGCAATGCAAAATGTTAAGTACCTTCTCAGTAGAGAGCAAGCACTTAATGAAATGGGACCATTTGATAGCCCAATAAACAGATAAATAAGACAGGCAGCTATAGATTACATAGGTTTTCGGTGACATGATTAATCATGAGAGCACAGCTCATCTGGATAAGGACATTACTAGAATCTCTTTGTTTATAGCCTTGTAATTTATAGTGTCTGCATTATAAAACAGGATTTTCAACAACACATACTAACAGGATTTTTTCCTTTTTTTTTTTTGGCAGAGCTGTATCAAACCAAAAATTGCAAATGTCAATTATTTTTCTCTAGAAGAAGAAGAAGATCCTTTAATAATTCAGATTCTGTTTCCTTGATGACTGAGTTGAATAGTTTAGCTTTTTGGATGAAAAAATATACATAGATTTAGAATTTCTCATTATGATGCCGTGCTTCTGAATGACACTTTTCATACCCAAACAATAAATAATCCTTGGGACCTTTCTTGCCCTCTATTAAAAGAAGAACTGAAAGCATATTCAGCAGGATACTTCCATTTCTCAGGAAACAGCACATGCTGAATCAATCATTGGTATGAAAATTTTCTGAAAATTTCAGATCTACAGTTGCACTACCATTTGTGGTGACTGCAAAAGTAGTCATGGTAGTGGGTTTTTATAACTATCACCTCTGCTAGTCTTCATAGTAATTGTGGCAATAGACAAACAACAGCAACCAGAATTTTTTGATTGTTTTAAAACTCGTTACAGTGTCTACCATAAACAAGAGAATATAAACACTAGTTAAAGTTGAGGCAGAAATTATTCAGTTTAAGAGGAGCTTTGAAGTTTTATTTAAAAATTCTCTTTGAAGTCACCTATAAAAATGAAATTTAATTTTTGAGTCATGAAGTTTTCATGTCATCAATGAAAATTAGGTTGGCACAAAAAGACTTACAAATTAAACTATCAATAATTTTGACAGCTAGAAAAATGTAAGCTGATCTTTCTTCAAAAGAAATCTAAACCACTTTAATTTCTCACCTTGTTTCAACTATTTTTTCTTATTCGGTCATGAGTTTCCTTTTGAAAATGTTAGCCTCAATTCATCTTTTTTTCATGACAAATAACATAAATAAATAAATCAAAGAGCCAAGTCCAAGTTCTAACCCCTGGCAATGTTTACATTTTATGTCCAGAAAAGAAAGCTCTCATGCCATTGAGTATGACAGGTGACATATTGTCTTTTCAAATATAACTGGTTTGCCAGCAGAGGAGATTCTTCCCTGCTTTCCTATACAGTTTTGTGCTTGCTAGATGTAAGTTGCTTCATGAACTGACAGCCTAGTAGCAGAGTAAATTTTTTAGGTTTTGTATTTCCCTCTATGTACAGTAGCTTTGTTCCACCTCTATGCCCACAAAAATGGGCTTTCATCAGCACACCCCCCAGCATCCCAAATTTTGAAACGTGGAAATAAAAAAAAAAAACCAAAACAACAAAAAAACCCAAAAAACAGAAGAAAAGTCTCTTGCAACTGACATCACTACCCCCAAAATGTATCAAGGACCACCATGCACCTCAGACTAAGATTTGTAAAGTGTTAATGATGAACGTCCCTCACTCTCCTAGTTGCTGGTGATCACATCAGAATGCCTCACTTCACATCCAGTGATGAAGTCCTGTTGCCCCAAAACTGCTGTGAATCCTTGGAAGGTTTTGCACTGCACTACATGTCACATGGCATTTTGATACACATTGTTTTGGAAACAGAATCTATTGAAAAGATAGATATCTGTGCACCTGGCACAGATAGAGAAACACACACACATATGTACCAAAGAACAAAAAAAAGAAAAGTGAGCTGCTGATTTCATTTGAATGGAGACGGTTTTGTGCTCTCTGCTGACTCAAGAGCTAAAAATTCAGTGTTTACACACTGTTTTCAACACTCGGGTTCATGAGTAATTTTCTTGTTTTATGACCTGCATTCATTCATGTATTTTGCAGCAGTCTTAATGTCAGTAATTACCTGGATCTTTGCATTTTGTAGCTGTCTTGTTCTTCCAGGGAACTGAAAAGAAGATGGAAATTATTAGAACTACTCATCTCTTACATTATCAATAGATCCTCTTCAGCTGTAGCATTCTCCAAATGTGCAAACACAGAATTCATGAATTGTGTATTGATATAAATTATTGAAATCACAAATTATTACAGTTGTACCATCCTCTGCTGCAATATTAATAAATGGGATTTTTGTGCTATAGCAAGTGCAATAAGAATGTGCGTTTCTCTGGCAAGTTCTCTGCTAACTCTGAATTCTACGTGAGGTAAATAAACCATTCTTCCCTTTCCTATCTACATTTCTGTTTTTATTCTTTCCAAATTCTAGTTGAAGTGCATCATACCTGAGCACAACAGCTCTAAAGGAAATTCAGAAATGTGGCTTCAGGTCACTTCTACTTGAAGTGCTGCCCAGGTTGTGCTTCGTTGTCTTTCATATACTCTCGGCAGTCACCGATGTCTGCCTGCTTTTTTCATTAAAAAGCACACAGACATGCACCTCCCTACCCTTTTAAGAATCTTGGGAGGTGGGCAAATGCCTGAATGAAATTTGCTGATGATTGTTCCTTCAAAGCTAGATCTCCAGGGGATAGCAATAGTAGGCCAGTAGGAGAAAGCTGCTGTTGTAATTGTGCCACAGTTAAGGCTGGCAGGTCCTTAACTACCCACACTTGAAAACCTGGCAAAGTTCTTGTTAGTTAGTGCTATACTGTCTGGATTGTAAGGTAGTAATTTATTTTTTGTTATGCACTAAATTAATGGCAAATTTAAAGCACATACATGCTATTAGATTGTCGTATGTACAGGATGAGAGGGAGTGCATACTACAGACATTTTAGCTTCTTGATATTTGTTTCACAGTTTATAAGGGCTGGAGACACTGGTCAAGATGCAATTGTTGAGTTGGCCAGTGGGTAGTGGGGTCAATGTGGCTACATCAGTTTTTCTCTGATGTCCTACTAAGCTCATAAGATGACAAAAATAACTCAAAGCTAGGAAAAAATAAATGAGATGTGTAAAAAACTATAAAGGCAAAAGGGATAAAAATGTATAATAAAAATAATAATGACAAAATTAGAAAATGCATTCTCTACTATCACGTGTAGCTTGCCTGTTGGCATCCCTTCAAGGTAACTAATGCAAATGTGAATTGAGATTTTAGTTTAGAGTTTATGGAACACCTCACCACTGTTGGAAGCTTTGCAGCCCTTACCAGAACAGCAAGACTCTTCTGTTTGCCAGTAGTATGAGCCACATTACAGTAAGCTTGATCTTTTATTAAAATAGTTGTCACCTTTCTTCCTTCCCTTACTCTGTGAAAGATATGTATGTGTCACTTAAATGTCTTCCACCTCCTGAAATTAGTGTACATCACATGCATACCTCTAGGACAAAACTGCATCAGAAAATAGTTTGAGAGCACAAATTTCACCCACTCACTCAAGTGGTCCAGTCTGCAGGACCCGCCTAAAGCTAGTCCAAAGAATAACCCTCCTAGCCCCCCGCAAACTCACACCTTGAACCAAGCACAATGGACTCAAGATCTCCATATCAACTCTTTAGGCCCACAGATCTACTTACTTTACACTGCATTACCTGTTGAGGTAGACATAACTTTCTTTGAACTGTCGTTTTCTTGAAAACACCAATCTGTGCCTTTGTGCTCAATGCAAATAAATTTAAAAGCTTCCTCTCCAGATAGCAATTTGACATGAAAAACCTGTCTGCCTTGTGGCATGTGTTTTTTTCCCACTTTCTACCTCGTGTAGCTAGTCAAGATCAATCCTGCACTCTGGTTATAGCCCCTGTGACCATATCCTCTTTATAAGTTCATTACCAGTTGGTTAATAGAGATTCAAATTTTGGATCCCATATCTTTTAAATGCATTAGATCTAAGAATTGAGGCCCTTCAAGTCTGGCTTCTGAAATGCATTCCCTTATGAGCTGACAAACCTCCAGAAGAAACATCACATGGTCCAGTGACTCGGGACGTTTAAAATCAGAACTGCTCAGGAAAAGAGAAAGTAATCACACCATCTACCCAGATTTAGATGCCCTCTATAGGCAATGGAGAGAAGTAAATATTCTCTAGTGACCAATTCTGCACAACTAAATTAGGCTCCTTTTCTGAATTGCCCTCCAGAGAAGTATTTGCTTTCCACTGACAATGGAGGGAGTACAGGGAAAGCATCTGACAATATAAAATCACCAGAGTCATGTTGTGTGAATATTCCTCCGTGTCAGGGTTAAAGCCAGAACCATAGTAACATACACATGGCCACCGAAAAGTGATACATGCATGGGTGCCATTCTCTCCCTTTACTGCCCTGTCTCTGTTATAAGGTGCCTCTCTTTCCCAAAGCATCTCAGGCCATCATACCTCCCCTCATTTCATTTGAGAATCGCCCTCTTCTCCTCCTCTCCTCCCCCCCTCATCCTTTATATGATTGATGGGGGAGAGTCACTAAAAGTCACTGTATGACCACTTACCTCACCTTGCTCAAATTTGCTCAGCATGAAACTCTTAAGCACTGTCTCTTTTACTAAAAAATAAGGATGCAATGAAGCACAGTGGTAACACTTCCAGATGGAAAAAGATTTCAAGCATGTTCTTTTCTCTCTGAAAAATGCACACCTTGAGCTGAATCTGCCAGAAAATGTGTAGTGAATTTGCCCAGTCGTTTTCAGTGAAAAATCGGGGGGAGGAAAAAAAAGCTTAAACTTTTCAACAACAATAGTACAAAAGCTTCTGCAAATTTTTCTTCTGAAGTGAAACTTGCGTAATTTTTTTTGTGTGGCTTTTTTTGTTTAGTTGGAAACCCTGAGAGTTTGGCTTCACAACCAGTCCGAAACAATTCCCATTGATGTGTTTCACAGATCTAGCAAGTCACCAGTAAAAGCTATTAATCAAGGTTCCATTCAAAACTGAGGCAGATATATAATAGGACTTTTTGAAAAAAATCTGATTTGTAATACAGACAAATATAGACAAAATTTCATAAGCACCCACCTGCATGAATAACAATCAGAGACAAAAAGGACTTATGTCTTGATTGTATTAGAACCACGATCTGTTAGATTGTAGTCTCAATACAAAAAGACAACTTTGCAGAGAAGTCAAAACTCTGTTTTAATACCAGTATTTCATGAAGAAATGAAGCCCAAGAATAATTTTGAAATTATTTCTCTTGTTCTTATGCTTTGCCACTAGTAGAAGTGGCTGTCAAATATTGCACCACAGGCAGAGGTGACACAAGTACTATGAGTTTAAGGGCAAATTATTTCAGTAGTTGAACACTGTGCTTTGTAGGGAGGACTTTCAACCCTTCTAGTAAACCAGCAAGGCTGGTTGAGCTTTTTGCTTTCATGTCTAAAAATAAATAAATAGCATTAATTGACCTATGGCAAAGTTCATTTAACTGTATATATGGTACCTGAGCATCTCCACGTGAAAAGTACCATATAATCTAAGATACTGTTGACCCTTTCACCCAGCAGTCCAGTAGCTAGCTATGTGCCCACACCCATGTGTGGCTCAGCAGGGACATGCTGTATGGTTAAATCGGTACAAAGACCCCAGCACTAAGCACAGAAGTCTTACAGAAACCAGCATCCAAGAAATGCTACTTTCCTTTTGAGTTCCTCTATATATAGGTTATTACACAACTCATTAAAATCTGTTTCTTATAGGAAGTTTTAGCTGTAAATTCTGAACAGTATGTATGGCCAGTCTTCGCGAACGAAGATTTGGGAAAGGTCATTACCCTTCGAGCCTGCGCAGTGGATTTTTTACGTGAGACACAGTGTGCGCTGAACTGAGCCCACCCTTTAATCCTGAGGTTCATCTGCCGGGGCCAAGCGAGTTTGGACAGTGGCAGTGAGGTCCTCAGGACGTAGGTTTGTTTAGAGTGACCTTCTCTTAGATGGATGGCCTTACAGGGCTGACGAGCTCCATCTACCCGGGGGAGTTTTTCCCTGGCGGGAATCGAACCCGGGTCACAGCGGTGAGAGTGCTGCAACCTAACCACTAGGCCACCAATGCTGAACAGTAAAGTTTAGGTAAAGTCTGTGTATTATTCTATTTTTCTTGTGAAGTTTTTTTAAAGTTACTTCAGTACCAGATCTGGAAAACTTCCAGTGATGTTCAATAAACTCCTTTAATTTTATCCTTCCTTCCACAAAGTGAAATTTAGGACTGAATTCATTCTACATTTCTGCAAGGTTATAGCAGAGATAAATTTGGCCAATATGTATTCACTGCTCTGCTAAACACATACAGTAGTTTTCTTGTGATATTGCATGGAAGTGCCAAAAATAACTTGTTTTTCCAGTGTCCTCATCTACTTTTACAACAAATATAGTTGGTGAATGTAAATTAATGGTTATTACAGCATCTGCTCTGCATTTCACTTATTTTTATAGTGAAAAGCTGACTAGACTTTTTATTTTGATATTGCAATGGTAACACACCTGCTGGAGCCTGCTGTATTGCTACTCCAGGGAAAGATGGTTAATTGCATTTTCTGCCTGTTAAAAATGGAAGGATTTAGATTTAGTATTGTCTTCTATGAGGTTCTTTAAACATCTTATCAAAGCTTTCCAATAAAATTAACAACTGAGTTCTCCTTGCTGCCCACCAAGAAAAGCTCTGCCAAAACTAACTTCTTGGAGAGTGAGTCCAGTCTAATTAATGTATTTTATATCTAGAATAATAAACACTTGAGCCACTACAGTTATAACAATAACATCAGTTATGACTTCCTTACATGTAATAAAATGCCACTTTGAGGAGGACTAATGCAGTGTGAAGTGTAGGACTTAAATCTAGCTCACAAACTACGATGCATTTTTACAGAGAGAAAACTGCAGTCTGTAACTATTGGCAAAACCAGAGAAAAGGTCCATTTCTCTTCATTTCAGCATGGAATGAAAAAAAATTAAAGGCCAAAAAGTTAAACTTACAGCTGGTTTACGAGCCAAATTTTTTTGCACGTACTTGGTATAAAAGCAGGTACTAAGAATGCTGTTGACTTGCTGACAGGTGAGTGGCTAATGGATTGGCAAGGGAGGACACCACTAGTAATAGCTGATAAGTGGTCTGGAAGAAGGACCAGGAATTCTGCCCTCCTATGATGGAAGGAGCTGGGGAAAACAAAAAGGAAAAAAAAAGGAGAAAAAAAGGCAAAAAGGAAGATAACAGAGTTAGAGCCTTAGTTGGGTTTTGTTTGTCTTGGCAAGCGGTAATTTCTGTGGATGACATGGAACGATCTGGTTAATGTGCCTTTTAGTCACCACTCAAAAGAATAAGGAACAGGTGTTGATGACATGAGAGTCCTGGAGGGACTATGGCAAATGAAAAGCAGCAGTGATCAGGCGCCCACACTAGGAACAGCTGCTTGATGGGGACTATAAAAAAAAAAAAGAAAGAAAGAAAGAAAACAAACTAAAAAAAACCCAACAACCTGGAGTAGAGGAAAGAATAATAAAGGAACAAGAGCAAAATAAAGTCAAAATCTGGAAATGAGAAGAGAAAGCCAAAGCCAGTAAAAATTGGCCAATGTTACAATTATCAGTGGAGCCATTACAAAACCCGCAGTACTAACAGTAACAGCTTTGCACCATTTTCCCAGGTTTCTGGGACTCCCTCCTCTTGCACAGACTGCAGCAGTGGGTCCCTGTTCCAGCATACTTCCTACCACCCAGTGTGAATTAGGAGCCTCATTTTACTGCTTTCACCTAGACAAGAGGGAGGGTGTTTATGTTCTGCATGTAGGAGATTGTTTTGAAATCCAAATTCAGCTGCATAAAATTGACTTCCATATAGTTTCAGGCAAGTGTTTCCCTCTACTAAAGTAATTGCATCGTGTAATCTATCTTAGAGTAACAGACCCACCAAGCATCTTGGTACTTTGGACTAAATTGAGGGGAATAAAAATAACCAAACACAAACACCTTACAATCTTTTTCGGCATCTGAAACGTACAATTTGCATTCCAGTGTATTCCCTAATGGCCGTGTCCTGTAGTGTTTCCCTGTATAATGTGTTGTTTGCATTTATTTCTCCTATTGTTAATGCTAGCATGAGACATAATTCATTTTCTCAAAGTATATAGAATTACATGACTATAAAGAAAAAGTAAATAAAAGAGATCTAGGATTGAGTATGAAAGTTTGCTTTCATAGTGAAACTAATATAAAACTAGCCTATCTCTATTCATATTCATATTCAGTCACAATTCCCTCTTTAAATAAACCTACCACAGAAGCAAGCTTATATCTTAAACTGTAAGTACTTCAGGTTGGGACTGTGGTATTTGTACAGTGCCAGAATAATATAACCGCCATTTTCAAACACTACCATAGTAGAGGTGAATCCTATGAGTAAAAATAGCTATATAGAAAGAAGAATAAACTGTCTATGGATGGGAGGGGGAAAAAAAAATAATAAGCATATGAGTCAGGCAGCTAACAAGAAAGTTGAGGGCTCTTCTGGGACAGGAATGGTAAATGGCATCTTAGTGTTTGCCTATAATATCTATGTGTAATTTGAAAGTCTTGCAAGATCTCTTAAGAGACCTGAGGGTGTTACAGTAATGCAAATAAGAGCAGCTTCTACTTAGGGGCTCTAACAGTTAATGATGATTCTTTTTGGGGGGTAAATAAGCCTATAACAATAAATGTTTTGTTAAAATAGCTGTTCTGCAAAATTATAAAACAAAAAATAAAAAAAATAGCTTTTTCAGCAGAAGGAAGGTGTTTTTCATATGCTTGTACTGGAATTGGCTTATAGAATACAGGGTAAAGAAATATGAAAGAAAAAAGTCCGGGTTGATTCTTCTCAAAAGGCAGCATACTACATTATAAAATATTTGATCCATGACCAAAATAAGACACAACAAATGCCTAGCAACAATGCATTTTGGATACTAGAACAGTTACAACCAGGAACAATTTTTCGAAGGCTTCCTCTTCACCAGTCCAGAGTAGACAACTTGTTTTATCAATGCAGCAATGCTAAATGCTTCAGGCTCTTCTACAAAGTCACCAGATTGTTCCTGAGGTTGCTGCCCAAGGGAAAAACAGCAATTTCAGAGAAACAATCTCCAAAGAGCATTTGTTTGTTAGGTGATGAGGGTGAATTAAAAGATCCACTCAAAAGCTTTAGTTCAAAGAAAATGGATCAACTGAGGAATAATTGTAAAAACTGGTGTTGGAAGAGAATATGCTATTTTATGAAAGAGGCTGATACAGCAGTTGGAAATGAATCCAGTCTTCTGGCTCTCTCAGGGACTAATGGCTACTGCTTTGCTTTGTTTCCACTCAGAAATCTGTTAAATTGGTATAATTTTTCTTATGTACTTCACAGTAATGCTTAATTACTTGCTTAAAAGGTGACCACAAATTGTAAGGGACACTGTGCTAGAGAAGCACGCTCTGTAACTGAAAACTTATTCTACAGCTCTCCTGAGTTCTTTTCTATCCAGGAGTTACATTTCATTTACAAAAAGTTGTATTGTTTCCAGCAGTACCTGGAAGATGGAAAACATATGGATGTTTCAAGAAAAAGAAGTTTTCTGCTCTATAAAGCTACATGAGAGTTGTAGCTCTAGCATCCTCTTTCAGCTTCTACCTGGGATATTCCACCCATGAGGTATTGCGGTGACGTGGGTGATCCCTCATAAGAAATCCAGTTTGGACTGGAAGTTTGTTTGAAAGAGAAGGAAGACCTTGGGAATCACCCATCCGAATTTCCATACAAAACATTCAGGGTAGTGGAAGATTGCTTATATTCCTTCAAGGAAAAAAAGCAAGATTTCCCACAGGCACCACACATATAAACAACTGAGTTTTTGTCTGCACATGCTACTTGTTAAATTTATATATATGTATGTATATGTATGTATGTATGTATATAAATTCAGACAGTTGTGACAAAATTAAATCAGTTCAGACAGTAATTACATTAGACATAGCAATGATTATGCTATAATGGGGCTTATATGATATAGTCCATCATATAAGGAATAACTATGTCAGACAGCATATTTCTTCTGCTGAACTTCAGTCTGGCAGACTTGCACCTTAGAATGGGGTCTTTGAATTTTCTGCCTCTGAAAGCTCCAGCAGGAGTCATCCTTCTAGAGACATAATCCTTAGCTTGGAAGTAAGAGCTCACTCATCAGTTACATAGGAAAAGTCTAATCAATCCAACTGGAGAAGCAATTAAGACTTTTTTTCTTCTCTGGTACTCCAAGAACATGATAAAAATTGAAATTTTGCTAAAGTCAGGTTCCATTTGGTGTTCAGAAGTAGCTGAGCTGTGATAGCCCTTTCTTAGTCTACCTTGACTAAGGCAATGAAGTAGTCTGAGAGACATAATTTCTATAGGTGGGATTGGCTAAATGTATGCCCACTGATTTATCTCAGCTGATGGATGGCAACTTCCTTGACCATTATAAATCAGTCAAGTTACAACGTCCCTGAACCCAGATCTTTACAGCAGTGTGGTGTAGCATATGGTAAACACAGGAATGGATTCCCACTGCTTCTGCTGGGACACGCGTCTGAGGAGCTTGCTTTCCTTAAATTCCACTTTCTGACAATATCAGCACTAAAGTCAAACTTTATATGTCCCAAACGTGACTTCTCAAGCACTCAGGAATCCTACTGATTTTAAACAAACTGAGGGAAAACAGAATTCTAATAGAAGCAGCCTATTTGTTTAGTGCTTGGTTAGTGCTTTAAATGTCTAACTGCAGACAACCAGATTGGGCTGTTTGTCCTAAATAGCCTAAGACGTGCTAAGAAAAGCAGTTAAAACTGCAAAGGAGGTATCTAAGCTGCAGCGAGCACTAGGAAAAAACCAACCATATGCTCAAGGTGCTTCACTGGGGAAAGAGAGAGGCTCTGGTGTGCAGGCTGAGGCTGTGATCCAACATGGTACACCTGAAGTGTTTCACCATACCAAAGCTTAATCAAGGGATCCCAGTACAGCCTGAGCCCATTAACTCCAGACAAGCATGAAGTGTGAATCTACTGCTCCAAAAAGACCTGATTGCTCTTTTGAAATGCATAAACAGTAGTATTACCCAGTGAGGAATCAAGGGAGTAATAACAGCACTATTTTACATCAACTCTGCAAGGCCAGATCTGCAGCTGTACACACCACTATGGTGCTGCCATTACCTTAATTTCTGTTATGCCAAGATTTATTTTTAAGTCAAGTTGGTGCTTGTGGAAAAGCAATGGCTTCAACCCAAAATGTGAAATAAATCAGAAAGATTCCAATGAGGACAACTAAACTGATAAAAGACTGAAGAAATATGTTCAGTGCAGACTGCTAGGAGAACTGGGTATGCATTGTGTAGAGACAACAAGCCAATTTAATAGCATGCATGTACCTGGAAAAGATTAACTGTGAGTGCGGTTTATTCTCAATCATCAACATGGACAAGAGAAAAAAGCACTTTAATTTCTAAATATCAGAAATAGTAAATCCCTGTTTTCTGTAGATTCATGGATAAGCTTCTATGTAGACTCACTGTTATCTCATTTCTCCTCCCCAGTCTCATCTCACCACAAAATTTGCAGGAACTCAGTATTTCTAAGGGCTCTACCCATCCAGAAGGGGCCTCTGGTGGTCTAGTGGTTAGAGTGTCTGACTCTCACCGCTGCGACCTGGGTTCGATTCCCAGCCCCCTGGGCAGGTGGAGCTCGTCAGCCGTGGAAGGCAATCCACCTAAGAGAAGGTCACTCTAAACAAACCTACATCCTGGGGACCTCACTGCCACTGTCCAAGCTTTGCTCGGCCCCGGCAGATGAACCTCAGGACTAAAGGGTGGGCTCAGTTCAGCGCACGCTGTGTCTCACCTAAAAAAAAAAAAAAATCCACTGCGCAGGCTGGAAGGGTTAATGACCTTTCCCAAATCTTCGCTCGCGAAGACTGGCCATTACTTACTTACCCATCCAGAAAAATGCAGCTGAAATTGGCAAATACTTAAAAAACTTTAGGGGTAAAGCAAAAGATGACAGAAAACCCACCTACTAAACACAAGATTAACAATAAAAGTATTTGACTACATATCACAAAGATTTTTTGAGCAATAAACCAATCCTGTATTAACTACTTTAAGTATGTCAGGACAGGAAATGGATAATGGATTCTGGCATCTCCTAATGCTATCCTTATATCATTACAGGCATAATACCTAAGAATAGAAGTTAAATGGTCTTGTCAACTCTGTTTACTTCTAACTCTAGTTCTCTGACACTTGACAAGACAATTTTTGAGGAGGGCAAATTTTAAAGGCTGCCAGATTGAAATTACAAGTCATGAACTGTTCACAGCACCTAAGCTTGAAAGGAAACTCCAAAAGATAAAGGCATAGTGACTGAATTTTAAAATTATATTGGTGGCATAAAGCGCAGTCTTAATGTGATGAAGGATCAAAAGCCACCAAACAACACTTAAGTCAAAGCACAGCCATTTCCTTTTGTCTTTGACAAAATAGTTTTGTGATGCCAGCTACTTTATAGAAGTACATTGCAGGAATCCATATGTTGTCAGTGACATTTTCCATGGGAAATAGTAGTGAATAGATAGCTTCAACTTCAGTAGGGAAACTCATTGTTTGGACAATTTAACATTTTAGATAATGTCCAGCATAACAAGTTCATCCCTTTTTGAAACCAAGGAAGTTATCTATGCCTTGATTTAAGCAACACCTTGACATGCAGTGTCTTTATAGCCAAACCGAAGTGCATACTAGTTTCCGTAAGAAAGCATTGCCTTCAGGAGGTTACTCCTACTATCTGTGTATTAACTGCTTGGCCTTTAGATACAGATGACACCAAGTTGTGTGGGAGTGTCAAACTGCTGGAGGATTGGAAGGCTCTAAGAGGGATCTGGACGGACTGGATCGATGGGGCAAGGCTCATGGTAGGAGGTTCAATAAGGCAAAGTGCTGGGTCATGCACCTATGTCACAACAACCCCATGCAGTGCTACAGGTTGGGGAAGAGTGGCTGGAAAGCTGCCCCGAAGAAAAGCACCTGGAGGTGCTGGTCAACAGCCAGCTGAACATGAGCCAGCCTGTGCCCAGATGGCCACGAAGGTCAGTGTCATCCTTTCCTGTATTAGAAATAGTGTGGCCAGCAGGACTAGGGAAGTGATGGCCTCCATGTACTTATCTCTACTCAAGAACTATGTTCAGTTTTGGGGCCCTCAATAGAGGAAAGACACTGAGGTGCTGGTGTGAGTCCAGAGAAGGGCAATGAATCTGGCAAACGATCTGGAATGTAAGTCCTAAAAGGACTGGTTGATGGACCTGGGGTTTTTTAGCCTGGAGAAAAGGAGGATCAGGGGAAACCTTATCACTCTCTACAACTACCTGAAAAGAGATTGCAGGAAGGTGGGGCTTGGTCTCTTCTCCCAGGGAACTAGTGACAAGACAAGGGAAAATGGCCTCAAGTTGCACCAAGGGAGGTTAAAGTTGGATATTAGGAAAAATTTCTTCACTTGAAAGAGTAGTTAAGCATTGGGAGTGTTGGAGTCACCATCCCTGAAAGTGTTCAAAAAATGAGTAGACATGGCACTTGCTGCTATGGTTTACTGGCATGGTGGTATTTGGTCAAAGGTTGGACTCAATGATCTTGAAGGTCTTTTCCAACCTTAATGATTCTATGATTCTATTCTGTGTAGTTTCTGGTGGGATATGACTGACACCAGTTTCCCTGAGTGTTATCCCTGTCTTGGTTCATGTTAACTAGGCTGCAGGTCAGCCCAGGGGTCTTCCAATTTTCTTGCTTTTTGTGCGCTGTATATGCTTCTTTAGTGTAGAATAGTTAATGGGTTTCCACTTTGTGCTCCAGACATAAGCAGGGAAAAAAAAATCAAATCACATAAACATGAAGTAAGCCAAATATAATGTAGAGCACTGTGCAAATATACACTTGGTTAAAATGGCTTTAAGAGAATGTTTCAGAAGGAATGTTGTTTCCCAATTACTTTTCATCCCTTGTGAGTTTATTGTGAGGTCTCCTTTCCCTTTTAAAGAGAAATGGAAGAAGGCGCTCGCTTGGAACTTCCAAGGCATTCATTCATAAGGTAGACCCTGAGCAAAAGTAATGCTGATGAACTGCAAGTTGGCCAACTCTTTAAGTGCAGATTAGCAGGTGTTGTTATCTGCCAAATGAGTGTCGAATTTGACCCACTTCATCCAATTTTTTGTTGCCAGTGTCTGGCAAGTTGTGTGATTTTAAGAGCACGTGCTCCATCGGATTAACATGGTGAGGGTGCTGGATCTAAGCAAAGTGTTAGAGAGCTGGTGGTGGTTATGCTGTTCATTGGCACTTACTGATTTAACAGCACTGTGTTTGCTATAAATACAGTTCCTCCAAATCATCCTTTGTTATGCTTCTTGGATTGAGACTTTTAAATTCTGCTGCTAGTCCCCCTGGTGCAAAACCAGTACCTCACAAATGTGATGACATATTTAAAAAGTTTGGAAGCACAATCTGGTTCCTTTCCTGCTTAGATTGTGCAGGCTCAAACAGCTTCAACTATAATATGTATCCACTGTATGAGTGTGTGTATATATATGTACACATATATGAAAGCATATACATACATGAATGTATATTCATAAGTAAATATGAATGAATAATTGTGTAGATGAGTGTGTAATTCATTGGCCCAAACCCTAAGATACAAAGGTGAGTTGTTAATAACCAAACATTTTTTTCTCAACCACTGGGTTGGTTCTTTATCCTCCTTATGAACATGACAGTGGTTCACTCCAGCAGATGGATTACTCTAGCAGTACTGCAGTAACTTGGAGAGCTACTGTAGAAAAGCAAAACTTTTTCAAAGATTACCTCAGTTTACAAGGGAAAAAAACAATGCTTGTTTTGGTGCTGGGATGAAAGATAGTTAATGCACAAAGACTGTTGTTGTTTTTTTTAATAACCAGGAGCATAGCACTGAAAGAAGTTTTAGTAACTGATCACTGTTTTCAAACATTGTGAACATTTGCCAGACCCAACATGGCATCATAGCAAAGATGCTACAGTTTCTCTATGATCAAGTTCAGGGATTTGCAAACCTTTACAAGGATGAACTATTATCCTACATTTTTTGTGGGCTTCTATGCTCTTCTTTTACCAGGCTTTTCACTAAAGATGCAACAAAACCAATGCAAATGATAGAATACTATTTAATAACCACTGGTTTTATTGCTTGTGAAAAAGAATTTCACTTGATTATATTCACCTTGCATTTGGGAATAAAGAGGCATAGAAAAAGCAGAGCTTCATAACTAACATAAATGATCAACAAATTTTTTTGTTTGAATACAAAATATACAAAGCATTAAATTTAACTGGATATTAAAGAGCTATTAGGGATTGTTTGATAAATTGAGAGGATTTTTAAATTGAAAGCCGCTGGAAAAGAAATTGAAAAACCATAACAGGGTCTTGCTTTAGCTAAGTGTAATTGTGGCCTTCTTGTTTTATCTGGCCAACAAACCACTTTCTTAAAATCAGAGAAAGTCTTTGGAGACTGCAGAAATATCGGAGGGGAAAGCATTTGGCCAAGAGTGAATTAGATGAAACAAAAAAAGTGATGGTCTTATCCAAAGGAACAGTAAACAATTCAAATCTAGGACCCTGTGAAGGAAACTTGATTTTTTCAAATTAGTCTTCAGTTATTGTCTTCTTTAACAGTAGTAGTATTGCTGTAGCTGTGATATGCTAATATGTAATGAAATCAAGGATGGAAGGAAGAGGTTAGAGATTTGGACAAATAATGGGAAGACAAACTTTCAGGCAAAAATCTCCTTTCTCCAAGTCTGAAACAAAAGCAGCAAACTTGAAAATCAAATTCAAACTAAAAACAGATCCTCTGGTTTTTACTCAGATTATATCTTTCAGATTAGGACACTGCCTATAGAGCATAGGATTGTCTCTGCAGGACAGAAACAAGAAGGTGTTTTTTGTGGAACACGGACAAGGCCTCAGAAGTAGGGAAAGTTATAAAATGCCATAAAACTAGTATCACTAATGAATAGATATTTTTAATGCCTAATAGTTTCAAGAGTTTTTGATTTGTGCTTGTCTTCAAGAGGTATTATGCATGATGTGTTTTTGAACACTTATTGTAGCGAATGATAAAAAGATGTGCAATAAAAGAGATATATTCTGAATCTGATGGCAGTTCATTTCTGCAGGAAAAAAAACATCTTCACCTCTGTAATATTGTTTGCAGCTAAGCCTTTACAGTCTAAAGAAAGGACAACGATCCAGGTAGCAGGGCAATTGTGTTGCCAGTAAAAATATGCAGATTACAGCCAGGCATCTATTATCAAATTTAAGGAGTAGCTCCACCTAAAATTGTTGAAGTAGCTATTTTTCCCACTTTGCCAAGCAGCTAAAGAACAAGGAGACAAGAAGAGGACTTGGTAACTTGTTTCAGACCCTACATCTAAATTAGTAGCCTGTGCTGCCCCTTTTGTGCCTTTAAGAGGTTAATTTCATTCAATCCAAATATTTTCAAGGCTGAGTCTAATGGGATTTATTATAAATAGTCCAAATAAATAGGGATTAGAGTTTACTAACCCAGTTTTCAAAGAACTTTACAGGAAGACATTAAGCAGATTCAGGTAATTATTTTACCCCCTCCATCCTCCTGAAATTATAGCTGTCTGTGACCATAAATTAGAAGAAGAGAAAAAGAGTTAGTTAAATTTATTAAGTGGATAACCTCTTTCTCATAAGATAAATGCAAATTGTATTTAATTGACAGTCGCCTGAGGACAATATATTTACCACAGATGTCATGGAAGCTTATAAAAAAATTAAACATAAACTCAAGGTATTTCATTTAGTGTCCAAGGAAAGATGATTGAATATCTGCAAAGCTGACACTGAGAGCTATAGATTTATCTGAGAGATTTGGAACTTTTTGATCGAATAAAGATTCAAAGCCTTCCCAACTCTGCTGTATTTATGGAATTACTACACAAAAGGATTTACTGGTTTAGAGGTGGAAATCAATAACAGTTTGTGAAAAGCCCGAGTTAGAAACATCTTGAACTAAGACAAGCGTTCAATATAGAGTTCATTGTTATAGACTTTAAATTGTCCGGTATAAAAAGAGGGATGACGTTTGACCTTCACCAGTTCCTGTGTGATGAGGGAAAAAAAAAAAGGTATATTTACAGGAAAAAAAGGATGAAAAAAGGCCCTAAAATTGAAGTGAGAGATAAGGCACACCAGTTAAAGGTGATTGATAGGCATTTCCAAACAGGCCTCGGCAAGGCAACACGAGTCCTGATGCTCCTTTATAAATAATTTGTTACTGTTCTACTGCATTAGCCTTTCTCCAGACTCCAGGATCCTTTTTCAGACAGCAAATACACATTGCATGTTTTAGGTACTAGCTAAGTTACTAATAGGTACTAGCTCAATTACTAACCTATGTATGGGTGCAAATCTTAAATGAAATTAAGGATCTAGGTCTTCATCTGGCAAATGAAAAGGCTGTTAAGGGCTGTTGACCTTTGTTCTTATGGAATAAGATTGCCTGACTTGTCCTCCCTCATGGGAGTTTTATGCAGTTAATTTCTACGAGGCCGGGATTTCACCTACAGAGGTGAAACTGATGCAAGCTTAACTGGTTATCACCAACTGGTACCTCAGCCTTGAGAGTTGTTTTTAATTAGTGAGAAGCCTCCATGTCCAGAAGCAAATTAAAAAATTAAAATTCAAAGAAAATCTCTGGGATGTGACAATTCACCATCACCTGAATTGGGGTGGATGGGCCAGGAGCTTGTTACAGGTGTGAAATTTAAGGACAGTGTGATTTACAGCTAGTGTCCATCCAGTGGTAAATCATGTTCAAGGAACCTGTGAGTGGTTTCTCAGCATTTTCCGAATCCCATCTCTCTCCATGAAGCAGGTTCATTACCAAGCATAGAGTGATATTCTGGAGTCACAGTTCACCAGTGTTTCCTCCTTCACTTTCTTTTTATGGGAGGAAAAGAGCAACTCTCATAAACCTCAGAGAGGATGTGGGATCCCACAGACAAATAAAAAAGGCAAAGTTTCCAGTTTTGCAGAGATCACAGAGCTTCTCATTCTTCCTTTGGACCCTGTGTTAGATGTTTCCTCAACACAGAGAATAAAGTGACTGCGGCAGTGAGGTGGACTGACCTGTGATTATAGCAGTAGGGACTCTGACAACAAAAGCTCAGACTGGTGTCTATTGCCCAGTTCAAGCACGGACGTGGAAAAACCACTCAATATTTGAGTTAACAAAGGGAGAAGGGTAGAAAAAAATGGATGTTAACTTTACATGATGTACTTAGACATGTGTGAAACCTTCTCCTTCAATATGTCTTTGAATTTTTCCCTGTGCCAAATCAGGCTCACATCAATTATTTCACTATCTTGTCTAATTTTAAACTATTAGCTTTTGGAGGTAGGGCTGCAACCCCTAAAGAGAATAAACTAAAGGAGAGTTTTAAGAACACCTAAATGATTCAGGAGTCTGAGGCTTACTGGATTTCAATGAGATTTAAGAGATTTAAAAAGCAATTTAGTACAATGGAAAAATTTTGTGAACAGTGCGTGATCCACTGAATTCTATTCTTATAAAAATTCAAAGTACAGTATGACAAAAAAAAATAACCAAATCAAGAACTGGATAACAAGTTATCTAAGGCAAAATCTGAACATATTAAAATAGCTGCTTGACCAAAGTTATAATTATTGTGGATTTCCTCATTTACTCATTTTCTTCACTTCAGCAGGTAAAAGATTTCTAGCATCGTCTAAAACTGTCCTGCAGCGCAAAATACTTAATGTCAGAAAGTAAACTTTTCCTTTTTTAAATATGTGTTTTAGAGTTGTTATCATACTCCTTTAGAGTAGTCATAAAGCACCTATGGGAAAAGCAAGTTGCCTTTCTCCTTTTACCTACAATAAACCTTGTCTCTAAAATCACCATTAAATCATGGGAAGTGTTGGAAAACTGACACAAAATCAAAGAAGATTAAAACTAGAGTCACAAGACTACAAACTTCCCTGAATAAAATCTGAATTTTGGGTGGTTTATTGGTGAGGTGTCCCTCCACCACTGAGAAAATCACTGCTTTTCTCAGGGTGATGTGAGAGCAGGCATGGAGAGAAAGCTAAAAGCAGGGAAAGAAGAATGCAGTGGAAGGTATGAGCAGGCAGAGAAGATAAAGTAAAAAGAACCAGTGCTAAATTCTGGCACAAAAGTGGTCTAACAACAGCAAAGTATTTGCTTCCTTTTGCTAATACTTTTTCTTTTTTCTTGAAAATAATACAGATGAATATTTCTAAGCAGTCCAAAGTGCAAGGGTTAATGAAGCATCTCATTAATCTTTCATAACTGTAGCATGCCCTTGTGACCTTATGTCCACAGTATAACGGCAATATTTGGGTTATGATTTGGAAGAGCCTAAAATAAGATCAAAATCCTGTAAACAAAACCCCAGCATGCCTCAGAATTCTAGGTGTAGAACGCCATGGAATTCATGGCTGGAAGAATAGTTGGCTTCTAAGAATATGCTGTACCAGCTGTTAGGCTGCTGTATAACTCAACACTGAGAAAGGCAAGTGCTGTATCTTTTCTCTTTCTCGTTTTTTTGCTATTGTGTTTGTGATTCAGTATTGGTAGACAGTACCACAAAGTACAGAGGGGGAGGACAAGGTGCAGAATAGCTGATGTGGGCTGCCATGAAAGTTTGAATTTTTCCCTGTTGTCAGGTTGTCTCTCTTAAAGTGCATCCTTCAGAACAAAACGGGAGTAACTGCAGACCACTAGAAAGAGAAAGAGGGAGACAGGGAATGGGGAAAGCACTCAGTCAGCAAGATGGAGGTAGAACTCACTGAGAAGGCAGTGCAGCTTATTTTCTTCCCTTGTTGAGAAATGCCAGCCTGAAGAGGTTCCTTGGGCACACACCTGGCAGGGACGTTGGCTTCTGCACCACCTAGTGACAGCTAACGAGAAGACTTACAGTCCATCCAGGCGCTCCGGGGAAGAATTATAGCCAGTGGGGTTTGACTTGATGGTCACTGTTTCGCTAAGTGATATTCTGTCCGGTTTTCTTTCTTGGTTTTTTTTGCCTTTAATCTGTCGTGCTACTGGAACAAGACAGTTCATCCAGACCACTTCAGATGTCTGATAGGTGATACAGATCCTGCTGTCCTTCTTGAAAGATTAATCCAATCTACAATCTTATCATTCTACCCGCAGGCTTACTTATGTTTTCACTCCAAAGGGTGTAAAATTGGCTTGCTATCTCTGGCTGATAGAGCAGTACAAGCAAATAATAGCAGATCACTCCTTCTGTTTATTTGTATCACACTGTTGGCTAGAGATTATGACATCCATTGTTAGGTGCCATCCAAACATAGTGTGAGAAATAGCACCTCTCCCTGCAGTTCATCCAAAATGTGTGATCAGGGAAAGAGGATTTCATAGAGAAAGGTGCAAGCACGGAGTACCTCAGGGGGTGTTTACAAATACAGTACAGCACTGAGGAGAGATACTCAAGCCTGGAAGATACTCTGTTTGTCCGTTGGGGGGGGTTAAGTAGCCTAAATAGAGTGCTCTGTGAATAGCAGCCCTCTTCTTGGTCCCTAACTAGCTTGGGAACATTTCCACAGCATTGCAAGATATCCGATAAGCAGAGCTAAAGGCAGTTTCAAAAACTCATGAAGGAATTTTGTAGCATACCTAGGGTTTGGACCTGAGTCTCATGCCTCAGCTTTGCACAGACCACTGGTTGTCTCATTTAGCTCTTCCCTCTCTCCCTCCCTCCCTCCCCACCTCCCACAACTCATATTTAGAAAGCAGTGAAGAATAACAATTTATATCTAGCAGATCCTAGACCCTCCCTCAGAGACACCTCTGGTGCGAGAGAGTTCTGAGTCTGTGCCTAGATGAAGACAAAGCAGCCAAGGGTGACTAACAGAATGTAAACTACAACTCTTCATATCATGCAAGCAACTCAGACAACCTAATGTGAATATTAAGACCTGATTCACACATAAAAAAACTCACTACAAAGCAAAGCCTGATCATAAGCTAAAAATAAAACTGCATGAATTAATATTTAAAATTTATGGTACTTGGGATAGTAAGGTGACAACCCTTATTATTAAATGCAACTCCAGGTCTATTAAATAGACCTCCTGGCTAAATATGAAATTATGTGCCTGTACGTATACCTGTAATGTTTAATTTATTTGGATAGTAAAATCTTTGGTATGGAGAATTTTAGTTTTTTATGCACAGGTGTAAATGGGGTTTGCAAACTGCTAGATCAGATCACCAGTCACTACACCAACATCCAACAGCAGATTCCCCACTGTAGTGGATTTCTGTGGCTGGGTTTTGCTAGCAGGGGGGGCTTCAGGGGTGGCTTCTGTTAGAAGCTGCTAGAAGCTTCCCCTGTCCGGTGAAGCCAATGCTAACTGGCTCCAGGATGGGCTTCCTGCCACTGGCCAAGGCCAAGCCAATCAGGAGTAATAGTAACGCCTCTGTGATAACATATTTAAGAACAGAAGATTCTTGCGCAGAGGAAATTCCAGCCAGGGAAGAGCGGAGGGAGAACATGGGAATAACAAGGTAGACACCAAGGTCAGTGCAGAAGGAGGGGGAGGAGGTGCTTCAGGCGCTGGAGTTGAGGCCCCTGCAGCCTGTGGGGAAGACCATGGTGGAGCAGGTTGTTCCCCTGCAGCCCATGGAGGACCATCTTTAGATGTCGCTACTGATCAACTTCCAAGTCTACTCATGATCTGGTATTACCTTATCTACTTGATATGATAGAGAGGAGAGGAGAAGGAGAAGGAGAAGGAGAAGGAGAAGGAGAAGGAGAAGGAGAAGGAGAAGGAGAAGGAGAAGGAGAAGGAGAAGGAGAAGGAGAAGGAGAAGGAGAAGGAGAAAGAAGGAGAAGGAAAAGAGAGGATAGTTATACCACAATATGTCTAGAGTTCTGCATGACAACCTCTGACCCAGGCCTGAGGGCTCCATCCTGGAGAGCAGCTCTCTGCAGTGCAGGGCCCAGACCCATCCAGGAGACAGGGATAGAAACAGGCACACCTCCAGCATAGCTCAGATAAGGAGTGAAGGCCCCAGGCTGAGCTGGGACACATTCCCTGGGCCCTTGGCAGGAGACAGAGGGGGTCCCAGAGGAGGCTGGTCCCAGACACCAAGTCCTGTGAGCACCCACTGGACCCTGACAGAGGTAGACTTGCACTGCTCATGTGCTCTCCTTTAGACACTGGCAATTGGCTGCTTTGGAGACCACTTCCCCTCCTTAGGAAGCTGTAGGGAGCAGTGATGTCACCCCTAAGCCTCCTCCTCTCCAAATTAGTCAAACCCTGTGTCCTCAGCTGCTCCTCAGAGGGCATGTCTGCTGGCCCCTTCCCCAGCTTTACTGCCCTTCTCTGGATGCATTCAAGTACCTTCACATCCTTCTTAAGCTGAACTGATCACACTGCTGAAAGTGATGCTACATCGACACTAAATACAGTGGGATAATCCCCTCTTTTGACCAGCTGGGGATGCTGTGTTTGATGCACCCCAGGATGTGGTTTGCCCCTTGGCTGCCAGGGCACACACTGGTGAGCACACTGCTGAGCCTCCTGCCAACCAGCACCCTCAGACCACTTCCTACAGGGCTGCTTTCCAGCCACTCCTCTCCCAGCTTAGTCTCATGTCCAGTGTTACTCCATCCCAGGTGCATAGTCCAACATTTGGTCTTGTTCAGTTTCATGCCATTGGTGACTACCCAATGCTCTAGTCTATCCAGATTCCACTGCAAGGCCTCTTGTCCCTCAAGACACCCAACTGCACCTTCCAGTTTAGAATTATCTGCAGACTTACTAACTGTGCATTCAACTTCTACATCCAGGTCATCAATACAAATATTGAGCCCTGAGGAACAGCACTGGTCTCTGGTCACCATCCAGTGGTGACCACACTATCACACTTTGAGCTCTGCCCTTCGGCCAGTTCTTCATCCCTTGCACCATGTACCTGCTCATCTCACAGTTGGACAGCTTGTCCAGATGGATGCTGGGAGGGTAAGTAAGGCACTTTTCAATTAATATTTTTTTCACAAAGAGGTATATGCAGAAATTATTGCTTGCTCCCCTCTCTGTTCAGCTTACTCGCATCATAGTCTTCTCTCCACATTTACTACTTCTCATCTACACTCTGAAACCAACTGGATGGTGTACAACTAATTAACCACTAGGGATCAAGAATGAACCTCAAGATCCTCTAAATAATAACAGCCATAGAAAGGTTAATAATGATAATAAGAATATGTTGTTGTGGGACAAAGTATCTTCATAATTTCCTATCATGTTTGCAACATTTTCTTGGGGCCACTAAGAGCCCTGGAGATTTCAGCATAACATGTTTCTGCCACACTTCTGCATTGTCAAAGGCTGGTGAATATGTAAAAATGGTATCTTGCACCAGAGACCAGTTGCAAAATCATTTGGGAGTTCTGAAGAATTTCTAATGAAAAACCCACACAATTCACTGAAGGTAATATTTTTAATTACATCATGTCAGAACTGCAATAGAGCCATATCATTTGGTGATAAGACCAGACACACAACACATCAGCATATGTAGCCCTAAGGGGTACCAGGCAGTAACCCGCTTTATCAGGAAAAGCAGTAGGTGACTTCACATTCAGAAACAAAGGCCTTAGTTTAGAAGTGAAATAATTTTACATATTCTAAAAAGAGAAAAAAAAACAACAGTAGAAAAAGGCAGAAGTAAAATAGAAACTGTATTCTGCTGTGAATTTTACTCATACATTTCACAGATTCATTACAAAACATTTAAGTCATGCATTTCTAAGAGATAATAGCTTCTGGAACTGTTAAAAACCTTATTACTCTGAGTTTGTAAGAAAAGTCTTTCAATTCAATCACTTTGGGACTAATGGAGCTCATTTGACTTTGTCCTAAAATCTTCTGTCTGGTTTAGTTCAATATATTCATCATTCAGTTACATGTAAAAGTCTCTGAACAAAAGTCTTTGCCAATAAATGAGTTTCAAAGATTTACAACCTAAGTATTAAGGAAAACTAAACTTTACCAAAGACTAACCATGTCTCTTCCTATGCATACTGTTGTGTAAATATTTTAAAACTTGCATGGGTCTAAAACTTGTTCCATAAGATGAATGTGGTAGATTTGGGTTGCTTTTTATACCAACTTCACAATTTTTCTCGTTTCAAGAGGATGTACTTTGTTTTGCTCATGTAATATAATTAATACACTGTAGTTCTGTAAGTTGAGCAATGCATTTGGGCTGAATAAATTATTTGAGCATGAATCAAGAAACATGTCTTGTGTCCCTTTTATCAGGAAACCTTTCAAGTAAGCTGTCATCCTATCGTGTAATGAATGAACAAATTCCTTGACATTTAACATCATCCTGATCATATTGGTTGCCCAGTGGAGGGTTAGATGACACAACAAGGAATTATGTGGCTTATCATCTAAATAGCTAGATTAGATGCATCTGAGAACAACTTGCTATCCCATTCCTATTTGTCATTACAATTTCATTTGTTATTGTTTGACAACCTGTACATGTACAGCTAAGTGTAAGCACAGTGCCTTCATAATCCTCTTTTTTTATGATACATTTTGCATGCTTATTTGTGGTCTCTGTAATTTCAAACAGTTGTAAAAAAGCTCTTTTTGATCTTGCACGTAATTACTTGGGTACTAGTGATGTTTCCTCTAAGACTTTCAGGGTTTTTTTGTTCATTTGTAGAGCAAAGGATCAGTTGCTTACAATTTCACTTTTACCCTGGCTAGGATCACGGCTTAACTCATGGTCTGACAGATGAAGTGTGTCTAATATTTCCCACAAGCAGTATTGGTGAAGTAGCAGCAGAGACCTTGCAAGGGCCATATCAAACGATGACTTGACATGGTGGTGTGGTTTCATCCCAGCCAGAAACCAAGCCACACGCAGCTGCTTGCTCACTCCTCTACCAGTGGGATTGGGGAGAGAATTGAAATGGTAAAAGCTGGAAAACTCATGGGTTGAGATACAGACAGTTTAATAGTGAAAGTGAAAGCTGCAAACACAAGCAAAGCAAAACAAGGAATTAATTCACCTCTTCCCGTGAGCAGGCAGGTATTCAGCCATCTCCAGGAGAGCAGAGCCCCATCATGTCCAACGTCTATTTGGGAAGACAGATGCTTCCTCCTTCTTCCCTCCAGTTTATATACTGAGCATGATGTCACATGGTCTGGAATATCCCTTTGGTCAGTTTGTGCCACCTGTCCTGACTATGTCTCCTCCCAGCCTCCTTGCCAGTGTGGCACTGTGGAAAGCAGAAAAGGCCTTGGTTCTGTCTAAGTGCTGCTCAGCAGTAACAGAAACATCTCTACATTATCAACCCTGTGTTCAGCACAAATCCAAAACACAGCCCCACACTAGTCACTGTGAAGAAAATTAACTCCACCACAGCCAAAACCAGTACACATGAACAGGACATGATTTTTTTTTTTCTCAGGAGGACAAGACCAAGAGTGAGGTACTTTCATCTATTGCAAGCAACTTGTTTGAGATGCCAGATATAAACATGGTAATGAGAAATAGTGATCGTAATAGTGCTGTTTTAGAAATAATAAAGACCATTGAGGTGACTGACATTGTTTCTTTGTGCTTTATGTTAAAACACTCTTAGCTCATTCTGTCTGGCCACAGTTTCTGCAAGGCAGAAGAGCATCACTTTATCTTAATATTGCTTTTAAAATAAGAACTGGGAACTACATGCTTCTTCTGAATGTAGAAACTGTCAATATAAATTAATTTTATGGTTCTATCTGGGTTTCTGTGGAGAGGTTCAGTGCTTGCAGCTGTAATTTTAGCCTGGGAAATAGGATACCTGGGAAATAGGACACCTGGGAGATAGGACACTTGTGTGGATGTGGCATTTGCCTACCTGTTCATCTTTTCTCCCTCACTCCCCTGAGGGACTTTTGCCATTGTTTGATTTCTAGATGATCTGACAGCAAAACAGGTCCTCCCCTCCCCACTACCTCATCCTCACCAGCTTTGGCAAAAATCAAGAGCTGGGTGGAGGAGACAACTCCAGATTAGAACTTAATTGATAAGCAGACTGCATCGTGAATATGATGCTACCTCTAACAGGGCAGCCTCCATCCTTGTCGCTTTCAGCAGGAAGAAACTCTGAACAAACTGCTTTGATGGAACAGTTATCTCTGTTTGAACAGAAAGTTGGACTAGAGACCTCCTGAGGTCCTTTCCAACCTTAATTGTCCTATGACCTAGTCAGTCAGCAGTAGTAGAGAACACTGATGATATCTCGTACCAGCTATTAGGGGGATTGTTAAAGAAGTTTATGAAAATGTAACATTATTTTGAGGGTGATGCAGGTATACAAATGGAGGATGCAAATCCAGAGGAAACCAGACTTCATTAGTGTTGATGTTCTCCCCATACTGCTTTTATCTTATATTTCCACGGGCAAAGTTGCCTTAATCTCTTTCAGAATTTTAAAAACTGGGGCTCATTGACAGTAGAGCATGCAACTTAAGAAGAAAACAAGCTAACTCCCCATTTCTACTTTTATGCAAAGAGTGACATAAACCCAGCAACAGTGTGACATTTTATTTGACAAACCTTTTTCCTTAAATATTTCAAAGAAACTTGACTAGCAGTGGTACACAATCTGAAATTAGTTTCCTGACAGTCTCTCATGGTGTCAGTTTCACTTGGGAAAAACTAATTAAATGTGAGTTCTCTTTGATGCAGGAAATAAATGTGCTATAATCGCTTACCCTACAGGCAACCCTGGTGCTTAATTATACACAGCATATGCATGGCATCACCAGAATCCATTGATTCTTCCATGGGTGAGCAGTAGCAAGCAGGTCTGTGACCAAAAGGGAACTGGTGACCAAGAACTCTTGGGTGCATATTCCATTTTAAATGATATTAGGCACTGATTAATCCTCAAAATATTTAGGAGGGGCAAAGTTAAGAATATGGTCACCAAGAGGCAGTAGATAAACTCTGTAGCACTTTCTCACTGAGCAGAGAAAGGAACTTGGCCGACATTGTAACTCTCTAGGTGAAAACTTGATCTGCGTTTTTTAGATGGACTGATACAAACATGGACCATAGTTTCCGGGCAAAGTCAATAGGGCTGCTTTCCTTTATGTTTCATTTGAAACATGTCACACAGCAAACAGCATGCAATTCATCTGCTTTAGAAGGGCAAAGGGCTGAGTCAACTTCACTGGATTGCTTCCTTGTTGTTCCTCCTTAAGATATTGCCTGATAAGCTGATCTTTGCTTACTGTGATTCAGCTTTAGACAAATCCTGAAATTACCTCTTGTGATAAAATATGTGCATCTGCCATTGAATGTAACTGATCTATGAGACCAATTTGAAAATTTCGGAGTCACTTCAGGTGCAAGTATAAATAATGAATAATGATTTTTTTCTTAATTTTTTCTTATTTGTAAATCCTTGATATGGTTTAATGATGCATCTATCCTTTTTACTGCCCACTTGATGTGTGAGTAAAGACAGCATTGACTTAAGCAATAAATTACTCCTAATCCCCTATTAAGAAACCAACTAGACCAATACAAAATGAGTCCAAGTACTTCTTCAGTCACAGCAAATTTTTAACTATTTTCACACCATAACAGTCAGATTTAGACAATGTCTATTTCCAGTCATCCTGCCAGAGCCCTGCTCAGTGGATTACGGCTTTCTTCAATCCAAAATGCTGGTACAGATTTTTGGGGCTGTAACCTGAACAAATCCCTTTAAAAAATGGTTGTAGAGAAAAAGTGAAAAGTAAGCACCTCGAGTCATTAACACAGACCGGGGGAAATGCTGATGTGTTTAGATTCAAGGATTTGGTTCTGTTAATAACCACCCCAGACTTCCTAGAAGGAACTAAGTATTGTTGTCGGTAGATTTCAAGTCCTGTGTTTTGCGGAGACAATGATTAAGAAAAAAAATTAACAGATAGGAGAGGAGGGAAAGAGTACAGTCCTTCCCCCTTCAGGAGAAAGTCAGGTGGGAGGAAGCAAGTCCATACTTCTTTTAGGGTTCAATAAATTCCAACCAGCAAGGCTCAGGGTTGTATTTTGTGCATCATCTTTATTGTTTCACTTGTTATCCTGCCTGCTACTTCAGCCTACCAGTTTATCACTTCTCTCCTCCCCCATGAATCACTGGCATACACTGGCTTGCCACTTGCACTTCCTTTTGCCCCTTTCCTCCATCTGGCAATGCCAGTCAAGCCCCAATGCCTGTGACACCCCATCCCTTTCACAGCCTCTGACATTGCTGCCATCTCATTTTCTGCCATCTCTTACTGTATGTCCTGTTTTAATTCTGCCTACCCTTGCTGGGCTCACTCCCACACCACCGCTACCTTCTCTCTTTTGGTCCTCTATTCCTGTCTATCTTTCACTTGTTGCCTCTTGCTGCCACATCACCTCACTTGATGTTTTCCTTACTGCCTCATCAGTCCCTGTCTTACCCTGCTTCTCCTAATTTGGCACTTGCCCTCACCTAATTCTCTTCACTGCCTCTCTCCTCGCCCCTACAGCTTCTAATTTTACTTCATGTTGCTTCATGTGCATCTTTTTCTGTCCCATTGTCACCTTCCCCCTGGTCCCATATCTTTGTCCTGGTCCTTACCATCCACCCTCAAGGCCTCTCTGCTTGCCTCCGCTTTCCCTTCTCTTAACTGCACTGTTTCCCACCACATGCCTTGCTACTGTCATTCACTGTCTGTTCTGTCCAGCCCCATTTGCTGTATATTTCCTCCTCGTCCTCTTCTCCTAACAGTCATGTTTACTCTCTACACACAATATCTTCGTTTACCACTCCACTTACTGCTTGCTCTTGCTCCCCGAATGACCAGACCTTTCTGAGCTCACCTTGCCCTGCCATCACTTATTGTCCTGTTTGCCATCCTGCTGCTTCATTTTGTCTTCACCTGTCAGAGATGCCTTGTTTGCAGACAGCCCTCACAACTTCTCCCTGTTTCCTGTCTGCCGTCCATACTTGTTCACTCACTGCCTGTCACCACCCTCCCTCATCACCCTACTTCTCCTTCACTTTCTGCTTCCTCCTGCCACTCTGTGTCCCCTGCCATTCCCACCTCTTCTCACTGATTCATTCCCAGCATGTATTGCTGCCCATTGCTAACTTTATACAGAACAAGCCCCTTCTTTTGCTGCTTGCCTTCACCACCTCCCTTAGCTACCTGTTCTCACTGACCGTCTTGCCAGCTTTTCTTCCCACTGCTTGCTTGCTGTTCTTGTAAACATGTCCTTCCTATGACTTTTCAAAGCTATCTTTCTGGATTGCACTCTCAATCTTTCCTTGCTGCCCTTCACCATTTCTCTACACTGCTCCTTCCTGGCTTCATCACCTCATTTCAATACCTGACTTGCTGACCACACTCAGTTTTTGTGTTGGATCATTTTTGCCATCTCTCTTCACCATCATGTTTGTTGCTTCCTGATGTTGCCAGCCCACTGTCTTGACTTTGCACCTCATTTGCACCCTATGATCAGCGTGTCTTCTCAAACCTTGATCTGCTGCCTGTCTTCATCCTCAGCTTGTCACTCCATATGCTGCCCGCTTTCTCTGCATTGCCCACAAGCTGCATTTGCTGTCCTTGTTCTTTCCCACTTGCCCTGGTTGTCCCCCTTCTCTTGCCAGCCTGTCAGACATGCACTTCTCCCATTGCTGCACAGTCTGCTCTTGCCACATCACCAGCACTTTCTGCCTGTGATTGCTACTTCATTTCCTGGCAAGTCTCATCCTCCTTACTGACTGCTCTCAAAACTTCCCTTGCCTGTAAGCTTCCAGCTGTAATGCAGCTTGCTTTTCACCACTTCCCATAGCTGCTTCTCCTCCTGACTCCTTAGCTGCCTGCTTTCAGTGCCTTTTCAAGCAGCAGTATTCAACTTCATGGTGGGTTGACCCCAGCTAGCAGCAAAACTCCCACACAGCTGTTTGCTTATTCTCTTCCCAGTGGGATAGAAGAGCAAAAGCTAGAAAACTTGAGATAAGGACAGTTTAATGCAGCTAATAAGTGAAGTTAATAAGTGAAGGCAGTTTAATAAGCAAGCGAAAGAAAGAAAGCAAGAAGAAAATCCCAGCAATGCAAAGGCAATCACTCACCACCTCCTACAAGCTGACTGATGCCTAGCCAATCTCTAAGCAGTGGTTACCTTATGAGACTCTCCTCCCTTCTTCTGCCCTCAGTTTTGTTGCTGAGCATGATGAAGTATGGTATGAGATATATTTTTATCCAGTTCAGGTCACCTATCCTTGCTGTGTCTGCTTCTAATCTCTTTCCCATGCCATTGGGGGATGAGGAGTGGGGGAAGGTAAGGTGGAAGCAAATGAAACCTTGACACTGTGCAAGCACTGCTAAGCAATAGAAAAAGCATTGGTGTATTATCAACACTGGTTTAGTCACAAATCCAAAACATTGTACCGTATGGACTGCTATGGAGAAATTAACTCTATCCCATCCAGACTCAATACAATTTCCTGTCAAAACAGCTGACCTTACTGATTCTGTGATTCTATATTACTGCTTGTTGTGCTGCTGTTGCTATTCTTCCCTCTACTTGAAGACCTGACATCCTCCCCTTCCACCTTTCCTCACTGTCCTCTTTGCCACCAACACCTCCCTTACCCAATGCCTGCCCTCTCCAATAATTAGTTGCCATTGACCACCCACCTTTCGGTTGCAGCACTCCATTAGTCTCCGTTTTACTACCAGTGGTTCTCTCATCTTCCCAATTTGCTGCACCTTCTCACTGAGGGGAGGGAATCTTTTCTGTAGATAATAATCTCCAGGCTTTGATTCTTCCTTTACTCTTTCCTTCACCACCTTGTTTCCTACTGTTTCTCTTTGCTTTCCTTTTGACACCAGGCTATGTTTTTCCCCATCATGCTCTTTTCCCCTTTCCCTCTTCTTTATATTGATCTATTTATCATCTGGTATCACTCCTGCTTGTGTCTTCACATACCTGCTCATAAACTTGGCCTGTTGTAAGGTTATTCAGCCCATTAGCCTCGCTGCCAGGGTTGCTGGCACTTCACATTTCACCTTCTCACCCCACTTGCTAGTCCCTCCTCAAGATACTCATCTCCTTCCTCCTCACCATCAGTGGTGCCCTGTTCCCTCCCAATGCCCCTTCACTTCACTTATTCTGTACCTCCAAAGGAAAATTGCAGCCAAACCACAACCTGCTCACTCTCCAGCTGTGTAGCCAAACCCTCCCTCTGCCTAAGGTCATTGCAACCTGGTACTACTCCCTTCCCAGCCCCTGGGCATTGCTATTTCTGTCTGTGGCTGGATTCCTACCCTGCTGTCTGTTGTAGCCCTAAACGCATAATGCACGATTTCCAAAAGTATCCATATTTTCTCAAATTCTTCATTTTAGAAAACAGGATCTATGGCTTTTACCTGCTTAGGTTTCATTCTAAACCGACGAAAACTGAACTATGAAATGCCTTGTCTCTGAATTTTCAAAGTTATTCAAGCATGCACAAAATGGCCTCAGGGGCCCAGCTCAATTTTCAACCATATGTGGGCCACTTAAGTTGGCTTTTGAAATTTCTCTAGGCTAGTCTTGTTAAAGGCCTAAATACATGTGCAAATTTGGCCACAGATTCCTTTTGGGGCTGAGGAAAGCAGGGGAGAATATTCTGGGATTCTAAATAACTTGCATGCTTTTGAAAAATGTACCACTGGCTTTTTAACCCTAAAATAACTAATTAGTGGGCTAAAGAGCTGATTATAGTAGAGGACCTTTCAGGAGAAACATGTCATATAAAGGGTAAGTATTATGAGTGGAGGTGTGAACTTTTTTTAAAACATTCGGATCATTGCTCTCTCCCACAGACGCTGCTGAGATGGGCTAATATTAAAAGTAATTTTGTACAGAAAATTTCCAGGGGTTAGATTATATAGTCTTACATTTAAAGTCCATGGTACCTGGATGAATCTGTTATTTATTAATGTGTCTACAGAAAAAAATTAACAATAATTTGAGGCTGGGACAGAGTGAACAAGAATTTTTTGCAGTTATGGTGCTGTTGCTGTGTGAGCCCTACTCAGCAGCGGCCGAAACACTGGTGTGTTATTAACTTTGTAGCTACCAGTGAAAAGCACAACACTGTGAGGGCTTCTGTGGGGAAAATGAACAAACTTCATCTCATCTAGACCCGACATATTCCCTCAATGGGACCACATTGTACAAGAACACTGACACTAAAAAAGAAAAGTCTCTAGGCTCTTCCTCAGGCATAGAGTACATAACAACAGTGAGGTAATCTTATACAGGTATGAATGGACCTGAATATTTCGCATTTGGCTGTATTTATTAAAATCCATCTGGTGGTCTTAGCTTAGGTTTTGCTATAGCAAATAGTGTAATTCAAGGATGACTGGCTTGGGACTTTGCTTAATAGGCAGAGCTGTATTGCCCTGTGGATGTTCTGCTATATTCTTCAAAAGGTGGTACTTGTACTTCTCTTTTTCACCTTTATTGGCAATATTCACATAAGGAAGACTTAATAATAGAAGGTAAAAGGATCTGAGAGGGCAAACTCCTACAGTAATCAGCAATCCAAAAGCAATTGCAGCTCTTCCTCCAGCTAGTTCTACTTAGGGATTGTCATTACCTCTGTCTCTCTTGGCTGCTAAGCTATTACAGAAATATAATGATCTGCAAATGAGGAAAAGTATGAAAAAGGAGAAAAAAACCACAGACAAAACCGTATATTAGCAGAATCTTGCTTCGACTGTTCACACACCACTCATAGTTCTGTCAAATTCTAATGCGGTGGTCTTGTCTCTTTGTGGTACCTGAAATAGCCTTGAATTAATTATCTCTTTCACACTAGATGAGTGAAAGAATTGAGCACACTTTTTCAACAAGTCTGATTTTACTGGGTTATGCAGCTTATTTTTCATCTACCTTGATCAGAAAGTCTGCATCTAAATAAACCTCAGCAGTTTTTACCGAAAACAGAAAATGCCAGTGCTTTTTATATTGACTGTTTCTCCAAATTTAAATATGTGGTAATTAACATAAATAGAAACAATTTACAGAAGCAGCTGTAAATGACATGTTACTTAGCAAATGGTTTCTATTTAGCCTTTGTGTACAGTCTAATATGAGCAGGGCTCCAGAAGTATCCACAGAACTGAAAATGGATCAGCTGTGCCATAAAATTAATAGGTCATTGCCTCAGGTGGATGATCCTTGGAAGAATCAGGTTGCAACAAAAACAATTGGAATTACTAAACCATTAAATTATTGTGCAGTTTCAAAATCTCAGTATACATTACTATACTTTATGTGGTATTTTAAAGGCTTTCTGTACAGTTAAGAGTGCACTGGCATGGTCCCCTCAGCAAGAAGCACGTCATTCTGAAGAACAAAATGCTCTCAGGCCAATTATAAAGAATGTTTTTTGCTTCCGAGCTTTTCCACTCGATAGAAACTTTGTGCTGAGTTTACCTTCAATGTGATACTACTACCATCTTGAATTTTTCCATTACATCTGTATCAGCAGAAACAATTTTAAGAGATATCAATTACGATATATTAAAGTAAGCAAATCTCTGTTTCTCCCTTCTGGTATTAAGTTCTTCCGACTTATACTTAATATATTATTTTTTTATGAAATAAGAATTAAGAAACCTTGATGCTCATCCAGCCATCTGGCATAAACAATAAACTGTAGTTAGAAAGGTCATAGAGACTCTGGGGCTCGAGCACATATAATTCAGAATATTAAATACATAAGAAATTAGAAGCGTCTATGTAATGTGAAATTCTTCCAAGGTGCATAGCAAGATCTAAGATTTCATTTACTGCAAAAAGCATAGAATACTCTCCCACACCACCTCTCTACTGCTGGATTTAACCTGGCTATGGTAGCTCAAGCTATTTTTCTCTGTTAAAGTAACAGCACAGACAGCTGTTGGCATAAAAACCTGAACAATTTCTTTTACATCTGTAATGTAACAAAACTTTTTGTGCACATTTTACCTTCATATATGTAATAAAATATTTTTAATGATCATATCTATTAATATGGCCAACATGTTATTTCAACCATTTAGACGCTGTGTAAAATATACTTGATAGAAAAAATCTTAATAACAATATAGTAATCATAAAAAAGTCAGTTTCTGACAGTGGTGAACCAGATTTAAAACCTTTCTAAAAACAAGTTGATTAAATACATATTTATTTAATAAGCGTAATATTTTGTATGTGTGTCTTTATGTGAAATATAATTTGCACTCTGCTCATCTTTAGAATCACCTGCCCTCCAATGTAAGATTGACATTTTCAGTTTTTAAAGTTCTTTAATGTCCTTTAGGAAAAGATAAATCCCCAAGTCTGCTTTCACTCTTTGCCATGAACTACAAAGTAGGCACTTACTATTGATCAAATCCAATCATATGAAAAAGATCTAAGCCCTAAGCCCCATTTAACACAAGTTCTGAGGGCTTTGGTTCCCTCAAACAGAACCAGTTGTCCCGATCCCTTCCTGTGCAGACTTTGCTTTAAGGGGTTGAGAAAAAGCCAAATGTCAGTTGATGAAATTCAGTGATGCTGGTGGAATTATATCTATTTATATCAGTTGAAAAGCTTCATCTCAGGAGTCTGACCTTTTACAAGAGAAAGTTGATCCTTAAAATACTACAGGTTTGTATCAGAAAAAAATATTTTAAGAATCTGTTTGGCTCTTAATGGGTTTTGCATCTGACATTTCAGTTTTCTGTATTCTAAATATAGGTTCCTGGAGAAAGCACAATATTTCTTATATGAATAATTGTTCCAGTAATTGGAACTACCAGTAATTCTATGCTTTCAGGAAACAGCGATGATCTGCCTGAAGCTCATTTCCCATTTCACAACATCTCCATCACTGCACCTCCTCTGGCTCCTATTTTGTGAGCCACTACCTTCTCTCCATAGAGTAGAATCTATCATAGCTAGCAAAAAATGACTGTGTTTTCTCTTAAAAATGTAAGATGAAACAAAATATTTATTGTTTTGCTTGACACTTTCAGGGAAAAAACTTTGTTGTGAACTACACAAGGTTCTCCCTTTTTCGTTACTTATTTTTCCCAATGAAGGAAAATGGGAGAGAAGTGATAATTCACATTTTTACCTTTGACAAAAACAACATTTGATGGCGTTTACCTCTTCTTTTACCTCCAATAAAAGAAAAATAAATATTTTTACGCAGATGGAAAAAGTTTGTCTTACAGCTGTGCTAGTTATTAACATCTCAATCGTGACCAAAATTATGAAATATTTTCAGAAAGTTTGCTCAGTTTATATCAAACTTGATATAATTTATAGAATTTATGCATGTAGTGATAATCTCTGTTGTACCTACTTCCTCTTTCAATTTGAAACATAAAAAGATTTCCTTTTTTTCCTTACAATTCAGTTTGCTATTTTTGTACATTTGACATACATTTTGACATGTTGTCACTCTCCTCTCTGATTATCCAGGAATAACACTGATTCTAAACTAACTGTAGAAGTTTATGCCTTTCCTACTAAACTAATTTCTCAACAATTTCAATTTTTTTGAAGCTAGAATTTTGAATGCGGTGACAGGAATTGTAGCAGTTTTCTCTTCTTTCTAGAAGAACGTCCAAATTTTTTGTAATTAAGAAAAGCTGTTGCCATGGTAAATTTAGCATCAACAACAAATACAATATCTTAAGGCTAAGCCTCCATTATTCCAGTTGTCTTAACACAAGGAAAGTTTGATGATATGTAAATAAATCAGCTACCAAATACTATTGTTTAAAGCCTGGTAATCCAATTATAGTCTTTGTTAGGTGTAATTAGTGACACTTTTTGGTACTTTTTTAGCCAGGGCTTTAAAAAGTCCAGGAGAGAATCTATCATCCTCATTACAGAATGAGAATGATCACTCGCAAACAGGGATGTAGACAAGACAGAGATGTTTAATGCTTTCTTTGCCTCTGTCTTCAGCACTGATGATGGGCTAAGGGGGTCCCAGTGCCCTGAGCTGGAGGAGCATGGTTCAGAATGATAAACTCCCAGTTTAACCTGAAATTGTGAGGGATCTGCTGCTCCAGCTGAATCCCTGTAAATCTATGCAGGCTGATGAGACACATCCAAGAATACTCAAATCGCTGGCTGATGTCATAGCAAGGCCTCTCTCAATGATTTTTGAACAGTCTCAGGAATCTGGAGCGGCTCCCTGCTGATTGGAAGCTGGCCAATGTTGTCCCAGCTTTCAAGGAGAGCAATAAGGACGACCCTGGAAACTACAGGCCTGTCAGTCCCACTTCAGTGACTAGCAAAATTATCAAGAAGATTATTCTGGGAGGTCTTGAAAAGCACCTAAAGGACAATGCAGTCATCGGTCACAGCTAGCACAGCTTCATGAGAGGAAAGTCCTGCTTATCAAACATGATTTCCTTTTATGACCAGGTAACCCACCTAGTTGATCAAGGAAAGCAAGCTGATGTATAATCTTTTTGGATTTCAGTAAAGTTTTTGCCACTGTCTCTCGCGGTATCCTTACGGACAAAATGTCCAGCATAGAGCTGCATACACCTCCTTCAATAGGTGAACAACTGGCTCATGGGTTGGGCACAAAGCATTATAGTGAATGGGATAAATCAAGCTGGTGACCTGTCACTAGTGGGGTTCTGCAGGGCTCCATCTTAGGCCCAGTTCTCTTCAACATCTTCATAAATGACTTGGGTCTCAAGGGTACGTTAAGTTTGCAGATGATACAAAACTGGGATGAGCTGTTGACTCCCTCGAAGGCAGGGAGGCCCTGCAGAGAGACCTCAACAAATTAGAGGGCTGGGCAATCACCAACCCTATGAAGTTCAACAAGGGAAAGTGCAGGATTCTGCATCTGGGATGGTGCAACTGCTGAAGAGCAGTGCTACAGAAAGGGAGCGGGAGGTCCTCACTGATGGTAAACGGAAAACAGGTCAGCAGTGCCCTGGCAGCCAGGAGGGCCAACCATGTCCTGGGGACCATCAGGCAAAGCATCGCCAGCTGGTCAAGGGAGGGGATTGTCCCACTCTGCTCTGCACTGGGGCAGCCTCACCTTGAATATTGTGTGCAGTTTTGGGCACTGCAATATAAGAAAGATATTAAGCTGTTAGAGAAAGTCCAAAGGAGGCTAACGAAGATGGTGAAGGGCCTTCAGAGGAAGCTGTATGAGGGGCAGCTGAGGTCACTTGGTCTGTTCAGCCTGGAGAAGAGGAGACTGAAGAGAGACCTCATTGCAGTCTACAACTTCCTTGTGAGGAGACGAGGAAGGACAGGCACTGATTCCTTCTCTGTGGTGACCAATGACAGGACCCAAGGGAATGGCCTGAAGCTGTGTCAGGGGAGGTTTAGGTTGGATATTAGGAAAAGACTTTTCACCCAGAGGGTGGTTGGGTGCTGGAATAGGCTCCCCAGGGAAGTGGTCACAGCACCAAGCCTGACAGAGCTCAAGAAGACAGCTTTTGGACAACACTGTCAGGCATATGGTGTGATTGTTGGGACTGTCCTGTGCAGGGCCAGGAGTTGGACTTGATGATCGTTGTGAGTTCCTTCCAATTCAGGATGTTCTATGATTCTGTCTTGGTTTTGTTCTTCACTTGATCTCTACCAATACAGGCAATGGTCAGAAAAACTGGAGAAAATATGTAAGAAGATAAGTAAGAAAAGCTGTGTAGAATTAGTCTCAGGTCATATATTAACAGGTCTTTTGCTCAGTGTTCCCATCTGAAACTGTTAAGATCAACTAAATTTTCAAGTGAAGTCTGATCTTCTGTTGAGTCACAGACTGTAAACTCTACCCTAGTACTTCCTACACCAAACCCATAACACTTCCTTGCACTAAGATATACTTGTTTAATATTCCAGGTAGTGCCTCTATAGCTACAGAAAATGACCCAGTAAAAAGAACAGGAAGCAAAACAATATTTACTTTGCCGTTTTTCTGTATCTTATCATCATTGTATCTCACCCTTTTTGAAACTACTGATAGATTATGTTCTCAAAAATGGTCTTAAAATTGAGAATTACTATTTATAAAATGGGCAATAGAGCTAAAGGGTAGATTAAGTGATTTTTCTGAAGGTCACAGTATTTATGAATAAACCACAAAATGAGCTGATGTTTTCCACAATCTGTCTTGACACACAATGCTATTTCTTGGAATAAACACAAAACAGATTTTTTTCTGTGCTCTAAGGTCATGCAGAATTCGTATCATTCAAAATAGCTCAAAACAGTAACAATAGCCACTCAATAGTCAAAGTCCTTTTATGAGTTATGATGACAAAACAAGTACCCTTGTGAGCAGCATGGGCAGACTCCATTCATCATAGATAGCAAGTTATCTGGATCTTCCACCCTTATAATACAGGCTGGCTCATTTTTAGTAGCAGACTGCACATTAATCTTCATTCCTTGTGGCAGTGTATATTTTAATAACTCCTAAAGGGAAATCTGACAGTAAGAGGCCCAGCTATACATACATTTATATCCATATAGTACAACTGATTGGAAACTAGACTCTTCAGTCTGACAATTGAACAAATTTTTTAAATTTGCAGTTGGGGCTTCTTGCATGATTTCTGGATGACCACCCTTTCATGAACTGCAAACATGAAACACTGCATAACATAATTACAGTAGTAGAATAATACTGTAATAAACCCCACAACTATGCAAGTGAAGTTCACTCCTTCCAAACATGCATTTTTCTTTCAATGACACTGTTGCGATGGCAAAGAGCGCCAGTGATGTTTTGCATCCCTCTGTAAGACTTCAGATGTGAATTTGAAAACAAACCAACTGATCAGACACTGTCACTTCCACAGGCTTTTCAAAGGCCTTCCTGTTTCTAAAATTTTAGCAAACTTCCTGAAAGTTTTATTAAACCTTAAGTATTTTCAGCCTCTACTTGAGACTGCCTCCTCTAATGTAATTGCAACTTTTGATATAAATGGCAGTTTCACATTTTAAAATATGATTTTATTCACTCTGTATTGTGAGGTGATATGACACAATAGGTATAAAAATCCTAAAAGACAGATTTAATAGATCTAGGATCCCTTATCACACCCCTTTTTAGTTCTTATTTGACAAATGGCTTTCAGATGAGCTCTCCTGAGGAGATAAGCCAGAATCTTTTTATCAGTTCCATTGCCCTTTTCATAAAGGTTCTTTTAACTAATTTTCTTCTATTTTATCTCTTGACAATCTATTAAGTCTTTGCTTTGCATTAATAAGCATTTTGTATCACTTCAGATTTAGGTAGTCTGAAGAGCTTCCTTTTTTAATTTTAAGAGAAGTAATTATTTCCAAGAATTTTTTAGTTAACTTATTAAGTATACCAAGCAACCTTTTTCAAACTATCTCATTGGCCATATCACATAAGGACAATATTTTGTGACTATTTTATTTTTGTTTTGTTATAGTTTTTTTAGTTGTTTTTTTTTTTTTTTTTTTTTTTTTTTTTTTTTTTTAATGAGGGAAACACTTCATGTGGTTTTCTCAGTCAGTCTCCAGGACATCTCAGGAAAGGCCATGAAATGTTAATGTTACCTTCTTGTACCATTCAGGGATTTATTTTAATACAGTTTATACTTCCTTCTGACATACCTGCTATCCCATTTGATTTGGGAATCCCTACTAATGCACTTTTTCCTGTTGTATAAGTCTATTGGGTGCACCTGCCCAGGTTCTGGCAGGGGGCTGCAGGGGTCTCCATGAGAGGAGAGGATGAGCTGCCCCATGCTGAACACAGCCAGTTCCAGTGGTCCCAGAGCTACGTCTGGGTGAGGCAAGAGTGGAGGGAGAAGGGGTGGTGTTTTAATGCCTCTCTTTCTATGTCTTAACACCCAAATCTATTTTATATGGCAATACAATTAAGTTTCCCCAAGATAAGTCTCTTTTTCCATCACAGAAATTGGAATGAGAGCTCTCTGCTTTTATCTCAACCCACAAGTCTTTTTTCTCCCTCATCCCACTAAGGAGTGTGAGGGAGCAAGCAGCTGGCTGGGTGTTTTGCCCTTAGCCAAGGTGCCCCTACCATGACACGTCATTGAATGTTTCTCCCCACAGAGAGTGACTGTCATTTTGTCAGAGGCAGCAGCAGACCTGGGAGATGGTTAAAGGTGGCTCTAATGCACAGCATGTGTTTGGGATATTGCTTTCCACATGGTATGAACTTAATTCACAACATGAAAACTGATGGAGCCCTTGGGCCATGAATCTGTTCTCTTGCTGCCATGAAGCTCCATGGGATATCTGTTTTTCTAGAAATGCTGGTTTTAACCACCACAAAACAGTCCCTTCACCCTCCCTCTCAGCCCTCCATAGGATGCAGAATTGCCATTCTCTGATCTATATTTAACATCTGGCTCTAGGCAGATAGCTAAGGTCCCATCCACCCTCACCACAGACACACTTTCTATCTGCAGTAAAAGATCATTAATAAAACACCGTCCATTCTCCTTTGAAGACAGTGATTTCTTACCCTGAAGATACAGATATATTTCTGCTTTCCAAGAAAAAATCTCTCACACATAGACACATATTCACTTTCATTGGTATGTGAAGAGATAGATATATAAGAAAGCTGGTAATTTCTGTTTCTTCTTAAGAAAGGCAGTTTCCTCCAGTTTTTAGCTCAGTTAAAAAGAATAAAAAATTAAGAGAGATTTAATTGTCTTTAGCAGTGAAGTTTGGAAGCAACTTTGTAAGTTTATTAATTATAGAGTTGGTGTGGTTGAAGGAAGTAGGTTTGGATAGTCTCAGAAAATGTGAACAGAATCCTTTTAAAAGTTTACATAAATATTACAAAATTGGAGGCATTGCTCTATTTATCCCTGAAGGGAAAAAGAGAAAATTCATACCCCATCCAAACTGAGTTCTTCACTCTTTTTATAGAATTTTAGTTTGTTGCTTTTGACTGTGTATACAAAACGCAGGAAAAAAACCACAGGAACTAATTAAAACAAATTGAATCATTTGAGCAAGAACCAAGAAACAAACACCCAAAGGGCTACCTGAACTGTCTAATAAAGAAGAAATATTTATAACATAACTTTACTCATAGGTTCTTCCATCTACCATATGACCTTAACCCCCTGTCCTCTGACAAAACAGGAAGAAAAAAATTAATTTTTTTTAATCATCATATCCAAGGAATCCCAGCTTTTTTTCCCATCTCCTGGTAAATACACATGTAATAAATTTTAATATTACTGTAGTAAAATATGGAGCTTATATGATTTTAACTAAAATAGGAAAATTATTCCCATTGCCCTCTTACCCTAAAAAAATTACAGGCACTGCATATTTCTACATTTAAACATAGTTTTTTAGAAATTCTATATTTAAACATAATTCCCCCCCCCATCACTCACTGCTATCTGTAATTTAAAAAAAAACCTGGAAAAAAATTTTCAACAAGCCTGAGCCTGAGCTTATAAGTATTCATTTTCAAACTCTGGCTACTCTTTATAAGAATGATTTATTGGGCACATATATTGATTCTTATCACTGTTTAGATTATCCATGCATCAAATTGCTTCACAAGAATTTTAATTTGTGGTTTCTTTTTTTTTTTTGTAAATTAAAGTCTTACAAGACTCCAAAGAACAAAGGATATGCAAATTTATTTCATTCTGACTTATTTGAGAGAATACAATTATTCTTTTCCAAGGGGCATCAGAGAACTTTAGCATGAGAATTGCTGTGGTCCCAGCTAAAGAGAGCTCATTAAATCATGGCTTAGAGACCAGATAATAGGGGAGTATAAATGACTGAACTTCACAGATTTAGTCTGCCCTGTATGGAAATTCAGCTTCTACAGTCCTTGTAGTTCTTCTTCCCAGAATAAAGTAAATTCATTATTAATCTGAAGGAGTTCCTGAAGCAGTTTCTATATCAGCTTTGGAATCTTGATCAAAAATTTAGATAAAATACGCCAAGGTCCTTATGACCAAAACAGTATTCTCAGGGCTATTTGTATCTTATCAAAGAGTTGTAGTTTAAAAAAGTATTTCAACAAAGAAAGCTGCTCATTTTAAGAGGGGCACTTAAACTACTAGCTCTTCCACTGAGATTAAATTGCACTTTTTATTAATAAACGTTGTCTTATGTCAGGCTCACAAACAATGATCTCAACTTCAGGCCAATTAGCCATGGGAGCAACCTTGTGCCAGTCTGAGTAATTGGGTCAAAACCTGACTTCACATTTGTGAGCATTCTCTGGTTATGAATTTCAAGTACATGTAAGGAGGTAAAACCTAATCCAACTCAAACATTCAAGTATACCTTCTTTGGCAAATTAGGGTCATACATTCTGGTCTTGAAGAACACTTAATATCCTTTTGCAGTCTCTGACCATTAAATATTAGGAATTCCTGAAGCTATACCTGCAATGCCAACTACACTTGGAGACAACTGCATTGTCATTCCTAGCAGTGAGCTGTGCAAGGTCATGCAGTAGTTCTAAGGGAAGGGCTAACCTTGCTTTGCAAATAGCTTTATCTTACAGGTAGTTAGTCAGGTACTTATCCAGGTATTACCACCCCCTTACCTTTTTTTTTTTTTATTATGAGAAGTATTATTACCCTCAGTAACAATGCACAGACAGAACTTATTTAGTACAAACCACTTATTTCTGAAGAGCCTTGAGCTAGCACTCAGTTCCATAACACTACAAACATGAAATATGAAGCAAGTGAACTCTATGCCTACATTTCCTTATCAATATGTTACATTAATGGTAGAAGGTGATTAATACTACATGAAAAAAAAACCCCAAACCCCCAAATCATTGAACCTAACCATAAATATACTGTAAGAGTTCTAATTTACATTCATGTCTTCCTATTCCAGCAATGAAAAGTCATCTTACAGTAAGCGATTCCTGATCACTAGCTTGTTTTCTGTCAAGTAGCTTGTAATTAGCAAATAATCTCATAAGGGCATTCACACATCATAGAAGCCTGTGCATCTACAATAAATTCCAGAAGTAAATCTGGCCCTAGGAACGAATCTTTGCATGACAGAGAAGGGCTTCAGTTACATGTCCCTTCACCCACAGCGTGTCAAGAATTTTACGAAGGTACAACACCCAAAACTGAACTTGAATTTTAAAAATTTAAATAACCCACAAGAATATGATGAAAGACTTCTCTAGACAACAGACTGCAAAAGAAAGGAGACTGAAGAGAAAGCTCAGATCAGTGGAGAGAATTTGCAGAAGAGCTTGTTGAGCATAATTTAATGAACACAATTTCAGTCATTTTGACAGCTTTCAGCATATATCCAAACAGCATTTGTAATTAGCCTACAGTCACACCTACTCTGACATGTAGATTAATTAGGAATTCATCAAGACCCACTTCTGGCTTAGGGCAGATTTTGGTAGAATACACAATGCATATATATGTTTCCCTGAAATGCAGAACTCAGGTGCCAGGTGACAATAACTGCACAAAAATGAGCACTTACTAAAGAAACTGCATGAGAACTTTTATCAGTCTGGAAAAAAAAGCTAGGAAAGTACTAATACCAATTCAAGACTGTCTTATTTTGGACAGAAAAGTCAACTGCTGCATCCTCAAAGCAGTCCTGTATTTTTATTTAGCCTCATCAGAGGTTGACAATGAAAATATAGATAGCTGACATGGCTGCAGAAATGTCTTCAGTCTGTGCCCTGAATGCTGTGACTTTTAGATTCTTAATTCTCAGTTCTTCTACATAACAGAAAATTTATTTATTTCTAGGAAAACTCAGGTTCTCAGCAAGCTCATATTTTAATATTGATATTATATGTCATGACAGAGTTTATGTGAGAGCTGGCAGCTCTGCAAACTGTACTGGTGCATGGGTTTGTGCTTAAGCATGTACATGTAATTGAAGATTTGGGCTGTAGTTTTCAGGCATCATGTTGTAGAGGAAAGGTTATAGCTCTATGCATTCATGCTTTCATTAGAATTCAGACAGGTTATAGGTTACACTTGATTTGCTTGAAAAACACCAGAAATATCACATTTCTGGTCTTGTCTAGAAATTCATGCTTATGTTAAAAGCAGAGCTTTTTAAGGTTTGGTGGAGTAACATTGAAAGAAGATAGAGGAACGTTCAATGTTCTTACATTCTTTGTTCTTTTATTTTCCTAAGTTAAAAAATGCATTTTGACTTGTCAGCACGATAGTTATATTTCACAGTAGTTTATTGTTGTCTATGTGTAAAATTGTGTAAGTTTATATCAAGCAATAAAATACATGTAGACATTTCAAGATCAAAAGGTTAAGTTGTCCCTTACTGTGGATTTAACATCACTGTTTTTATGTCTCTTGTCACCAATTTTCAAACTGACAGTTGTCAGAAGCCTTTAAACTCTCCAAATTCCTGCACTGACACCATATTCCCCAAGTGAAAAGCTTATATCAAATTGTGGCACAAACTCTGAGGAGAAAATATATTTACCACTTACACTAAATACGATTATTACGAGTCACGATGTAGAACGCATTAATCCTAGTGCCTCCTGGATGTCATGGCTCTCTATCTCACACAATACTGTATCTCTCATCCCAAAGATCTGACCTTTTAAAAAGCGAGTCCCTTGTCATCATTTTCTGTAGAAGAGATGGGTTTTTATAAGGCAGCTTAAGGCCTTTCTGAACTGTCACTGCCAAGTTTAGCTTAAAAAAATAAATTATTTTTTACACATCTCCTCAAGGAGTTTATGCTTCTCCTGGGCTTCCAATGACTGTGTCATTTAAAATGAAAAATGAAGTGAGATCCAGTAAAGTTGTTTTTTTTTTTTTTTCCAACTAAAACCAGCAGACTTCAGACTTTCAGTTCTACTGTTCGTGACAACAGAAGGATATCAAGAAGTAAATTTTTAAAAAGCTAGATTTTGAAATAAATCACCAATCTGGGAACTTTCTGAAGAACTTTCTGCAGCCAGGTCGCTCACCTATTTTGTTGACCCTTAACAGTAAATGTCTCCATGGATGTTCAGTGGGAATTCATAAGAACCAGCAGGTAGAGAGGAGAAGGACAAGTGGCACATTCAGTGACAGGAGATATGAACCACCTGGACCACTGGATGATGGCTGAGAAGGATGATGAATAAAATCTGAGGAGATTACGCCCAATTCCTCCCCTTATTAGAACTGCTGGTGAAATTGATTGGCTCTCTGGATTTCCAGCAGGCAGGCTGCGAGGCTGCCAGGTGTTCAGACGCTGCAGACAAATGGTCAGTGCTGATCACTTTGCACATCAGCATTTAGTCTGGCAGCTCTCATTGAAAAAGCTGTTGGGATGTTTTCTGATGAAGAAAACACAGGCATCCTCATTAAAAATAACCGAATCACCTTAGCTAAGATAGTCCCTCATACAAGGTAAATGTGGCCTTGATTTGATACAGATTGTCAAAGAGCTAGGAAACAGGGTCTTACTAGTACAACTTACATATTCATGCAGTCTCAGTCCAATCATTACAACCACATGTAGGCATGTATGCACACAAAAACATATGTGGATGCACATGCATTCACTGTAATTTCCAAGACCTCAGCTTTTGATCGGTCACAAATATATAATTCATTGTTAGCAGATATTTAAATGCCACTGAAGGAGAAAAGAAATCCTAAGAAATCAGAGTGAGAAAACCCTGTTACAGATTTTACTTGGTTGTGAACAAAGTTTAAGATTTAAATGAATCATAGATCGTTCCGGAGATGAAACCCTTTGAATCTGTGCTGCTGAAACAGAAGCTTGCTTTACCTCCAGGAATTATGAATTGCTGTGTCTGTTTGAGTCTAATTGAGCCAAATGGTAGATATATGCCTTCCAAATGAAAATGTTGCCACTATGCAAAGTTAAAATTACCACAAGTTTGTCCTTTTTTGAAACCCAAGCAATGACATTAGTATTTGGCAGGAGCTAACATAAAAAAAAAAACAACCAAAAAACCTCAACCCCCCCACCAAACAACAGAAAAAAAAAATCCCAATAAACCTCACAAAGATCCCAACAAATCTAGAAACAAACAACCCCCCCATACCCTAATCTCATTACCAAGATACTAACATTTCTTTAAATCAAGTTATTTTGAAATTCAAACTAAAGATTAAACTATTTTACTGCTGCACATCTTTTTATAAACACGAATAATTATAGACTATGAATGAAACCTATAGTTCATGAAACCTAGGCACTTGGTACAGAAAATTTTTATTAACTGTAAAGATACCACATCAGCCCTAAAGTTTAAGCTCAGTTATTTCTCTTTTTTTTTATTTTGTCTTTTTTTTTAAATAAAATTTGGTCAGTAGGTTTCTGGGTTTTGCCCATTGTACTAGTGCTGAAAGAAAATAGGCAGAAGAATATAGCACATAATTCCACATAAAGAATAATCAAATTTAAGGGCTAGGTTGTACCTTTAAGCACCTAAGATCAGGAAATACACATATGCACAATGCTTTTGCAATCCTAATGCAGCCACTGGGATCCATATGCATGTTTATACTAGGCTTTAACTGGAAGCTTAGAGGATGGGTGTTAGAGATAATCAAAGAGGACTGTGCCACAAATAGGGCTGTTGTTTGTAGAATTCCTGGGAGCACACTGGCTGTTCATTGTGTGCCTTCCCTTGTTTTGTTTGTACTCTTGATTGGTGCATTTCATACCCAGCACTGTTGGCTGTGGCAATAAGAGGTTTCCAGAATGAAAGCCAGAGTAGTACTTATTTACCTATAAGCTTCTCAAAGCCTCAGCAGTATCCATTGCAGTAGCTGCTGTGTAAACATGTGCTGAACACTTGTGCCAAAAATGGGTTCAATAGCAAGTCGTATTTGTATCCTCTGACTCTTAGGGATAGGCCAGTGCCTATCCCTTAGAGAGAGGCCTGGCAGGGGCAAGAAGGTGCTTGCAAGGGACATCCAGTTTGCCTTGTCACACCCTAGCCAGACCCCTCCATTGGATGACCTCAACATCCTCAGAATTTGTGAAGTAAGAAGGAAGTCTGGCAACATATTTCCACTTTTGGGCTCTAGTGCTGTTCTAATTTCAGGATTTCTCCCCTGAGAGATAGATGAGCCAGACAGCAGATGAGAAGGTGCTGCCTCAGTACTCAAATCCAACTCCATTCAACTAATGTGGGGATCGTGAATTTAATCCCCTTCAATATGTTACCCAGCCCATATTTTATAGGTGATTAGATTTCTTTCTTGTCATTCTCTGCTCCTATGTTGTGAGAAGGAACTTAACAGGATATGGTAATGACAATAATGTCCTCTGACTAGAGGAAGCTGACACATTGCAGACTATATTGGTATGAAGGACAAATGTTAAAGAGGAGAATGATAGAACAGTCACATACCATCCTTCTGAACTACCTACTGCTGCAGAAGACCTGCACTTTTCCTTTTGTTTTGATGGTTGTTTAGTGTCCTAGGAACATGCATTTCCAATTTAACTAAAGCACAACAGATTGCCCAAAGAGGTTGTAGATGCCCCATCCCTGAAACATTCAAGGTCAACTTGGAGAAAGCTCTGAGCAACTTGATGTAGTGGAAGGTGCCCCATGACAGGGGATTTGGACTTAATTAAAAGTCCCTTCCAACACAAGCCATTCTATGATCCTATGGAAAGAAGGCAATTAAACATATTTTTTGAAGAACTTGCACAATTTGATCAGTATTTCAATTACTTTGAGGCTAGGAAGCAACATTCACAATATTAAGGATGTATTCATAAGTAGAAGAAAATAAAATCTTTTCACAAGGGTGCTATAACATTGCTAACAAGTATATGTACATCTGTCAAACAAAATCTTTAGTGATATACCTCAGAGAATTTTATCAAAGTATGTTCTAGAAGTGCTAAAGTTTCCCCTTACTAGATAGGTAAGGAGTTCCAAAGAAAAACTAATACAGCAGAGAACACATTTCATATTAATAATAAAAGTAAACTTAAGGAAAAAAAAAATTTTCTTTTAGTAGAATTTTCCAGAAAAATGTGTCTTTCCACCTGGGCCACTTGTACATAAACAACTGTACATAAGACATATGTGGAGAGCAATTGCATGGGAAGGGACAAAATTAGGATATCAAATTTTTAGTTCAATATGCAAACATCAAAATAGATTGGTTTACTGTTTCTAGAACAATTTCCCAGTTTCATCTGGAGGCAAAATAATGTCTTGTTGGCTATTTAAGTTCAGTGTTTAAGACTAAATATGATGCTGAATGCTGCCAATAGAGATTATAGGAAGACCATTTCCCTAACAATGCCTGATTGAAAATGGGACACACGTTGCACAGAACTGGCCAGAAGAATCAAACAAACTTGAAGAAAAATATATTTTGCTTTAGTCGACATACATGCACTGGTAATCTTAGGTAACAAAGAAGTACAAATAAGACCAGTGAAAAAGCTCAAGTTGAATGAAACAGTACATAAGCAGGCTCAGATTGCAACTAACTACAGGCTCAAAAATGCAGTATGAAAGAATCAAGACAGCAGGAGGTTTTGCTTGGCTGCAGGCACTCCAATGAGATACAGAGAGATTAATCCTTTACTTCATAAAGAACCAAGGAACAAGGTGAAAAAGAAACATTGGATAAAGTATGCTTATAGGGGCCCTAATAAGCAATTAAAGAAGTTGACAGAAGAGTAGGCAAAAATAAAGCTGATGGTTCCTAACATAGAATCATTGACTCATAGAATGGTTTGAGTTGGAAGGGACCTTAAAACCCATCTAGTTCAAATCCCCTGCCATGGACAGGGATTTCCAGTAGACCATTGTTGCACAAAGCCCCAAGCAACCTGGTCTTGAACACTGCCAGGGCCAGACACAGACACAGAAGTCCACAATTTCTCTGGGCAACCTCTTCCAGTGCCTCAACACCCTCAGAGGGAAGAATTTCTTCCTCATATCTAATCAAAACCATTACTTTTAGTTTAAAGCAATTATTCCTTGACCTATCACTCCAGGCCTTGATAAAAAGTTCTTCTGATATCATCAGTGCTCTTCTTTTATCCACCATTGCTGTAGCTCCATCATAGAAGGATAACGAACTTATCAAGCACAATTTGCCCTTACTGAAGTCATGTTGGCTGTCATAAATAAATTCTTTCTTTTCCATATGTCTTCGCACAGATTCCAGGAAGATCTGCTCCATGATCTTGTCAGGCACAGAGGTGAGATTGGCCAGCCTATAGTTCTCCAGGTCTTCCTTTTTTTCCTTCTTAAAATAGGGGTTATGTTTCTCCTTTTCCAGTCAGTAGGAACTTCATCAGACTGCTACAACTTCTGAAATATGATGGATAGTTGTTTAAACATTTAATCTGCCAATTCCCTCAGGACCCATGTATGCACCCCATCAGGGTTCAAGGACTTGAGCAACTCTGCATTCCTTAGATGTCCTCAGACCTAATCTACAGTGAGTGATTCTTCGTTCTTCCAGTTCCTGCCTCTGCCTTCTTCCTCTTGGGTGGTGTGGCTGGAGTATTTGCTGGTGAATACCAAAGCAAAAATAAATCACTGACTAACTCAACTTTCTCCATATCCTGGGTTACCAGGTCTCTCGTTTTCTTCCAGAGAGGGCCCGCATTTCCTCTAGTCTTGCTTTTATCACAACGTACCTCTAGAAGCTTTTGTTGTTGCCCTTGACATCCCTGGAGAGGTTTAATTCTATCAGGTCTTTAGCTTTCCTAACCTGATCCCTGGTTGTTTGGACAATCTCTCTGTATTTCTCCCAGGTTATCTGTCCTTGTTTTCACGCTCTGTAAGCTTCCCTTTTTTTACCTCTTTCTTGGGATGCATCGCTCCACAGCTCAGAGGAGGTGATCCTTGAATACCAACCAGCTGTCTTTGGCCCCTCTTCCCTCTAGGGCTCTATCCCATGGTACTTTACCAAGAAAATCTGTAATAAGGCCAAAGACCACTCTCCTGAAGGCTAGGGTAGTGAGCTTGCTCTGTGTCCTCCTTGCTGCCCTAAGGATCTCTAACTCCATGGTTTCATGGTCACTGCAGTCAAGGTTGCCTTTGAGCTTCACATTTCTCACCAGCCCCTTCTTCTTGAGAAAAAAAGTCCAGCATAACACTCCTCCTTGTTTGCTCCTCTATCACTTGGAGAAGGAAGTCACCATCAACACGTTCCAGGAATCTCCTCCTGGTTTGCTTATGCCCTGCAGTGTTGTCCCTCCGACAGATATCGGGGTGGTTGAAGTCCCCCATGAGGACCAGGGCTTGTGAGTGTGAGTCTGCTCCTATTTGTCTATAAAAGGCCTCATTGACTCTGCCTTCCCTGACAAGTGACCTGTAGTAGAGCCCCACTTTAAAGTCACCTGTCCCTGCCTTCCCTTTATTCCTGACCAATAAGCTCTTGGTTAGTTCATCATCCACCCCCTCGAAGAGCTCCAGCGTAGAGGGTATCACCTCTTCTCATCTCCCCTGACTAATATGGCAGGAATGCACAAGCAAACTTGGATTCAATGGAAAGAACAACCTTACAAAGTTATCAGAAAGGCACGGGAAAAATGATATTGTAGAGAAGTAGTCTGCACAGCACCATTTTTCACAATGTAAAAAAAAAAATTATATCCATTTAAGCAAAGAAGGAAACAGTGCTTTTGGCATGAAATTAGAAACGTACTTGCAGTAGTTTCAGTGAAAAAAAAATTCCTAGATGACTCCACATTATGATGGAAGCTAAACTACCCCCAGCATGTCAATTCTCATGTTCAGAATACTTTCTTCCTACTGCCCTGGATAGAGCATCAAAGCTCAAAACATGCTACCAAGTAATGCAATGCTGGCTCATCTTATCCTCCAAGGAACAGGGCTGTTGGGTGACATGAGGGAAGTGTTGTTCTGTTTTTGCAAAAAGGAAAGTAGTAGAGATGTTCTCAAGAGGCTAAAACTGCCTCCTATATTTATTGGGGTGGGAGATGAATAAGAAGCTGCTATTATGCAAAACAAGTGTTCAGGATACCATCACATCATGGTCACATACCATCACGATCATCTACATTGAGAAGAAAAGATAGAAACAAATAATTAAAATTACTTCAAAAATCTCAGTTTTACTCTCCCTTCCCTATGCAGTGGGGAACCAGTTCGTGTTGTCTTATCTCTATAACCACCCCACTCTTCACTTTTCATGTCCAGTTCCCAGTATCTTCACGTCTCTACCCTAGTACTCTTTTCTAACACACCTACCTCCACCACCATCTTGTAGGGTGAGCTCACAGCTCTTCTGTCTCTCTTCCTCCTTAGGGCTAAAGGGTGGAAAGCATGGAAGAGGTGACATCCTAACCCACAATTTCCAAAGTTGCTTCCACCTCACCTCAGACATAATTTCAGGAGAAAATCCATTTCGGTCACCAGGACTCAAAAATCTGGACCATGGTTAGTCACACAAGACTGGATAGTTTAGAGCAGTATGATCATAAAGACAAATACTGTCAAGTGGGCCAGGGTGTAATGAATGTAGGTCATCTCTGGAAAAATCTGGTGCCCCGTTGAAAAAGTCTGCTGGATCATGTTCAGAAATTCTTTTTCAGAGGCTTTTGACATGGTTAAAAGTGGGTTGCTTTTTATGGAAATAAAACATTTGCAGGTAATGATTCCCCACCTCAAGGGCTGGCACACAGGGTTTGGTAGGTTGAGAAAAGGAAAAAACTTTTGTGGTTCTCAAAAATATTTTCAGATTTATTCTTTCAAGTGTACTAAACATGTTTCTCCCTAATCATCATCTTGTAAATAACTGTGCCACATTGGTCTGAAGCTTTCACAAAGAGTTGCTGGATACAAACAGCTGGAGGCACATGCACACCATGGAAAACTCCAACCAGAGGAGTTTACAGTTGATAAATTCCTCAAACACTGAAAGTAAGGTTATGGGAGACAAATCAGGTTGTTCTAACAGTTAGCTAAGGCTAGGCTGTGCCACCCACAGCCACTCAGATTATACAGGACACCCACAACATGTGCTCTCTCAGAGTCTGACTGATGCTTTCCTGTTCTGTTATTCTCTGAAATAGAACTAAAATTCAGTCAGGCTGAAAGGAGCTTTTTACTCTGTGTATGAGGGGAAATAACAGTAACTGTGCAATTCATGAAAACCTTCTAGCGTGTCTATACATATGCATGCCTTCACTGATAAATCCAAAACAGAGGTAAACATAGAGGAGGCATTAAGTTATCTTTTCCAGGAGGTAAAGAAATCTGCGTGACAAGTTTATTGAAGCATTTTACAGAAATCCAGGATACTGTTCAACATGTACAGTAAGTCCTTATTAAAGGCTGCATTTCACCATAAACAGCAATTTTGGAGGACAATGATGTGCATTTGTCGTCAAACGTTATTGTTGTTTGCAAACACCAAAAGGGTTCCATCTGCCATTATTTTTTGCAATGATATAAATAAGAATATCTAAGTAGATAGACATTTTATACATAAAAATGTATCAGTTTGAAGAACGTTAGCCAGGGAATAAAGATGAAATTAAATAGAAATTTAACACAGAAAATATAGCATTTTAAAGTAAAGTTTAGGGCAACCAGTAAACTATTTTCTGAATAAAGTAAATTTAAGATACTTGTCACTTCCTAATAAAGATAGGGAAAAATGCTGAGATCGTTGAAAGTCAAGTATTGTTCATGGATCACTTTCTTGCAAAGATCATTAACATACATACCTTGGTAATAAAAGTTTCAGTTGACACAGAAAAATGAGTTTCTCTCTGTTAGTCTACTGCTGAGGAGTATTGGGTACTTTACTGCTGTCAGAGTGATGATTCAACATTTCAAGTGATTCTGTGCAAGTCAGTTGGAGACAGTAGATCCTTTCATAGGTTCTATTTTTCAAGAAAGCTACTGCACTACTGCACAGAACTCTCAGCTTTACTCCATGTTCTATCCCATGAAGAGAATACAAAATTATAATTAAGACAAAGCACAGTCTGCTTGTACAGGTTCACCTACTCCCAAAAGCACAGCTATGCAAAAGCGCAAGTGAAAAAAAAAGGATACTTTCAAGTCAGTACTCTGTGATTATGTGCTTTGGGGCCTGTCTTACAGTAACAGTTCATCCTCTAAGCATGATAGTGATTACAAATTTTCTTGCTATGGTAGCATGTGTTTGCCAATTAATTGCATTTAGCTGTTCCAGAAGAAATGTACTGCCAAAGTGTTCAGAAGACCTCTTGATTTAGCTTAAGGCCATGTTTCTTAATTCAGAGAAGACTAGAAAATCTGTAACTTTCAATACAATTAATAAAATTTTTTCTTCCATACACAAAAAATAATGACCCCGGGTTGTATACATTATTCTGTTAGGTTCTAAGCTACAGCCATTATCCAGACTATTATATCCTATTCAGGTGACAGTAGTATTTGAACACCAAGACAGTTCTTACCTTACTGGAAAAGTATCCCATCAATTGAGTAATACTGTATATTTATAGTGCAACAGTAGCCGTGAAACTCACCCTCTGCTACACTCTCTGCATAGTCAGAAAAGTCACACTATGGTTCCCCCTTGAGAAGGAGCCACAGCTAGAACTGAGTTTGTTATAAAGGACTCTGCTATTCCCCCACTGACAGCACAAGGCAAGAAATACTACAGCATAAAGGCCTGAGACAATTTGCTCCCATAACAGCAGAAGGATTGCAGTTACCTTCAAAGTCAAAAATCTGTCTCTGTCTTTACATAAAATTCTGTATTTCCCTACCTTATCAGAAGCATGAAGTGGCATATTGTACTTTTTATTTCTAATTTTACATGAGAGCTGGAAAGAATGAGACTTGCTCAAGTCAACTTCTCTACAGTTCTACAGTTCCCTCCTGACCCCCCAAAAAGGAAGTTCCAGATAGAAGACTTATTGTCAACCTAATCACATCTTGTTCATTCCTTTGCCTAAGTAATATTTTTCTCTAAAATATATTTTAGAGAAGTACTTGAAGTACTTGACTCAATCTGATTTTGAAAGGTTCAAAGCATTTTGTAAAGGTTAAAGCAGTACTATAAGCTTTACTTGAGAGTTGATCCCAAAGCCAAGAAGGCTCTTTACTGGAACTTTTCGTCACAGTTTGATTTCTATACAGTTAAGAAATGAATCTTTGTCTTGATAGGTGAAAGATGCTGCCATCAAGATACTGTTTTTCTTAGCACAAAAGTCACAATACCAAGTTTGGGACAGTATATTATAAGTCACAATAAACTCCCTTTTATTTAAGGGCAGATAAGTATCACTTCCAAAATTTACTTTCAGTTCTTGCACGGCAACATAGGATGGAAATAGTTTTAAAAATCCTTTCATAAAATTTCTAGTTGCATATGAAATAATTAGACAGATGTTAAATGTATTTCTTTTGACAACTCTTCAAAATTAGATATTTAGAATGATATTTCAAGATAATTTTATGTAGAACAGACCAATAGATTACCTACAACATCCTTGTTACATGAGCCAGCTTGTGTTCTTATAGAGATGCACTGGTATCCCAGGAACTTCTTCCCAAGATGCCAAAGGTTCCCAGTTTATTTCATCCAGTCAAAACCACTGACTAAAGCTACAATTTTTTCTTTTCTTTTTCTTTTTTTTTTTTAAGGGATGCTGCCTTAGTGGTACATTCTGTGCTTATGAGAACAGGCACCATAGTGCAGTAGATTGAGCAACAATAAACAGAGGGAAATGCAGGCACAATCAAAATTGTCACTTTACGGAAAGAGTCACTTGATGATATATTCAGGCCCACACAATAAACATGCTTAGACAACCATATTTACAAGTACCTGAACAGCATGAATATGTGGATGACTGAATTTAGCAGCAGGAACGCAACTTCTTTAGAAGAATATTTGTGATCTTTAGGGAAACAACAAAGTTACCCATGAATGTACTGGCTCCTAGTTCTGGGGAAATGAACTGTGAAACAATAAAATGGAAAAATTAGATAAAATATATGATTTTTAAAAATAAAAATGTTCTATTAAGTTTTAATTCATATATTTTTCTTAAGCCTTCAAGTGCCATTTATTCCTGAACAAAAATGTTCCTTATCAGCTTTGTTTGATGCAGGAAGAAAAAGGAGAAAATTGAATGCTCTATAAATCTCCAAGAAACACTTTTTCCAAAGTTAGAGTAGGCATACAGCTACATTACCATGCAAACCTTCATCCTAAAGAGTTCTGAAGTTGGCTAATGTAAGGAGAGAAAAGAAGCATCTCTTTATCTCCTCTTGCCCCGCTACCTGTTTGCTTTTTGCACGCTGCTGTGATACCATAGTATCTCAAAATGACCTGTTCTGCATTCTTGTTCCTTCCTTCCAAGTGTTCCTGCTGTATCCATCACCTGGATCATTCTGTGTGCTAAATCACCCCATCTTTTACTTCCAAGTCTGTTCTCAGCACAGATTTTACTCTGACATGGAAACTACTGTTCATGGCTCATCTCAAGGATCAAGGAGATGAAGACTAGAGATTAAAGATGTACCGCTCTTGACAATACAAATTGACCATGTGAGGTGATATATTGCATTTGTTCACTCACATGTTAGTGTGCAATATTTCCTGCAATCAGTAAACTTATAATGTTTTTAATGTAGTTCCCAGAATTTAGCATGAAAACAGCAAACTAGTAAGGGTTCAAATCCTTAAAATACTTCTCTACTTTTTTCTCAATAATCACAATGGGAAATCATTTGTAAGCCAAAAGCTGAGCCTCCAGCTCTTTCCATCATTTCCTGAAAGCTGAAGGTTTTGACTGCTAGCTTTGGGATTAAAGGACTGATTAGAAATTTTTATCACTAAAAATATCCATGTGTCTTATCCTCTAAAATCTCCCTGCTGAGGTACTGAGTAAGTTTGCCAAAATTTGTTCCTTTGCTGTTCTTTGCAAGATGCAAAGTTGTAATTCAAGTTAAATTATACTCGGGCAGGCCAAAAGGGGCTTCATTCCTAAAAGCAAATTCATCAAAGATTCATTAACAATTACATCCTTTCCGAGAAAAAAAAATTTCAGCTTTCATTGCTGCAGCAATTGCATCTCACACTGCTCATGGACAGACTGTCTCTCTGTTTTAACTCACAGTGACTACAATATGATTGACCTTGCAGCCTAGGTGTAACCTACATGCAGCCTTTTCCCTGTTTGTCTACCCTGTATCCTGTGTCTTGATTTGTTTGACTTTTTAGCCCATTACATGCTTACATAAAAATTCTTTATTCCTCGTGTACTTATATTTAACTTTCACAGGATGATACAAACTACACCACATCCCTCAGAGATATTTCCTCACACCGTGCCCTCCCTTCTCCAGCTTAGGTCTGCCATGGTTATGCCTGAACAAAACATATTAACTCTATACTTAGGCACTTGAAATGGAGAAAGAAGTAGAACAGAGCTGTTTGAAGGGATAATTTCCTTTTCATAAGGAGCCTGAGAAGAGTGGAAAGACAACAGTGAATAGGAACAGGAGTAGCAGTAGTAATTGGAGTGGGCATAGGAGAGTGAACAGAAGGTAGACAGGAGAGACTTTCAGTTGTACTTTCTGTGGATATGGGACTGTCTTCCTTCATAACATGTTTGTACAGCACTTGCCATGGAGGTGATCAATCTGATGCTCTGCAGGTGCTATTAAGTATGCAGTGTATATCCCTCACTGCCAGTTCATAGGTGATGAGGTCTTGCTTCAATGCCCTTCCACAGCTTTGGTGCTTCAGATTGAGATGTTCTTTTTCTTCAGCATTGACAGAGTTCAAACAGAAAAAGACAAGAAAAACACAGGCAGAAAGGGAACAAGGAAAATGTACAAAGATCTTAAGTGGCACATTTAGCACTAGATGGTGCTTATAGAGGCTATTTGTCTGAGGGGTGAAGAGAATGTAAAAGTAATCTGTTCTGTAGGTTTTTGTTAAGTTATTAGCTTAGATGCTATGACTTTGATGAATACAGTTATAGAAGTGAAGGTAATTTTCAGATTGTAATGAGTATGCCAACCAGTGCAATGGTATCCGAGTGAAGCCAGTCATTAATGATGTGTGTTTCTTTCTGCTTGTCTGAACTAGTATTAATACTAAACCATAATCTCCCCATAAAAAAAGTAGGGGAAAGAAAGCTAGAGAAAGAAAGAGTGGCATTGATATGGCATGATGATAGGCCTATCTTGAAAAGAAAGTTACTTGTTAATTAGGCAGGCATAGGTGAAATATGGTAGGATGTCACTGATTCCTGACAGAAAGGAGAAGAGGAGCCCAAAAGACTTCAAAATATGATAAGTTCATTTTATTCTGCACATTTAATGTCTGAATAATTTCTAGCTCAGAGATAGATGTCAGAGAAATGCTTCTGTGTTGGAGGAGAGGAATCAGAATGGGAGAAGTACCAAGCATGGAGAAAGATATACGAGAGCTGAATGGACACTTTACTGCTGAAATGGACATTCTCATACCGGATTAGACACCCACTGGATTGACAGTTTTCCCCAGTTCACCCCAGTTTATTTTTGTATTGTTATGAAGTTCCATGTACCCCAGTTTATTGTTAAAAATTTATGTCCTCCATTTTGTCTCCCCTTCTTCCCCACATTTTCCCGCCTAAACTTGTTTATCTCCTTGTTCTCCCCTGTTTTCCCGCTCCTCTGCCTGTGATTGGTTGTGGTCTGCTGCAGTGCAGAGGTAGCTTCTATTGGCCCATTCCCCCAGAGACACCAGAACTCCTCCCACCTTTACCCTGTTATCCTATCGTACGTTTCCCTAAGTTGTCAGTCTCTTGCTCCTCCCCAAGCCTGAGTCCACCCCCTGAACTTACCCTATTTAAGTCGCTGTTACCCTTAATAAAGTTGGCATTGCTTCCCTCACCTCAACTGTGTCCCGAACCTGATTGCAGTGCCACGTCCCCATTCCCTTTTCCCTGCGGGCCGTGGCACTTCTGAACTCCAGAGATGAACCATTTTGAATTTCTGTCTTGTGCAATCTTGCTGCCCTTGTTGTAAGACACTTGCCAATTTCCCTGTTAAATAAGTATTTGCTGTTCACCTACAGATCAAAAAGTTATTCTTCCACTGAGTTTAATGGGTTTACTTTCTTTGTATTGTTGTTCAATCTGATCTCCACATCTAAATGCTACTCTCGGAGCCATTTAGAGCATGTACACATGTATAGAACCTATTTGTTTTGCTCTTCCTTCATTCTCTAACATCATGCGTTCTTTTTGATCAACAGCATAAAAAGTAAAAACTTTTTTCCATGTTGTGTTTTTTCATCTGAAAGAAAATCAAAATGTTAGCTGTAGCAGTGAGAAATAGCTGGTTCTTATTTACAACTGAGACTTGTTTTCCTCTATACAATGGCAAAAATCAACCTTTAATTCCATTCTATGTTCATGTTTTTATGAAGTCTGTTGCCAGCAAAGAGTCTAAGCAGTCAGACAAGTTGCTTTTGAGACATGGTACTGCAGAAGTGTGGATAATAGGAGTAAAAATATTTTCTTCCCCCCTCCCCCCTGGTTATCCCTGCCCTACCATCAGATTTTATCTTTCTTTTACCCCATATTTCATATCTGTCTTTCACATCTCAAGGTCCCCTATTTCTGTAAATAAACTTTCAAATACAAGCCTGTATTTGAAAGATTTTATTCTATCTAGTCTCATCTCCATTTTCTTACTTTCTGACTAAATCTCAAAATGATGAAATAATCTTATTCACAAGTCAAAGCTAAATTGCTAATTTAAAATTAATCTTTAATTTTTAGAATTAAAGGTTTAGGAGTGTCAAAGCAGAAGACACGGTGAAGAACTAAACAAAAAAGAAAATCAAAGTTACAACAAATGTACCAAAAAAGCATGGAAATAATTTTAACCATGGTTGTTAATTACTTGAACAGTAGCTTAAACACTTGCTTCCCAGCTAACAACTTGATACCTTCAAAATACCAACAGACTTCAATGATATTGACATTTTACCTTTTTCTACACATCACCTGCAGAGCTAAAGAAACCAAGAAGTATCAGAAAAGGAGCCTTCAATCCAAGGAAAAAAAATCCAAGCCCACAAGTACAAGGTGATAAGAGATTCTTGCAAGCCAACCGCTAATCATTTAATATTGCTTCTTGTAGGGTTTAGAGCAGACACAGAGTAGCTCAGGCTTTCCAAGACCTCCAGTAGGTTGCATAAGTGAAGGATTTATATCCATGTCATCCTTTTAAAAAACCTCTTGGAGCATTGAAAGATGTTGTAGAGATGTTTCAATATGGGGTTTATATGTAAAATGGTGAAAAAGACATAGTACAATGAATGTATATATATAATAAAATCTACTGAAACAACAAATGTAAGCTTGAAAAAAGTACTCTTCATGACATGGAGAAAGTAGGAGACAAGAGGAAAAAATATAAGAAAGACTAATGCCTTTAGATACTCAATGCGGAAAATACATTGTCCTCATATACATTCTTACTTTTCCTCACCCTCCTGCAGTCAGTGTATTACTTCCTTACATGCAGCAGTTCCTTTCTGTCATGGAGGCAATTAATTCCTATCCTATCAGGCTCACTTTTTCCTTCCTAGTGCCTCAAGACACTAGTTGCTGTCAAAGCCATAACAAAAAGAACCCAAGAGATTTTCTTCTGACACCTCCTGCAGTCTAGAATCATCACATTGGATATATATTTGGGGTCAGGAAGACCAGCTTCTGTTATATAACCTCATACAGCCAGAGTTTTCTCTAAATCCTTGTCAAAAACATTTTTATGATCTCCTGCCAGCCAGGAGAAACACAGTTTTTTCTCTCAAGCTCAGCTAACTTGTTTTTGATTATCTCCTTATTAAAGAAAATGATTGTGCTTCATAAAGCAGTCCTGGATGTTACAGAATTACTGCTTGAAACACAGAATTTGGAACAACTCATTTTTATTTCAATATTGGTATCCAATGCCTTATGAGTCATTGTAATGATTCCCTGTTGCCCTCTGTACTGAGCTTAAACAAGTTCAGCATTTTCAAAGCTCTTAACTAAAGTCACAGTGGAATTAAAACACTTTTGCAGAAAAGAACACAACATAGCTAAGGAAGACCCTGAGCTGGCCTATACTAATCTCTCTTATAACAAATTTTGTTCTCCTACCCTGTCCTGTAAGCACCCTTCCCAAATCATGCTGTTTCCCTTACTTCATATATTTTGCTTCTAAGAAAAAGGAGGGGGGAGGGATTACATACAGAGCAACAAAAAACTCTGCGACAATCAAGAACTTACCTGCATTTCTGACCAAATTATCTTACATTATTAAATTGGTCTACTTTGTCCCTTTCCTTTTTAAAACCCATTTATACCTTTATAATTAAGGCATATGAGTCAAGGTTGCCATCCTGATAACAATTGTGTGGGTGAACAGTTCCATGGACCAATGGAGACAGTAGATTCTGATTTCCAAGACTGAAAATCCTGACAATCACTACAATTGCTCATAAGGTTTGAGGGAAGGAGGTATCCCCACAACAAAACAAACAACCAAAACCTCCAAACCACCACACTTTGTTTTCATCCGCCCTTTCTCAATGCTATTTCTTTATCCCCATTGTTTTTTCCTTGCATAGAAACTGACTCTCCATACATGGGGAAAGTAGCATTGGATACAAAAGGTATTTTTCCCCCTTCAAATCAAAGAGAATTTAAGCCTTGTGAGCTCAAAATTGTTAGGTTAGGTTTGGGGGGGGGGGGTTTAAAACCAAATTAAGTAAAAAAGGTGAGCTCTACACATTACTCTCATGAGTGGATATTCATAAGTGAATACCTGCAGTGAAATCTGCTCTTGAAAATAGAACACCGGGGACCTACTCCAACCATCATAATTGGAACCAGGCTGATTTTTGATTTTCTGTAAACTCAAACTACATTACATGTACTTTGTAGTTTGCAAATACAATTCACTGCAGCTGTAGAATAAATCAATCTGAAAACACATATATACATAAATAATACTGGTTTAATATTACCAGTGAGAAATCTAGACATCTCAGAAGACTTAAAAACTCTGAGTCAAGGCAAATTCCAGCAGTTTCAGTATTTAAAATTTACTCAATTTCATTCAACAAATTCTTTCTAATAGCATTTGGCACTGTGTGCCTCCATCTCTTACTATGTGTATGCATGTGTGTTTACAGAGAGATATATACAAACTAAACTTTTTTATATTGAAATTGTAAAGCAAGCATTATTTGTGTAAGATAGCAATGCAGAATCAAAACATAAACACTCCACAAGCAAGGAATCACATCACTAAAGCTAATTAACAATATTTTGAGGCATAAATGGACATATGTTTATTTAGTTTGCTTTATACTTCCCAGAACAGCTTCAAATGTGTGCCTTTTTATGGAGGTTTAGGACTCCATGTGGTCCAAAAACCTGGAATCTGCTTTTTCCAGTTGGTATTGTTTAGGCCATGCTTCCTGGCACATCCCTCATTTCAAATTGCCAAGAGAGTGGTGGAAGATTGAAACACTATGGCACAATGTATTTTCTAAAGCAATACAAAAGATTGACCTTGGTATTTACAAGTTTCTCTTCTGTCACACAATGGGTTTTTGTCACATTTTACCTGTTAACCAACTTACCTCCTTCAAATCTGTTTTATTATTATATACTCAGAGTTGAAAATGGAACAATAAATAGCCTGTGTGCACCTGTTTTATTGTGCCAGTATTAAGGGATGTTTTCACAATTTAGATCAGAAAATAAAGATGTTTTCCAGCAAGCTGTTTGTATACAGAGAGAAATAATTCTACACTTTTCAGAGAGGACTGCATTAAGGAATAGAGCATTTATGTGAGAATTCCTCTCTTCCATATGCATATCAACTCTGCAGCAAAGGCAATAATTTCAACCAGTTTTTTTGGCATTGTGTGCCATCTGTAGAGCTGTACAGGAAGAACAATGCAGCTACCAAATGTATTAATGTGCCACAGAAGTTCAGCAGTCCATGGCAGATATGCTTGCAGGGGAGAGGCCAGAGCACTCACTGTAAACACACAGCAGGCAGAGCACAACTGGAGTGAAGGAGGGCACAAAACTTTAGTGGTTTGTTTAGTGCAGAGCTAAACCTCAAGCCTTCTCTGCCTTTCACATCATCCTCTTCTTGCAAACTTTCTGTGCCATATGTGTGTCTGCTCCTGAGACAGGAGGGATACAGAGATTTCAGGCTGAGTTTCTTTACAGGCATCACATCTAGGGGTGATCTGCTTGCTGTACTACACACATGTCTGATTCTCCTCCGGCTGTCACCTTCACTAACCCTCAACTGCAGCATGAGACAGTTGTGGTTCTGGGATTACAAACCGCACTCCAGATGTTGTGCTCCTTTCTTTTCCAAGGTCATCCATTTCTTACCCATCACATTCTCCACTCAATAAATAATTTAGATGGAATTATTGAATGACTTTTCAAAACTCTGTTCTAAATATCACTCAGCGACATTACCCACACTAAGTCTTACAGAAGTAAAACATTTCCATTCTGAAGATTATCTTTGATTTATGAGCCATGTATTGCAGAATTGAGCCACTTTAAAGAAAGTCAAGTTGATGAGAAGTCTCATGTTGACTTGAATCTAAAGCCAGTTCTGCAAAAATGAATTCAAAGGAGATTTTATTTTATATAAATCCAGTTCATGGTTTTACATTATCACAACCTACAAGGTCATGTTTTTCTGTAAATGCTTAAAGCTTCATACTAGTTGCAGGAACAGGGGAAGAGTGTTAGGAGGAAGGAGCAGTACAGACAGCACGTGATGAACCAACCACAACTCCCAATCCTTATCCTCCTACACTGCTTGGGAGAGTGAGTAGATAGAGAAATTTGGAGTGAAGTTAAAATCAGGAAGGAAACAGAGGTGGGAGAAAGGTGTTTTAATATTTGTTCTTATTTTATCATTGTACTACTCGTATTTGACTGATAATAAATGAATTTCATCAAGTCTGTTTTGCCCATGACTTGCAGCGTGATCTATCTCCACCCTTATCTGAACCCACGAACCTTTCATTTTATTTTCTCTCCCGTGTCCAACTGAAGAGGGGGAGTAATAGAAGAGTTTGGTGGGCACCTGACACCCAGCCAACGTAAAACCCACCACACACATCTTTTAAGAGGTCCTCTTACTTATACTCTATTTACCAAAATGGAAGTTTGTTCAGTGATGAGGCTTCCCAGATTGACATTAACAGTTCTCCAAAAGGGATTTGACTGCAGCAACTATTCTGGGCTCTTTGATTTATCGTTCGCCCAGAAGCCGCAGCTACTCATGAGCTGGACAATATGAGAAGTAGCTCCCAAAAGAACATAGCAATACAGAAGAAAATGGACTTTCTCTTTCCTACTATTCAAATTATCTTGCTATACAATGTCCAAAAAAACCCCTCTGCATTTCTCTGCTTTAGTCTTTCTACACACAAGAAGAAAATTTAGAATTATCAGCAAGAATACTGTGATGGATCTGCATCTTTGAATTTAGAAGTGCTGACTCATGACTTGAAGGCCTGCCAACAACTACCTAAATTAAAGATCTTGAGTAATCAGGTAGAGGTGCTTTAAATAATTTTTACCTGTTTCACTGAAGTGACAACTTTACCTTTTGTCACTTTATCTTATTAGTCAACACATTCTCGTGTGTGTTTGTTGAAGTCTCCTTCCAAAAGTCTCTTTCAACAAAGTGTCATTGGGTTCAAAACCCGATTTACTGTACAATCCACCCTTCAGTCCAGATTAAAGCTTTGGAAAAGCTCTTTTGTTAACTGTGACAGGAAGAAGCATTTTGCCTGTATCATGTTGATTGCCTTGGCAAAGAATTACTGATACTGTGAGCAAATAAAAAACAATAGATTGCAATTTTGTCACCATATTGTTCCATCTTTACCTACCTTAATAACATTATAATATATTAGATCAATAATACACTTGCTCAACCCTTTTTACTCAAAAAATCTATAGATGTATATGAAACTGGTTTACTCTGCCAAATCCTAACATGGGTCGTGAACTCTGCAGGTGTATGTAACATCAGGCAAGAGTTCTGCAGGCTACTTGGCTCTACTTCCAAAAGAGTATCCAAATCCTCACACGGGGGAATTTCCCTATAAGGGAAAGACTAAACACATTTCCCACTGGTACTTATTAGCGTCAGTTGCCAAAAGTTTTGCTAGAGAACGTACGTTTTCTGCTCATCCCTCAAGAAGCAGAGCTCAGGAGCATGATGCTTTTAGGCAGGGAGAAAATGACAGAACTCTAGCCTGAAAGGCAAACATCCGCAACTGCCAGTAGTGTACAGCAGTCTCAGTTAACTGATTGAAAAGAAAAATAGCAGTGAATGAAAAACCCCAAGCTCCTTCTTCATTGTAACGCAACACATTTTTCAGGTGCATCTGAACAGTCTAGTAACAAGAAGTTTTGAGTAACTCCATTAGAGTTTAGGGCCTGTAATGCTTTGGGCTCAGTAGGCGCCTGTTTGAGAGCCATGCAGTCTGTTCCCTGCACCACAGAGGTCTAGGTGTAGAGCAGCTGCACCCAGCAAGGACCTAAAGGGCTGGCATCCTAAGGGATACAGCATCTGTTGCTTTCCTTGAGCAAATAGGTGGTCAAGCAGTAGGATTGCTGTTGGTGCCACATTGTTCATGGTTCTGATACAAACGCAGTTATGTGTACAGGCATGGTGGGTTGAAAGCAGCATAACTAGGGCACAGACCCATTTATAAATGTGTTATTCATAGGACAGCCTGGTATTGTATTCACTTTGAAACAGCTCATTCGAGACAACAAAATTAAGTTATTTACACAATAAAATTGGATGGACACAACTAAACAGCAGTATCAGTAGAAAACTTTGTAAGAACTTTATCCTGCTGGTTTTTTTTCTGAAGGTTTTTCACTTACCACAGTCTGCATTTTAGTAGTTTATGGTTTATTTCCAGGAAAACAGTATGTTTGTTCTCATTGTCAATAGGCAAAGCAGTTTGGACTGAGCATGTCTTTTTGCTGTTAACCATACATTTCTAATCTGAGATTAAAAAAAAAGATACATAATATTAAATGGTACTGTAATTCCCTAATAGCGAGACTGTTGAAAGAGGAAAAATGGAGCTATTCATGTTTAACAAAATGGCCATCCAGCTCTGCTTTGATGGAACAGGGACTACATAAGACTTCTGGGTGAGCACTTTCATCACCCTTTCTTACTGTAATTGCATTAAAAAGTCATTATTCTGATGTCATCTCATGAACAAAAAATCTTGTCCAGTTAACTGTGAAAGTGTGGAAGAGCATATGGAGTAAAAACAGGTTTTCTGATCAGATATGAAAATAAAAGGGACAATTACAGGGAGAGAAATAAACAAGTAAAGGCCATCTAAAAGGACTTCACATGCTGTTCACAAAAATAGGAACACTAATTGGCTGCATCTCAAGTCTGAATTATAGAACAGTTTTCTTCTGTACAGCCCCAAATGGATTAGTGTATTTTCTACTATGCTTTGCATACTTACTGTCAACTAAATTTCATGTGTCATTTTCTGCACATCTTTGTATCCACTTTAAGTTGGAAAGAACTGCATCATAACAATCCAAACTGTTTGGTGTTCTCTTTACCCATCCCATCCTACCTCACTGCATTAGTAATAGTTTTAGTGTCACATATTGCTTGACAGTTGCTATGTTTACCTTACAGGAAAGGAGCTAGGTGTTTGCAGATCAGAAAATAATTATAAGAACTTGAGTAGCCAGACCAAAAAGAATTAAAGGAACTCCAAACAAAGCAATCTGTCATAAAGAAAACAGTGGAAAGCATCCATGTGTCTACCTAAAAAGAAAGTAACTTGCATGCTGCCACAGTCTTGGCTACAGAGACATTAGTTGCTCTTTAATTCCACAAAACAATTTCATATAGGTCAGTCTATTTTTCTCATGAAGTTACCCTTTATCCAATTCTTTCGGTCAACTTCTCTCTCACTAATTTTTATTAGGTTTCCTCCATTGTGCGGCTGCAAGCATGAGATGAAGTAAAACTTGAGATTAAAAAGAGTTGCAAGCAAAGTATAAATTTTCAAAAATTGTGTTGCATATGCTCGGCAGGCACCAAGAGGGGGAGAAAGAAGTCAACAATTTGTATAAACAAAAGGCACATAAGAAAATCATCATGCTGAAATATTGTAAACTAACAGCAGGCTAGAGTAAAACATTCATATTGCCAGAGTTAATTTATTTTTTTTAGCAATACCTTTATAATCCTTCAACAAGAAGGAATCTTTTTTTTTTTTTTTAAGCATGAAAAATATGCATTATAATCAGTTGGGTTAGATTAGTTTTTCTTTTTTTAGAGATAGATTTTCTCTCCCTGAATCGTCAACTGTAACTGCAATGAGTTTCTTCAGAGAAAGAGAGATATTACAAAAGAGAGAGATTACAACAGAGTGCTTGCCATCTTCCATTATTAAGCCATACAATGAAAGAGAAATACTATTTAAAAAAAAATAAGCAAAATGAGAACCCTAGGAGAAAACCACTCCCTGAGCTGATGGAAGAAGTGACAAGGTTTGTAAGACCTGATGTATACTTAACAGATAATGTCATGTACTGAGGGGGACAAGAAACAATTGGGGAAAAAAGGTATCAGCCTGAATAGTCTCGAGAGGAATCAGACAAGACAGGTTACTAACCATTGGGCTTAAAAAACCCACAGACTAATCTAAGAGTAAAAACCAGTAACATTTGCAAAGAATCTTGGTAGGCAGGATCTTGTGAAAGACAGGTCATTGAGAAAAATGACCTTGAGCAAACTGGCTCATCAAGTCTGGAATCTCTTTCCAAAATTCTTGATCCGTATGTGCCTCCCAGTGCCAGAGAGACACTGAGGCAAATGCTGACTGCAAAGACAGTCAAGCCAGGAGGCTCAGTAACATGCCTTGTGAACAGAAGCTGAGGAAGTGGGACTTTTCTGGGACTGGGCTGTCCCTGCAGACAGCCTCCTGCTGTCTGCAGGGAGATTAAGATGGCAGAGCCAGGATCTTTACAGAGGTGCACTGTGGGACACCAGGAGAGAATGATCCTGAATTGAAACAAAGGAGGTTTCAACTGCATAAAAGGAAAAAAAAGCCTCTGAAAGACAGATGAACATTGAAACAGGCTGCACAGTCTTCCTTGAAGTTTTTCAAGACCCAGGTGCACAAAGTCCTGACAAAGCCAGTCTGAAATGAGCACTAACTCTACTTTGAGTGGAAAGCTGGATGAGATGACTTCTCAGGGCCCCTGCCAAGCTGGATTTTGTTATTTTTGAGACTTGGTCCCAGACAATGGTGAAGTATAAGGAAATGTACACCCTATCACTGAATTTACCACTGGGGTATACTGACAACTAAGTCCTGTAACTACTGTAAATTGTAGTTCAATGATTTTATATGGATATTGAGGCCCATAAATACATGGTTTGATGTTCAGCAGTAAGTTGCTTTTCAAGTTCTGGGTGTTGCCTAATACGAGTAACCAGAATTCAGCATATGACAGTCAGTATACTACATTTATATAATATTTTATTATAGTTATATGGATTACTTTATGTGTCTTCCTATTTATACATAAAAGTTAACTCAGTCTCTACTGTGGAATAGGTAACTGATCATCCTAATAGTGGTGTAAAAGTGGTATAGAGTAAAACACTGAACAAATAGAACAAAATAATTTTTACCTTATCTTTTAAGATTTCATTAAACATTTTAGCACTTGAATTTCACAAGACACCCAAGGCTTTAAGAGCTCAGAGTCTCATTTTAAGCCCTTGGGTCTAAAGACATTGATCCACACTTATTGACATAACCAGACAGATCACAGTGTCTCTTTTCCAATCACATACTGAAAATTACTATGTGAATAAACATTTAAAAAATGCTATCCTGGAGATTCAGGCCCGTGAGAGTATATCTTCACTTAAGAAGTAAAGAGAAAAATGAACTCATTGACAACTGAAAGCCAAGAACATTTAGACATAAATTGGAAGAAACCAAATATCAACACATCAACCCTGGTGTTGAGTTTATTGAGATTTAGACTACTTAAAGTCTCACTGAAATTATAATTTGCTAACCATGACTAAATCATGTCATAAGTCCAGGAGCAAAGCATGTTTGCCAAACACAGTGCACACTGACCAAAAAAAACCCAACAAACGAACCACTTTATAAAAGCAAACAAATGGAGAAATAGAGCATAAATCTAAGCCAATTTGAACATTTGTAATTATGAATAATTTAAAGGCAGTGACGTACCAGGGACTGCCTACTTTATCATGATCTGTAACTAACTACAACAAAGAAGATTAAGGAGGCATCCAGGCAGGGATGTGCATTTAAATGGGAACAGTGTGAAGGGGCCAATGAAGACAACAGGGAAGAAGGACCAGTTTATAGTAAGGGTAAAAAAATGTGTCTAGGCCCTATTCCTATTTTTGCTGAAGCCCTTTGCAAGAGAAAGTATTATCTAATAAGTTTTTATCCTCCAGGACTCAAGGTCTGAGACAGGTCACTAGTCTCAATTTTAGACATTGACCTAAACTTTGAAGTTCAAAGACTAGCTAAAGCTTTGGGACTCAGTTTGCCACACAAGTTCAGTCCCACAGACAGATGTGGAAGAAGGCTGTTTCATGAAACCTCCCTTACTGCAAATTTCTGCAGTGCGCACAGTACATTACATTGCAAGTGGGAAGCTGTACATGTCTGAGTCTCACTGCATATCACTTTTTTTTAAGAAGGAATTTGTCTCCTGTAATTTTAAGGATCTTCTAGCCCCACATGACACATTCTCAGCTACTTGAGGAATACTAGCAGGTGCTCAGAATTGCAATTAATTTTGTGAAAGGATGGACACATTCAACAGACATATTTTGCATTGATCTTCAAGAAAATAAAGAATTTTCATTTAAAAAATTCTTTAAAAAAATCAAAAGTTGAGAAATGCTCAGATTTCACAGAACTTTTAAAATCTGAATATTCCAAAACTAAAAAGATATTTTACAACATGTGCATTTTTTAAACTGTATGACTATAAACCAGAAAGCACTATGCATAACATTATTAAAACTACCTGGATATTTAGGAGCCTAAGGCTTATTTGCTGTGTCATAAATTTATTGTAAATTAGTATGTGAACTCACAGTGCACCAGTTTCCCATGTAGACAGACACAGCAAACATTAAGAAAAGTAACTTGCAAGCTAGACAGTTCCCATTTTTTACTATTTTGCTTCAATAAACCTTCTGTATTGGAATGCCTTGGCACACACATGGGAGGGAAAGAAACCAGAGATAGACTGTGATGGGGAGAAAACAAATTGTGAAGGAGCACACTGGAATTCAGGAAAAAGGGATTATGAAGGAAAACATAGGAGAGAAAATACAAACTGGACTTAGCACAAGAAGTAGAAAAATGTGAAAGATACAGAGAAATAAAAAAGATAAATACTATTAATAATCAGGGAAGAATAGTACAACAGCAAAACCAAAAATCTAGGTAGAGTCCAAGGGAAAATTCAGATAAAGTATGTCCACAAATTCCAGAAGACAAACCAGTAAATCCAGCAAGCCCAGCTATAAAGCTGTGCATTTTCAAGGTGTGTACCTAGTTTCCTACATTTCCTTAAGATGAGCTGACCAGCATGTATTTTTATGTATCCCAGCGTAGACACAGGAGCCTAGACTGCATTTCCTCTGACGATCTGAGGTTCTTTCTCAAGGTGGGCCACATGCAGGCACTGTTGGGGACTTCAGCATACCACACGGGGAGGGAATGTGGTCGAACCTCAGTCTGAACAAGACTGCAGCAATGCAGCAGATCACAGGTTATTATCACACTGTCCTTGGGACAAGTGTCTTGCTTCAACCTGATTCACTGGCATGTTCAAAACTAAGCTTTTTGTGACACTTAAAAGTTGTGTTAACTTGAATTACCGTCCCAACACAGCAAGAAAAACAAGTATTTGAGAAATTCCCCTGGGACAGACATTTATTTCTCATTAGCTCCTGGGGGACTGAACAAATATCCAGCCTGACTACAAACTCACATCCTCTCTACCATCACTGTTTATTCCCCTATAACAGTGGGGTATAACTGTTTATTCCCCAAGGTAACACTTGCTCTCTTTTCACCTCCCTGGATTTCTTTTTTTTTGTCTTCTCAGTCTGTCGCCCAACCTGTTGTCTTTTCTATTCCTCACCTTGTTTTCTTTAATCTTCCTCTTTTCATTTCCTTCATGTTATTTCCTATTCTATTGATATTCCCTGCCTTTTGGGGCTGTATTACCCAGTTCCTGGCTGCCAGTGGATTCCAGGTGAGCAGCATCTTCAAGACACGGAAGTCCATGGTTATTTCACTTGTGGGCTGATGGTGCGAGCCTTGGCATAAACAGCTGATTCGGGAAAATATATGTTTGCAATTCCTGAACTGGACTTATTGCAACACACAAAGAATAAGTATGTCAAGTATTTTGTCAGGGGTTACTGCCTAAGCTTTTATATAGATTCTAGGATTTATATTGTTTTAAAAGTTCACTTGTCCCATTGTCCAAATAGTACCTTTTCTAAATAAAACTAGTGGCAACAAATTCAAGATTGTTGTTTGTACTTGAATATACATATATATACACACACACACAATCCCCTAAATCTAGAAGTACAGTTTTAAGAGTATGGTAGGTATAGACTTAGAAGGCTTTATTGATCCCATCTGCTTCGTGAACACATAGCACCTGCCAATAACTGATCTCCTACAATCTTGTCCCATTGTTTTTAACAGGATCTCATTCTTAGATTCTCAGTGCTCAATGTGTTTCAATTGCCTTTCCCCATCCAGCTGAGAGAGAACAAATCTGTGCCATGAGGGGAATAAATGGGTGCAAGATCTCAATGACTGGAAAGTTCTGCTGAAATTTTTCCTTTGCTAAGATTACTTCTGGGCCAAAAAGCTGCCATTACTTACACACAGACTTCGTAGTGCTGCTAGGTAAACAAGTAAAAAAATCAGGTAAGGTGATCAGAATTTAAACAAATTTAAGGATGTAATGTGTAAAAAAATATATGTACACTTGATAATGACTTCAAAAACTAAAATAAAAATAAAATTGACCAGAGTTAGCAATGCAATATTGTGTTTCTTTGTTAACTTTTTTGCGCTGTATAAGTCCTGATATCCTGGAAAGAAAACAGCCTCCAGTTTTCTAATGTTCTAAGAAATTTTACTGAGCATTTTCATGTCAATAAGCATAAACACATCCCAGGTGGCTTTGCCTGTGTTACTCAGGTCTAATGGAAGAGCGGTGCATATCTCAGCAACATCTTCAGTTACAAGGAAGGAGCTGACCAAGCCTTTATGTGTTGCTGTCCAGAACAGCAGATGCCCGGCTGAATGTGGCCTGTTTCAGACTGGTGCCAAGGTGGTCTGTGTGTTTCACCACAGATCAGGCTCTTCCAGACAAAACACCCTGATAGTCTTGGAGGCCTCTGAATCAAGACTTACGGTGCAGTGCTTTTTTGTCGTCAAGTACTGCAGTAAAGGAGCAGCACTTCTAGAATAACACCTCATAGTGTATCCTTGGTGATAAGCCTTCCATCTCTGGTAGCTGTGTCCTTGTTTTCCTATCTTCATTCAGCCTTGTACTCTCTTTCATTTAGGGTATGTGGTTTAACATTAGAATGAGAATGTTTCTAATCAGGCAGCTGTGGAAAAGGCAATCACCACCAGAAGCAGTTCTTAGCACTCTGGAAAAGGCAATAGGAAGACCTGATGGGATATACAGTTCTGGTCAGCTGCATTTGAGAAGGTGAGAGGGAGCAAAATCTAGGGATACAGATACTCTACTTTATAGAAGAGAATGAGAAGTATTTAAACCAGAGCTACTTGAAACCAAAGGCTGGTACTGGCAAAAGAACAAATGGCTATGAGCTAGTTTTGTTTGGAAATTAAATTTCTAACAATGTGAGCAGTGAAGCTCTTGTACAAACTCCTAACCAGCATGGTATGTACAGGCAAGAGTAAAAACAACAGTGAAATGGAAGCTCACACAGGAAGGAAAAGAATTTATGTTCTACCATTCAGTGACAGCTCCACTGCAGTCGCTTTTGTAAGTTTTCCAAAGTTCATCTGTTGGTCTTCCCTGTTGCCAAATTTTCTCATTGACCACATTCTTCCACCATTATTCAGCAAGCCCCTCTTTATGCCCCCCACTCTTCAATCTAGCCCTGCTGACTAGCTCAGCTGTGTTGATTAGCCAGCATATGCTTTCAGTGCTCTTTCTCTTTTGAAGAGAGAGCTGTTCAGTCTCCCCAAGCTTTGGCATTTGCTGATGACAAAAGGAGGACAAATTCAGGTTTTTGGCAACACCCTCTTGTGTTCCAAAGTTCCAAAATCAACTTTCTGTATTCGTGGTATGTGGCATTGTTTGAGGAAATGCCATAAATATGCTTGTTCCTCTATAGAAAACATCTTTCTGAGCAAATATCCATAATTTGTTTAATTTAAGCAAATCCTGGATGCTAAGTCCTTTTTCTCTTTCTGGTTAATTTTTCTGTTAATTTCCCTCCCTACACAGAAAACTGACAAAATTATCTTAATCTTTACCTTCATTTGCTTCCCTTTCCCATTTTTGTCCTATAACAATTTTCCCTGGAACAAGTCTTTCTTTGCTCTCTTTTTCCCCTCTCTCTCCCACTTGTTCCAGTTTTTAAGACGCTGCTTACTCGCTTCCATCCCTTTCTTTCCCTGTTTAATCCATCATTCTCTTCTGGTTTATACACCCCCCACCCCCACCCCCGTATCACACAGTGAGTAGGATTTAATAACTCATTTTTAGTTCCTGACTACCATCTCTCCTGTGACTCTGCCCATCTCTCCCAATTACTTTGTATCACCTTGGTCATTTTTATCACATACAGACTTTATAATCCCAGCCCCCAGTTCCAGGTTAGGCTCTCTGAAGTCTCGTTCCTTGAACTCCAATGGAACAGTCTTTGGCAAGGACTTCCATTAAACCTAAGCTGCAAGGGTATAATCTTTCTTATTCCACCTTTTATTGGCACTTTCAACACCAGCCCAGTTCCTTCATGTTCGTTTTCTTGAAGTTGTTGGTTTCTTTGCAGGTGTTTTGTTCTTTTTTTTTTTTTTAAGCATTGGCTTCCACATCAGTAAGATTTATGAGTAACACTAGTAGAACATTTTCTTGGCAAAAAGAATTGAAATTAACTAAAATTCACTTGGATTTTCTCAAGCAGCTATCAGAGGCTCTGTGTCCTCTGTCAGCTACACAACTAATACTTGGTGCGCTCCTGTAAAGCATATCTGCATATTAGACACAGGCAGAATATTGGTCTAAAAGAAAAAAAATCAAATAGGCATGATCTTTGCTTATATTCTTATCTCTCAGAGAAACAAGGGATTAATTCATAATATTTTTCCCTATTTATGAATTCTCCAAGGTGTATGAAGAATCCTCTTATCTCTACTTCATTAAAAGTGTTAAAAATTGCTTCAGTAAATAATTTTTGTCTTGTACATACTTTCAGCCTTCTCTATTAAATCCAAGTACGTATGTTGCAATGTGAGCTGCAACCTTCTAAATTAACTTGTAGAACTAGCACAACTTTAAAAGCACACTGTACAGCTGATTGCAATACACACTATCAGTGATGTAAAATGTATTAAACTTTCCAACAGGATCTAAAAGTAATACCTTTTAAATTGCATAACTCACCAAATGCAAGCCATTAAATACAAATTCTTAATTCAAATATGCAATTATTAATTTTTCTCTGAAGACACGATTTGAAATGAATGCTGAGATCTTCATGAACATGTACACAAGTAAGATTGCTTTTGAATAAACTGTAGAAAAATACTCATTGATTGTTCGAACCTACTGCTTGGGCCAAAAACAATCTTATACTTGTAGTTTTTGTATTACAGAACTCTACATATCAGGTAATTTAGAAAAATTACATTTTCTGCAATATAAGAGAAAACAACACAGTGTGCTGGCAGAGCACTTAGCATCATGGGGTTGCCATCTCTTGTGGTCTGTGAGCACTGCTCTAGGAAACATGATTAGCAAACTGGAGTTCAAACTGTAGAACTTATGCTGCTGCTGTTTGTTTAGCATGCCAGGGAGTGAAATGGCAGAAAGATACTAATTTTTCACTGGTATATGATACACTACTTGCTTAAATTAAAGGAGTGATAGAAGTGTCATATTTAAACTCATTTGTATTTATGACAATTTTAAAATTGAATCAGGATTAATCTCACTACAATTTGGATGGGAACAGTTTTGCAACAGTTTTCTCCACTTGTCAAATTGTGACCACTTCTTCCCATTCTGGAAGAACATAAAATCCATAGTAATAAAGTTTTGAACAAGTTCTGTATCAAAATTTACCACAATTTTTTACAGAATAAGTTATATTGAAAAGAACTTCCAGGTGCCATCTAATCCCACTGAAACTAAGCACTCAACTTAAGGCTGACTTCAGTGTCAGGCGAGTTTACTCAGGGACTCATTCAGTCAAGCTCTGAAGAGTTCCAAAGCCTCTCCAGTTGACTTGTTCCAGTGTTTGACTATTGTCATAGTGAAAGTTCTTCTTTATAACCCAGGATTTTTCTTGCAGCAATTTGCAATGACTGACCACTCTCCTTTCACTGCGCACCCTTAGAGAAGGCCTTATCTTCCATCTTCTCTAACAAGACTCCTACAGGTACCGGAAGATCCCCTCAAATGCCTTCTCCAGGATACACAGTCCCAGAGCCATCAGACTCTCTTGATATGCCACATTCTCTAGCCCCTTCATGAACTTGGCAGCCCTCCCCTTGATTGGCTCCAGTTTGTTAGTCTCTTCTGGTGGGAAGGGGTAAAACCAGGAATGGTACTTTCCACGCGCAAGTGCTGGAAAATAAGGAAGAGTCCTTTCCCTGAACCGCACAGAGACATCCTGGATTATCCACCCCCTGCACTTTGACTGCAGCATGAGCATGAAGCAACTTCCCCTCCAGGTCCCTTTGCACAAGCACCTGTACAGTTGTACATATACATTTATTTCCTCCCAGTCAGGTGCAGGACTTTCCACTTGCTTTTGCTGGACGTACAAGGTTTCTGCCAATCCACTCTTGCCTTTTAAGGTCCCCCTGGGTGGCAGCCCTCTGCAAGTCTCCTGAAGATACATTTTGCTCTGCTATCCATTAGTCATTTGAGACATTTTTGAATTTAGCATGATTATTCTGCATTGTAACTTTGTACAGAAGTCAGAACAAAACTATTTTTCCATACTTAAGAAACTTGGCTTTGTTATTAATCATCTTGACAAAGCTATTAAGAATGTTTTTAATATTACTGAAAATCAGTGTTCTTTGACAAAATTAATCTGAAAGAAAACCATCAACTCTTCTTTGGATTGAGTTAACATGTAATACATGCATAGGGAGTTATGCCCTGGTCTGGCCAAGAAATAGTCTAAATCCTGTTTTCAGCAGGATTTGGGATTTGGAGACAAACACCTGTCAGGAAGCTGATATATGGCAGAAGGGCAACTGTAAAACCTCAAGAAATTTCCAAAGAATCTTTACTTGAGGATCTAGTACTTACTTTTCCCTGTATGAACTGCAGATTCCTCTCCCTGTTCCCCCCCCATCAGTAGTCCTAGGGAATGTATTACAAGCTCCCCTAAAATTGCTGAAATAGGACAGAGTAAAACAAGCTATAAGGTATCATCCTAAAGAGAACAAGCCCCCTCTAGAAATGTATAATAATATGTTTCATATTTGTCAAGGTCTTGAAAATGAGTGTCTTTCATAGCTTTATTCTACCATATCAAAGAACACAAGATAAATTTGATTTTGATAGGCTTATTAAGTATAAGCAACCACCTTCCATTTTATATGGAAACTACAAATGAATGAGAGATTTCCAATTTTCTGTTTCTAAAGCATTCAATTATACAGGTATGACCCAGATGAAATAAGCTTTCCCTCATGGTAAATTCAGTGGGATTTAACATGTGTTGATCTCAGAAGTACTTGCACTTTCCCCTAAATGAGCTGCAGCTAAACATGTGCCACAGTAGCTAAGCTGGGGTGTCTACTGATTATTACAGCAGTGGAAAGAATTGTGTTATTAAATGTAAATTGATTTTTCCATTTAGTTTGATGGATACAAACAGTAACTGTTATTATCCTTTTTTTCAAGCTTCCATACTCTCCAAATAGGGTGCTACCCACTTCCACACTCTCTAAAGCCCTTCATATCTTACAAAGGCAGAAAAGGGCCCCAAGAAGAACAACTGTTTTTATCAGTCTTGTACAGAATGGAGCTTTCTGATGAGAAGACTGGGACATGCATTAGCACTTTATTATAACAGGGGTCTGTCACAAGTTTCAGATGTGAATTTGCATATCGCAAAATAAAAAAGCATGTGATCCTCCTTTTGAAGGATTGAGGCTACACTCTTATAATAAAGAACTTTCATTGAAGTAGCAATCAATAAAATATCTGATGAGTTTAATAGTTACCAATGTCTGTTATCAGGGTAAATGGCAGCATATTTCTTTCTGGTTAGAGGTGTAAAATAAATAAAAAAAACAACCAAAAACAAACATCCAAATTGCCAGGCAATGTTCAACTAAAATGAGGAAGTTCTCAGATACTTTCTCACTTGAAAAATTATAAAAGAGAAAATTGGTCCGCTAAAATGTGGTCATAGGGAATGGGCAACAAGGATGAAGATGGCAGATTGTTAAACAGTTGTTTTGCTCCAAACTTTCCAGAGGACAAAGGAGACAGAGCTTTGTTTTCTAGTCACGGGACATACTCCAGAGGACTGGAAAACAGGAAACCTGCTATTTAATGAAAAAAGTCTATTGCAGCAAACAGATTATAGCCTGGTTAGCATAGTTAAGGGAGAAGGGGTACAGGTGAAGAAATGGTTTGAAGGACACATTATGGAGACCTTCACATGAATAATTTGATTCTAAATATCCATTGTGGACCCGTAGGAGTCCTGCTTAAACTAACTTGTTTTCATTCTGAAGAGATAATATTGCTGCAGCAGGAGCAAGGGAACTGCAGTGTTTCATACACTTACATTTTCAAAGAGTAATAAGGTTCCACACTGAAGATAATTGAATAAGGCAGAGAGTCATGGTACATAGGTTAAAATAATAGCTTTAGGATAGAAAATTAGCTCAAAAATAGGAAACAGTGAAGAGGTAATAAGAGGTGTGAAAGAAAAGAGTTTACTAGTGAGGTACCTCAGAGGTCAGGTAGCTTTTAACTAATGTATGCAAACAATTTAGATAAGAGGAAATTTCACCTTTTCTGTGCCTGCTGCAGTTGTTTTATCCACAGGGACTGAACAAGCACAGAATATGCAATGGAGACCCAGGATGTACAGAGAAGAGGTGAAGGTTGGTCTTAGTTTGTTGACAAAATAAAAATAGTAAATGCCATACAACCTTGATTATACAAAGGTATACAATGATACCACGTGGCTCTAGACAACCAGGAGTGCAGATAATGGGAGAGCTAAGACAACCTGCTTGCAAACCTTCAATAAACAGAAGCAAGTCAAGTACTGTGGTAGTTATTCAAGGTAAAGTTTATTACAGCTCTGCTACAAGGCAATACCTGTCATAAGTATTGTTTTCTCATAGTAGATGGACATGAGCAGTCATAACTTCAGATCAATATCATGGTCCTCAAAACCTGTGCTGAGGGTTAAGGGAGAGAAAAGACAATAAGCTGCAGATGAACTCCCCAGGAGCTCATGTGCTCCTTATATGAAATATACTTGCAGCAGAGATGAGGTTAGAACAAGGATGAGGATAGAACAAGGCTTGGTTACCCAGCCTTCCCCAGCTTTACAATGTTGGTCTTCAGGACCTTGTGATTGTTCTGCTCAGACAAAATCTTTCTCCTACTTCCCAGTAAAAGTCAATTCAGACATAGAAGTCTTGGAAAAACACATGGGAAAAAAAAAGCCCAGTAACCTACTGAATTAACAAAACCCACTTCAAACTCTATAGGCAGTATGGTGGGAGGTGGGAAGTATGAGGATAGAAGAGATGCTGCTGCTCTCTTTTAAGGTTTCTACTGGAAGTTTCAGGTATGCCAAGAACATCACAGTGGTTTTTTGAAGCTAAGCTCCAGCAGGAATAATAAGCTCTTAAATTTTTGTTGACTCACTGATCAACAGTCCTACTACATCGACATATCATGAGCAGCTTGAATTCTTCTCCAAAACCAGAGTTTCAGGATGAATTCACTTGCCTTACTAAATATGAAGGCAAAGCAGCTTTGAAGCAATATCAGTTTATATGGAGAGGAGATGAAGCTGGCTGTGCAGACTCAGATAGCTGTAATTCATATTGAGGGATGAACAAAGAAGCATTCAGCCCAGAAAAATGCTGGATTCCTTCCAGTCATGGTTTAGGAATGGTATTCCCACTGAAATACCCCAAACCACTCACTCACTCCCCCTTTCTCTTCCCCCTGCTGTGGGCTGGAGAGAATTGAAGGCACAAAAGGTAAAGATCATGGGTTGGGATAAGAACAATTCACTGGAAAAAGCAATGGAATAGGAAAATAAACAGTAACAGCAACAATATTAATAACAGAGGGTACAAGAGAGGCAAACAATTCATTTGCAAATGCTCACCATGCAGAAACTGGCAATACGCAAACCACCTCCATTCTACCCCTGTCCAGAGAAACGATGTGAGGTGGTATGGAATAACATCTGGGTCCTGGCCATGCCCCCTCCTGGCTATTGCAAAAATTAATCCTGTCCTGGCTGGAACCAGAACACTTTCCTCTACATTAACTTGCTAATTTAAAGAAGCAACCTGAGGTTTTCTTTACGCAAGGCATAGCAAAATGTGAACTCCACTTATGCCCTTTTCCAGAGTCTTAAAAACAGGGAGAAAGTAATTCAGTGTCTCAACAATGCAGATTTGACATGTGTAGAAGGTCAAGGATTCCAACCTTCATCAGAAACAGTAGAAGCAAAGGGAAACACTTCAGCATGTATATAGAGCTGACTGAGCTGTGTAAGCAAGTATTTTACAGCTGGAATTTTCACAAGGTAGTTACAGAAGAGAGATGACGTACAATGATTTATTAGAGAAGCATTCATGCCTTTATTTTCCTCCCTCTCCAACGAGGATATTTAAAAGCCATTCAGTTTGCTAACTAGTGTTAGATCTGAAGTGTCTTTATGCTTCAATTCAGAATACCCCAGCCTACATATTAAAGTACTTATCCAACTAACAGGCAAACACTGGTTTCCATGGAAGGTTGGTCTAGATGAGAACAATAATTTTCAGCAGAATATGTTCCTTTGTATAAAATAGTTAAAAAGGATTTTTAGTGTCATACTTCAGTAGATTAATGTAATTGGCTTGATAATAGTGTTTTCTATAAAAAAGAAAATAATAAACAAGTTCTATTTCCCAGTGTGAGAGATAATAATCTTATCTTTTATTTAGCTGTGCTGAAAGGCCACATACTACTTTTTTTGAGGACAGCAATAAGAATACACTCGTCTTGCTAGGTCTGTTCTTCAAGGCAAGCAGTGACCTTCCTCCTACACTTTGCTAATTTCTTCACTTTGAGCCAATGACATTTTTTGTGACTTTGATGAAGGGTTCCTTAGTTTAATAACAGCAAGTAGCACTTCCTATTTTCAAGCATTATGGATTCAAACTACTGTTCAACCTAATTAAAAGCATTGTTTTGTCCTCAGAACCTGTTTTAATCAATTGTCAGTAAAGGGGTTTGAAATAATTACTGTGTTTAGGCAAATTTTTGAAAGGGGTGATATGTCAAAGTGACAGAAAGAGCAGCAGTTTCATAGCACTGTGGGATTAAGGAAGATAAATAAAAAAATATCTTACCATGACCAATTCTACCATAGCTTCTTATGTTATAAATAGCTTAGTGGAGAGAAGTCTCCTCCAAAATCAAGAATAACTGTAGGTTTGAATTGGAACACTCCTCCCTCAAGTCCTGTGTAATTGATTTCCTCTAAATAAACAAAGATATTTGAATATTATTTCTTGAGGATTGTGGACAGTTTCAAACAAGCAGGAGTGGCAGTAACTAACTGATGCTGCTGTCTTCTGCTGCTGAACATTATTATTAATATATACATGTATGAGTCAAAGAAACGTGTGTGTAATATGTTCATGGCACATACTTGGGTCAAGTTTCAATTGTAGAGATTTGCCACAGAAATATTAAAATTTGTACAAATGAAATATGAATAGCAGAGCATGTGTGTTTACAAGTACTGGAAGAAACAGCATGATAAAGGTTAATAGTCTGTTTTGATACAGAGAACACAATTCCCAAGATATTGCTCTCAGAAGTAAGACTGATATTTGTTAGATTCATAAGATTCCTATTCGTTAATTAATATGAAGACCAGAAGAACTGTGCCCTGATAAGACCACAGCAGTGATGTGTCATCAGCAGAAAATCCTGTATCACAATAGCAGGAGTACAGCGACAAGGCTGCAGCATCTCATATGCCATTTCTTTTTCTGCTAGTCCCTCAGGAACAAAGATATTCCTACCAGACATGGGAAAAATCAGGAAAGGTTACTTATTCCCCATTGTCCAAGGTTCATGAAGGACCAAACTAGGAAGATCCGCTAACCAAAGGATCATCCTCTACCAACTGCTGCCTCCTAAAAATACAAAAGCTTGGTTCAAATAGCAAGAATGAAAATATCTTGGTTTTATATAAAGAACCACAACAATAAGTTAAGACTGAACAGCTGGCACCCCTTGTCCTCTCTGCAACATTAATTATCTTGTCTATAACATTTACAACATACCTTTTGGTGATTTAGTATATAATTTTGGCAATGTGAATCAATGAAGTCTATGACAAAATGAGTGCGCAAAATCAGTTCACTTGCAGATTTCGTAAGCCAGTATTGTATTTTGCCTCAGAGGCAGATGTGAAGAAAGTTCTTCACTGAACCTAGTTACACCTGGAAACAGGTTGACCAAATAAGTGGACTCTCCTTCACTGAAAATATTTAGGACACAGACTGATGGTACTCTGAATAAAGAATCTAAGACCTTGATTTTTAAGAGAGGGCTGAAGCACACAATAGACATTCTCCAACATTGACTTTATATTTTTTATTATCCATTCATATTATCTCATTTTGTCTCTTATTACACAAGTTCTCAAGTGTATTTATATTTTTTATCCAAATGCTGTGGACCTCATTTTGTGAAGTATTGGATTCTGAAGTATTTTGTGAAGTATTGGATTCTGTTGAAGAACATGTTTTTGTTCTGAAAAATGCATAGATTTATTGAAATAGCATGAAAATGTTAGTTTATGCTGTCTGAGACAGATTCATATGAGAATGTTCTGATCCCATTTCACAGACCCGTAACCAGTGGACTCACAGGTCTGGTCACTAGAAGAATCCTTACAGACCCTAAATATGCACGAGAAAACTCCTATGAATTTCAGTACACCTCGTCCAATGCCTTTTCTGAGTATGGAAAAATGAAAGGCAAAATAGACAAGAGAGACTGATAGCAAAACATTCACAGGAGAGTGATCAGATTGTGGTGTCACAAGAGAAGTGAAAGACACTGTAAGGTTAGAATTTCACTTTGTTTTAAATGGAAGTAACCAGAGGAAGTAGTACAGTCATCAATGTAAAACCCCAATGATTCAGATACAGAAAAACAACATTCCCTGGGCTCACTGTTATTCTCAGAAACAAACTTGTTTCTGTTTGTTTTCCCTTCACCATCCTTTTCTATTACTGCCTAAAAATATATACTTCTAAAATACAACCAAATGAAGGGCTCCTAGGGATAGGAAATCTAGCTACAAAACCTGCAAATGTCAATTTTCCACATGAATCATATTTAAAAATGACTTCAGAAAAGATTGCACACTTCTCAAAAGCAATAACTATCACCCCATGCTATGTTCTGTAAACAGCACGAGTGACATTATACATAATTACGCCTGTCAGGAAATTCTATGCAAGCCCACTCTACCAGAGCTTTTCAAACAGAAGGTGGAACAGCCTCTCTGCAACGTGCATCGGCCAAAGCTCTTAAAGATTTGACTTCTAATTACAGAAGAGTGACATGGACATAAATCTCATTTTCCCCAGTGCACCCCAGCAAGAGGACTAGGAGAACTGTCTAGCAGATATAAAGAGATTAACCACTACGTCATGTCCATCACCTCTCAAGTAAACTGCTGTTATATTGTGATGGATGACTTTTCAAGAGTCATCAAAAAGGCTGTTTGTAATCAAGAATCTGGCAAAAAACCAGTTTTACACAGAGCCGTGCTGGTCCATGATGAAGTTGAATAACTGAAGAAAAAAAAAATCAAATAAAGTATGTTAAATTACTTCTGTGAAGATCTCTCTGCTGTGCACAACACAGGGTGTGAGGCAGCCTCTCATACAACTTGTAGTTCCCCTAATCTCAATTAAGAGGCCTTTTAGTTTAGCAATAGTCAGTGATATATAGGGCATGGTGCAGATAGTAGCAGGTGTGTGATGACTTCTGTGCACATACAGGTCACACTGCCCTTGCAGGTATCAAAAATGTGGAGCACAGCTGTAGTCTGGCCACAAAAGCTGGCATTTTTGCCTCCTGCTTCTTTGAGCATTAAAGATTAGTTTGCAAGAGAAGATAAAAAGAGGCATGGGCAAGTTCAGATGAAATGTGTTCAAAGCTGTGAATAGATCTGTCAACACAGCATAGTACTGCACTCTGTGGAGATACCTGCACTAACTCTGAAGCAATGTCATGTTATCGTAGTCCTACTCTTATGGAGAAATACTTCCAGCTTGCAATGCTGTCCAAAACATAACTAGAAAGCACTTTAACACCATCCCAGGTTTGTCTTCAATCATTCTTAGCTCACTCCTGTAGTGCAGAAGACTAATCTTGTTACACTGTAGAATCTGGGCTTTAAAATAGGATGCTACAATGAAATAAGAAATCGAAACAGGTCAAAACTGCAATACTTCAACATGACTAAAGCATATTGCAAACACTTCAAAGAAAAAATACAGCAAACCTCACCAGACATAAATGATCAAAACAGTGTTGGGTTCTACCCCTTCCTTTTTGCCACCAATTAGAAATCATCTATTTTACACATACAAAAATATACTTTTTGGAACGCCAGAATTAGCTTTTAACTTTTCCAACTAGAAAGGAGTTTGTCATTTAAGGTAGTGTGCGCTTTTTCTTTAGCAGTAAGTATCTCCTTGAACGTGGAATATTTAGGTGCAATCCTTTCTGTTAATTCACACCATTCAAAAGCAAGCGTGCATGAGGGTGTATAAGTCCTGTTTATCACTTTTTTCCCCCTCAGAAATAGCACCAGCAAAGTTTTCAATATTTGAGACAAAGCAATTAAGCAAGACATTCTAGAACTAAGGATCTGCCATAGCATGCTTTATATCTAATTGTTTCTCCAATAACTGTTCTTACATACTAATTGCCAATATCTAGCTATTTTATTTGGTTAGTGTCATCTTACAGCAATATAATGTCTGACCTCCTCCATTTCCATAACAAATTTATAAATACAATGCATAAATAAGAATAAATAGGTCCAAAATTCCTTCCTTTTACTGTTTAACCAGAGTCTGGGCTTCAATCTAGCTAATTACATATTGAAGTTACTCAGGCTGTCTTTGGATACCATAACAGCAGCTCTTGCTTCTGAAATTTATTTTCAAAGGCTTTCACCTACATACATATCAATTCTGACATGTACAAGATGCACTATTTTTTATTAGTAATAAGCTTCACCGTTTGTCTTTTAACCATTTCTGTGTGAGACAGCTCAAAATATGCTACAGCTTGTGGGTACCAGTAGGCCTAGAAATAAAGGAGTGATAGGGATGTTAGTTGACAAAAGGACTAATAAGTACTAGTTTTCCAATCAGATTTGCTATGCCTAGAACCTGTGGTAGAGCCTCATACTCCACAGGACCTCAACACGTTTTGTAATCCTAATAGACACTAGAAGTTTTATAGGATTTTTTAAACACCCTTCCTATACTCTTGGGAAGTTTGTACGTTCTGCATGGCTTCATGCTGAATAGATAAGCTTTGCATAGACTCCTGTAGGGGTTACTGCACATAAGCCACATTGAGTTTTTCACTCCTACAGGGAATCACAGGAGATAAGTAGCCATAATATGTTCACGCTGAGAGCACTGGACCACTCAAACATCCAATTCAGAGTAAAGATGGGGTTATGCAAGGTTTATTACATACTATTGTTTAACAGAAGAAGTATGCCTCTCTCAAAATCTGCTGCCCATTAAAGTATAACAGAAAACCTAGAAAACATGACGCTACTTTGTAGTAAACTGCAACAGACTAGCAAAGTCAAATAAATACAATAAATACTTATGAAAGTCATCATTAACCACACTGCACTGTGCTGTTCGTTATTCTCTTCTAAATTTAAAAAAAAACCACAAAAACAGACAGAAGAGCCAGTTGCAACCTAATACAGAAACTCAGTCTTCCCTTCTTTCTAGAACCTGACCTGACTGCAATCACAAGAAGTCGATTCTCCTTTATTCCTTCTTAAAATTTCCAGTTCCTACATCAGCCCATGTATTACAGTAAAATTATATTTTATACTCTGAGTAATCTGAAAGAAAGTTTTGGGGCTGCAGGCCTGAGGAGTCATATTTGTTTCAAACTGTCACAGGTGTACAGTTGAATTTTCAGTTAGCCAGGTATTTTATAAACATCCTAATCTCTAGCTAGGTTAAGGTATTATTTAAAAAGAAAGAAAACACATTTATGAAGAGTCAAAAAGACACAGGAATCTAGGTAAGCTGTTGGGGGTTAGCTCCAGTAAACAGCTAAGCACCAAACCACTCCTAACTACATTCCCTCCCCCATCCTCAGAGGAATAGGGGAAGAAAAGGAAGAGCAAGAGAAAACTCATAGGTCAAGATAAAAATAGCTTAATAAGCAAACACGAAGTGAAAGAATAAAGAAACAATATAAGACAAGATGCAAAGGTACTCGCTCACCCTGTCACATGGACAGATTAATACTCACTCAGACCATAAGCAAAACTCCCTAAACTACTCTACTCTCCATTTTATTGCTGAGCAGGACATCACACAGCAGGGAGTAGCTTTTTTGGTCAGTTTGGGTTATCTGCCCAGTTACATCTCCTCCCAGACTCTTGCTCATTCCCAGTCTTTTCACTGGGCAGGATGGGGGCAAATCAGAGTGAAAAGCAGAGAAGGCCTTGATGCTGTGCAACCACAGTTCAGCAATACTTAGAACAATGTTATTGGCGCTGTTTTGGTCACAAATCTGAAACACAGCACCATGGGAACTGTTATAACAGCAGTGAACTCCATCCAGCCACACCCAGTACATAAGGAAAATACTCAATTTACTATTTCGAATTCAAGTCCCAAAGCCTCTCTCACTCTGTGTAGAAGACTTCATCATATAGTCTTACACAAGACCAAGGTGTCAGGGCAGGTGCTTATTCTCATACCACAACTACATGAGAGAACAGTAGCTGAAAAAAAGCTATCATTTACTGTCCTTCCTATTATTTCTAGTTCATCTTGCTCATCACCAAAAAGAGGCAAGTTTTTGTGCTTGTTTTCAGTTTGGGTTTTTACTCCTCATTTTAAGAACTGAAAAATCTTCAAGCAAAATGCCTTGATCAGTGGAAAAAGCAATGTGCAAGCCTCAGCCCAAAGCCTGGCATGCCCTGAACTTCCATTTTATGTAAAGACGTTTGGTACAAAAGCAGCAGAGATCAATGCATGGAAATGCATTGTTGGATCTTGAAGTCAGTCCTGATGGCAACCAACCATGTGATGATAATGGGTTTGAGGATCACTGACCTTAATCATCCCTTACAAGCATCCTATGCTGTGGCCTACATGTGCAAACTTGTGATTTTGCTGCATAGCCTAATGATCAGGTAAGAATGAGTGAAATTTTATGAAGTATGATGTTTTACAGGACGCAAAATTTTCATCACCCTATATTTATTTACCTTCAAGAAAAAATATTCTACATGCTTTAGTGGATGTTAAAACTAGTTATCTCCTCCTCCAAATACCCATTTAATATCTTATGTATTTCACCTACTGTACATATGCAGTTTCTATTTCCCATGTTCCAAGGTCCACAATACGATATCAAATCTGTTTTTCTGAACACTCCCAAACTTCACTTATTCTTAGAGAATGATCTCACTTTGGGTTGGTGTTCAGCATAATCTTTCTAAGAGATAACACCTAAAATGTCATCTATGGAAGACATTGCAGGGAAGTCTTGGTTAGTCTGAAGCCCGGGTGAAAAGCTCCCCTTTATTGAAGCTAGACAGTACTGACTATCGAGATTCTGTATCCTTAAAAGGATTTTACTTTACTTTCAGAATCAAAGTAGGTAACAGTTGTCTCAACTGCTCCTAATCTTGCTCCTTGCTTTAAAACCTGTCTTTCTCCAATCAGCCATACATCAGTGGCAGAAATACACCACTTCACTTGGCAATAGGGAACTGTTGATTGATTGCTGTACAATCTGTGCTGATTTACATGATTTTACCATTGAGACTAAAGGTAATTTATTTTAGGTGGCTGGGAGGACATCAAATCCTTGTAGCATGCTCTGAAGTTTGCTTTACCTGTCTTCAAAAGAGATTGAAATTATTTCATTTACATAGTTATTTCAAAATTGGGTCTCTGTTAGTTAAATCTCTCATTCTGACAAATTGCCAAGTGATTTTTGAAAATAGGTCATTTTGAAGACATACTGTTCTTTCAGTCCACCCCCTACAATGGCTTTTTCTAAACCAGAGATTAATATTTGCTACATTATCATAAGAAATACAAAAATGTCATTAAGCAAAAGCAATTTCTTTAAGGAACGTCTTTAAAAACTTATGAAATGTACTTTACTGTCGTTGGCTTTCAATTAAAACTGACTAAAGTCTACAAAGGCTATGTTTACAAATGTGGCAAATTCAAATGAGAAGGACAAGTGAGATTAAGCAAAATTCACAATAATTTCAACTGGATGCTGCCTTGTTTAATGTTTTCCTGCTGTGCTCTTTTTGAACTTTCCATTATGCTTAATAGGATTTGTTTGGGATTTCAGATTAAATGATTAGAGGCATTCTTACAGAGATCATCTGAATTTAGAGGTATACTTAAGATATAAAACTAATCTCTGGCAGTGTATCAGATTATGCCGTATTTCCGAATACTGTCACCTGAATCTTGTTTTCCATTTGCACATTCCTAAAGCATCCGTACCTAGAAAATGGAAAGGTTTCTAGAACTCTTTCAAAAGATTCAATGAAAAATGATTTTATGGACATGTGTTACACTAGTCATAATTTTGCCCTAAATAAAACTTTACACCCATAAAAGACAGTCTAGTCTTGTCAAAGTTGGAGACAATAAATGGCAATGTTGGGATGTAATCAATGGCAGCAAGACAGCAGGTCTCTACAGCTGACTGTCTGTCCAAGGAAAGCAACTCTAAAGAAGAGAGAGGACAGTGACTGTGCCCAGCAAGACTCTACTTTCAGACATCTTGAGCTGTCTCTGTATTTTTAACAAGTCCAGAGTCAGGAAAATTTTATTAGCTTTTAATGGGTCCCCTGGAAACAGGTGTAAGGACAGATGAACACCAAGACCAGCAGAACTGCAGCTGCCTGTCTCACCTTAGAAGCAGGGAGTTGGATCAAACAGAATTACTAAAATCCTCAAGGAGAAGATAAGAAAAATGGAAATATAGAATGTGTTGAGTGTAAACGCAGTGAAAGGTGCTACTATCAGGATCAGTCTGTAAGCATGACACTAACTTCAACATCATGTGCCCAGTGCTACTCTCCAGAGTAAATTGGTCATGATCCAGTGATAGAACATGAAAAGATATCTTACATGCATTTAAACTTAAGAATAGTAATACTGGTGACAACAAAGCTGCATTCTGACTGCAGAAATTGCCACAGTAATCACTACACTCATCATAGTCTAATATTTAATGACAACAGAGGTCCTGCATGCTACATGGGAATTCATCAAATCATTTACCTTACATTCATATGGAATACATTTTCCCCTCAGCAATGTAGGCAAAGAAAGTCAGAAAAAGGATCCTGAACTGCTTTAGTTACAGTCACAAAGCGGCACTGAAACTTCCCTTGTTGCTCTATTAAGTGCAGGATTCTGTGGCTGCTCAAGTTGTCAAAGGGCAAAAGAGAAGTGAAGAGTTAGCACCAAGAGGGCTCCGCACAGGTGAGCAAACATCGCAGCATCTGGAGGGGCAGCACCTGAACTCCCAGAGGAGGAACACTTCCAGAAAACTTTCCCCCTTCCTACCTTCACCCATGCTACAGAGAAATCCAGGACAGTGATGCAGCATCAGACTGTTCATCCAGGCACACTTGCAAAGGCAGGCATGACAAGCTAGCTGGGAAATACCCCTGCAGAAAACCACGCAGCACTCCAGGCTACTGTTTTTTTCAAAGCATTATACAGTTCCAGCTCTGCATAGGCTGGAGTCACATCACCAACAAGTATAAACCTTTCCACTACAATCCGAGCAGCACTGCTCATGCTTGCCTCTCACCTTCCCAGAGTTACAGCAGCTGAAAGGGAGGGGTTGCTCTTAAACCTGAGTGAGCTGACTGACTATCTGTGCATTTTCTGAAAGACTGACTCTGCTATTGCACTCCTGTTTATTGAAATCATATGGCACTATTCAATTTTAAGAGCAACTACAAGTTTTGTGTTTTCTCTCAATGTTCTCAGACTTCAAGCCTTTATATGAAACATGAAAGCAATTTCTTTTTTTAAAAAAAACCAGGTTTTCTACTACATGGTCACCAAGGCTAATACAAATGTCATCTCCCCCACCTTTTTGTTCACTTACCATTGGGTGACATGCTTCCCTGTCCAAAGCTCTGCAGTCTGCTCTCCTACAACATGTTCTATAAAGCATGGAAGCTGGCTAGGTATTGAACTGCAAAGCATTTTGTCCTTGGAAGCCCAGCACAGCTGTATGAGCAAAACTTGCAACTTCAGACTAGCACAGCTTTCTCTTTTTCGATGTGAGGAGGTATAACTGGGACCACCAGCCACTGCTTGTGGTGGCTTGACCGCACTAGCAAAGCTTGCCATACAAACCCAGAGACAGTGCTACCTACAGTGTAAGGCTACAGAATGTACAGAAGACTCAGGCAGTAAGCTAGGGCAGCAGAAAATGGATCCAGCTGTAAGTACACTTACAGCATAGTTTACAAAAGAACTAACCCCCTCAGTTTGACTTAAATAGAAGCCACAGGGCCCATGGGCAGGTGTGGGTGGTGACCCTACGTGAGATAATATGGTAAGGGCAATTAAGGGTATCAGAACCTTCTGGGTCCTCTTAGCAGACTTGCTGATGTCTATTCCTTCTGGGGAACTTCACAATAAACACCGAAGAGAGTTTAAACACATGGAAGTTTGTCTTTAGAAAGCTAGCAATGGCAACACGGTTAGGAACTCTGCAGGCAGGTCCTTCCTGCAATCCACTCAGTAGCTTTCTGAGTTGCTTCAAACCCTGTGTAAAACCATTTGGCCCAAAGCATCTCTGAGATGAGGCTGTTTACTCTGTGCTTTCCACTCATCAATCCTGTGCTCTTCCCACAAGCTCTACCCCACTGACCCTTCAGCTCCAATAGATAATTTTTATTATGATTTGGTCCTTGGGCACACAGGTTTATCGCCTTTCCTATCCCTTTTTCTGTGACCCTCTGAGAAACTTTACCTATAAGCACTTTCCAACTGCATTTGTGGAAAGGTGCTCCTTTGTTGGGCTTTTTTGGTTTGGTTTATGCAGGGATTCTGCTCATTGGTCTCTACAAAAATCTTGAACAATCTTTCTGTGTCATTTAGAAAAGCTTGACTTGTGTAATTTCTGTTAGTTCTGTCCCAGCTGTTTTTTTTCTGGATCGAGAATCCCCAGCCTTTGGCTAAATGCCATGCTTGCAGAAAGAGAAACATTTCCAGGTCTTGTTTCCTTCTGGGGAATGGCTTAGCCTGTACTCCATCACCCACCTGGCTGCCTCAGGCGCAGTGACAGGGTGCCTGCCCCCTACTTACAGTTTTACTGTTTACAGTTTCACTGCCAAAGGTTAATGAACACATTGTTGTTCCAGGTCTAGAAAATACATGACTCCTTCAACAGTTTCAACCCTTTCTCCCTTAAACAATTTCCACAGGAATTCCAAGCCCAATAGCTACTTGGCAGGTGCTATCCTCTTTTATTTTCCTTTGCCTAAATCTTGGGCCACGATTCTCCAGCATTTTTTCAGACTGTACAGCAGTTTGCTATGCTATAAGCTTCAGAGTACTCTAAAAGGTGTTGTAATCAACTTTTAGAGATTTTCTCTGTGGTAGATGTAAGTAATTAGCTTTTTCTATTCCTCAGCTCCACACATCAGTCGAAAGTTTTCATTGGCATTAAAAAAATGTATTGATTTCCCTCAATACTTTGGAATATAGGCTGCAATATTCATCTTGATATTCAAGGCCCTTGCATGAAGGCTTCTTCTGCCTTCAGGCCAGCAGACTGACTCCAAGGTGAGGCTGCTGGTCACAAACCCTCAAGGTTCACTGTGAGTGGTGGCAGCAGTGTCTCAGCTCGGTCTTGAGCCTCCTGGGGTGGTCACAGCACTCCCATAAAGCTGGCATATGCTGGGAATGTCATACTTTGCACAAGGAGGCAAGGCACTGAGATTTTCGGAGGCTGTGAAACACAATGTGTTTTCTGCTGCAGAACAAGTCCATTGCCATTGGTGCACTGTGTACCACACAGCTAAATAAAAGTTATCATCTGCAGGCAATTGTTGCTACCAAAACTGATATAGAACTAGTCACAGAGAAGAAGTGCTTGGAGGACTTTTACCCCAGGGAATGACTAGGCCTGGACTACTACTGCTATCCAAATATGCCAAACAACTGGGCTTTGAGCTGTACACTAACTACTCTCTCTTTCTTCGATTTTCTTGCATGAACGGGTAACACAAAGACAGTAGGAACAAGACCTTCCTCCTCTAAAATATAAAAGCTACAGTTACAGCTTTTTGTTTAACCTGCTGCTGTTAAGCTTGGATTTTCTTAAACCTCAACGGCATTTTAGTGAGCTTCACACTGTCCCAGATGGGATGACAAAATTAGTATGACTTCAATCACTATTTTAGGGATGTACATGAAAGTCAGACATAAGAAGACACCAAACTGTTGAGTTCAGCTTAGTCCACCCAAAAGTCTGGTATGACTGGATATACAAAACAGATTATTATGAACCTAAATAACTACTAATAAAAGTAGATGACTGCTTGTGATGATGTTAGCTTAATGTAAAAGGTTACTGCCTTCTTCAGATGGAAATTACTGTCTCCTCAGCAGAAAGCAGCTGATGGTTGGTATGATCTTCCATTCTGCAGACTAATCAAGTTCCCTTGAAAACTTTTCAGGGTTTATTGTACATTGTAATAGAAAAGGAGCTGTTGTCGTGCCTCAGCTGGGAGGAGGTAACTTCCATTAAGTGTGCAGTAACTTGTATATGCAAGTATATCCCTCCCTGAGAGGTCAGGGAAATGGACAGATGTGATGAGTTAAATAAAAGTGGTGTGGATTGTTTGCTTTTGGACCGGGAAACTTAAATTCCACTTCTCTTGAGTTTTAGGTACCAAAGTAATTTTTTTTGGATCTGATCCTTGTTCATAGTTCAGATTTCAGAATCCCACCGGGGAAAGGAGGCAGGTTTGAAAGACAAGAATCTTATGTCCTCTCATTACACTGTGTTATATACAAAGCATCAGATGTATTTCTCTGCAGAAGGTATTAATCTGGCTTACATATTGTTAAAGTTGCTGAACTGAAAAGGACGCTATGTATGTTTTATTTATTACTTCTCACAGGGATTCGTTATCTTCATAAACTTACATGCTTTGTATATTCTAAAAAGTGCATAAGATACTTCATTTCATGAGTCTTCTTCACCTTTGTCCCTCCTAATAACTTCTCATTAAGATACACATTAGATGCCAAAGAACTGAGCTGACTTCTTTTTAGTACTTTCTCCAAAGATTTAGAGTGCTACATGAATTTGAAGTCATATCTAATGATCACATGTGAGGAGGTTCAAGTAAACTCACCCATGGTTTTAGACAATTAGAAGCCAGGCAAACTTGTTAGACAGCAGTGAGTGGGAGGTAATAGATTCCAAGCTGGTTTGCTTAGTCTCAGCATCACGCTGCCCATAACACTACTACTCCCAACTGGATGTTTTGAGCACAAGCTGAACTTTTGTCCATATTGAATACATTGGAACAGCACATAGAAATGTCACAAAAGTGACTGTACAATACAAATATCAGAATTGGTTCAAGACAGGAGAATAATATGAAAGTTTCAATTTATTGCCAAGACACAACTGATAAAGGCAAAACAATATTTATTACATCAAAGGAAAGGGGATGCACTGAAAACCATCTGTAAAGTAGAAGGGGCACATCTAAAGCCATCCTTTCCAAAAAACTAGCCCAGAGTCATAGATAATATTTCTAAACTAAGAGCAGTGGCCAGAAGTTTAGCATTCACATCTGCATCACAGAACTCTAGGTTCTTTTGTAGTCACCCTGACATGCCTTCCATGATAGGATGTTGGGATTTAAAAACTATCCCGTGCTCCTTTGCATCTGTGACTGTGCCATATTCAAGCAGTAAGTGCTTCTTTGATCTTATCTTCTTGAGACACAGCCCAGTATGATCCAAATGATGGACCTCACATCCTACAGATCCCTGACTCCTCTCTGGACTTGCTGCATACATAGTCACATTGCTGCTCATTATTTCCACCAGTGAGCTACATACAACATGGAATCTGTTAGCAGTGCATATCCTCTGAGGGACCATGTGTCTGAACCAGAAGGTGGTGAATTGAGTACCCAGGGACTGCCACACAGGAGCAAGACAAAGAGGGTGGTAGTTATCCTAGGCAGGAAATGGCTTTCTCCTCATTTGATTCCCCACTCCATCATGAGCCATCCTTGTCTTTGTAATCAATGTCTGAGCTAACCACAAGCCAGGGAGGAGGTAAGCGCTCAGTTTCTGGAGTCACATGCATTGGGGAAGCCTCTAGTGTTCCTAAAGACAAACCTTTTCTTTCATAAAGACATTCCTAAGTAAAGAGGGAGTATCCTCTGCAGGTCTCTCTCCATGTTCTATTCAGAAGTACCTCCCTAATCCTGCCTATGTTGTCTCTGTAAATGGAGTTTGTGGATTTGGGTGCTCTTTTCCTATTTGGCACAGCTATGGTCCAGGAGCAGATCTGAAGTATAACAAAGCCAGTGCTGTTCATTGGCTATCAGTCACACCTCACCTGCAGAGGTGAGGGTGCTGTCTCAGGCAGAACTGTCTCACTGCATTACCCATGGAAGCAAAGCCATAATTCATTCCTGACAGGATGTGGACACGCAACACGTGGGAGCAAAACAACACACATGTACACAAAGGAGACAAATAGGTTAAGCAACACAATGAACCCAAACTTAATTAAAACTATGTATTTGGAGGCCAAACCATGCCCTCCCTGAATGATTCCATGAATGTCATTCCTGGTCACCATTCCTTAAATGGTGATTTCCAAAGGAGGTGTTCTCCTTCTCTCAGGAATGGTTGTTGTGTCTTTTTTTACTTTTCTAGGGAACCACCAAAATTGGCAGGAGAGCTCTTCATGCCTTTAGCAGTAATCACTATGGTCACTCCTTTGTTAGCATAGTGCCTGATTCTGGAGCCCTTGATTGTGGAAATAGTGCTTTGAAGTCTAGAGCCAGCAATAGATGGAGTCAGCCAGCACCTCGAAGGGATGAGTGCCATAGTCTATCAGGGACAATGGAGAGGAATCACTGCTCTAGTTCTGTTGAGCTCTTCACCACTGGGACTTGGACAGCAAATGTCCTTCAGTGAGAAGTGTTAGAGTTTGCTTGGCTCAAGCTGATAGAACTGGTTCACAAAGTTTGCTACAGATACAGACAGCCCACATCTCACAGCTCTTGCTTATGCACATTTTGCACTGGAATCCTGCTTTTAAACTTAATTATTAAGTGACCAGTATATCTATATATAGCTGTGTCATGCAGATCTATGTATTGCTACTCTGGTGCCCTTTACATTGTTAATAATTAGATTCACTTAACAAATGCAGAATTCATGAAATACCCAGGAAGAACTATTTGTGTGGTAGGGAAAGATTAAAAGGGAAATTCGTTTCACATAAATATTTTTAAATCCTACTTATAGCTCCATGAACCTCTTTCTCTTCATATTTAAATTTTACAGTAGAGTACAAGGTACAGAGTTTCTTTTTATATTCAAAGTTTACAGAAGAACAAACATATATTAATATAGACGCTGTAATGTATTCTGAGTTAAGCTGTCATAAAATCTAAGGCTTTTCATATCATCACTTTTGAAGGTCAGTGCCACAGAGAAAAAGAAGCATCTGTACTGGATCACCATGAACATTTGTAATACATTGCAATAAATACTGCAATATATTTCATTTTTATATGTTTTTGATGAAGAGGCAAAAGTGCATCTTCAACAGTAACTTTTCAAAAATTGCTCATCTGTTTGGAATGGCTGTAAAAGAGATTGAAGCTAAACATTATTCATAGATACATTACACCTCCTCACTGAGACCACAGCTGAAATGAGAAGAGTTTTCCAATGATATTTCATTTAGAGTATCGATTTTTCTGAGCTTGTCCCACAAAGCTATTGCATACGCATTCCAGGCAAGTATGAGAAGGTGTAGATTACCCTAGCTGTATTTCTTTCCTAAATTGGTTTTAATTCTCCCAACTTTATTATAAACATTTTGCTCATTTTGTGCTTTAATTCTCTTAGAACTCCTAACAAGGGTGAAGATTGCTCCCTTGCAGAATTTTTGAAATTAAGACTAATATTTGTTTTTCAGAGGGTGCCTGAATCAATTCAGAAGTGAAGTGTGGAATACTTTTGCCTCCCACTGCAAAACAATGAAAAGTAGCAGTTATTTTACTGTGAAACACTTGTCAACAAATTAGGTTGCTGAGTGCAGTAACCTGGAAAAGTCCAACCAAAAGATTATAAACATGGCAGTAGAGTACTCCATCTGGGTAACTTTGGTCTGTCGAGAAATCTGACCCTGATTTTTTATTTGCAGCCGATTCTCCAGTACTTAAACTACAGAATTATTTTAGGGTTGCCTGAGGATAGCATGATCTCTGAAGCTTCCTTATCTTCCAGCCAAATGATCTCATCAGGTCACCACAAGACACAGTGACAAAAGGAGCAAGGAGATAGTCTAACCTTGAGGAACAGAAGTCAGTCTGACTCCTGGCACTGTAGTCATCTCCCAGAGTAATGGAACTTCCTGCTTAATCTGTGTTCCGACGTGCCTGGGGGCTGCTGGTAAGAAGAAAACTGCAGGTTTTCAGCAGTTTCTAAAATGAAAAAGTCCAAGGAAAGAAGGAGTGTTAGTCACTTCAAGTTATGCTTCTGTCTGCGGGGCACCAGGATACAGAGGCCAGTGTGAGCACTAGCAGGCTGCATGGGCATCTTCTGTGGGCTGTTACCCGTTGTGGTGCAGCTCAGTCCATACAGCCAACAAGGAATAGAGCATTCCCTGATGACTTGTGCAATTCCCCTCTCTGCTGCCTTACAAGGGCTTACACAAAGTTGCCAGCTGCAGCTGTACCTGTGGATTGCATTCCTTGGGGGTGTTTTTTCCCTCCTGATACAGGACATCAGCATATAAATTTTCAACCAGGAAGCAAGTAGGCTTTATGGGGGACCTCTCTCTCATAGCAGCTGCAAGCCTGACAGAAGAAGCTGAACGTAATGGTCCTTTTTCTTTTTGGATGAGCAGACCAGAGTCAGTTGAGCCCCTGAAAGAAACACTGTTTTTCCATTCCATAATGACTTATTTATTTCACTGTACCTTGAATTCTGCAAGAACAGCTTATTAACTACAGAATATCATTGCACATGTTCCAGGAGAAACTACATTAACAATAACATAAAGTAGTTACTATTTTATGAACTCACAATCCTGTATGATCCTATATTAAAATGTGGCAGGTTGAATATTGGATATTATATTTCGATCTACCTTAGATGAATAAAATGAAAATATCAAAAAGGCTGGGTTGTTATAGTTCAGTGAAGTACTGAACTGGTTTCCCAAACATTTCAAATGATAATGTGAAAACAACACACAGACACATCCACCCCAACCAAATAAAAGTTTCTAATAAAACGGTGCATTTCTGCCTTTTTCTTTGCTCCTCATTTCAGGATTTCCAAAACCAAAGAATCTCATATCATGAATATAAAGATAGTGACCAAGATCTGCAGGTACTTCAAATTTTGGGTGCTTCTATCACCATTAGAACATCTGCTGAGATTTTTTTTTTAAATTCACTGGAAAAATGGTTTTGTGAAAAAAAAAATTGCTGTGGAAACATTGCAGGATGTTCTTGCTTGCCAAAACTGGATGGAAAAGAGTGTCAAAATAGCCAACTGGCCCAAAATTTACCTTTTGCAGCTAGTGTATTATTTGTAATGAATACAACCAAGGTTTTAGCCCTGCTCATTTTAAGGCTGAACCTACCGTATTTAATGTATGTCACTCACCAAATTAATATCTTGCCTTCTGCGATTTTCCATAAAAACTTTGAAAGACCTAGGATTGATCCCATGTCAAAACTGAAAAAACTTTTCAATCCAATAAAAATATGAAAAGTCTTTCACTCCATATATTGTTTACAATTTTAGGGGGCAAAAAAAAAGGAAAATAAATAAAAAAAGTAAATTCAAACTCTGAGATAGCTACCCTAACAGAAGGAGCTCCTAAATTACCATTCAGTAATAAGAAGTTAACTAAGAGTAATTTTTCTGTTTTTTCATTGAAGTTTTGTTTGAAATTGCATAGAAAGTGTAAGCCTAAGTGGAGACAATAAACAGGTAAATATTGAGTAAATTTATTTGAAAGTTTGTATCTTTTCCCACAAATAGCAGCAATAAAGCTTTCAGCAGGGTAAAACTCTCAAGAAACATTCCCTGAAACTATGGCCAAATGGGTCTATTTTTCACTCAAAGTGTGTACCGTGTGGGGGCCATAAACTGCCACAGGGTCACATTTAACTGGGGAACCAAGCTAAATAAAATAAAACCCAAGCAGGTGACTTAGTCTCCAAACTTCCCCACCTCCCTACCCTAACATGAATCTTAGTGGTCTGAAAACTGAGTTGCTTTTGCTTTATAAATAAATAAATCACTTGATTTGACACTCGGTGAATTTAGCTGGAGGCAAAATGAGATCATTTTAATGCTGTTAGTTCTTGCGCTGTTTCTGACAGAAGCCCAAAATCTATCAATAATGGAGTTTAAGAGAGACACTTTCTTCTTAGATCTATAAAGAGCAAATAGGTAGACCATAACTCGAACTCAAAAAATTAAAGGAAACATTCAAACCCATGCAGATGTTAGGTGGGAGCTTTTAATCTGTTAATGTCTATTGATGCATTCTCATTGTTGTTACACAGCTTCTGGATGGTTTTGTCACTCATGTCACTAAGACAGATATTTTTCTATGTAGTTTTTTCTATGCAGTGACCACAGATGACTAATGACTTTTGGATTAGATTTATTAATGTTTTGCACTTGTTTCTGTTACTCTGTGTGTTTGGACAAAGGAAACAGAGTACCCTCAGGTTTTGTGTTTGTTTGCTTGTTTTTCTCCTTTCATCTTGACAGCCAGTATTGAAAAAATAAATAAATAAGGTTTTTTTCAAGATCAAGAAAACAGCTCCTGCAGTGCCTTAAGAAATTATACTCAATACATCATTTATCCAGTTTTACTGAGCACATATTTTCAAAGCTTATGGCGCAAATTTAATGCAACATTTCGATACAAGATTTAGAAAAACATAAAATGCTGGAGTCACAATTTTCTACATGTCTACACATCTATTAGGGTCATAATTATTTAATTAAGATGACCTGCTTCAAAGTGGCAAATTCTTTTATTCTGAAAAGTCTTTTACTAGCAAAGACTTCAGCTCTCTTACAGCCTAAGATCAGTATCTGAAATGATCACAAATAATCAAACCCTTGTTCTGTTTTAAGAACCTGGAATGATCCCGTCCCTTCACATTGCTCCAAAATAAACAAAAATATTGCAAAACATAGAAAAGTCAACATCATTTCCAACTAATGGACATTGTTGGTATAACATGTTGTGCTCCTCATCTAAATAGGTTTATTGTAATTGTTACACAGCACTAGCATCAATATCAGCACAACCTGAATGCTGATGTTTCTGCAGAGGTTGCTAACTAAGGAGACATTAAAATATACCAGGAGAAGTGCAGCCACTTCTTTGTCTTTCTTACAGAATATTTCAATTCCATTTTCACATCATCCTGAAGATTTTTCTTAGATGGAGTCCTCAATAAAAATTGTAATTACCTTTCAGGAGAACTCAAGAACCACTGATGGGCCCAAAAGAGTAGTTTTTGCTGAAAAGTGGATGGAGAACAGAAAGAAAGTAGATCATGCCAGGTACAGATTATACCTTTCTTTGAGAAGATACTTGTTTTCTGCAGACAAGTGAAATATGTTAGATCCAATTTGCCTGAACTACAGTAAGGCATTCACGGGAATTCTAAAGTAAAGAAATTGGGAATTAGGAAACCGTTTGTAAGATGGCTTGGAAATTTTAAGGGAGAAGTGTGACACTGGAGTAAATAAGGAACTTTCAAAGTAGAGGGATGCTGCATTTAAGCTTTTCCTTAATGACCCTTAAGCAAGGAAAACACTATAACTCTAATAATGAAATTTCCATAGGTTGCAGACCTGAAAGACAGCACCAGAAAGAAGAAAGGGATGCAGAGAGAGTTTGGAAGAATAAGAGGCACCAATCTGATGTGGTCATTAAAGAAACAGCTAATATTTATCAGACAAAGTCACCCTAATGAGGATAGAGTGCATGAATGCTTCCCTACAAAACCCTGTCAAGAGTTTATCTAGAATTCAAAACACAACTCTAATCACAAAGGCTCAAGAAAAGTGAATTCCAAAGGAAGAGCTACACAGTTTGGCCACCAGGATGGGAGGGGAAATAAAGTACCTGTGCTGCAGACTGAGGTGTCTGCCTTGCTGAGAGAACAAAGTCTGCACTAAAAAAAATACATTTTGAGTTCTCGGGTTTTGAAAATTTGGGCTATTCACTATTTCTCTCTCGGATGTGAATTGCCTTTTTTCCTCTATCTTACTCTCTGAAACGGTATCTTAAAAATAATAATTAAAAAAAAAATCAATCGACTCATCCCTATGATTTTGTGAAGCACAAGCAAGAACATCTTTCCGCCTAGTTAGTACTTCAGTGAGCATTTCAATAAGGCTGATCTGCAAAGCCCTTTTTCCTGAGAACATATGCCTTCACAGTGCAGAACCTCATAGTACAGACTTACTACAAGCAGAATACGTTAAAATAATACTCTTAAATATTTCATGTGCTCCTTAATCAATGTTTTTCCTTCCTTTTCAAATCCAAGCAATGTCACTTCATTGCAACTTGCTGTCCAACAATGTTGTGACATAAATCTTCATTAACTGATTCCTTATTACAGTAGTAATACTTTAAAGTCTTAATCTATTTAATTCCTAAACTTGGAAAGAGCAAGGTTTCTTTTTAATGAGCACCAAAGCTTTCTGATTCCTTAAATTTCTAAGTTATCTGTTGTAATGGGTTGACCCTGGCCAGATACCAGGTACCCACTAAAGCCGCTCTCTCACTCTCCCTTTGCAACTGGACAGAGGAGAGAGTAAAAAAACCAGCTAAGGATTCATGAGTAGAGATAAGAGCTGGGAGAGATCAGTGACTGATTACCTGCACTGTCAAAACAGACTCATAGTGGGGATAGTACTTAAATTTATCACTAACAGGATAAGAGCCAAAGAGTGAGAAATAAAACAGTCTTAAAACCTTCCCCCCACCCCTCCTTCCTTCCATGTTCTCCCTCCTCCCCCCCAGTGGTGCAGGGGGACGGGGAATGGGGCCTGTGGTCAGTTGTTTTTTCTGCTCAGGGAGAGGAATCCTTCCCTGCTCCCGTGGGGTCCCTCCCACGGGAGACAGTCCTTGATGGACCTCTCCAGCATCAGTCCATCCCTCGGGCAGCAGTTCTTCCCAAACTGCTGTGCCATGGGTCACTCCTCCATGGGGTGCAGTTCTTCACGAATGAGCTGTACTGGTGTGGGTCCCTCGCATGGGCCATAAGTCTTATCTGGGAAAAACCTGCTCCAGCGTGGGCTTCCCTCTCTACAGGCCGCAGGTCTCTGGCAGGACCCTGCTCCATCCTGGGCCTCCCACGGGGTCACAGCCTCCTTCATGCATCCTCCTGCTCCAGCATGGGCTCCTCCATGGGCTGCAGGTGGGTCTCTGCACCCCGATGGTCCTCCACGGGCTGCAGGGGCACAGCTGCTCCAGCATGGTCTGCACCACAGGCTGCAGGGGCCTCCGCTCCGGTGCCTGGAGCACCTCCTCCCCCTCCTTCTGCACGGACCTTGGTGTCTATGTTGTTATGCCCATGTTCTCACTCTGCTCTTCCCTGGATGGAATTTCTCCTGCGCAACAATCTTCTATTCTTAAATACGTTAGCACAGAGGTGTTACTATCACTCCTAATTGGCTTGGCCTTGGCCAGCGGAAGGAAATCCGTCCTGGAGGTGGCTGGCATTGGCTCTACGGGACAGGGGAAGCTTCTAGCAGCTTCCAACAGAAGCCACTCCTGTAGCCCCTCATGCTACCAAAACCCAGCCACAGAAACACACTACATCTTTAATGAAATTTTTTTCCCACCATTAGAGTCCAACCACTCTGACAGCATATATCCAATAAAATTTTTAACTTCATTTGCTGCAAAATTTACCTGTAATTTATCTGAAAACCTAAATCAATCACTTTCATCTCTCACTTTAATAAGCTGTATGTTTAAAGACGTTTATACATGTACATGTTCAAATACAACAAAATATAGAGGAGGACAGGGTTATTTTACTTTAAGAAATACTTTTCCTATCTCCTGTTCCTATTTCTCTCTCTCAATATGTATGTGCACTTTTTCCTCTACCTCATTTCTTGCCTTTAATCCGTGGGGTTGCAGACAGTTTCCACAAAGAGTCATGAATGGTTTTCCTGATATTTCTTGTACTGACTGTATGTTGAAAAATATCCTTCCTTTGTGTCTACAAGAGACAGGCTTCCAAAGCAACCTCACGGAGTACCAAATGACAATGATGCATGGCAAACATTCCCCAAGATTAATTATAGATTGAAGGAAATGAAGAGAGAAAAATAGAAGCCATAAAATCCACACAATGCTTTTGAAAGAATCAATGGAATAAATACACCTGTTTGAGAGACAACTCTATGCATCATCTCACCTTCTGGTAGTATGCAAAGCTGTTTTCAGCCCCATCTTGAAATTCCTTAACAAGTTAACAAGGAGCTCTGTTAAATGAGATCCTATTATAAAGACCTAAACAAGATTTGTTTCTAAGTGATTCACTATCCATCACCTCACTATTCAAGATTCAGCTTTTGAAAATGTCAGAAGTAACATCACTCAAAAAGGAAAATTCTCAGCTCCTGTCTTGCTCTTCTCATTGCTACTTCTTAATGTGGCTTGCAGTCTGTCAACCAAGTGTAACATATGCAGGCACATATAACGACAACAACTAACTGAATACTGAATTATCCATTCCTTTTGACCAGTCTAGTCCCTCAAAATATCTATTCCCAAAGTGTGGAGGAAGATCAAATGGCCTCTGGTGGGCTTAGTTTTAGGTCATCTGGATCTGCAGCCCATTTTAACCGACTGCAGGCTGGCATCAAACACCAAATCAAGCTGCTAAACAAAAGATGTGTGGGAAAGACAACATATAATAATGGAGACCTTGGAAAACGCATCATAATTTATTAGGTCACAGAGTCATGTAACACTCATAAAGAAAGAAGGGATGTTATAACAGAAGGTATTGAATTATTCCTTACATGACTTTATGTTGTTATACACTTTTTGTATGACCACAATAAGTGATTTACCTCTCTGTGCCCCTTCTGTAAAACAGGAATAAAAACACGTTCTCTTCTTTACCTTTTGTCTTTCTTCCCTGGAGTGTGAGCTAGTAGGGTATGAATTCTCTCCTTTGAGTATATATAGAGTTGTGCACAGCAAGACTTTTTTGCACTGTGCCATCTGAATAAAATACCTGATAACATTTAATGAACACTGATTTTTTTAGAGTACCCTTGCTACTTTGAAAAGGCTTCTGTAACATTCTAATTTCTAAGGAATAGCAGGATCCTAGTCATTCTAACATTTCAAACTATTCCTGGAGAGAATGTGCAAGACTAAAGTTTATGAAAAAATATCTCCAGGCCTTCATACACTTATTGTAGAATCATAGAATGGTTTGGATCAGAAGGGACCTTTAAGATCTTCTAGTTCCAACCTCCCTGTCATGGGTGGCGACACCTTCCAGTGACACCTACTATGTCAAACTCATTCCTGACAGGTGTTTGCATAACCTCTCCTTAAGATTTCTAGCCATGGAGTCTCCACAGCACCCTTTCATTTTCTGTTGGCTCAGCCATGAATGCGATTAACAACCTGACACTTGGCTGTGTGGTTGCAGATTGCCCCAAATATCAGTATTCCTTTCTTCTTCTCTAGGGACATGTTCAAAGTTGCATACAAGACAAATCCTGCATTAACTGCCTCTTCTTGCTGCTTATATAGCCGGGATTCTTTGACAACCATCTGTTGTAAGAAGTCCTTTTGTATCCTTCCTCTGGTCTCCTGAAGGAATCCCTGGAACTCTTCCCCTCTTCAACTACTGCAATACTATGTTTTGTTTTGCCAGCTTCTTCATAGCTGCTTCTGTTTCTATACTTATAGTTTTAGAATTCACCTCTTATTCCTTCAGTTTCTTTCTGAAGAGGAATTATCTCCAACTGCTCCTCTATGTTCTATAACAACCTCATTGGAACAATTTTACTGAAGATCACATTTGCTGTTTGCTCATGTTTGTCCGTCACGTATGTTGTCTCACAGATGTACAGGTTGTATGATAGTTTCTATTCCCCAAGTACACTTTTTGTTTTATATTTGTCTTTTTCTAACTTATCTCTGAGTTAAAAGAAGAGGTTATACAATGAAGGTGTCTGGCTCTAAGTTTTCTGTCAAACCACATTTCAGCTGGTGACAGATCAAATTTAAAGGATGTTGCCCCGAAATTCAGAAATGCCAAATAAGAATCTGATTTTTTCCTAGCTTTTTAAAGCATTCTCCTGTCATTTTCTACAGCACTAAAACCACCGACCTTGGACACTCTGGACCTGTGGTAAAATACCTATGGTCTTATTCTTCTGAAAACCATTTAATCTCTTAATAATTGAATGCGGTCTTTTACCTGTCATAACAACATTTATTATGTCCCATTTAGTAAGCACTTAAGTTTCATATCCAAAAGCCTTCATTTTCTACTGATACTACTTCTAGATAACAAAAATAGTTGTTCAGAAGCTCATTACTCCTATTTTATGAAAAAAACGATTTGATACAGGTTGGGTTGCTTTTTTTAACCTTCCTTCACACACTAGGAATTATTCTCTTACTCTGTTCTTCAAACATTCCCTATTCTACTACAAATAACTTTGTTCCAAAGCCTTTGTTTCTGCTAGCACACAAGCTTGTATACCAGGGCTTACTTTGCAAGTGATAAAGATTTCACTAGTATTTAAGCTGATGTTCCTTTTCTCACACATAATTCTTTGGATAAATTTCACAATGATGAAAGTCTTCCTTCTGCTTGTTGTCCAAAACTTCATCATTAACTTAGTTTTAGGTGCAGTCATTCTTTACTGGCTGTTCTAGAAGATGGTATTTTCTTCCAAATATAGTCTGTCTAAACTCCAGACACTGCTTAAATCTCACTTTTTTTCCTCATCCCGCACAATTTTTCATCTTGTTTATTCTGAGCAAAACTCAGTTCATTATTTAGGCTTTTCTTTGAGTGTTTCATCTTATTACACTTCTGTATGCTCATGGGAATTGTAAGACTTACTTATCCAGTGCATTAACATTTCTTGTTCTCTCCCCTCAAAACATATGGCCTGTTGTGCCTTCCTTAGCTTGCCAAATATGCATTTCTTTTTTATGTACTAAAAAAGTCTTTCTGAGAATCCTTTTCTCCTGTTGGGGCCCTTGATTTCTGTTGTAATTCGATCTGAAATTGGAAATTGCTCAAGATGCTTGGTCTTGAATATTTGACATCTGTTTCAAAAGCTTTTTTTTTTTTTTTTTCTGGTTAACAATGTCAGATATCTTTCAGAAGTTTCTTTCTTTCTTAGGATGGTATATGCTTTATCTCTCCTTGGAACATTTCAGTACTTACTCAGCTCCTGTTATCCTACTCAAGTTATCTACTGCCTTACTGGACAGCCCCTGCTGCTCTGGCTCACCTGACTTGTTTCAGTTAGAACAGAAGAATTTAGCACTTGGTAGTAGTCAAAAAGAATGCTAAGTACAGAAGTCTATAAATATAAGGTCTCCCTAATTAAATAAGACAGAAACCACCTTATAGATGAATAAACCTATTGTGAGGAAGGGACAGTGTGTGCCACCATCCAACAAGTTAAGCCAATATTAGCAGCAATCTCCTGTATGATATTCAGCTTGAAGTGATCTATAAGAGGGCCGGGATAATAAATTAAGGCAAAAGTAAGGACCATACACTAAATGCTAAATTTCTTTCAATTTTAATAAGCTGCAGTTACATAAAATTTTAAACTGGATTTTAACAGACATTTACAGTTCATTCTGTAAACTGCAATTTTAGCACATTACCTTTAAACTGCATAACTAAAATAGTACATAAAAGAGAAAAGATAGTTATTTGCGAAAGAACTATTATTTACTGTAATGCATAATCAAGGTTATTGTCTCTAAAAATCATTAAGTACTTGTCACCAAATTTTCAATACTTTAAATAGAGACCTGTAAAGAGCTCATGTATATTTAAATGTCTGTGTTTTCACACATCTATTAAATACTAGCTAAATTGAGATAAAAGCATTTAGCTTCCACTTATGAGCAGGGTTAGAAACAGCAATTAAAAGAAGAATTAAATCTCAGAGGAAAGAAAAATAAAAAATTGATAGGAATGACGCAAAGGACTGCAAAAAAAGGGATGTATTTTCAGAAGACAATTTCTGGAAGCTTTCTCCCAGGTTTTCAAGCTATTTCTAGTTAAAACCTTTGCCTTCAGCCAGCCTGCAGCCAGAACTTGAATGACTAGAAAATAACACAGGTCAGATTGTCGGCTGTGTATTCCATTCATGTAAAATTTTGAGTACATACCAAGTTGCTATACACAGCTGGAATCCTTGTTTGCAAGAACCAAATGGACAGTTTTTCTAAAGGAGTTTAGCAGGAAAATAAAATGTCATAGCCTTCACATTACTTGTTTGTTCCCTGCTTGAGACCTCTCTCTTACTTGCACCTCCTATTCTTTTAAGTTTCTGTGTTGAACAGAATCTGGATCACAGTCTGTGAATTGTGTCAGGTCTTTTGTCTTTCTCTTCAAGGTGAATCAAACTCCATCCAAATTGCTTACTGAAACAATCTAGACCTGTCTATTAATCTGCTTCAAATACTCAGCCTGGAAACAGCTCTGAGGAAAGTGATCTGTTAATGGTATTGATCCTCATTTAGCCTTTTATATCATGGGTATTTTCCTTAGATGGGTACTGCTTGCTCCACAGTTTTTGTTAGCTCAAAATCCCTCATGCCAGCATCAGACTTTGGGATGGAGGTTCCACAACATTTGTATTTTGTGATCAGATCCATCCCTTGTTCTGATAGAAATGTGTTTGGAATTAAGTAACTTTTTCTTCTTCTATAAAATCCCCATTAAAACAACAATTAATGTCAACTTTTCCTCCTACTTGCCCACCTGAGGAACCCTCCAGGGATTGCTCTAATTTACTCAACCCGTTAATTCCTCCTAAAATATCTAAACTAGTTAAAACATTTCAGATTATTTCTTTTTTTTACTACTAAACATTTCCAAAGGGCATGAGCCAGATTTTGTTTTACTTTGGGTCATATTAAGAGTCTATATATTGTAATTTGAACGAAGATAAGGTACAATTTTTTCAATTCGAGTTAGAGGAACAATTACTCATGCAAAATATTATTTAGAGTAAACAATGGTCTGACCACCTAGGCTTTGGATTTTAGTGGTTATTGAAATCTTGCTTATTCTCCCATCCTCCTCATCAAACATTGATTCTGCGTTTCACATTTTATATTTTACTTATCTGATAGGTTTTCCAGTTCTTGCTTGTAGACAGCAGTAACATAAGGTTGTCACTTGTTAGAGCAAAAAGCATGATAATATGTGCAGAAAAGGTTACAAACCTTGCTTTTTTGCAAGTCTTCCAAGTATCAATCTGATCAAGGCACCTCAGAGGAGGTGCATCTTTCACTCTGTTACCACATTTCATTTTAAATAAAGTACTAGACATACATAATTCACAAGAAACAAATGGGTTTCTTAACTCTGACTGTAATATGAAAGATTTTTCTATTTAATAATGATAATAAAAAAAGGTAATATATACTAAACAACATTCTCATTATTTCTACCAAATTATTTTCTTCCCATACCCATGGGAAAGGGGTGATTTTCTATTCTATTTCAATCACAGCACAAGTTCAAATATTCATTTTTGCATACATTTTGAACCTGATGTGTAAGTTTGACACTTTGAGCTGTGAGTGATACAGCATCTGTCAAGCAGGAATCTATTTCTAATGTTGGGTTTTTTTTTTACTACTTCACAATGTGAAAAGCAACAACCACTCTATAGTTTAATTATGTGTTAGCACCATAATGTACATGTAGAAATAAAATAATAAAGATGTAATTGATTTTATGTTTTAGTAAATATATCACCAATTAAAAAACCCCTACTAAATGTTTATTTGTCCATTCTGTTATTTTCCATATAAAGCTTATAATTCAATGCTTTAACAACATGCAAAGAAAATAGCTCAGCTTTTTAAAAAATCATGTTATATAATTATGCGTCTTGACATTGCAATTTCTAATGAAAAATAGACCTTTGTAAACATTTTGGGCATGAATGTCTTATATTATTTGAGGCATGGCCTTGTCATCTGCAGTGCTGCAAAAACCTTTGGTTTGCTGTTCTTACCTTCTGCTGTAGCAAGCTGCCTTTTTGAGGCCCAGTTTAGTGTTAGTGTTAGTAGATGAGCATATCAGCAATATAGCTGTCTGGAACAAAAGGAGGAAGAAAAGCTTGAAAACACTTGTTCTAGTTTGAAAGTTGTAATTCACATATAATTTTAAAACAGTTCTCATGAAGAATGATGTGAATTTCTATCCAAATATTTTTTTCTCACAAAACCCAAACCCAGCTCTGACAGATACCCAGTAAAACCAACAGTGTCACCCTTTCCTTAACTGGGTCTCAGAAAGGACAGATTATTTTTTCCTTAGAAACATATCTAACAGCTTTCTCCAAAACAGGTGCCATTCAAAATCTCTAATTCTTAATCTTATATTAGTCCCAATAGGATATTTTGCAATTCACACAGAGCAAATACACATACAGCTTGCTTCTGTCATTTAACCAAACCAGCTTCATGGAATTCAGCGAAGAAAATAAAATCAAGCTCATTTTATACATACATAAATATAAAAATATAAATATATCTCTTCACATTATAGATATATATTTCTTAAAAAAAACCAACAAAAAACCAAAAAACAAAACCTCCAAATCTAGTTGGGCATTTTTGTTCTTTTTTTTTTTTAAACTATAAAGAAGAGAGAAATCTGATATCAGGTACATTTTATATCACAGTGAAAATGTTTGCAGGAGTATAAAAGTGTGTGGTAAGAGACATTAAAACATAATAGCACAGTAGGACAACTTATCCCAATTGCTTCACAGTGGGACTATTGTCATTCAAGCACAAGTACTAAGTTAAAGGGCAATAAATAGTATATTAGGTCCATTACTAAAGGCACTTTAGATACAGTAATATCTACTGGAATTACTTGTGTTGTTATTAAAATAGATGATATTTTGGTAACAGTGTGTGAAGCAGGAACATGAACAGTTTATTTCTGAATGAGCCATTATTCCACATCTTTTACTCCTTAGGATTTCAGAGGAGTGGGCAAATAAACAACACGACAAAGAAAACTTTGTCTGCAGAACCAGAGATTAGGGATCACAGAGGCTCTTCAATAATCATTACAGAATGAAATCAGACCCCAGGATATACCAGTTGCAGCTGGAGGGCAGGTGTAAAAGAGAGAGGGGAAATAAACACCAAGAGAGACAAAGAGAGAGAAGGGTGGAACAGAGGAACACTAACATATTTTGCAAAAGAAATTATTAACTTTTAGATGTGCTGAAGATCCTTCAGTTCAGTGTCTGCTGGGAAATGCAAACCTTGATGATGGCACAGTAGTCATTAATGGTTTTGATAAGTGTATGCAAGATTATATTTAATTTTAAAATGTATGAGAGGTGACATATACACATGGGAGGTCAAGCCTATCTGCAACTCCTGAGCAGGAAGAAGAGGATTCTTAATATAGAAAGAAACTGGCTGAACCTGGTGCTGTCTTTTCTGTACAAATCTCTTGGGTTTTGGCCGTATTTGTGACCACAATGACACACAGATATTCTTTATCACTCTCCTTTCAAAAGCAGTAAGAGAAACAAACCCAAATGCTAGATCCTAGCCTTTGGGCTTGCCAGCATCACAGAGGGAGTAGAGAGAAGGCTTCTATTAGTGAAGAAGTCACAAACTTGCAGTTAGATGAACTTAAACAATTTTTTACCAGTAAACTGTGGCTATAATACTATGCATGGATCACAACTTATATTTTCATTTGTCTATCTGCTAAAGATTGATGACACTTGTCATCAGAAAGGAAGAAATATTGTTGTGATTCTGGGTAAGTGTACAGCATATCTTAAGATTTCCTGAGAAATTTATTTTTTCTCACCATTTGAGGCTATATATTTAATCCAAGAACTAGGCCACAGAATATGCTAAAATCTCAGGCTGTAGGATAAGAAAAAGAAATGGCAATTTGTTTAATAGCCTAGAACAACTGGTCAAGAATAACTGAAAATTGCGTATTTGATTTTTTATAAAAAAAGTTGACAATACAAAATAGTCAAGAAATCTTTGAAAATATACTAAGACCCATCTTGTGCTTAGAAAAGTACCTTTAAGACTGAGTCCAAGCCACATAAATTTTGTAACAAAATAGAGGCACAGCTAACTTATTTTTGCAAGAGCCACAAAATTTACTGTCTCTCACCCAGACATGTCATCACAGATATCCCCAATTCCCCATCTCCACGTTGTCACCATCTTTGGGGCACCTACAAACCAAGAAGGCAAGGATTTGTGATGTCTCTTCCTTGCAATGAGGCACATGTTGTCACCAGCATCTGACAAGCCTGTCAACGATTATCAGGAATAGGAAGGTAAATCTAGAGAATAATATCCCCAGCAGAAAAAGAGAGACTGGGCCCCCAAACTGTGGGGTGAGTAGCACCCAGCATAGCTGTGCAAGGACAAAGGGATGTTTTAGCAACACTGCTAAGAATGACAGCAGGTACTATGAAACAACTTGTGGAGCTGGCTGATGCTCTCAGTCTAGAAGGGAAGCCAGCATCTTAGAAATACCCAGCATAAGCACTCACCTCTGAAGCTGCAGTCATGTAAAAATTCTGGAGGTAGTAAGCAGTAGAAAACAACAACAAGCACTTTCAACAGTAAAATTACTTCATTGAAGTGTTTTTTATTTGTGAGTACAGACTGTTTTTTTGAGGTCTTCACAACTCATCCTATGACAAAAAAACAGAAGGAGCATCCCTTCCTTCCTGGCTTGAACAATATTTTTTCCTGTGTTTTATTCTCACAGTAAACATCTACTTAATCCAATCAGCCTTGGTTGATTAAAGCTATTTCTATAGGGCAAAAATTTTCAAAAACCTAAAAATAACCTTCACCTGACACTTACAGTGTCTTAAAACACACTTCTGTTTTGAAGATGGTTATTCAGCATCTGATGAATCTATTATTAAACTATAACTGTTTGCTATGTAAAACATATATGCTTTAACCAGTTATATCTCTCATACAAGTATATGAAAAGCTCAAAATTTGTGAAATTAAATTTGTAACTTTTTATAATAGGTTAAAAATAGTATGACTTTACTCTTTCACAGGCTAAAATATATGAGTTGGCCATAATAGAAAGAGACTCTGAAAAGATTGGGAAAAACTCCAAAAATAAACAAACAGCAAGAGCAAACTTCCTGAATCTGGAGAAATTTGGTCTTTATATATGATGTCAGGGACATGAGGCATCAAATAGCATTTATCAGCAATGGGTATTGCTTGATGTTATGAAATTACTTTTATTAGCCAAAATATTAGAAACTGTAACCAATACAACTATGACAGAGTCCACAGTCTTGCTTTATTTCATGTCTCCAAACTAAAGTTTTAAAAAGGCACTGACTTTCACAGGCCATGGAGAGAAAGTTCAGAGGCTCAGCTCACATGCCAAAGAGCAAGCAGTATGGGGAAAAAACGAGCTCTTAACATCTCCTAAAAAAAGAGAGAACAAACTTCAAGGGGGGATTTTCAGTAGTCTGAGACCAGGTCACTGAAGGTTTCTTGATCAGAGCGTAAAGGCAGAATCACAGAAAGAATCATTAAGTAGTTTGGGTTGGAAGGGACCTTAAAGATCTTATAGTACCAACCTCACTGCCATGGGCAGGGACACCTTTCTCTAGACCAGGTTGCTCAAAATCTAATCCAACCTGGCCTTGAACATTTCCAGGGATGAGGCATTCACAACTTCTTTGGGCAACCTGGTTCAGTGCCTCACCACTCAAACAATAAAGCATTTCTTCCTACTATCTAACCTAAGTCTGCCGTCTTTCAGTTCCAAGCCATTCACCCTTGTCCTATCACTGCATGCCCTTATAAAACTCTCCCTCTTGTGCTTTTCTGTAGGCTTCCTTGAGGTACTGCAAGGCTGCTCTAAGATCTCTGTGGAGCATTCTGTTCTCCTGGCTGAAGAACTCCAGCTCTCAGTTTTTCTTCATAAGAGATGTGCTCCAGCCCTCCGACCATCATTGTGGCTGTACCCATTCGCCCCCCAGCCTGTATTTGTGCTTGGGATTGCCCCAACCCTGGTGCAGACCTTCCACTCGACCTTGTTGAACATCATGAGGTTGCATGAGCCCACCTCTCAAGCCTGGCAGGTCAACAAAAGGCGCAACAAAACAACAAAAGGTAGCTGATAAAATGCTGCAAAATACTTTCAACAGTGGCTTTTCAAATTAGTTTTTTAATGAGATATGTAGATGGCAATGCATTCATTTCTTATCAGAATGAAGCAACTTCAGTTGTTGCTAATTGCTTCTGGCAGTTAATGTTTAGCACAATATTGCAAAGCACAGAAAATATGGGATTTTAAAGAAAAGGAATTATTTTTCTGCTTAAAATGAAAGGATCTTAAGGTTATGTATATTAGATTTTTTTGTTAATTTGAGAAAATAAAACCAACAAATAGTAGTCAGTAGGGGGAAATATTATCTGCTTATCTTGATATTTTTGCTATTATTTTTTATCATAAAAAAACAAGGCCTGAAAGATTTGTTCACTCTTTCTTCATCCTCGCTCAGATAAAGCTACCATTTAATATTAATGATCTGAAAGGTCCTGTTGTCTTTGCAGTGAATATTTTGAATATTTTCATAGCTCCTTACTTGACTCCATAATAAATCACAAAGTTAGCATTTTTGCCTATCTACATTCATAGCTATAGATCTTAAAAATCAGTGACAGTGGAGCTGGACAATTCACTTGTAAGCAATCACAAGGAGCACATTTTTTTCCAAATGGAAAGGGTAAATAATTATTTGACATATTCGGCAATTGTTCACAATTCAAAGGGGCAAGCATGAAATCAAGTGGAAGGGAGAGGTGTCTATGGGTGTGTCTGCTACTACATGAATTGCTAATAGGAGACTTTTAACTATCATAATGCCACTTTTTTTTTTTTGCTAACTGGAAAATATTGTTGCTTAGATTATTATACATTATTGTGTGAGAATACATCATTTTGTGGTGAAACTGTGTTTTATAAAAATGACAATTTGATTGAATTGAACCATTCAGTCTTGGAAATCTGACCATTCAAAATACCTCTTCAAAAAATACAGTGTTTCATAAAAGAACAAAACTTTTATGATTCACTGAAGTGCAACACTTGAATTAAACTGATATGAAGGGTCTTTTCTTCTGTTCAAAATGCCTCAACTTCTGAACAAATATTCCAATTTTCAGTCAGAACTCATTGTGACAGAACAGCAATGATATGCATTACCTGACCAATGTCAGTAGAAGACACCTTCTAAAGTCAAATTAGTTACTGTTATTCAGACTCTACCACCCTTTAGTGCTTAAGGACAAAGTAGAATAATTTTCTTTCTGCGAGTACACAAACGTGATTTTGCTTTACAAAATGCAAGTGAGCTTGCTGCAACACTAATGAGTTTACATTTGACTGTTTTCCTTGTAAAATTCTTCATGATGATGTATTAAATTTTTGGACATGTGAAAATACAAGAAAATGTGACAGTACTTTAGGCAACTTTAAATCACATTAGTTCAAAGCCCCATGAATTTTTTTTTATATGCTAATTTAAAAATTGCCCCTTTTGTTATACTTGAACAGTATTCTTCTTCCTATTTACTGTTTCTTTAGGACAGGAAGGCAGACGTCAAGTGGGGCTCCAGACATTTTTTTAATTAAATCTATATTGATGAGAACTATTAAATAGCTAACTGGAGACAGGTTAGTTTTTAAAACCATGTGAATGTAGAACACTGATTTACAAGTGTCATCTACTGCATTCTATCTTTCAAATCAACTTTGTCACTTCCTCTAAATTTACACTACAAATTCATACTATTACCCACTTTACTGAAGCAGTTAGCCAATACATCCTGCCAAAGTTGTTCTTAAGATGAAAAATAGAAGTCAGGTATATCATTTGGTGTAATCCCGTTTATTTAAAGAAAATAAGCACAAAGTGCAGGTTCCTAGAGCAGAGTAGGGTAAACAAACAGCAGGCAGTTCAGCATCTGATATAAAACTACATCTGTTGCTCAGTCAAGCTTCACAGTTCAAGGAGTCTTGGTTTCTGTGTCTGCTCATGATGATTCTCTTGTTTCCTTTCCGGATGCCCCGTCTCCAGCATTACCAGCCTTTAAAATGTCCTTGGTCTGTAAAGCTCTCAGTTTGTTGCAGTATGCTTGGAGAGAGGCAGCCACTACTCAGAATTCCTCAATTTATTATTCACTCATTAAGTTTTAGAAAATTTTCAAAAATCAGAACACATTGTTTTCCTTTTTGCTGACAAGAGAAATGCCATTCTAAACCTCTGCCAATGGTCTCTGTTGATATTCCTGTAGCAGTGTTTCTATGATGGTGGGCTTGGCTTTGCTCCACAGTTTCCTTCACAAACTTTTCTTCTGTTTTATTTGCAGCTCCTAGTTTGAAAATTACTTGAAATTAAGGACTGTAACAGACATCTGCTTTATGTGATCTTTATTCTAATGGATTAACATTGCTTCCTATGAAGTATCAACTACACCAGCCTACCTATTAAAAAAATTACTTACAGGAGAAGCAGAAAGCAAAATTTGAAAGGCTGGTAAAACAATCAATCCAACAAAAAAATCCTCTAAATAAATAAAACCGCAAATCCCCAAAACAGTCAAAAATCTCACCCAAAACCTACCAAACCAAAAAGGAAAAAAACCACCATTAACCTAATCCAAACCACCTACACAACCTCTATTAATTCAAGGCATAAATTTGATGCACTAGAGGCAGAAACTAAAGCTAAAAAAACTTGATATGAAGTTTCAGCAAAAGGCAGATAAAGTGGGATGACGAGATGAAGTATTCAGACAGAAGATGTGGAATATAACCAAATTAGAGCTGCAAATACCTGAGCTTTACTACAAAGATGGCCACAAATCTAGAGTATACAGAAAAGGATACAGAACAAGTAGTAAGATAATTAAAAAAGAAAAATCTGGTGATGAAATGGGAAAAGAAATAGAGTAAAAGTTGATAAGGGAAAGAAAACTTCAGAAAGCAATGGAAGCTATGTTCATGAACTGCAAGACTAAAGAAGTGAATGTGTAAGAGCAGCAAACGAATAATACCTCTGGGTAGGAAAAACACAAACCTCTTTGCTGAAGTAATAGAAGTTAATATTGGTGACTACTGATGGAAGTGAACCCATAAAACCCGCTAAGGACAAAATATTGAAAATTAAGTGAGAAAGCAATAGCAACATAATCAAGAGTAAGCAAAATGATAAAAGAAATTAATGGATTTGATGTGTTCTGGGAGACAAGACATTCCTCAGCTTCTCTCTAGACTTAAATACATTTGTTTACTGTAAGAAGCAAGGGCACAGCATGGTACCTATTGTAGGTTTTTTGGGAAAAAAAATTGAAAAACCATGCATGACTTTCCGTAAATGGTACTTGTGTGCTTGATGTCTGCAACAGTTCCTCTAAGACTTATATTGAATACATAAAAAGTTATCAAAAAAGAAGAAAATTTAGTATATCAATACTGTTTATAATATCTCCTCTTCTGATTGGACAGATTGTCTCAGTCTTTCTCGTTATTATTTTACATAGTCTACTGCAGTGTTATTACTACTTTCTATCATCAGGGATTTAAATAATCAGAGAAAAGCATACAGTTAAAGTCAAGGAAGTATTTACACAACTGGAAGCCTGAAAACTTCTGCAAATGGTTCACAGAATCAGTTTAGACATCATTTTGAATAAATAAATACCAATTTGTAGAGGAAACACATTCCCTTTATAGACACAGAGGCACCAGTCTGCAAAACTTGAAACTTGAATTTGGTTTTCTAGAAACATATTTTTCATCTCAGAGAGAAATAAACATTCGTGTAGTAATAATTTAAAGATTGCCCCTTTTTTAATGTTATTTATATCAAAGAATATTTTTTTTTAATATAAGAGATGAAGATGTCCTATTACTGGCCAAATTACATCCTCTGACTTTTGACAAATTACAGAAAACATGTTTTTTTACCTATACACTGTTCACAAGTCTGACTGAACCAAAATGAAACAAAAACAAACCAGGAAAAGAAACTCTATCCTTACCAGAGCTAATTCCAGTTGCTGAATGACTAAACATGAGGAGCAGTCTCAGCTGGAGGGAGCAAGTGAAATTAAGGAAGGGAAGCACAGGTGGTTTTAGTAGGAGAGGAATTTTCTGCAGCTATGTAGCCCAAAGATAGTGTTTTTTTTGTTTCCAAAAAAAGAACATTCCCAGACTGTGAATAGCTCTTAGGTGTAGCAAGATGCCTGGAGGAAACAAAAATGTTTTGGTTTAAAGTCCTTTCCTGAAGAGAAACGTTTACCCTCAGCAATTAAGAATCAGCAGACAACTATTGCTGTAATATCTTTGAGTGGTTTTATAACACACCCTGGAGAAAGGCCTTGATATATTAATATATTGAGATGTGCAGTAATAGCAGTATGGCATCACTATTATTGCAACTATAGAATAAAATCTGTAAGAGTCTTCCAATTTTGAGTTCATAGAGCTAGATACATTGTTTTGCAATCATTCACGCTAGCAAACTAAAAGAAAGCTCTCTTCCTCAGAAAGCTGTGGGACAAAGTGGGCTGAGCTTCAGATGAGGCTGGATGAAACCTCACCTCACGTCAGAGGAACACAGACTAGATTCTGCAGTCTTCTACTGTTCAAACAGTCTGCCAAAGAAGAAAAAGGGTCATAACATACTATGAGAGCAGTAAAAAAATTTCTTACATTACTTGACACTGAAAGGACACAAGGGAGAAGAAAGCAGACGAATGACACAAGTGAGATGTGTCACACAGTCGCTTTGTCCCATTTTTTCTGCTTTGTACCAGCAAATGTCAAAAGTGACAGCCACTCTGCTGGGAACCAGTTCCAGCATCCCCGTGATTAGATTTTAATGGATTTAGATTTTAATTTGCATAGAAAAATTATGCCAGTTTACTTAAATTAAAGGAAGAGAACAGCTATGGACTCACGCATTCATCGAGCCAACACTTGGTGTGGTGCTAGAAGTTACTTCCTCCAACTGCAAGGAATCACCCTTCAGTGAGGGTCTACAGGTAGAGTGTGTGCCCACCTCATCACTCTCAGTGCATTTTCGTGCAAAATCACACAAATTAGCAGTTTAGGCTGCACTGTGATTTGCAGGGACTGAATCACAAGTACACATTCCCTCCTGCTGGTTCTACTGTTGAGACAGTCATGTCTGGAATAAAGAAAGACAGGCACTGGGGATAGGGAAAGATCCTCACCCTCAGCAACATAAGCAACCAAAGGAAAGTCAGATCCTGGCAAACTGTGGGTTTTTCTTCCAAAAAGAACAGGGAAAAGAAAAAGAGGACACAATCCCATGCTTACTTTGCCAGGTGTAGCTTCAGTTATAGTTTCTTAGATGAGAAAACATCAGAGGCTTTCCTTTTCTTACAGAAAGCTATTAGCCTTTTCCTGGCAGCTGCCACCTCTGAGGTAGAGGAAAGCTCATGCCTTTTGTATGTGGCAGGCTCCAGATCCAGAGACTTTAAAGATTTCAAAGTCCCTGAAACTGAAGTGCTAGAGTGTTATGACAGAAGGAGCAGAAAAACGAGGAGGCAAATTTTTAGACCTACCTTCTTTGTATTGTGCAATGCAAGAAAACCAAAAAAACCTTCAGAAACCTAAAACCTACTGTTCCTCATCAAACACTGTTCTCATACAGCAGTCAAAATGCCACCTGAAGTGCATGAAGGAAATCTGTTCCCAAGAGCTCACACCTCCTAGTAAAAAAACCTGTTATTACATGAAATATCATTTGTTTCTTGTTTTGGTTTTTTTTGCACAAATCTCAGAACACATTTGATCTTTCTGATAAGGTGGATATCCTGGATCCCTACAAATGCTGGAAAGCATGTTTACACCTAAATTTCTTAAGTTCCTCAACATGCTCACTTTTGTCATGTGTTTTATGCTGACTTGTCTCCAAGTCTTTCTTCATTATTTGGATTCAGCGTGGTTACTTAGATTTAAAGTTTAACAGGGTTGTTCTGCATTGTTTATATATCTATGTCCCCCAAGTCTGTATATAACACATTTATTTGAAAAGAACAAGTCAATAGTTATTTACTAAACTAGTGTGCTCAGCCCTTGGAGAAGCAGTTAAAAAGAAACTGCAAGATACTAACAAAATAGTAAAAGAGGACATTTTTCTTCTGAAATACCAAGCCAAATTACGGTGGGCATCAAGTAATCAAACTCCAGTTTACCTTATTATAAACTTACTGTGGCTTGGATGTAAAATTAAATTATCATTTCCTTTTCCAGCAAGAAACAGCTGTCTTTGAACTATTTGACTACAGATCATGTTTCCCATCTGTTATGTTCTCTTCCTTCCTCTTTCTTTCCTCCCAGATGAAATCAAGTGATGCCTTATATTACTAAGCAGTAGTTTTGGCTGTTTCTAAATTTTCAGGTTTCTAAATTTAGCAGCGTATTTTGGATGGGGTGGACTACTGCACTTCTACAAGTCTTACTAATAAAGATGACTATTTTCTGAATAATCTGCTTCTATTTATAATTTCTCCCTTCTACAAAGGATAAAGCTAAGCTTTCTCTCACTCAGTCTCCATGGACAACTGATCAGAGAATAAATGGACTGACGTTTAAGAAAGGTTATTCTCAAGAAACCACCATGTCTGTTCCTCCCCAGTTTATGTAGGTCACCGAGTGACCACTCTGTTTTGCTGGCACAGCTGTACAGCTCTGCACAGTTCATTGCCCGCCATCCCTGCTCTGGTGATAAAGTTTTCCCCACAATATTCCACACTGGCATTGGTTTAGTCTTCCATGTGAATAGGCTTCATACAGAGAACTTTTTGGCTGAAGAGATCTTGGTAAGTTGAACTGCTACACCCTGCAAGCTATTCAGCAACACCTTCAGTAAATGCTTCCTGTCAAATGGCATTGAACATGTCTCTTCCACCTGCCCTAGTTTTCTTACCTGAAAGTCTGGTAAAATAAGACTTTGGAATAATAAATCTTTGGAAACTTGGAAGATAAAGGGAATTTTCTGACCTGCTGGATTTTCTCCATGCTGGCCTGGCCCTCTGGAAATGAAGTGGCCAATAAGGTCAGTGCAGTGCCATGGTGGCAATGCTCTGATCACACTCCTAGAAACAACTTAGAGTCCATGCTTCTGGTCAAGGTTTGCAAGCATGTATAAAATGCTCTGGATTTCTTGTCTGATGGATTATTGGTGAAAACACATCATTTCAAGGAGAGGGTGAAAGAATCAGAAAGTAGGTTTATACCTGGCACCTGGTGTTGTGTCTGCCAGGGCAAAGGCACAGCCTTAGTCTAACATATACTTAACTTCCAGATATGAAACAGATTTCTGAGCTCTGCATTCCTCACCACAGACTTCAAAATTACTTGATTCTTTGGCTACTGTACAGCAAGAAGATAGTCACAGGATACTAAACAGATAAGGGATCTGAAACAGTAATTTTCTTCAGATTTTCAGATCAGCTTTCTAGGTTTCTCCCAACCACTGCTGTGCTGTCTGCAGTTTCTGAATATTTCTTCTTCTCAGAAGTGCCTCCAGGAAAAGTACCAGACAAATGCATGTTACTTTTATATTGATTTATGGTTTTGTTTTGGTTTGTTGTTTTTTTTTTTCTTTCAAAGAAGTATCGCTTTGCTCCCTGACATTCAGTCCTGTGCTTCTGAACATCAAAAGTTGTACTTCAGCTCCCAGCTTCAGCAGCTGAAAATAAAACTGGAAGATGACTGAGCAGGCAGGTGCAGTAACAAAAATGTAGCTCCACTTTCTCATCTTGATATGTTTTATTTCTGTAAGATTGTTGTATTCCTTATTTCTCTGTGCATTATTCTTTGCACGTCTGAAAACTTAGGGAGGAGGTTGTGATTGCTAACTGTCATCCACAGGTTCTTAATGGTTTCTGTCCAATGGGGAACTCAGCAGTACCAGCTCTGCTAGAGGTGCATGAGCAAGCCCCTTTTTGCTATACCCATTAGCTTCAGGTGACCTTCCCCCTCTCAGTTTTTTCTTTGCTTCTGGCCCAGATACAATGAGATGCACACATAGAGCAGGACCAACCATTCTGTCTTTTTCCAGCTGAGATGCAGAAAGAGATGTCCTCAGTAAGAAACCTTTGGATTGCCCATACTTCATTGGGAATAACAAGGAAAAAAAAAAAATCAAAAGCTGAGTAGGGTGGGAACTTGTAATGTCAAGCAATCCTGACTCCCAAAGACTTTCTACAAAAGATGCTGCTGTATGAAGTCTACCTGATATGGTGGTGCTGAAGACTTCAAATTTCCCTCTTTAAGAAACTTCCACATCATCCAAGAAGCAGAACAGGTCAAAATCAAGTAATCTTCTTCACTTTAGGCTATCAGTTGCCACTCTTGAAGCTGTAACACAACACTGAATAGATATTTTTTTAAAAGTTTTCAGTTCTCCTGAAAGCACTCTAGGATTTCTGCCACAGGGTATTTCTGTGTTCAACCCACTGTCAGAAATTCCTGGTCACCAGCCCTCTGAACATTGCAGCTTCTATATGACCCTGTCAGGCTAAGAAAGGCTGATGGCTACTAGCAGGAATAGCTGCTGATAGGCAAAGAAAGACCTTGAATAACTGAGAGGTTAATGGATGTGCTAACCACTGTAAAAAGCATTTTAGCCCAATACAGATTAGGATAGGTGAAACCACAGGAACATGTACTGAGCTTTAGAGCAGGATGAACAGAAGCTTAGCCACAGGATCCATGGGTTTCTGGGGCTGCAATGTGGCAGCTTTGCTTTTGAATTTTATCTGTTGGGAAGAAACAAACAAGAGAAAAACTACTGGCAGGAAAACCAGAAAAAACAAGCAGGAAATTGAAGATGCATTGGTGTGATAGTGCTGGGAGGGAGACAGAAAACTGAGCCAGCTTGGAGTAAAAGTAGAAAAAGAAATTTCCTTTTATTTAATTTTCATGTGATGAAAGAAACAAACATTTTTATACATTCCCTAAAAAGAAGGATTGCGTGCAAGCAATACTTGACTATATCGTGAGTTTCTCTTTCTAACAGAGACAAGTCAGCAAGACCCTGCATATTGTCTAATCCCTCATGCTAACATGTTTGGGGTGGATTAATGAAGAACGTGTTCCATTAAATTTCATTGTGTTATATTGTGTTTCATTGTGTTTTCCACTGTTTTTGATTTCTAAAAGTTTCCACTGAAGGCATTGACCCTAGTATAATGAATGAAGACTATCAATAATATATCTGCTTTGATTAGTGTTTGCAGACCCTTAGAGTGATCCATGGAGTTTCTAAATATCTGTGGTTGGGAGATAAAAATAAATAAGTTATACTTGTGACCAGCTGCTATGAAGTATCTTTTCATGTGTATTTCAATAATACTTATTGAAAATCTCTTACCTCATAAACAGAGTGACAAAGATAGCTTCATGTGTTATTTACTTTTTTTAATATGTGTATTTGTGATTACCACTGCACTTTTTTAATTTTATTTTATTCTATTACAGAAGTTTCTTAGGCAACTCTTGTCCTACACAGAGGAAAGCAATGCATCAGAACATGTGTGAAGATGACTTTGCATGTCTTGGAGAAGTTGACATCACCACATGCTCCTGAAAGCCAAGGCAACAAAAGTTATTGATATTTGTCTCCTGCTTTCACACAGAAATATCAGAGAAGACTGCAGAGATTACATACAGAGGGACCGTTTCATCCATCACTGAAAGAAATTCCTTCATCTCTGTATCATCTCTGTGCTTGGCAGTGCTCCCATTACGTGCATTAATGGACCAATAAAGTATTTCTTGGTATGCTTTAATACTACAGAATATTTCTTCCTATGGTAAGTGCCAACTGAGTGAAATTCTTCATCTTGCTATTTCTTTTGGCTGTTTCAAATGTTTGTTTTTATTTTTGACACATTTCAGTGTAAATTGCTCAGGCAGATACCTTGTGAACAACTTGAAGATTACAGCTTGGGTCTTTCATTCTCTAAAACAGTCAGGTCACTAACTTCTGTGCATCCCGATGATCACAAAGCAAATGATTTCTTACAAAGTATCTCTCAGATTACTTAAAAATAACACAGAGATTACTCCATAACCCAGATATATTTCAACTTGATTTGCTTTTCCATCTCTCTAATCATGCCTTGATAGAGAGGGGTTTAAATATTTAGTTGTATCAATGGCCTATGCAGAAAAGTTTGACCTGATCCAGCTCCTAAGATGTACATGTTTCTAAGTTTAAGGAGATGAACAACTCTTCTTAAGTCAAAGAACACAGTGCTTCATTTTCATCGTGTGTTTTAAAAGCTTTACGTGTGATTGTAATCTTCAGATATTTTTCACTGTCATCTTTTCCCCTCTGGTGTTGTGCTATAAAACAACTAGAGATTGGCTCTTTGTGCTGAGGTTGGTTTCTGCCGCCCTTACAGACTTTGAGGAACACTTCCTCTGGTGAGGAATTCATAGAAATCAGTGAAGTCAAGTGGTAGTCAACCTTGAAACTCTCCAATTATCATTTTCAAAACATTCCAGGCTGGTAAACAGCAGCTGAGAAAACACTAACCCTTGCAGACTTTCAAGGGTGCAAGAATAAATTTTCTTGAGTGAGAGCTTTTGTATGACACAGGATGGAAATATAAACATAACTTTTGTCATAATTTTTAATGTCTCTTAAAAATATGTATTGCACGTACTGAGAAAATCTAAGAGGAATCCCTTTGCTTCCAAATTATGTCTTAAGATAGCAAGTAGTGGGCTATAATCAAGGACAGCTACAAGTTCCCAGTATCCAGAAGGTTTCAGGACACAGCAGGACCCAGTTGCTGTTAGGCTATGAACTAAAGCAGATGTTTGCAGGTGTTAACTGTTTCTTCTCTTGGTCCTTTGCATGGTTGTCTCCTCTGAGGTGGCAGCCTGAGAGGTACAGAGCGGGTCTTCCTCTGTTTAGCCGCTCCTTTGTATTGTCATTCTTGGATCTAATTTGCATTTCGGAAACCTTAAAGCTCCTCTGTCCCTTTAAAAGCCCATTATTAACTGAACCACAGATTTCCATGATCCTTTTGTATTCCTCTCTTTGACACATCTTGGATCTCCCATATTTGTCCCAGTGAATTTAATTTACTCTTAATTACTGAATTTACCCTGCCATCCCTTGCTTCTTTTCACTACTACCTTCATAAAACAACATCTAATCTAAATCAGCATAGATCCATGATCTGATAGGCTCCTGAATCAAAGTGCTTTTTCTGAACACTAGTGCTTATTCCTCAGGGAAAACATTTCAACATCCAGTTTACTCATGACAATTTGTCTTCCAGATTTTTCTGTAACCAGTGTGACCAGAAATGGGGAGGAGATAGCAGGCCTGATGCTTCCTTTCAAACCCCCTCAGCCTCTTCCCACCTTCTCTCTGTTCTCCAACCTTCCTCCTTGTTGTAATTTCTAAATTGCGAGCAGAGAATCCTAGAGCATGAGATAGTTCTGGTCTAAAAGAGACTCCTTCTGCCCAAAGCAGGGACAGCTCAGAGATCAGACTGAGTTGTCCAGGGCTCTTTCCAATTGAGTCTTGAAAATCTCAAAGGATGGAGACTGTGCAATACCTCTCTTCACATTCCAAGGCTTAACTGGCCTGATAGCAGCTTTCTATGTCATCTTTTGGGCACGTTATAAAGACCTTAGTGTGCTTTGCTACTATTTATTCCCTCATTTGATATTTTATGCACTAACCTTAGTGTATCAACTGAGGGATATGTTCTAAGCAGTACCTGACCTCTGCTATATTGAAATCAAAGACAAAATCAGCAGGATGAAGGCTGTATTCATTGTAAAGAAAGGAAATGTAATCTGCACCTGAACCAGCTTCTGCTATTACCAAGACAGAGACCCAAAATATGTCTCTATTTGCTCCACATAATTCGTGAGCCTGATGCTGAATTGCTTTTCTTCCTTTTTTATTTAAAAATAATAAATATCAACATTTTTAAGTTGCAAAAATGCAGTTTTTAAAGCAGACATTAATGAATGCTTTTCTCCATCTAGTGATGAACAAAAATATTTCTAAGCTTGGACCCACATTTATTTAATTAAATATTAATTATCTTATATTATTTCTAGTCAAATTATCAGCTATGCCAGAGAGGTGGAAAAAAGAGAGAGCATTTTAGAGCCATTAGACACATTAATATTTCTTAAGGAACATTTTGACATAAATAGAAAGAAAAAGAAAAATCATGTTAATAATAGGAAGGATGATCTTAACATTTTGGATGATGAGAATTAGTCTTTACTTCTTTCTGTGGGGTAATATTTATTTCAGCTTGAATTTTCAAAGAGAAATTAAATAGCAGGACAATGTAAGATGGATTGAGGACAGAATTTTTTTGTAAGAGATCGTGTTTTAACACTCAGTTTTCTTCAAGAGCTGGCTACTGGAGTTATCTCCCTGGATGTTAACGGTAGTTGTACAATGTATTATTGTATCAAAGTGATGAAGAAGCATATTTAGTTAGTCTCTCACTGAAAGCGAATAGCTTCACAGTACTCAAATTTTTTTTCGGTCTGACTGTAGGACGGCAAATACATTAGAACATAGCTTCAAAAGGATCTTCTAAAATAAAGTGAGACAGATTTTGCCACCTTGGCTTACTTCAAATAGTATCTTAAATGAAGGTAACAGGAAATGACCATGTAGTACAGATATATTAATGAATTGTTTATCTGATTTCTGGCACTATTCTTCACATTTTCTCCTCTTCTGTCAAGCTTTTACAGTGAATTATTTTGAGGCATTTACTAGCATCTGACTTTGTGTCTCTCAGTGTCAATATCTCTTTGTTAAAATTGCACTAAGAGACTGTGCCTCTAAATTACAGAGTTCAGAAGTAGTGGTTCATAATCTCTTTTAACCACCAATAGTGAGTCTGGCAGAGTACCTTCTGAAGGTGTTTCAGTGACAAAAAGTGGCATTTTAACAGCCCAGTTCATCTTATTTTTCCACTACCCTTTTTTTACCTACAGAGCTCAGTGGAAGTCTCTTTTGGATGTTGTCATTACAGTGAATTTTCAAATTATTAAATAAATAAATGACTCACATTATTACAGCACACTGTTTGCATTTTTATCTTAATCAAAAATCCTATTGCAGCTTGTTTGAACAAAGCTTTGTCTCTTATCCTACAGCACATCTATCTCATCTGGCATGGTTTCTGATTCTGTGAGGTTGCAGGTACTCTTAAAAGTTCCTTGATTTTGGTGTGAGTTGATTATATTATCAGTGCTTGAGATTTTAGTCTTTTCTTTTTTTCTTCAGTGGGATTTGTCCCAAGCCGTGGAACAAAGCTTCAACTCTTAGGACTGCAATGTCAATTTACAAGGCAAAATGCATTATTTTTAGTAAATGTACATGACAGTTATCTATTGGATCAGAAAAAAACTCCCCCTTAGAACTCAAATACCTTTTTTCAAGTCCTAGAGAGGCTTCAACATGGGACTGCACCTCCCACCTCCCCTTGCCACCTCCCCATTACCTTTCTGGCTGAGGACAATGAGTAGGAAGGGGAGCGAGTTGCTGTGATGCCCATGGTATATGGACGCAGAATCAAGCCTTGGGAGTGCATGTACCCTATGGCAGGATCAGCTGTGCCTGTATTATTCCTGCATTTTCCTCTAGCCTCTGTCTGGAGACCTCTTGTATCAATGACTCCAAATACTCTCCACAGAATCTAACCCATTAGAACTTCCTTTCTGATGTCTAACATAAATCTCCCTTGCAGCAATGTAATCATTACTATTTTGCCCTTTTATTAAGGGAGGTGAAGTCCACCTGCAAAGTTCAGTCCATAGAGGAAGATGAGATAGTCTAATGACATGTGCTCTAAAGACATATCTAAATGACTACAAATAATGTCCATCAGCTGCCCAGAGAAAGTTTCTGCTACTTTGTGATCAGGCTCTTCCCATTTAGTAGAGGTGAATGGGGTTCATCTACTTTTTCCAGGCTTCACAACCCCTGGGTAGCAACTCTGAAACACTAAAACTCTATTCGGGAGATGAACTCTAAGAAATCCAAAGGAGGGCCACAAAGATGGTGAAGGGCCTTGAGGGGAGGTCATGTGAGGAGTGGCTGAGGTCACTTGGTCTGTTCAGCCTCAGGAGAAGAGAAGACTGAGGGGAGACCTCATATCAGCCTACAACTTCCTCATGAGGGGAAGAAGAGGGGCAGGCACTGATCTCTTCTCTGTCGTGACCAGTGACAGAAGCCGAGACAATGGCCTGAAGCTGTGTGAGGGGAGGGTTAGGTTGGATATTAGGAAAAGGTTCTTTACCCAGAGGGTCTTGGGTACTGGAACAGGCTCTCCAAGGCTGTGGTCACAGCACCAAGCCTGACAGAGTTCAAGAAGTGTTTGGATGATACTCTCAGGCACATGGTGTGACTCCTGGGGATGGTTGTGCGGGGCCAGGAGTTGGATTCAATGATCCTTGTGGGTCCCTTCCAACTCAGCATATTCTGTGATTCTATAAAATATTAGATAGCATAAGGGATAAATAGTTCCTATATAGTTCTAAAGTATAAAAAAAGACTGACTGCATACTAAGCTTTTAAAATAAATAATAATATAAAAAATAGGTCCAAGTAAATATATATATATATATATATACATATATATATATATATAATTTTTGATCCTACAGTTGGAGCCAGTCACGTTTTCTGTGGCCTAAAAAGCTGCTTTCTGCATCTTTTTGTGGGATCTATCCCATACAGATTTCCAAACTTGAAGCTGCATTCCTGTGTGTGTGCTTAAATGCAGTTGTATGTAAAACTGCTTGGAAAAACCGTTATCACAAGATGAAAGTTTGTATTAAAAGTATTCAAAAAGTGAATTTGACAAATGCAGCATGTAAATCTGAGAACCCTTTTACTTACACCCTATTTCATCCTTAAAGAATGAAGTGTCACCCTAGAGAACCTTTATGGAAAGAAGTTTTAAGCTGGCATTGGTGTTTTACTACCTGGAAATCAATTTCAACCTTGGACAGTGGAGCTTCCAATTTTAGTGTGTGCCGCTGATAGAGATATGGGATACTGACATATGAGTGGGGCCTGTAGGGACTCAAGTAAGGGGCTAATTTCCTATTTTGTCATGATGTCCAACATCAGTGAGATGGTACTTTGTGTACACAAAATCCTGGAAATAGTGGCACTATGTTGACTGAGTAGATGTGAGTAGATAAGCTTCTTCCAGCCAAAATGAATGGCCAACTGGTTCACTTGTCTCATTTATATAAATATATATATATATATACATACATATTTAAAGATCATGTCTTGCAGCTTGCTGAGAATGCATGGAGTTGGACGTTTATTACGTGGATTCATAGCCACAAGCTGGGTAGTGTGAATTTCTGGATTTGCTCAACATTTCTGCTAAAACCACTTTATTCCCTAAAGCACATAACGTTTATTTTGTTTTTTTCAGCAAAGTACAACTATTGATTATGAGGTAGCATGTACATAAAAATCCTACAATGAAACAGAAAAATCTACAATAAACCAAAAAAGTCTGTCAGCTTAAGTTTACCAGATGGTCAGTATAATTAATTTTGGAGCCCTCATTACCTGAAATCCACACACAAAGGTTAATTCACCTTAACCCATTGACCGACAGAGTGCTAAATGGATTTAAGACGTAGTTCCATTGGGTGCTTCCTTCTGTGGTTAATCCAGTGGAGTAAGTCTCTGAGCTCTCATCTCTGTCTTCCATGGGAGCAACTTCTCCCCATTTTTGGACTTCTCCCCATTTCTCTGTTCCTTCAGCTGAATGACAACTGCTGGAGGGACCACTGGATCTCTGCATTAGGAGTAACCCTGTGAATCACAGCTTTTACTCTACTTGCATCATGGCACTGATCCCTCAGTGTGAAGCCCAGGTTTCCAAGCACCACAAAAGCCCACCTGCAGGGGGGGTGAAATGCAGCCCTTGGACTTTCAGACCTTATGACAGTTTCGTCAGGGGAGATGTGAGAAAGGTACCCCCCAATGGAACCCTCTCATAGTGCAGTTGGACTGGACAGCTGCCCTCATCCTTTTGAACAGATCAGTCCTGCTCTACCCTCCTTGGATCCACCACCATACCTTCTTAACTGCCCTGCCCTGTCCTCCACCTCCAGATCCCACCTGTTGATCCCAGGGCACCTCCTGTCTTTGCTCTGACAGTTATCTGTCTGCACAACAAATTGATGCAGCGAGCCAGCCTGGCAGGCTCACTCACTTTTCCTCTGCTGGGCTGGACCTCTACCATATCAGTGATTATAACCTGAGGCTGTGCTCTCATGGATGTTTGCCAGGGGAACTCGTCTAGCATGGGCATTTCTTTTGACAAGATAGGGTTCCCTGCTCCTGTGCCATGCCTGTTGTTGTGTTGGTCCTGCTGTTTGCTGAGCATCACAAGGAACTACAACAACAAAGGAGAAAGAAAACCTTCTCCTTTTCTTTACAGTTGTTTTAGCCAGAGTACTTCACCACTATTGCTTCTCACGCAGTCCTGCAAACAGCTGAATCATGGGACAGAAATTGCTGAAGCCACCTAACAGCTGCCAAAGAGAGATGTCGCAGGAACCTCAGCCTCAGACTGATGCTGAAGAGTAGGTAGTGAGTATTTTTTTTTTCTTAAGTTTTGTTTTGGATTCTGTGTTATGTCATCTCATTTTGGAAAACTTTTCTTTATTTAGAACTAGGAAGGATTGAAGGATTAGTTCTCAGTCTATGTGGGAAGAGCCAAGCAGTACCTTTCAACAAGGCTGTGATAATAAGCTGACAATTTCCTGCTTGGGTTTTCTAGGCCTGTTAGTGTCTGTACTGTGTAGGTTAATGATCTGTTTAAATCACAATGACTCTTATTCTTGCTCACTATGTGCCTTATGGGTTTACCAACCTATCAGTTTTTCTTCTCATCCCTTCAGTTTCTGAGAGTTCAGTCCTTACCTTTGACTAGTTGGCTATGAATACGAATGACTTGGATGTGAGAGTCGCAGAAAGGGAGTGAGGATGTGGGATTTAGGAGGGAGAACCGATGTGCTTCCTCTTCTCTCTTCAGCAAACATCTTTCCCTAAACATAAAGCAAACCAAACTGGCAGAGTGGAGAAGATTATGTCTCTAACAGCATTCATCATGGCATAGTATATTGTCCATCTTGAATTGTCACAGAGGAATTGCAGTCAAATAATATGCACTTAGTCATTAGTATTACAGGATATGTTATCATGGCTTATTCATTCTTGCAGGTTAGGAAAACAACTGGCTGGTCATCAGAGAACAAACGAACGGTTCCCTGACACCTTTTTCCTCATTCCACATCTCCCCTCCCACCTGCTCTCATGTCTTCTCTCTGATTGCTCTCATGTCCTTTTTGATGAGGTACTAATAACAGTAAGGGTGCTAACCTTCTTTTCTTCATCACCATGGAGCCAGGTAGCAGCTGTTGGTCAGGCAGTGGATTACAGCAGAATGAGAGGTAGTGCACTCACAAATATTCTTTGGTTTTGCTTTGCTCTTTTCATTTGTGTGCAGGGACAAGGAAAACGGAGAGTAGGAAGGGGGAAGAGAAGAAGAGGTTGTTCAGAGAAAACGGAAAAGAGCAACCAGTTGAAAACAGTGGCATGAATTGTTCCAACCTGGCTCTGCTTTATGTTTCATGGGAATTACTCTCAGCATGTTTCCGAGCACTTCTGAGGCTGATGAGGCAACAACAAAGAAATGGGAGTTCAAACTCCACCCCCAGTGAATGAAGAGAAAATGAACTCTACAACTGCAAGATTGCATGACTTACACCTGATGGAGGTGTTATTATTTTATAGATATACCTGTTGCTTTCCCCACTTAGGAATGTCCTCTGGGAAGAATATAGCAGTAGAGCTAGCAAGATGCAAATGCAGTATTTTTATGTTAATGACTAGCAATCCTTCTTGTTTCTTTAAAAAGCAGAAAATACCTGTATTCTATTTAGAGAAATTTGTCCATTTTGAATGGAAAAATTCAATATTGTATCTGTTCTGCATATTGTCACAAGGCAGTTATGTGCAGGAATACTTAAAAAAAGGTTCAAAGGAAGCAATTTTCACAAAAATAAAACATTTCATACTGCTTTTAAATACATGGGTTAAAACAGGGAAGTTTTGCAATGAAATATTACAACACAGGTCAGAATATTTGGTCTCTAAATCATTGCCCTCAATCTGCATTTTTTTTTCCAATGGAAGGAAGTAATTTAGATCTGATGCACCCAGCTCTGTCTCACACATGTGGAGACTATATTCTAGATGATTCTTACATTCCAGTTAGCCTGTACTTGAAAAAATGCCTGAAAAAAAGACAACGTGGCAGGTCTATTTTGTGAATATGTGGTTTCTTCCAATACAGTTATTAACAGCCTACATCTAAAATATCCTCTCTCTTTAGAATCAATGAAGAAATAGCTCCAGCCTTGCACTTCAGGTAAACAGATCATCCACTTGCCTTACTTTTTATTTTGTATATAGCAGAAAGGCCTGATCTGTTATTAAACCCAGGTGAAGGCACATGCTCTGCTTCACACAATCCTTCACTGTCTTTCCTCTGTTGCCATCGTTGTGAGATAGGTTCTAAGACATTAGCCAAAAGCAATGTTTTCTTAAGAAAAGGGCCGAGAAACACCTAAGTGCTCTGAAAATCATTCTGAGAACTCATTTATTTAGCTCAGGAATCTTTTGTCAGATACCAATAATAGGCACAAAGACTTGAATCAGATTACATGAAAGGACTTTCTCTCAATAAAATTAAGTTTTGAAACCCTTTCTGCTACATTGTTCCTGCCTGCTGCACCTTGGTCACTTTTGGAGATGTCATTCCCCTGGTACAACTCAAGAAGATGTCCTAGAGATTATGGGCTCGCTACTATATTTTTATTTAGGAAAACGAGAAAGGCACATTAAAAAAAACCTCATGATAACCAGGTATACCTGTTTATGTACAAGAATCTTAACAACACGGGATGGGCCCCTGGAGTTTAGTCACTGCACAGCCACGGCTAAGCACCATTCACTTCACAAAGGAGCACCTTTTTAGGACATTGGTACAGTGGAAAGTGGAACATGGTGCAGAGCTGCTAACGGTGACTTGTATGTGATGGCACCATGCAGGGAAAATTGTTTGGTCTTTAGCACCTCTTAAAATGGCTTGATTACTGTGTAGCAGCTTAGTAGCAGCTGTTCCTGCTTCTGTTTCTGCAGGTAATATAGACTTTGGTACCTGAGCATCTCTGCGCTGAAAGAGACAGACCACGCTTTAAGTCCCTCTGTGAAGGCTGGCCCTCCTTCTTTATCTGATTAGCTCATTTGTGAAGAAATGTTTTGTCAGGTCCTATATTGATGTTGAGCTAGTTGACTTTGTACTGGGATATTAGCTCTGCTCCTGCTGTCTTATAGGAACTAGAGTCACCATCTGTCACATCTCTGTACGGTGAATTGTGCACTGCTAACAGTCTGGTTAACACTGACTGGAAAGTTCACAGCACTGATGTTTCAATGAAGAATCATCTCATGGGATCCCTGTCTATACAGATGTAATTTGAATATTTCTTAGGACAGTGTTTGTGCACCAAAGAGTTAATCCTCAATGTTGTACTAATACTGGAGTTTGATACCAATTCTTTATCTGTTACTCATAATCTTTAAGTCACTTGCTCCACTGCATACGCTGCACATGTCCTCAGACCCCCATTTGAATTTTTTACCAGCGGTTGTCTCTCACCTTCACACCTTGAAAACAAGTCTTACTCCAAGTGATGAAAACTAGATGGTAGAATTCATGGTAGAAACAATATCATCACCTGGGTAAAGAAAGTTGACTAGAGATGCTTCTTTTCCATCTTCAGATGGGAATCGTGCCAGAAAACTCTTTCTCTTGGACTCCTCTAAGCTTGGGTTTATATCATGAACTTTATACCAATCTCATGATTTTTCACACCTCTACTTCCTAATCACACAGAGAAAATTTATCCTGTTCAGAAAGGAAGACTGTTTATTAGGCTGCACAATTCAAGCAAAGGCCAAACAAGAACAGGAAAGATTGGATAAACTCCTATTATATCCTTCTTCTAAAGAAAACATTTGTGTTGGCTACTGTCCTAAGAACTGTCAAAGTGATTGCTGTAGGAGCGCACCATATGGGTTTATGATCTACTTCTCTTCAAGTAGAAATACTGTATGCACTCCTTTGAAAAGGTTTGGGAATTGGTATTTTGACAGAGCACCTCAGAAAAGCACTATGTCATAAAACATAGTGCAAAGTAAAAACAATATACTAGTTAATGATTCTTTTATTTTACATTTGCTTTCTTTCTCGAGAAGCAATGTAGTCTCAAAGTAGCTTATGTATAAATCTCTTTAAAAAATCCCTGTTTGATATCACTCCATTTCCTCTCCTCCGCCTTTTTCTCTTTGCTTCCTGCACTCCTTTATGGAGTTTAGTGAGTGAGATGTGAGTTACATTGACAGAACAAACATGATAAATTCCTGCTGCCCTATGAAATTTGTTCAGTCGAGTTCCTCTGCTGCTGCGAATCTTAATGCTGTTTTCGGGTGGCGTTTTCAATCCATCAGATACAGTACAGCTGCATATTTGCACCACAGCGGGAAGATTTATCGGTTCCTATTTTTAGGATTTCATGTTTTGGCACCTCCATGCTGTTCATTTGCCCAAACTGTATTCTGCTAATTAAACCTTAAGACCTAAATTATAATGTACTTAGGGATGTTCAACCAATGAAGCAATGTAGTTGCCTGAACATTTTTTGATTGCATGAATTTATATATGAAACAATTTTCTTGTAAAGACACTATAATGCCATATTTTTCATTTTGAAAGGAAAACATCCATTACTTTTTACTTATCTTTCAAGACACTGTTAAGGTTGGTTGAGTGTTTTTTTTTTTTTTTGTCATTTCATTATATTTAATATATGTATACACTTAATTCAATGATAGAATAGTTTTTAGCCTGAAAAACTCCGGATGAGAACTTTTTAAACAGACAAACCCTCTTGAGGATCTTCCTCTGCAGTGGTTAACAACAGTTGAAATTTTGAAAGTTAGAGGAAAAGAACAGGATCAATTTTATGCTGAAATAACATCAGAACCCACTGGAAACTGTTGTGTCTGTAAACTAAACCCCAACTTGCTTATGTTAGTATTCATCTTACATTCTGGCACATTCTCTCTTTCGTAATTAGCCTTGTTTAGCAACCTGTCTTAAAACAACACACTCAACCTCGAATGTTTTTGGTATACCTAGGAAAGAGTGCTATTTACCTTAACAGAGTTCAAGGAAATCACTTAACAACCAGCTCATGCAGTCTTGTTTTACCTAAAAGTTGAGATCACAGTTATTTAGTACATATTGATTAATAAATAACATAACATTTATTCTCTTATATAGATGACCACCAATTTTCTTGACTTAAAGTGTTGAAGATGAAAATGAAGTTGTCTGTTAATTTTAAAGCCATATAAATTAAGATGGGGCTATTAAAAAGTTAGGATTTTTTCTTAAAGGTGCAGGAGCAGGCTGTCCCTGTGTGCTGAAAGTTGAGCTATTGGGGAAGACCATCCTGGCTGAACAGGGAACTTTTGCAAGAACTCAGGGAAAAAAAAAGAGGATTTATGATCTTTGGAAGAAGGGGAAGCAACTCAGGAAGAGTACAAGCATGTTGTTAGGTCACGTAGAAAGAAAGATGTTGAGGTGCTGGAGCAAGACCAGAGAAGGGCAATGAAGCTGGTGAAGGGTCTAAAGGGTAAGTCCAGTGAGGAGCAGCTGATGGAGCTGGGGTTGTTTAGCCTGGAGAAAAGGAGGTTCAGGGTAGACCTTATCACTTTCTACAACTACCTACCGTTCCTGGAGGTGTTCAAGAAACTACTGAATGTGGCACATCGTGCATGATCTAGTTGACAAGGTGGTGATCAGTCAAAGGTTGGACTCAATGATACAAGAGGTCTTTTCCAACCTAAATAATTCTGTGATCCTATTTTTTTATTTTTTTAATTGAGGATTACTTTACGGCTCATAAAAATGAAAATGAGAAACAGAAGAGAAATCCTTGATGTAGAAGATGAAAAATACAGTTATTGAGACACCAATAAATTGGCAAGAAATGCGTCCATTCCAGCTCAAGAAACCTGTGATGCACTGAGTTTAGGACTAATGGAGGACTAAGTTAAATTTCTAATCTAATTAGGATTATGCAGTTTGAATGAAGAAATAGAATATAACAGAAAGACCTTTTAAAAAACAAGTCTTACTTCCAGGCACTGAAATGAGATGAGAAAGGCTAAACTGGAAAAGTCTAAAAAGATAACTTTGGGGCATGTTAATACAGAAAGCACTGCAGCCTGAATCCACCCTCTCCAGTTAGCACACAGGGAAACCTGGACATGAATCTTTGTCCTTCTCAATTTGATGGGAAGACAGCTAGTTCTGTAGCCCTGTCTCCTTTGCTTATGGGACAATATAGAAGGTACTTGTACATTTTTACTTTGAGAGAAAAGTAGACATCAGAGACTAGAAAAACTCAGTGGTGTGAAAAGGGAAGTAGTTGTAAAGAATCATGGAACATTATCTGGCTAAGTGAACCAGAATTACCACCAAAACTGCTGTCTTTATTTCTGCTTCACTGCCAAGCCCTGCAACTAGATCCCTTATCACTCTCCCTTCTGGCCTCCTGCATAAAAAAAAAGTAAAGACAATTCATTGCAGAAGATGTCCTCTTCCCTCCAGTCCTGAGAATTTTAGGTAAAAATTATACACTGCATCTTTGGGCTTTACTACCTTTCCTAAAAATCCCAGTGCTGCCACTGCCCAAGGGTAGTGATACCAGTGTGAATTCATAGAGCTATTTAACTAACAAGGTAAAAGTGTCATGAAAGACTTTTCTGAATCCCAGTTATTCTTTCTGGTTTTGGAACAGCTCTTTCTGAACAGAAAGAAGGAGATGTAGCCCTCAGCAAGGACATCCTCATGATGACAATAGCTCTTTTCCTCCCCCTGACTCCCCACTGTGGTTTCCAAGGTGCTGCATTGGGACAATGTATTGCACATTTCTCACTGTAAGATAGTGGTGCATTTCTCCTCTCAGAAGCAGAGATAACACCACCATTTTAAAACAAACTATTTTTCTAATCTGCTTGGTAGGAAGTGGTGGCTTTTCCCTTCTGGAGGGAAATTTCAAGCACTGGGAACTGGGGAGCTGGATGAACACTAAGATGAGGCTGTATAATGGTACTATGCTCTGAATAAAGATGACCAACTTGCTTCACTTTGGGAACAGTAGTGGGAAAATGGGTTGAAAAGTCCATGCTGTTCCTCAGCACTGGAATTTAAAGAAATACATGACACAACAGTTGTGTCAGATTCTCAGATACTTACACCATCATCTTCGAAAGAGATGTCTGGTACATACCCATATCCATTGATTTGACTGGCAATGAGATTCTGTAGATCGGGCATTGAAATGGATGCGGCAAGTAGGTATTGCTTAATCCTGGTTAAGTGACAGTATAAATCTACGTGCTATGTTTTATCTAATCTACATGTGTATCTATGTATCCATGTATCTATTTCCTTCAGGAGAATGTGAATGTTTTTCTGCATCACAGAGCTGATGCTGTGTTACTTGGTATTAGACAAAGAAAATACTAGATGAGCAGGGAATGATTCTACCGTTATCAACCCATTTTTATGTGTACTACAATGGTAAGGTCTTTTTAACACAGAATTTCAGATTAGATGACCCTAATGTTCCCTTCTGTCCTTAGCAATGTGTAAATACATTTGACTGAAGTGACACTCTTCAGGAAAGAGGACATCTAAGAAGTACATTCCACAGTTCTGCATAACAATAGACCATTCCTTCCTAAATAAAAAGTTCAGAGTATCACTGCAATAGGTGATGTCCACATATGAGCTCTATCTCAAAAACTAGAAAACTGTTATTGCAAAATAACATGGATATTTTATCAAAAAATGTATTTATGGCTGAGAATATTTCTGGCAACATAACCTATGGCCAGCAAATCTGCGGAGCTGTCATTGTGTCCTTGGAGATCACTAATCAAGGTTGGCAGAAGGGACAAGAGTATAAAGAATATACTTCCTGAGAGTCCCTCAGCTAGAATGTAGACAGGATTTTTTTTGTGCTCTAACCTTCCTCTCATCTCGAGGTGACAGGAGGACAGTTGTTATTAGCTATAGAACACTTTCCGTGAGTTTGGTTTGTTGGTGCTTTCTCTTTTCTGGCATTGTATCAATGACACATAATATCTCCAGTGGCCCAGGCAACTCCTTTGATCATTATTGTATTCCAGAATATATGCACCATGTGCATAAAATGTCAACAATTATTTAAGCACAATATCCTGCAGTGTACAATGAGAACACTGACTACATGCAGAAGACGAGCAAATCGTCACACTCTCTTTGAAATATTGTATTAAATAACCCTACAATGCCTTATTTCTATTCAAAGTCACACTGGTTGCTTCAGGGCATAATTGGTTGGTTCATTCTTCAGTGCTGCCAGTTATTTTTCAAAATCATAAAACTGACTTTATCTCAGTAGTCTCTGTAATATGCAGGTACTGAGGGGATTATGTTTTGTAAGCGCTTTCACATTAATGCCATAGACACTGAAATTTTTACTAAATCAGGGAATGCCTTGTTTGTTCTGTGGAGATCATAGTTTGGAGGAAGTTTGTACTATGGCAGTTCTCACATCTCTGAGAAAACCAAGGGATATTTCTTGAACTCGTTAAATACATATTAATGTCTTTGATATCTATTTTCATTTGAAGTTGTACAATTATTTGCATTATTGCTGTTAACTACATATGGCTGGTTGACACCATTAACTGAACAGAGAAAGGAAATAAAACTATGAAGTTCAAGCTTATGTAATTTTTTTTTCTACAAAGAGAAATAACAAGTATTTGGATTATTTGCATACATCTATAGAATTTAATGTTATTACCGTGGACAACATGCCCTATAGGAACCTGCTATTAAAAGCACATTTTTTAGACTGCTCCATGATACACGTACACCTGCTTTAATTCTTCCATAATTATTATATATTTTTCAAATTGTCAATGCATTTTACATGCTAAAAAAATATAGATGTGAGTTAAAGATAGAATAATTCTATCAGACATATTAAGATAAATCTCAAATTTTAAATCCATTTTAAACCTTACCAAAAAAGTCAGCTATATTATTTTTAAAGTTACTGAGTGCTTTGACTGAACAAAGACTTGCGACTTTGTTCTTTCTAAAATATTTCTCCAACAACCTTCAAAGAATGGCAAGAATTACTTTTAAACAAAGGATCCCTGTAGTGTGAACAGCAGTTATCTCCATGTAATTAGAAATACATGCCTTTTTAGTTCACTAAAACAATTAAAGCAGGGTAAATACTGGGGACAAGTTCACATTAATATACATTCCTATTAAAAAAAAATAATTTTTTACTGCATTGCTGCTTTTCATGCTTCTTGTATAGCAAGAATCTTGAGATTTTAAATCCTTAGTGCAACAGATAGCTGCACTAACTGATACTTTCACCTCCCAAGATGTCCTTGACTTCTGATTTCAGTCATCACAGAACACTGAGATGAAGCTTGTAAAGACAAATTTATGAATGAGCTTTCTGTTTGTTAAAATGCTTCATTAATTATGTCTATGTAATAGCTGAACCAAGGTTTGATGGGGAAGGTCTAAAATGCAGTTTAAGAACCTTGCAAGAAATGTAAACATGTATTTTCACCGTTGTAATGCAACACAATCACACATACCTTGATGGCTGGTGACAGAAGTTACAGATTTCTCATCCTTTCTTGGTACCTCTATACTAAGAATTTATAGTAGATACCACCAGAAACTGATCCTGAGACTTCTAATGGTTTTTATTGGTTCTTTTGCTACTTAAACAGAATTGGAAAAAAAACAACCAACCTCTCCATTTTACAAGAATAAATGATTTTCTGAAGAAAATTTTCTCAGCCTGACTGTGAATAAAAAACTAAATCTTGAAATAATGACAAATAGCTAATCAGAAAATGTGCATGAATTTAATAAACACATGTATTAGTTTGCACAACTGAATGCTCAGAAGTCAAAATGGGACACATTTTATAATATTTTTGAATCAGAGATTTCAGAACAGGATTTTTCTCACTAACTGCTTTACTTTGTGAATACTTACAGCATTCTACAAAAATTTTAAATATTTTTTGTTATGATAGGAGAGCCTTAAAAGCAGAGGACCTTCAAAATGAAAGACTACAGACCAGTGTAAACCATAACAAGAATTAGGGTCACTGCCATTGTTTTTGCTAAATTATTTCCCCATCTTAATTTCTTTGGCCTATTCCTCCCTTCTCTTCATATCCCTTTCCAGCTTTCCTTTTTTTACTGCACACAGTTGTGTCCGTATTTAAGGTTTTTCACATGCTTCATCAATTTGGAGTCTGTCCTGTGTGAAGAGGTTATCCCATGGTGCCTATTACTCTCTATCTACCACTTGTGATTCATTCCAATAGGTAGTGAAAAAGGAATATACCTAGATAAGTTCTGCCAGATGTTGGTAGCTAGAACAGACTGCATCTCATTAAGTTTATTGTATGGTTCCTGAAGAAATTATTTAGTAAAGAAAAAATATGTGGTGCCTATGAGTGATGCAAAGTCAAAACAATTGGATGAGAATTGACCCTACTGGAGTAAATGCACCCTGACGAATAACTTTAAAATGGTGGATTTGAAGAGTCTTGATACAATTGATGATAACAAGAATTGAAATAAGATTGGGTTTTGATTAGTTTTTTCCCTACATAGTCACTGCCTTCAGAGATAATGGGTGTTAATTTTTTTAAAATCACATATAACAATAAATAAATTTCAGGTTAATTGTTCTGATGCCACCTGATTTGTCCCACAAAATCCAAACTACACTCCCAGTCTAACTACCTGGGCTTTCTTAATCAAGTTATCGCTAGTTGGTTGTGACTGAAGAGATCACAGCATCACAGCCATCCGCTTTGGCTGCTAACAACTGTTGATCAGCCACCTAATACTACTTGATAACATTGACTTCTGGCAAAGTAAGTTAATCTCTATGTGAGAGAGAGCCTCTCACACTGTTAGCTGGGAACATATCTATAAGCCATGAAAAAGTGTGTCAAGATTTCAATATAGTTGGTAAGCATTATGGATGAGGAAATAACCCTTACCAGACATGTCAGGAAGTGATTTGCTCTCAGTAATGCAGAGAGATTACAGTGTACAAAGAAATAATGTGCTTTGAAACTTCAGTGGGAAAGACATTATTTTTCTTGAGGGAAAGATGTTCATATCCTTGCGAGTTAAATTCACATTGGCACCAGGCAGAGCAGTTGGGAGGGAAATTCAGCGCATGCCATACAGAGTTTATTTTTGCCTTGTAAAGGGGTTGTATATAGTACAATAAAGAATTTTGGAGTGTGTGACTGGACTGAGGGTGACAAGGGAGTAGAAAAAATTTTCATCTGCTGTACCCTCTTCTAGTTAGGTTGGGTGTATGGAATGTAGCTGTGTTACCTGATTCATCTGTGAGTTGAAGATGCCATCAATAATGTTTAGAAAAATGCCACAAAATGTCCCAGTAGGAAACCCAGTGCTTGCCTGTCTGTCTGTCCAGCCAAGGTTGAATGGTTAAACTCAAAATGTATCGGAATGGAGTCCTTCTCATCCCCTCTTCCAGTTACAAACAAAAATAAGCCAGATTTCAAATGTACAGATCCCACTTAGATGTATATTTATCTTACTGTTTATCTTTGGTAATCAAGTATTGTTGGAATCTGGATTTTGAAAGACCAATATGTTTTATGGAGACCACAGGATTCTTAAAACCTGGCCCATAATCTCCCCCGTTAGTCAAACTGGTGACAGGAATACTTTCAACATTATATATGTTCCTAATTGTTTGCTAACAGGCAGGTCTTAGAGTACTAAAAATAGGAGTATTTTAAAGTTTTGAGTTAAAACTAATAACCTCGTATTCCTTATGAGTCATTCATAAGAGTTCAGTGCTATGGTTAATCAAAATCTATGGAAGAGCAAAATTCACACAAGGTAAGCAGCCCTCAAAAAAAAAGATCAAATCTTAAGTTTATGGAAAGGCTTTATTTTTGTCTTTAAACTGAAAAAAAGTTCAGACAAAAACCTCTTGGGTAAAGTTTAATTAAAGGTGATGTGTAGCCAAGTGCAAACATATCTTCTGAGATTAAAATTTCTGTGTCTCTGCACAGGACAGGTACCCAGTGCCATGTTTAAAATGCAGATTAATAAGTCTTTCATTAGGCATGCAATTTGGCATCCAATTTGAAGTTAGTGCAACTTCTGCAATTAACTGTAATGAACCAGGTTTGGACCTTAGTTTTGTTGGTATAAGCAAAATCAAATATGAATCCTACTCTCTATCTGTGTTAAATGATTTCCTTGGATGGAACTGAAGCTGGAAGTGCAATTGTGTGGAAATTCTCTAACACTCAGTTCAGTGCATCTAGGATGTCTAAGTTTCTTGTTATTGTGGCTGGCTTTTGGAGAGACATACTGCCTGCTGAATTCTGCCTCTGTAGTTTTTTCTGAGGAGAATATTATCACTTCTGATGGGGAAAACATGGAAAAAGAATCTGACTGCAGCCAGCATCTGACTGCAACCCCTGTGGTTTTTAAAGCTTTAAGTATGGGATTCCTTAGAGCAGTGCAGGCGGCAGACTGAAGGTTCTCCACGAGAACCCGGCAAGCAGGCTGGGTACAAGCCAGCTCCAGTGTTGGAGCCCACAGCTGTGTCAGTTGGTGTCCCACCTGAGGCACGTGTCCCAGGGGGTCATCAGTGCAGCCCCAGGAACCAGCTGGCCCAGAGCACGGGTATACTGCTCTACAGACATGCTCTGTCCCTGCTGCTGAGGACAGCTTACTGCTTGTGGAACTGCCTGGAAAACTTGTTGCACAGTGCAGTGGTTGCACCAGCTCTTGCTGCTGGTGCTTACACCTCTTGCTGCTGGCGCTACTGCTTACGGCTCCTCTGGCGGCTTTTCAGGCAGCTGAACTGTTTGATACTGTCAGACACTGATGCACCAGAAATGGAGGCAAGACATGACATCTCCTGCTCAACTCTGTGTGCAGTCCCACAAGTCTGAGTAGTTTTAGTCAGATTCTGCTGCGATTAGACCAATTTCATCTTTACACGGATGCCTTGAAGGCAAAGTGCAATATGGTTCAGTCAAGCCACTAACATATTTTAATTTGGGTTGGGAATGGACTGGGGGCAAGATCAGTGTGACCACTTAAAAATGTTAAAATGGCCCCTCTGTAATGCAGAATCATTTTCAAGGAATTAAGCACATAGGGAGGGACAACAATGCACAAAGAAGATCTTCAGCAAATTATTTCCGAATTAAGACTGTAGTTAACAAAATTAGCCATACAAATAAAAAAGATGTTATTCTCCCCAAACTCTCATACTAATTGTTCTTTTATAGTGTTTTAATGCTTAGGAATGAAATAAAAAGAAAGATGATTAGTTTACAGAAGCGTTAGGATCAGCAGTGGCATTACGACTAGTCATTACAAACTGCCTTTGCTTGTTGACTGTCCTGACATCATCAGTTGTGTTTAAATAGATAAGAATTAGCAATCCCACACTAAGCAGAACAGTAAATAGCAGGACTGTCTTCTGAGATTTAATACCAGGCCACAGACTGTTAATGGGAGAACGGAAGCTGTGAGATGGAGTTCTGTTCCAACAGCTAATTAATCTGATATATAAATCCTCAAAGAGAGATCAACAAAACAAGGCTCTTGTTTTCATGGAAGGTACTTTTCTAATAGCAAAAGAGAAAATAATAATAATAATTAGGCAGTTGACTTGGAAGGTTTTATGTGGAAAGTACACAGTGCTGTGTGCAAAAATGTTGCCAAATGGAGAGCTTTCTTTATTTATTGGAGTGTTTGGAGCAACAAACTAGAGACTTTGCATATTAGATTGCAATTTGCATATTTACTAAATGTTTTGCCTTTTTTCTACTGCTTATCCTCCCTTCCCTCAGAAACAAACCTACAGCCACATTTCTCAGATCCAGTTTCATCTGCTGACATCAATGGACTTGCAACCACAGATGAATATGGCTGTTTGTGCCTCATCCTGGGTAATGATAGCAGCTGTTAGGCTTGACCGTGAACTCAAGAATCCCATCATCTGTCACCGTGTTTGTCTTCCCAACAGCATTTTTGTCAACTAGTTATGCTGGGAGAAGAGTGCTGTGGTGTGCACAACAGCTCTCAGCCTTCTGCCCAAATCCAGCACAAAGGCACAAAACTTCCTCTTGCATTTTCTTCATAGTGGGTCCTACTATCCCAGACAGAAAAGGAAAGAAGCTGAGCAGAGAAAACACACTCACCAGAAAGAAGGCAACTTCAAAATACAGTTTTATATTTGTTTGAGGGAGGAAATGTTGTGACCTTATTATAACAATGAACGAAGGTCCTATGCAGGGCACAGGGTGAATTTAATCACAGCGTATGTGTGTATTTATCTGTGTCTGTATATGCCTATGCACATTGTTGCTCCTCTGTGTTTAGTTTACTTTTTTTTGCAATGCCCATTTGAATTTCCCTTCATTCCTTTCCTAGGAATTCTGTCCTGCCTCATCTAGGACTATCAGTTAAGAGGAAATGTCAAGGGAGAGCCTTTTAAACATGCTGTGTGTTTTTGGCTAATGCACTGCAAACACACAGAACTGAACAGAACAAGGAGAAATGTACTAAAGCACTATTTGTTCTCTAGATTCACAGCGATTTTGTAGCCCATCCTATGTGCTGCAACAGGGTTTTAAAGACATGCAACACATTGCTAAGGATAACACACACAAAAATTTTTTATAAGAACCCACACCTTGCTTCTACATGATCATAATTCTATTTTCCCTGACTGGTCCGATGCAATTCAACTGGAAATATAATCTGAAGGGAGATATTTTAACCTAACTGCTAGGAAAGTTTGGCATTGTAGAACAGGCAAGAAGAATTTACTTGATCAGCAGAATGTCTTTTGGAGCCTTACATACATCTACTCAGCTGAAACAGTGAATGATGTATAGCAGGTCAATATAACTATCATGGTCCCAGCTTTGGGGGTAGAAACTGGAACGCTTTATTGGACATACAGGCTGATATTTTAAGGGTCTGGAATCTACATATTCATAGGGGGACTGAGCTATTACAAACAGGGGGTTTTACAAGGATGAGGTAAGGGAAAAACCCAAGTTACACGTTTTGGGTTTAGCACTTACATCATGGGGAAAAAACCACTTATTTTAAGATTACCTTTTTGGGGATTTACATGGGGGAGAGATATCCAATGTTAATAGAATACACTGGATACACAGGAAGAGGGAAAACAACAATGGATTTTATACAGAGGCTTGATAACATCATCCTGCCAAGATCTCTGTATCTTGGCAGGACATTCCAAACAGGTGACATCCTGTCTGGTCCTCAAATGCAGGTTTTTTCCCCAACTTTTGTGGCCCAAGGCTTTCTACTGAGACCCATCAAACTCCTTTCTGCAGATATTTGATTTTGGAATCCTACAAATGATGTGCAAGTCAAATGTTTCAAATGCCACTGTTTTCTAACTCTGCTGACAGCCTGTTTCTTCTCCTTGAGGGTTTACATGGGACTGATAGAACAGTTTTTTTCTGAATGAAACTCTTTCAGTACCATCTTTTACCTTAGCTTTTAAGAGCTGCTAAGTGGAAAAATAAATACATTTTTTTCCAAAATAAACCTGTATTAGCTGAAGTTACTGAGGAAGTAACTGCTTAAATTTTTTATCTTCTGTAGTCTTACTAGAAGCTTTGTCTATATATAATTTCCACCTTCCTCATTTCTGTCAGAAATTATTAAATTCTGCCCTTTTGAAAATGTGACAATATAAACCTACCCAAGACAATACGACAACATGAGTAGGTGCAGGCAAACACCACACACTGACAGAGAACAGGGAGTATGCGGAGCTGTGCTGCCACTACGTTTGACCACACAAACTCGTGCCTCAAAGAACTCTCAAACAAAATAAGAGAGCAAGTTAAAAGAAAAAGAATATGGACTTTGCCCTCAACTTTAGGCATGAAGAACATTATTTTTTTTCCATTTTGCCTTCTTTGTAGTCTGTTCAGGGCTGGTAGTGTCTCACAGACAAAAAAGCAGGACAGCACAGCTTCTTCTGCAAATCAAATTTATACTATCACATTCCAGACAAGATAATCTGCTGTCGTGAAGCAGTTTTTATGTTATGCTGATTCATGAACAGAGTTTAAGAAAGGGCTGCATCAGTGGACATGCCTGGATTTGCAACACACATTTTACCTCCTTGTGGTTTATAACACCGTCACACATAATTGAGACCTTTATAAATTCTTCTACAAACAGGCTTCTTGCACTACTAGAAAAGAAGATGCTTCAAGATACCCAGAATTGTGCATGATAAAAGGCTGGGATCTATCTCCTAACACAAGACAGTCCATCACACTACATGAATACATTTTAAGCATGCTTGGACCCAGCACTGAAAGCTCAATCTGTCTGAAGACCTTCAGCAGCTGTCACTGCCTTTCACTTCACAGAGAGCCACATCCACCCACAGAAAGGAGATGTCAAACATAGTAAAATCTTAAAAAGATCAATAAAGCTCTAAAAAATAAAAATTAAAAAAAAAGAAGGAAAAACATTGTAATTATTGGGTTTTTCTTTGTTCAAAGAATATATTATAATTAATTTCTTTTGTTCAAGGACTGTTCAGATCAATGAATGTACATTCTGCATATTTGGTTAAATGCTAGTCTATTCTTGGTCCAGCACTCAAAATTTCACGGTTTGAAGGCGAGCAGGTGGGATAAGACCAGCTAATATCACTGCAGCTGTTCCTAGAATGTCTCGAGTTTCTCACATGAATTTAGTGAATTGCACCATTTAAAAATATGAATTAAAAAAAATTGTAAATGGCAGACTTGAGCAGTAGCTCATGGGATGATTATCCGTTTGTAACCTGTAACGGTGTATATTCGTGCATAGGGTTAAGAATGGGGAATGCTGCTGTAGTTTCCCCTTTTCTCCAACAGTTAGTCTTTCCACTCAGTACTCTGATGTGTTTTTGATCAAGTCTGACAGCACATTTGTCAGACTATGTCCCCATTCAGAATATCCCAGTGTCTAGGGATCTAAGAGGAGAGAAGTCTATCACCTCTGTATCAGGCTCTGTGGCACTCATTTCCTTGATTCTGCCAGTGTTAGAAACAGGTTTTGCTGGAGCTGGAAGGCAAACCTCCATCTCTTCCAGTCCTCCAGGTCCTGGCCCAGAAACTTGAATAAAGTGTTTATAGTGAACTCTTCCCAATCCTTTGCTGTTTCCTGCCTCACTTTTCTTACAAACATCTTCTGTCAGACACATAAATCTTCTCCCAGCTTATTTAGGCAGCTCCTTAGAGGCTTACTATAGAAAGAAACAACTCAGTCATTCCTTCAGCTCTCTGAGCTTCCCTCTTGTGTGACTTGTGGTTTTTCAGTTCATCCCAGGGCTGCAAGACAAGTACTCAGCTGCAGCTGAGAAAGGATGTTACTCTTCTGTTAAACTTTTAGAAGCTGGATAGCATTGGATGTGTGCTCTAATAATTTATCTAGAATACAAGGCATGTATCATGAACTATATCCTTTAAAGCAAAACTGTGCACTTGCCTCCCAATTTTTTTCTAGGATTTCTAAGAATTTAACTTTTTTCACAACTGGAGATTAAACAGCACAAAGAAAGTCAAGATAACTTGAGTTCAGCAATAGCTCTCTTTACTTTTTAGGTAAATATGGCTAAAAATTGTGTGGGGGGGAATCACTTGTGCAACATATAAATTAATTGCCTTTTTTCCTACTGCTTTCTGCTTGTTTTAGAAACGTGTTTCCATGGTGAAAAAAGATTGTTTCTTCAATGAATATCCTAATTCTTAGATACAGCTTAATGCTAATGTTGTGGTTTGGTGAGCTCTTGTTACAGACAGACCCGAGGAAATATGGATTTTGCAAACATCTGCGTGGATGGTACTCAGAAGTGCACCCATGAAGGGGGCTTTTACTTTTTTTTTTGTTTTGTCTTATATGAGGAGAATTAATGTCACCTCATGACATAATGACAGTGAAATGCTCTGGGCAGCAGGTTGCAAAAGGGAAAAAAAAGGATGAAATCTTTTTCACTCAGTTTGGGTGGGCTAGGAGAGAGTAATCTCCAGAGAGGCATACCAGAGATGTTTTGTGCTGCAACTAACCTACATTTATGCAGGTTGATGCCAAAAGCAGAGTTCTGGTGTCTCTCTTATTTTTTCCCAGACATATACTACTGCCTCCTCCCCTGAGAGGGATATGAAGATCATGTGGTTCGAGGGTGAACTCAGTGAACTCATGAGCAAATGAGTAATTTCTTATGGCAGGCTTATCCTCTGTTGGATTAATTATCTGGCCCCATTTGTCAATGGCAATGTGGTTGCCAGAGCCAGTGAAAAAGAAGCAGTGAGGAGCTTGAGTGGGACCACACCTTCTGTGATCTATAATTAGACCAGACTATAAATAGACCCATTATATCTAGTGTGAAATCTTGGAAGAAAGGGAACTGCAGGGAAGGACTGGTGATTTACAGGGTGTCTTCGCAAGTCTTTGCCTGGGCTGGTAGAGCTGGTGCCTCTTCTCACCAGGGCAGCAGTTCCAGCTACATCTGTTACCTTGGCAGCTGAGGTTAGAAGTGAAGGCAAAGTGACACCAGATGATTCTGGGAGCAAGAAGCAAGGGAGGTGCATGCTGTTGATTTCTGAGCAAGAAAAGGAAGGTATAAATACAAAGGATAGATGTAAATACAAAGGATAGACCCAGACCACATCTATTTTCTGTGTTTTGCTATGTTTGGGAAGCATTTCTGTTAATACCATACAGTGGAGAAAAGTTTGCGTTTATAATATGATACAGATGTCAGAATAGAATAATTATGCTCATTAGTGTTGAGGTAAAAGCTGATCCTAGAGTAAGGCAATGAAGTGTCTGTGGAGCTACAGGAAAAAAACCAACAAACCAAAGGACAGAAGAACTCTGGTTTTGCTTGAAAAGCAGTGATGCTTTTAAATGTTTCTTGCATTCCAGAGAATTATATTAGCTGTAACATTGGGGACCATTGGTAGAATAGCTGATGAAATGGGGGCTGGTTGGAAAGAGTTTACAGCAACAAAACCAGCTTGGAGCACAAGGTCTGAGGTAGCTTATACTGAGTCCTGTGAGGTTTGACAGTCACTAGGTGTGAATGCAGTAGGCTAGGCAGTGATCAGAGTAAAGGTTTGTGAAATAGTGTCAGTCAAAATTTAAGACAGGATGTATTACTCCATTTACCTGCCTTTTATCTGCTTTTCTTCTTTTAAGAAAATATTGCTTGAGTTAAAACATTCCTGTTTGTAAGTGGGAAAAATCATCCCAGACAGCATTGCAAAGTTTAGCTTAATTTCCCAACTGGGCCAGACAAGAAACGGTAGTTTAGAGGCATCCCCTTACTTGGTCCTGTTGCTATCAGCTAAATCCTGACAAAAACAGGTTACAGAAGTAAAGCTGATTTCATACATTATATCTACTTCTATGTTTCAAATAAATTCTACTACCAGTACACGTAACTTTATGCAACAATGGTATACTTTGGATCAATGCAGCCTGTTGAGTGTTCTAGAAACTTTAATATTTTAGTAGAAATATGAGTTTAATAGAAATGTTTCTATTAAAAGAAAAGGAGAGCAAGAAAGAGCAGAGACTTCATTCCACTGGTATATGTACCTGCCAGCTTGTTCTATTGAATTTTATGTGCTTTATAATTGTATTTTATACAGTTGTAATTGAGAAGAAAAGAAGTGTAATATTTTTCCTTGACATCTTCTTGTAGACATTTTATTTGGCTAGATTAACTCCTTACTGCAGTGTGGAAAGACTAACCAGACAGTTGTTCAAATATTGTTCTCTTTTTAAAAATAATAAACTAACTTTAGCTTCTACTTTGGATTGCAAAGGAAGCTATCAGGAAAAACAAACAAACAAACAAAAAGAAACACCCAACAAAAATCAACCCAAAACATAAAAATATTCATAAAGGCCTCATCTACTTCTATTTACCCTACTTGTCATTAGACTGGTATTGCTCCTTCTGTGGAATAACCCTAAGAATACTGGTGGAGATACATGTCTTTTATCTACATGTCATTGTCTGAGCCCTGTCAATGTGGAGTTAAACAGTCATGAGCACTCTGTTTCCACTAGCGTTTGTCTTGATGGAGTCACAGTAGACTTCACATTGATAGGGTACTTTTAAGGAGAAATAAAGGGCAGTTTAGACAAGCCCAGGGGTCACATTATGCAAATGCTATGTTCTCATTAACCTTTCACATAGCTGAAAACATTTGTTACCTGGTTACCTAGCACCCTTTCTCCTTCCTCACTGTCCCAAAACTTGCAACCATTCTGACACTTCTCATGAAAGATTTAATTTCAGGCAACGGCTGCCATTGGCCCTCTCATCATTAAGTTTTTATTACCCTCAGAATATATAGTATGATACATTTCCTGGTAGACTGCTAAGTAATGCCTTCAATAATTAAAAATCCATAAATAATTAAAACACAACATTATATTTGTCAACATAAATGAACAAACTATGCCCTGTGAATGCCATTCTGAACAGATACAAGCTGAAAACATGCAGTGATGTGTTCAATAGCTATATTTAGGAATAAATCTTCCTCCCTTAAAACAGATTTATATTCATTTATCCAAATAATGAGGAATGCAGTGATTCAGCAGATATCGTTGACATCAATAAAAATTAATTTACCTTTGTATTACAGCTGAAAACAAAGAAACTCATGTGAGACTAGGGAGCCATAGGGATTAGCACTTTATGAATAAAACATCAGAGGATGGGCAACTTGTCCTTAAGAGTTTGAATATGGGATAAATAACATCCATGAAGTTTTGCAGGAGATGCAGAGTTGAAGGGCAATGAGTAACTTATGACCTTTCACAATAAAGGCACATGAATTTCATGATTTTGGGAATGCGTGTAATATATTTTTGATATCTTTCTCTGTGCAGATAAGTCTACTGAGAGAGAGATTAAATATGATGTAACGAAAATAAAATTAAATCATAGCAGTAACATCTGGCTGTAATTAAGGCATTCCTCTTTTTTAAGAGATTTTTTTTCCTCTTAGTCTTCATTTTATATGCATTCTGAATTTAAGCTTTTATTTCCCATGAGAGTTAAAGTGATTTTTGGATTGGTCAGTAAAAGGCAGTAATATGTCACTGCTCTGAAATTCTGCATTGTCTTTCATATCTCTAATGCCTTTCACTTACCTTGTATTAGAAGTGTAATCTTTTTTTTCTGCATTGGCTTTATGAAAGGTGTAATAAAAGACTAAAATCTTATTGTTGAAAAGATTTTGTTTCCTGGTTGATTTGCACCTCAAAATACAGTCTGTATATCTCATAGAACTTTTAGTTCCTCTTCTACAACTATTTTATATATTGGAGAAAAAAAAATCTAAATTTAGAAGGGCACAATTATTACAATATTTTTTATTACAATATTAGGTTTCTATAAGCAATATTATACAACCAAATCATGCAGAAACACTTGACCTAGTCCTAAGCTAAAATGGTACATCAGAATGAAGCAAAGAGCATTGAGAGTATATTTTGCACAGATGCAAAACCAGACTATCTGAACCTAAACTGTTACATCCATCCTCTCAGATTTAGTTCTAGGCAGATTTGACCTGCTGGGATGTGCCTCTATGTTGAACATTGGCTGGATAACATGGGTTTGCTCAGTAACTCTGTGGATACCTCTTTCAACCATAGCTGACCCCACTGCCTGGTTCCTGTTTGAATGCACTCAAAGAGGTATGCTCAGGTAACCATGTCTTCTGCATGTGCCTGTGAGACCCTGCTCTTACCTGGGTGCTGAGGCACACTAACAGCTTTAGCTGGATGGAACTACTTTATTTCAGGAGGGAGCAGCTGGTAATGGAAGAGTATTCAGTCTCAGATTGAAACTTTGTCTTAACCTAGCCAAGACAGGGGACATTCCTGAACTTGAATAGAAAGTTTTCTGAGTAGGCACTGGACGGCTTCAGCTAAAGTCTGAGTTAATCATACAAGGTTGAATTGTAGGTGAATGAAATGGGTGTGAGCAGTCTTTCCTCTGACCTCTGTTTTGTAGACTTAGACTAATACCTTTAGGCCTGTACCATCTTACTGTATATTCATATGCTACCTTGCACACAGAGGCCTTAATCTCATTGATTTGTTGACCAGTACTGCTATAAAAATTTTTTTATAAGAGAAAACAGATAAAATATAATATATAACATATAACATATAATATATAATATATATGAAATGTAATAGATAATACATTGTATATAATATATAGGGTATATATAGAGAATACTATATTATATTATTTCTATAATATATCTTCTTGATGAAGGACAATTCGGGCATCCTTGGAAGAAAGTGTGCCCAATTAGATGACATATTCTGTTAAGCATCACCAACCACCCACAGGTGTACTGGGAAGATGCAGGTTTCATGTTCATAATGCCCTGAAGGCTTTACTTCAATTATCTAACTGAATGGTCAGGGATACCAAAGCATAAGGATTTAAGTGAGTTGTTCAATGCCACACAGAGCAGTCAGCAGTTAGGAGAGGTCATAATGTAGGAATTACTAATTCCTCCACTTTTCAGCTTGAGATAATGTTACTTTGCAACCGAATGCCCAATATCAGTCCTCTACGGGAAAGAATGAATATAAACAAATTCTCCAGCATTTACTTTTTCTAGTGGTAACAAAGAAGTAAGTTACATTTTGGAAATTCAAGGCTTCTATTTATTACCAGCCCTCAGTCAGACCTTCAGTTTTGCTCATTTGTCACTAACAAAGTGCTGCTGGAATGAATAATTCGCAATAGATAATGCGTTTGTTGAACTTTGTTTGTTTCCCTAATTCTAGGCTTTTTACAATAGTTATAAAAAAGTTTCAAAAGAAGATTCCCGACTCAGAAACACTTAACTTGAAGTACATTAGTAATCTCTTTTACTTCAGTAAGACAACTCAGGTGTTTATGAAACACATGTGTTACCAGATTATTGGAGCCATCTTTTGAACTTTGAATGGCAAAATAAAAATAATAATTTTTCACCAACATTTGAGTTTAAAATTAATTTTTAAACAATATTGTATCTAGCAAAGTTTTAAAGTACAAATAATCACAGATAATGAACGTTTACAGTCTTGTGCATGCTGTTTATAAAAAACTGAGATTCAGTTGGGAGTAGATTAATATTTATTGAAATATTGTTCCCTTCAGACTTCTAATACAAATCTCCTCAGAACTATCACTGTAGAATTGGTAAAAAAAGTCATCTATGGACACAGGAACAAATGATGGTCAAATTCTTTTTCTAAGATCTAGCACAGGGCCACTTTTTAAAGGTCATATTGCTTTCTGTTTGGTACCTCCATTAGGTTGATTTTCCTCTCAAGTTTATATGTGATACTCAGTAAGAATCTAATGGAAATCCACGAGCAGTGAAGTATAATGAAGTAAACATGGAAAAGGGCCCATTGTTTTCATTATGATTATGGAATAAAACTTTATACTTCTCCTTACAGTTTCAATGAATGTCCTGTCAGATTATTATTTTTTAATATTTTACCCAATCTCATGTTTCTTGCCACACCAGTAAAATAAAACAGATGGCAGTTAGGCCCCCAATACCCCTAAATATATTTTCAGTCAAAAATATACTGCTGTAGATGAAGCAGAAATACTCCACATGCCACATTCTTGACAGCTTTGTGGAGAGGAGTAGAAGTCATACAAAACATCAATAGTTCCTCTAACTCAGTTTAAATCACACATTGTGATTTTGTCTTTAGGGAAAGAAGAAACTTGGTTTCATTTTTTTAAAGCACAGCTAGAGGAGGTTGTTATGTTTTTGTAAAGTTATAGAAAGACTTGATCTAATCATCCTTTGTGTGATCTATGTTTTTTTTTTGTTTGTTTGTTTTGTTTTTTTTTGTTTTGTTTTGTTTTGTTTTGTTTTCATAAGGATTTGGAGTTATTGCTCATAATCTTTAATGAAGTTTCCCAAAAAATATGAGGTTTTAAAATGTGGTGATATGCCTTATGGTCTACTGAAGCATTACATTTTGAGGAAGGGGAGAAAAAAATAACATGTGTATTTGAGCCACACGCTGTCACAAGTGAGTGGTTTATGTTGTTTTCAAAGAATCAGCAAGAAAACTATCAGCAAAAGCAGGTTTAATAATAATTTGAAAAACCATGACAAATATTCATGGCAAAGTTCACTCTACTATTTACTATGTACATGAAACATTGTATTGGGTTTGGTGGCCAGGTTTTGGTAGCAGGGGGACTACAGGGGTGCCATAAGCTTCCCCCGTGTCCAACAGAGCCAATGCCAGCCGGCTCCAGGGCAGACCCACTGCTGGCCAAGACTGAGTCAATCAGGAATGATAGTAACATCTTAGCGATAACCTATTTAAGATGAAAAAAATAGTTATTGCACTGATGTAATTGTGTTCAAAGAAAAAAGGAGTGAGAATATTTGAGAAGAACAGCTCTGTAGACACCAAGGTCAGTGCAGAAGGAGGAGCAAGAGGTGCTCCAGGTGCTGGAGCTGAGGTTTCCCCGCAGCCCATAGTGCAGACCATGGTGAAGTGGCTGTGCCCCTGCAGCCCCTGGAGGACCACGGTGGTGTGGAGATCCACCTGCAGCCCGTGGAGGAGCTCACGTTGGAGCTGGTGGATGCCCAAGAGAGGGCTGTGAACCCATGGGAAACCCATATTGGAGCAGGCTCCTGACAGGGACCTGCAGACCTGTGGAGAGAGGAGTCCAGGTTTCCTGGTAGGACTTGTGACTCTGTGGAGAACCTACGCTTCAACCTGTGCCTGAAGGACCACATCCTGGGGAAGAGTTACACACGTTGCAGCAGTTCATGCAGAACTGTTGCCCGCAGGAGGGACTCCTGCTGGAACAGGGGAAGGACTCCTCTCCCCTAGCAGTGGTAGAAAAAACCTGTGATGAAGTCCCATTCCCCAACTCACTCACTGAGAAAGAGGGAGGGGTGGGGGGAAGGTGTTTTTAAGATTTATTTTACTTCTTATTATCTGTTATTTTGTTAATAATAAATTCAATTAATATCCCAAATTTGAGCCTTTGCCGGTGATGGTATTCGGTGAGTGATCTTTCCTGGATCTTATCTCAACCCACGAACCCTTCATTATATTTTCTTTCCCCTGTCCAATTGTGGTGGGGATTGATAGAGCAGCTTGGCATCCAGCCTGGCATCCAGCCAGGGTCAACCCACCACAAACATACAAAGGAAAAAAGATCAAAATAGAATCAATTTAGAATGATTTATGGGAGGTCAGAATGAAAACAGTAAGGATGGAAAAGGGTAAGGGTGAAAAGGGATAAGCGAGACCCTTCTGTTGGGTCACAAAGTGCAGTTGTGACTCTGCCAAAAAGGCTCAGACTTGGTGATTTATATCTGAAGGATTTTAGAGTGATTCAATAGAATTTACTACAATTACAACGACGACAACTATAGATCTGACATGGCAGTATTTATGCTATACTTGCTACAGGGTATCCAAATCAATTCACACAAATGCATACACACAAAAAAGTATGTACAAAGCTACAACTGTGAAAAATTCCCCTCAAGTGTCAGTGAAATGCTCACATTGAATGCCTGGGCATTCTCAGTGGGTGAGGAGGAGTGAGGGTAGCTGGCCCAGTTGTCAGCTATTGGTGATGGTCCTCTGAGTATCACAAACTTGAGAGTTTGTGAGCTCTGAGGGGCATCTTACTAAGAGGGAGGTGTCAGCCCACTCTAGTGTGAGAAGACATCAATATATCCCAGCTAAGTGTTATTGGGTTCTTGATATTCTGCACATAAGGAAAATGGAAGGAAATTTTCTAGCAGATGTTTGACTACAATAGGCATGGTACAGGGATGCTGAATAACACAGATATGTGGGTCAGATGACTCTAACACCATTCCTGAGATTTATCCGTGTCTGTCATACCACAGTGCATTAAAGTTGTGAGCTTGTTCATATGCTATATGCTGTAACCTCTACAGTTTACAGCCAGGACTTTGTCAGTCTGGTAAAACGACTGAAATGACAGCAATACAAACTAAACAGAAATACTCATTCAGGAAGAGTTTTGTCTCCTTCTGTTGCATCGTCTTATAAAGTGGCTTTAACAGCTGGGCCAGACATGAGGTACATACCCAGACTGGAAGCTATTAGGCTAAACCCTCTGGAATATTTATTTGCAACATCTGGAAAGTAATCTGATTCTGCTGCAGGCAGCTAAGTTTCCTATGCTCTCAACATGTGAATCTACATTTGAGTTTGCCGGTCATGTTAACCAATAGAAATGACAGGGAATACAGGATGGGGCTTTCATGTGTTATTTCAAAAGCAATTGTGAACCATGAACAATCACATGTTAAATCTTAAGTTACAGGTCTTAAAAATACATTCTGAAAAGTGTCTATCCTTTTGTGTCACTTCTATGAAATACCATGCTTAAAAGTTTGTTCCTTTCAGGAGAGTAACTCTGAAAAGCCATGATTTTTAGGAAAAATCACAGTGACAGGCTTTCAGGTCTAGCAATTGAACACTCTTTTACCTATGAAGAATGGCAGTGAATGCCTTTTAAAGATTTAAATTGAAAAAGAAATTAACCTTGATGCTGGATTCGCTAAAAGAATCAAGAAAACTTGAATCATGAACTTTCTGGACACAAAAAAGAAACTTGCCAGGTCTTCTATAATGTCCTCCTAAATATATATTTTTCAGATTATGATTATTTAGACATATCAGTTTTCCTCATGCTTCAGAGTTGAACAAGAAAAGCTTATGTTTGTTTACATAAAAAACCCCAGTACTGAATATTTCATGAGTCTATTTTGTATTATACATAATTTTATGTTTGGGTCCTTTGTTGAACTAAACTGGCATAATTCTACCAGGCTGTGGATAGTGATAAATTTGCATTAGTTTGTTACATCTGAGGACTGAACTCTTGCAGTTAGTCATCATATATTTTGGAGTAGAGTTGCTGCAAGCCCCACAAAAAAGACCACAGCCAACCTATTCCTTCCACTCCTGTTCCTCGTCCGTTGAAGGACTAGCCCTGAAGCTCCTTATTCTGAAACAACATCAGAGGCTGGCATAGCAGTAGAACTTCAAACAGGTATTGACATTTTGCCTTTATTTATGATGGTAGTAGCTTCAAGTTTTGAGGCAAGCTGCCATGTAAGCAATAATTCAGACCTATTCCCTCTGAGGAACTCTGGGTGCGATTTTACTGGATTTTTATTTTTCTTTTTAAATATTTTTTTGTTTCAAAACAATAACTGAAGTGACCAAACAAGAAAACATTCATGAAATAATTCATTGTAAAATGTCAGACCTATTCCTTCAACCAACCTTCATAGTCTTACGAGAGCAAATCTTTGTTGAAAGATTTTTAAATGACAGGTGAATGGATTATGCAAGAGAGACAATATACATTCTCATATCTGCATCAAAATGGATATTGAATCTCATTTCCAAATTTCAATACTTACACTTGAATGAGGATCTCACAGTGGTGAAAATCACTGTTTTGCCAAATTTCAGAGGAAATAAAAAATAAAACAACCTCTCATGTAAACTTTCTATGGTAAATGTATTTACTGACTTCAGAAAGTCCAAATAACAGGTATAGCATTAGACAACAGATTCTGCTAAATTTCCACTGTAGCCTTTGTATCTGTCACTCTGATTTAGATTAGCTGAGCATCTGTCTCATGGCTTTGTTACCCTTTAATAATCAATATTTGTCATTTTTTTACAGGAGACATTTTCTTTTGAGGTTGTTTGCAATCTCACAGCCATATTAGCTTGCTAACATTAAGGCTATTATTTTAGATAACAAAACCCTAGGGATTTCACTGTTGCTAGCCCTTTCTGTCTTTGCCAGAGAAGATGATTTTGAATTATACCCAAGGGCCAGATTCTGATCTCATCTGTGCTGGTGGAGTTACCTGATAGTTACTGGTATCAACAGCATTGTAGTAGAATAGACTACCTTAGCTTTCAGAGCCCTCTAGAGTCCAGCTTGCATGGAAACCCCATTCTAAATTCTTTCAAAGATACCAAGTTTATCCAAGCTTTGGTTCATTTATATTTTTAGATTTAAAATGCCACTATCTTTTCACAGGATGACACTGAAAGGTTCCACAGTGGAGCCTAAAGAAAACTTCTAGGTTTTGTGATTTCAGTGTAAATCATGACATAAATATGTCTACACATTCTTTGTAGTAAATAGGTCAGAGGAGATAGATGAATTTAAAGTAAATACACAGGAAGCATCAGACCAAGCAGAGAAGCTGTGTTCATAAGTCATCCAGACTGGCTGGCATTCACCTGGGAGCGTTGAGGGAACTCAAATGTGAAATTGCAGAACTGCTGACAAAAGCATGCAAACTACCATTTCAAACACCCTAAGTGACAGAGCTCTGGCTGATTGCCAGCATTACTCCCACATGCTGCAAAGTTTCTGGAGTCTGGAAACTGCAGGCTGGCCATTCCTGATGAGATGGGAGAGCCTGTAATGAGGAGTGAATTCTCTGATTTCACAAGTGTACAAGGTCTTTTGGGCAAAAGAGGCAGCAGGGTTTGTGAGCAGAGAAGTCCGGGGACACTAACAGGTCAGTTTTGTGGAGATGTCTACAGCATGCAGATAGAAGTGATCCACCGGATTGTGCATTAGGGTTTTCAAAAAGCCTCTGACAAGTTTTCATACTAAAAGTTCTGGACGAGCTACAAGAGGGATTTTGGTGTGAAACAAATCTAGGGACTCTGCAAACATGTAAATTGTATGTGGCGTCATACAGTATTTCCAGCTTATGTCCACATAACCATGAAATTAACTTTAATATTTCATCCATGATTAGTCAGACTGCCTAAAAATCACCTGTTAAAATAAACTGGACATGTTATAAACAATGTTGCAGGGTTCTGACTGCATCATCCATCTCTTATGTGCCTCTATGGGATTGTACCATCTTTAAACTGCTCCTTTTCCCTCCTGGGTATGACATATTTATATGACCTTAGCTCATACTGACACGACAACAGAACAAGCTGTGAAAAAGAGCTGTGAGAAGCCCTCATTGACAGTGTCCACTCATGTATCCTCTACATTCTAAGCTTGGAAGCTTCATTTAAGCTCAAACCCTTGCTCAAGCTATGTTGTAGATATGCTCTGCCTGGCCTTGTACCTTGCTCATACCAGTCTTGCCTTTCTGCCTTCACTTTTGGCTTGATCTCAGACCTCCCTCATCACTACAGATGTACCTGGTGATCACGGGTCTGTTGGCTGCATGCGCCCATCATCTCTGCTCTTCTTACATGAGTTCTGTGGACCTGTGAACCTTGCTAGTGAGGAGCTGCACCTGCCTGCCTTGTTGTGACTCTTGGCTACCCATTTGCCTTGCAGAGTAGGCTGCTCATTCTGCTCCCTGGCAAGCTACCCTTGTCAGGAGCAGTCACTGCATTTGCCTTTTTTTAATTACACAGTGTGGAGTGGAAATTTGTGACTGACATCGATAGAAATGTGCCTCTTTTGTTCTCATAAGTCCTTACAGAATCACATTTTCAAGTAGCTCACTATTAACTTTGTTTTCCCTGTTTTTCAGTTACCCAGGTTAAAAGCAATGCAGTTAAAAGGCTGTAGGCTATATGAATTTCTTCACAATAAGATAGAGTGAAACCCTGTAGCTAGAGATTCCAGCTTTGCCTATGCTTTTAAGTGGAGGAAGTATCCAGATGGGAGTATGTGTAGCTGTGCATCCTTAGAGTTCTTTTCTCTCATTGACATTCATCTGAATAGCCACTAACTGCATCTCCTCAGTTCCCATTCACAGTTAGCTATGCCTAGGCTCCTGAAACTTCAATATATGAACAGTTTGTTCCTGATAATGAATCATTATATTGATAAGAGAAAGAAAATAAGAATTCTATCTGAAATACTAGAATGCAACAGACTGATGCAAAGCAAGGAAACTGCATTTGTCTTCACATGATTTTGAAAATAATAAGGAGTAAATGGTATTTTTTAACCACTTGGCTAAGTCTGGCAGTCTTTAGCACCCTATCTGGAGGAAATATCAAATGCTGTCCTGGAAAAGAAAAGAGGGAATACAGACCTTGGGTCCCTTTCTGTCAAGCTTGAAAAATGCTCTTTGTTGCTGCCAGTGAATACTGAGAACAATATGAACAAAGAGAATATCACTTACAACATGGTGTCAAACTGCATCAAGCAAAATAACCTGAAGGAAGACCTTCATGTTGTATTATCTCATCTTCCAGCATATGTTACCTCTTGCATATAGAAACAGAGGATTTATTTTTCTTCTCAGAGTGAGGAAAAATCCCCACCACTGACAGCACTTCTTGCTGAAAGTTACATTATTAATGAGTATTGGGAAAGGGAGAAACTTTATATAAATACACTATCACTGCAGTTAAAAGAAGGTGCAGAACATAGAGTTTGAAGACAGAAAAAGTGGGTAATTGATTTCCTTTGGATCTTTAAAAATACAGGCACATGCATGGAACCAGATCTGACATGAATTACCAGCAGTGTTAATTTAGAACCATTCTTTGGAAATCTCCTAGAATTATGGTAACTTTATTCAGATCAGAGTATGTATGAATATGAGTAGGAAAGTAGTGAAAAAACACTACTTCTTATTTTGAATCTGAAAAGGCTCTGTAAGAATGTAGCATCTACAAAACTACAAATGAGGAAAGTCTCTTTCAGAAGTTAAGGATTTAAATTCAAGGTGAGTTGTAGAGCTCCAGCCTCACACTTGTGGACTGTGCAGCATGACCTTGCCCTCAAAGACAAGTGTAGTCACACAGAAATGAAGGTTCATCAGGAGTTTCTGGGTGCAGAGGGGAACACAGTCACATGCTGCCCTGAATTCTGACAGTCTAGGCAGAAGGTTGATTAGGGCACCCATATTTGTGTATTCATCACTCATGGCATGAGGATGCTCAAACACTTATTGATACAGCTCATAGATAAAATTACTTGTACGCATTCTTTACACAAGATATATCTGACTTGCTCTCAGTCACATTCAAGCTATAATATCCTCTTCCAGTGAGAGATGCATATCTAAAATTATTTCAACATAGAAGTAGGCATAAGATTTTTTTAAGAACTCATAACACAATCAAAATCACAAACTAGAAAAATAGTTAACCTTTGTTAACTTTATCACATAGTGGTATTACCTACTCTGTCCTCCATGCTATACCCAACCATTTGTAAAATCTACTAATTGAATTATCTGTTACATTTAGATTGTTGGATATCTAGGATAAAGAAATAACTTCTATTGTATCTCTCGACAGCTCAATGGGACCTAATGTGGAGTAGAACTGCAAGATTCTGATGTAACATAAATTATACATAATTAATTGTACAGGTAGAATAGACCTGTTAACACTTTCTTCTCCAAAAAAACCTCTAGTGTGTTACAACAAAAAAAAAGCATTGGGACACTTATTCCATCATGCTGTAGAGAAAGGGAAGATGGTTATGAACTTCAGATTTCTTGAAATAATAATTTTGGGCATCAGAGCTCATAAATTGCAGGCATGCAACCTAATCTCCCCATCTGCTTATATTCTCTAAAGAACATCTTCATCTGCTTTCACCTTAAAAAGTGACTATTCCTTTGCAGTATTGTCTAAGTCTCCTGATATTCGACTCAAATTTTTTTTGTTTCTAAATCGTTGAACCCCTTCATATAACTCTTCTTAATAGCTCTCCAGATGAATTATTAGGTGGCATTGTTTGAACATATCTCATGAGGTTTTTTTTATTCCTTATACCTCTAAGCGCCTTTCTTTCACCATCTTTCTCCAATCATCTGTTTTGCTACTCCTTCTAAATTAACACCGTCTAAAAAACCACATTTCCACGTTGTTTTACCCTGTGAAGGACATTGCAAAGGCATGCAATATCTGATTAATATCATACATTAATTCTGTTTGTCTGATTGGTGTGATATGACTCCCTGGATGAGAATGACAGGCTTTCTGGGAGGAACTGACACAAACACAGGGATGCAGACAATGGTAGCAAACACCTTACATTTGTACTAGTATTTAAATGGCAGTGCAAGCAGAAAAAGAGAATCTCAGACAGTGCTTTTGAGCAGGTTAAACAAAAGGCTACCCCAGTGCCCCACGCTCAAACTGACTAGAATTTTACCAAACATGAAACCATTCTCAAACAACGGAAACTCTCCTTAGTGAACATGGTAAATAAGCCTCAGGTGCCCAACACCAGTCCCACACTATAGGCATTTATCTCATTTCATCTCTCATCTTTACTCTAAAGTGTAATACTCTGCGGTATTATACTTCCTTTTAAGAATTAATCGTAAATATAACATTTCTCATGAAATTATTATAGGCAGAAAAAGTCCTGCGCTGCATCTGTCATAGTCTTCTCGTTTAGCAATTCTGTCAAAAAGTAACAGCTACAGTTTGTTTTTGTAAGTTGTTCTTATTCCTGATGCCTCTGCTATCTTCCAAATAGCTAGAAACAGTCTTTCATTCCAGTATTTTAAAAGGCATTGAAGCTAGACCTTCTTGACGGTAATTACTACGATCTTTCTCTTTTTGAAGGTTGACACCACATTTCTTTTCTGTTATCTACTGGTACTTCTATCCCAGTTTCATTTATGAGAGCAGCATGAAGAAGAAAATTATAAGGGCTGAGATTCCTACTCCAGGAGAGCTGCCAGAGCTGTGTTGGGGTGGGAAGGTAAGTTCATCTGCTGCACTATGAAAGGATCTCTCTCATGCATATGGCAGTAGAAATGAGCGTAAAAGGTTGTGTGTACACACTGGGCCTTTTCATCTGGCTCTAATAACCAGCTACAATTCAACTTGTCAGCTTCTCTCTAGAGCCCTGTTGTAGCTTCTCAGAGATGCAAAATTGAAGTAGCATGATGCAGAGGAAGCACAAAAAGTCATTCAAAGATCTATCCAGTTATCCCGGGATGCAGGATAATCACAATATTTCACCTCTTGATCCTTTTCAGTTTCTGGTTCATAAGCAACATCACACCTTTTCTCTGGAGCACTTCTGGTGGCAGGCCTGTTTTGATATGCAGTTTTGTTGAACTAGCCCTCTGCTTTCTCTTTGCTGTTGTAACTTCATTTCTGCTCACTCTTGCTCCAGAACAGAATGCTGATTTTCCACCATTAGAAGTCATATCCTACAAGCTTATGCTATTACAGATCAGTTGGTGATCTACACTTTGGGGTCTCCAGATCATCAAATTTCTGTACTTCTTGAATTGTCCATAAGCCACATCTCTCCTCCTGTATACTGTCTTTAAATCACATAGTTCACCCACACTCCAGGTCTAGCACTAAACCTTCATTTCTGTTGGTTCTTCTATATCATACCACACAAAAGAATATCTTCAATCACATGATCACTGAACATGATGTTCTCCTTTGGGATGTCTGTATCCAATTACAGTATCTTTACTCCATTATTTATTACCACAGCTGATTTTTTTTTGTTTGTTTTGGTATTTTTTCTAATTTTTCACTTTTGAAGAAAATGGATAAATGCTTCCTAATCCCCAACTCTTATTTTTTGGTCATTGATTGGTTAGCTTGTGAGCTTTTGCCTTGGTTAGACTTATTTTCCTAATTAGTCTTATCACTGAAAATTGTGATCAAAGATCTTCCTCATATATTCAGTGGGCAGACTTGTGCACAATTTGTAACACATAGTACCTGACTGATCAGCAAACAACTTACTGCAGCAAACTCACTAGCATACAGAGAGAGAAAAAAGCTTACCAATCACAGAACAGCAATTTTTTTTTCCATAAAAAATAAGCAAATTCAAACTCTGGCATTAGCTTCACTGTGTTGCAGTTACCTGAACTATCCTTACAAATAATCAAAGTCACTTCTACCTAATGCTAAGAACTGTTTCTGCTTCATCTGTGTAGCAGAACTCATCCTCACCCTGCTTCTGTGGATACTGATGCTCAATCCATTTCTGGATTTGAGGAACACTACTATGTGAATCAAAATGATTTGCAAGAGCAGCCTGTTTTAGTGCCTGCTGAAATAAATGAGATTATTTCTTTGGCATTCAATGGACATCAAACAAGACCTGTACTGAATGGTGGAACATTTCTTACAATTCAAAATGACTTAATGAAAGACACTGTTTTTCAACTATGAACTCTCAACAGTTTTCCCTAGAGGAGAATCTAGGACATATAAGGACATTTGTTTGTTGGTTTTTTTTCTTAGTCAATGCTGATAACTTCATAAAGAATTTCAGACTGCTCTAGGGAGAAAAGATTCAAATTAAAAATGAAAAGTTATATGGACTTGCATGTATTCAAAGCTTGTATTAATTTTAAATAGGTAATAGGTACTTTTAAAATTCACAATACTTGGGAAAAAAAAGGACATGTATGTATTTGAGAGCATTTGATTAAAACTAGCTGCAATTACTGGGACCCATCCACCCATGTAAAGGTTGGAGGATACAGCAAGAAGCAGCCTTATATCATTGTCATTCCTTCAGCTACTTATAGCTTAATAGTATGGAAAAAAAAATGAGACTGAAGAAAAAAAGAAGAGCAAAAGTGTGGGAGGAAAATGAAAGACAGCAAAGCATGTTTTCTACCTATTCTGTGTGCCAAAGGGGTTGTTTATGGCTTTAAAGATTCAAAACATCTAGGGACAAATTAATCTCTATTCTTAGTTAAGCAAAACCAAATGGAGTCGAAACAGGGATACAGTTGTCCTTCAGACTCTGGGAATTAAAATCCAGATTACAGCAGGAATGGCTAAAGCTTCCGTAAATTTGGAGAAGACAGACTTCTGTGCAGTTTACTGCTCTTGAACCTTTCAATTCCTGAACTGAATTCACTACTGGGTACCACCAGCATTCAGACCCCAGCAGAGGAATCGCCTGATAGGGGGTTTGGAGAGAGGATGACAACCAGTGAAGGTAATAACCTCAATGACTTCACTGAATTCCCATGTGAACCTGAGTGAGAGACCTTGAGACACAAGGGCTTGGTTACAGCAGCTGGTAGAGCAGGATTACACTGGTTTGCTGTGTTTTCTCCTAAGAGATCATCTCCAAAGCTTAAAGTCCAACCTTAATCAGCTGTTGTAGAAAAATGTATATACTTGCTGTTCTTGTGAGCACATCACCACTGCCACAATAGAGAACTAAATCTTAGTGAGAATTTTAGAAACATAGTCTTGTAAGCTCTGACCGAGTAATAATGTTCTTTTGCCACCTTTGGTGGAAATTTGTATCACTCTCTGCTGCTATCAATCCCTCTGTCCTCATGGCTAGTACAGTGTTGTATGCATGTCTTGGTGGTTATTCTCCTTTGTTTTGATCTGACTGTTTCATCAGCCAAATGAATTCAATCTAATGACATTTAGTATATAATCAGATCTAAGTTTGGACCCAGATTCCTGGGGTTCAGGCATATGAGAATTTAGAAGGCATTCAGAATCATGTTTAATATAAAACAATCTGGAAGCTGAACAAGCTGAATATAAAAGTTGAGTCCTATCTGTGGTTCCAACAAAGATGTGCCCTAAGATAGCTAGAAGTTAAATGGGAAGAAATAGAAAGGTTCAGTAGACTGCAGCCAATTTACCACTGCTGCCAATACTGAAATACAGCTCATTCTGAATTAAGCTGGCAGTGATATATGGCATAGTAAATTTGCTTGCTATGACTCTTGTGCTAAGACGTTTTGGGGAAAGCTGCCTAAAGAAAAATCTCACATATTTTACTTTTTTTTAGGATATAGGTTTGCTTGACATAGGATTTTGTGTACAGGATGGAAAAGATGGGTGGCAAGAAAAGAAGGCAGATTGGTCTTAAGTTCACCAAGACAGACCAGCATACAAGAACAGAGTAGTGAAGGGACTGAATGTACGTGTTCAAAATTTTGTTTTAATTTTCCTTTTTTTTTTTTGAGGGCTATACTGGAAGAAATGGAGATAAATTCTCCTCCCTTGCTTTCTGGGATTAGATTTCATTTTCCCTTCCAACATACTTGCGAGCTTTCCTAAAAGAACATTTGCATTTGCTTTCTTGATTAGTACATTCTTGCTTGCCTCTGGCTTTTTGGCAAGTCAAAACATTTCCAAGAGTTTAGCAAAATGTTTATAGGTGTGATGAGATTTTTTAAAAAAGCAACAGATAAAAGCCTGGGTTTTATCCTACACTTTTTCCCCTTGCTAACCTCGTTGCAATTTCACTGTACAAACAAGTGAAATGGCAGCAGTGAAAGTCATAGTATATTATGCCAGGCAATGTCATGGGAATGAGTGCTGAAGGCAAGAGAAGGTAGGACTGATTTTGCTACCAGAGAAACTGTGTCATGGAAGAGGACCTCAATAATCCAGAAGAATTCTCTAGTAATTTGCAAACATCAAAAGTGATACTAGAATTTCCTGACTGTCTTCTGGTACATGGTGTCTTGAAAGATGTGAGCATTTACAGCTAACCAATGCTAAAAGGGGATGCCTTTTACCCCTTTCCCACTCCCACATGTTCACTATACTGGTGCTAATTTTACCCTCTTTGACAGCCTCTTTAATTCACTAACTCCAGGGTGTGGGGGAAAGCACTGAACACTTTCTGTTATGACAGTGAGTCAAAGGGGCCCACAGAAGATCTGATGAGCTCTAGAGGTGGAAAGGGGAGGGCATAGAGTTAGGAAAACAGGAAAAGAGAATGTTAGGAACATTGGTAAGGGAAGGAAAGGGTGAAGACAGAAACAAGAATCGTTTAGTGTCAGTAAATTTAAGATTGGTGCAGCTGTCTGTGAAAGCTGAATTGTCTTATGGGGTGGCTAAATAAATGGTCTCTATTTTTCTCTGTGAAATTTGGAGCATGATATATGATGGCAGAAACACAGCAATGGCAAAGTGCTATAATTTGATCAAACACCTTGTGAAAAAAATGTCCTTTAATAAGCTGCACTGTAAAAACAAACAGCAGAACTCATCCACAAAATCCAAACAGAAATGCTGTCAACAGATCTAGAGTGGACTTGAGTTTATGCAGAGAAGGCCTTTGGGGTTAGTGCAATTCAAATATTAAATGAAAAGATCAGAAGACCTCAGAATGAGGCTGGTAGCATAATTCAGAGGGCTGGACCTCCTCCCTGGCCCAGGGAGTGTGATGCCCTATTAGAAGCTGTTTGCTCTTCCTTTCCTTCCATCTCTCTGACTTTCCTTGTGATGAAATTTCAAGAGCATTTGGAGTTTTTAAATGTAAGTATGACTGACTCATTATATTAGAGAAGCAATGAATCCAGCTCAATTCTCAACCTTCTAGTGCTTCACTTCCTTGTACCCATGTTCCTGAGGCTGGGGGAAAGGGCAGCAAGCACAGGGGAGAGAGTCGTCCCTGCTTGTGTTCCAGCAGTTTCCATGTGCAGTGGGACTTCATGATATACTTCACATCTCTTCTGTACTCTTTAAAAAACTCCGTCAATAGATGGAATAAGCAGCAGTTTAAATGGAAGATGGGTTTATTTGTTGTAAAAAAGATGTACCTTACTAGGTAGACAATATGATCTTGAATCACTCTTTTTCATCTATGTAGCAGGTAAGTATAAGTCCAGCCTAGAAAAATTAAAGAAGGCAAAATAAAAGTATAAAAACATTGTTGGGCAAGTTTTGATGTAATACTTTTTTTTTTTTTTTTTGCCATGGGAAATATAAATACAAAGACAATCTATGTTTTTTAATTAAAAAAGATTGATCAAAACTTTCTATTAGATCCAAAAGGGAATTAGAGTATGCACTAGATTTTTGGATTAAAAGGTAAATGCCACTCTACATACTTGCAAAGGAAGAAAACACAGGTAAATTCAAAATGCAATTGCCTGGTATATTAGTTTCTTGATTATTTTAGAAAAAAATTGTTACAAACCCCAAAAGCTATTATTTAACACATGGGAAACACTTTGTCATTGAAGATTATTTTCTAGAAACCTTTCAAATTAAAAATAAAGCAATTCATGTTTTTAAAATTATTTAGTTTAATCAAGGTGCCCAGTTTGAAACCACAAGATTCAGAAGGTCAGGTTATTTAATAACTGACCAAATTTTTACAGTTCTGGGGAGTTACACTAAGTATAGGGTAAGTGATTATTCCAGTAATTGAATCCCTGCAGTGTTGATTATTTTCTGTTTGTGTATGTTGTAGTATAGAAGAATCACAATCATTCTACCATAGCTGCGGTTATGTGATAACCATGATGACAATGACTGAGCTGATAACTCACCAGACATTTTGACACCTCCCCTCCCTGAACTGCTTCCAATACTCTGATTATCTTTTGGGCGGAGACAAAAGTTAAATGGCCTTGCTTTTCTGAGAGTGAATCCGCACAGTCAGGTGGAGGTGTAGAAAGTGAAGTCTTAAGTATGGAGAACATCCCTTCTACAGCGAAGCCTCTTTGGTATCAACAGCTCATACCTCCTGGTGTCAATTCAACCTAAGGTACTTTTGTGTCCTCTAGATTTGTCGGTTCTCTGAACTGAAGTACAGATTCCTGGGTTCAGTTATTTAGTGAGATAACAAGATATGGAATTTGTCATAAATGTTATGCAGGTCCCTGAAAGCAGATTTTAAATTAATTCCTGTGAATGCTATTGCAGGGGGCCCGGCTCTGCTCTTACGTCATATAAGTATTTCATTAGAAATCTGCACAGTACTGGTGCAAGCAAGAGAAGAGGTCCAATATGTCTGGTGTTCACCTTCTGCAGCCGTCTTTTCAACACTGGTCTGTGTAAACCTAACTTGAAAAGAAAGATAGAAATATAAACCATTTTCACCTTTTGACTCAACCACAATTTCTTCAAAAGATGGTACTGTGCATTGCCATCACCAACTATTTTAGATCTAAGCTGAAAAATTTTTCTTCTCCTTGGCTTCAGAACAAAGATAGACCTTAACTACTAGTAAGTTTATATTTTGCACTGAAATATGGCACTTGCATGTCAGAAGTTTTCTTAGGGGGATGACCTTTAAAAACCTCAGAAGCAGCAGAGCGATGAAGATCATAGAATCACAAAATGGTTTGGGTTGAAAGAGACCTAATTATCATCTAGTTCCAGTGTCATGCGGCATCCAGGGTTGTCACTAGACCAGGCTGCTCAAAGCCCTGTCTAATCTAGTCTTGAACACTTCCAGGCACAGGGCTCCACAATATCTCTGGGCAGTGTGTTCTAGTGCCTCACCACCCTCACAGTAAAAAATTTTTTTCTAATATCTAATCTAGACCTACCTTCTGCCAGTTTAAAACCATTTTCCCTTGTCATGTCACTACATGCCTGTGTAAAAAGTCTTTGGGTACTGTAAGGTCTCCCTAGAGCCTTCTCTTCTCTAGGCTGAGAAATACCAAGTCTCTCAACCTGCCTTCATAGGCGAGGTGCTCCTCTGAGCATCTTTGTGGTCCTCCTCTGGACTAGCTCCAACAGGACCATGTTCTTCTCATGGCGGGGTTCCCCAGAGATGGACAGAGCACTGCAGATGGGGTCTCACGAAAGAGAAGGGGAGAATCACCTCCCTTGGCCTGCTGGTCATGCTTCTTTTGATCAAGGGATTTCTACAATAAAAAATTTTCCTTCAACCTAAAATATGAATCAAGCTCCAACTTAGAGATCAGCTCTCAGAGCTGATGGTTCAGCCTCACTTGGTGTTTAACAGGTAGATTTAATGAATCTCCCTGGCACTGTGGACTACAAGTCAGGAAATTTATAACCATGTTGGAAGCAAGAGATTGGAGGTTATTATCTTTCTCAGATGAGAGGGAAAGGATCATAAAAAAAATCAAGCTTTTTGTCATGAGACGAGGGAGCAGGTATAACTAGGAGTAGGTGAATCTTTAGTTCATAAGAATTAACTTCCAATCAGAACAAGATTTAAAAGTCTAATTGTGGAACAGAGAAACAATACATCCTGCACATGCTAGTTATTCTGCTGCATTGGAAACAGGTTAGAAACATTTGCATTTTCGGAGCTCAACATAGAGAGATATTGAAAATTTCTGGTTAAACTAAAATATTTAGAGTAATCCCTGGAGTCAGGAATCTGAAGGATGTACCTTTAGACTAAAACCATGACAGTTACGAGGTTCTAAGGACCAAATCTAAATCAGATATTCTATTTTAACAATATATTTGGAGATGACAGATCTTCCTGTGAGAACCTCTTGACAGTTTGGGTCATTCACAAATATATTTGCATAACTTCACATCAGAAAGTAAAATCTGTATGCAAATTCAAATAAGAAAACAACTTCTTTTGATCTTTATCCTGCAGGGAAGCCAGACACTCTTTCGAGGTCTGGTTGCTAAAGTTTAAGTTGCACAGTTAAATATAAACAATTTCACTTTTACTTTAGTCAGGTGTCATGCTTTCCTCATGAGCACCCTCATACCTGTGAAAGAGTGGAAGAGAATAGAGCTCTATCTTATGTTTATAAAGCTTGGCTGTAGGATGATAATTCAACCTCCACATTAATTTAGGGAAAAACATTTCACCATCTTATAGGCTGAAGAGGGAAAGCTAACATTTTCACCCTAGATACTCGTGTAGGGTGTAATCTTCTAAAGTTTACAATGTTCTATTTGGCCAGTTTGCTTTGGGATTCCTGACTGCACTTCAAACATTGCAGGAATTGTTACATTTGCCTCTCTCCAAGATGGCAAACTTTACCTCCTTGAAGTATAAGACAGAAAAGGAGGTGGGTTTTGGTGTTCTCTTAAGCAAATTATCAGAGTAAGTGTTTGCATTTCAGGGATACCAGCAGTCCAATCAAATCAGGATACTTCAAACTAAGTTTAATAAAAGGCAATCATACCACCACTTACTATGGAGTTATCAATGAACTCCATAGGAAGAGGTTAAGGTTTTCAGGGACTCTTAATATAACAGATTTAGAGTTTTGCTTAACTCTAAAAAGGGCTGCACTGACCCTTAAAAATCATAAGACCTTATCAAGTGACCTTTCTTAAGAAATATGTCTGTGATAGGATTTGTTAAAATAACATTTACACTAGTACTAATAAAAGAACTCATCAAAGAGAAAAACTTCTTGAAAAGGGAAGTTATGGAGCTTTAATTGTTGTTCTGAAGCAACCGAGGAAGTATCATTTGCTTGCACAACATTCATTACTGTTGATGCAGGTAAACCAAAATAAATTAAGAATGGGGTGATTAAATCTTACCCCCTACATTTCAGAGTATTATTGACTCAGGAGTGGATTTTTTGGCTCTATTTTGTCAGTTTATATAGGCTGACACATCACATCCATTATTTTAACACAGTTTTTGTGTGTGTGAATTATAACTACTCTGACTGACTGGCTGCTCTGTAATGTAATGGATGTAGACAAAGGCCGCCTAAGGTAGAATACTTTATTAGGTCAATTAATATACCAGCAGCATCTTGTTCCTGGGTTAATCATTGGACTGAACCTGTACTTTGCATTTAAATGTGGCTATGGCCATAAAAATGACTCAGAAAAATGACATTTCCGTCATCTGTGTTTATTCTCTTCCCATGACTTACACATTACATTTACTCAGTTTGTGAGTCATAACTTGATTTCAAAGGTGTCAAAACATCATGCTCAACCTGACATAAAAAAAAAATAAAATCCAGCTGTATGTCTCTACATCTGCACATCACTAACACCAGTAATAATTCTGAAACTGCAACTAAACTGGTGATGTGGCTTTAGGGTTTTTTAAGGAGTTGGTTTGGGGTTTTCTTAGATGATGCACAAGGCAGAAGAACATCTGTCCTGCCCTCCCACAGGACCTACTAATTGTATTAGTTGTATTGTCTGTACCTATTCCATAATTCATGCAACAAACGGTTCTTTCTGTTTTTTGGAACCATCATTTCACAACTTTCCTTTCTGAAAGAGTGTGGAAGAAAAGTCAGATAAACCTTTTTGTCCAAAGTGAAGAGGAAAGAGCCATTGAAGTTAAGTGATAATGTTTGTGAAAGAGCAAATATCAACAAATTGGACATAGATAAATTTAGACAGGGAATTTCACCCCCAGATCACCTGGGACCAGGAGGTGCAGCAGGAGAAGTCTTCTAAAATGTGCTCTCAATAACTAAGTAATTTTGTGATGTGGTACCTTTGGGCTGAACTTAACTCAGAAGGGTTAAATTCTGCAAAAGGTGCTCTAAAAAGTGGGTTCCTACTGCCAGCTTCTCAGCAAAATTCTGATCTTTCTCTGGTATAATTTGTAATTCTGCTGTAGCAGTGTATGCTTGTTAAACACCATACACTCTCAAGCAATGGAATATGCCTCAGCAAACATAAAATAGAAATTATTAGCCTTAGAAATTTCACTGGTGGTTTGGGTTCTTTTTTGTATTGGTTTTGTGTGGTTTTGGGTTTGTTTGTTTTTTTTTCAATGAACTTTTAGAAAGAACAGAGAACATTTAAAACTTGAAGTGATTGTTGTTAAAAAGAGTCAAAATGCACCAGTAGTTGCTGTCTCCCAGCATCTGAACTCTAGCAGTTACTTTGTATTCTCAATGTGTTAAGGAAAGCATCGAAGACATCTCTGCATTTTATATCTATTGGTAAATTTTGACTTTTTAATGGCAATCACTTACACCAAAACTACATATATTGACCCAAAGTCCTGGTTATCTGCAAGAAATGAGCAGATTTTTACTTAATACCTCAGACCTATAAATTAATTTTCACAATTTTATTCCAGAGATCAAGATGAAACACAATATATTTAAGTTTATAAACAAATGTTTTGGAAATACATTCTCAAATGTGTAAAGCTCACTCTATCACAGCAGCATTTCCTCCAGAAAGGCAAGCATTATTATCTGGAAGCTTCAGTATTTATCTCCCCACTCAAATATTACACAAGATTTGTAGTCCCTGTGTTTTATATCAGACAGCTAATGAGAAAGCTTAAATCAATATTTCAGACTGTTAAGTACTTTTAGAGAACAGCTTTATAGTGATAAAGGTAGCACAGCAGAACAGCCTGATTCTGCAGTTTCACCTGACCACCAAAAAATCTCAGAAATTGTGACTTAGGAACAGGAAAGTACTGTGGCCTTCAAGAATGGCTTCATTGCAAAGTCTTTTAGGGTAGAATGAAGACATCACAGCTTGTGGGCTGTGAATAGAGGCAACATTACCTCATTGCCGTTTTTTCCCTCTCCATTATTATTAGGTCATGCAAAGATATGGACTCATGCAGGACGCACCAGAGAGTCTTGAAAATCCATTTCTAGGACAAGAAAAAAAAAGTTTCCAGTTCTCCATTACAGGGAGGTCTAAGGAATTTTAATAACACCAAAAATATCAGACAAGACTTTTGCGGGTCTGTGGTAGAAAAGAAGATTCAGAAGAAATTATGCATCTAAACTTTTTTTTCATAGTTCCACTGTATTCCCCAGCAAATAGTCATATCCATTTTGAGATTTTCTCATCTCACTTCCAGGGCAATTACCCAATTTTAATCAGATTATTGTCGTACCTTGTCTAAAATCCTGTTTTGGAGCATGATTTCTTTTGGGAGGAGAAAGATCTCATAAAGCACTTGTCAGTTACGAAATTTCACCTCCAGCTGAAAAAAGGCTTTTTCTGAACCACTCTGTCCACTAGGTTAATCTCCTTTCCTAGTCACACTGAATTAACACTTCTTGCTGTTTATTTCAGCATGATCAAAACAGGCAAACCACAAGGTGAGGAGGTTAAAGCAATTTTCCATTGTAAACTCATACATCCTAATTGTCCTCCATTTTGTCTTTGAACAGAATAGGCAGCCAGAACAGAGCTATACCTGTAGCTCAGTAATGATACCTAGCATATCTTCCTTGAAAAAGTGTTTCACAAAGGCTATATGCTCATTTCAGACCTGCTCCAAAGAGGACAAGAAAATTTCGAAAAACACCTCAAACCAACATGGACTTTCTACATCAAGAAGACTTCATTTCTGGATGAGGAAAGGAGGCTTATGCTGTTATTCATTCATTCTGGCATTTCCAAAAGGAAGAAAAAATTCTCAAAATTACAAACTCCACAGAATTCTGCATTATCCCTTTGGAAGAATCTGTCTAAAGTGCTTAATCTTTCACTTTTGTTATCAAGAAGACTCTAGGCCCAGTACTGAAGGTGAGGTTGAATTCCACCTTGAAAATATAGCCCAGGTTTTCCAGAGGGAAAAGCAATGAGGCTTTCAATTTTATTTACAGGCAAAGAAATTGTAGAAGAACTAATGGGGCAGTGAGTGCTCAAGGAAACTGTTAAAATTAAACATGACTCCTAATTTATCACAAAATGATTTCCTTTTAAAGTGTTCTTAATTTTTGTCAATACATACTACAGTAGCATTGGGAAACCACCTGCACAATGAGCCCTATTACTGTAGGTATGATGTATATATGTAGTTAAAATAATTCTTGTCCCAAACAACTGGTAGCCTAAAAAGAAAACTTAATGAAAGTGATGTTATCCCCATTAGCCAAGAGAGAACAGAGGCACAAAATTTCAAGACCAGCTTCACTGTTACAACTTTAGGCCCTAGAATAAGAGAGGATAGAATGACAACCACTACACCTCAAATTCAACTGCATTCTGGTGGAGCCTTTATCCCTCTTCATTTACTGCAGACATACCCTAGCATACATGACACGTCAAAACCCACAAAATCTAGTTTGTACTATGGCCCAGGTATCAGCTCAGCACTGCAATTGTGGGGCAAGACAAAAATCTTTGAATGCTTTTCCTGTTTTGGGGAAGTGTCCAGCCTGATGTGATGGGCATATTTATTTCTTTAAGCATGGTTTAATTTACCAAATTTGAACTTTTAAGAACATTTTAAACTTCTTAAAACAAACCCCTTAGAGATAATTGGTTTTTAATATGAAACGATTTACAATGTTACAAAAATATTTTAACTCAGATATCCTAGAAAAAAATTGGCACCTTAATCACATATAAATTAATCTAACAACTATTTTTTTAAAACCAGAATTTGCTGAAGAATTGACATTAGGTATGCTACAAAGCAAAGCCACTGTGTAATTAGTGACTAAAAGCTTTCAGAAGTGACATCTACCTTCAAGTAAAACATTTTTCACCTGTCTCATTATGTGTGGAAGAATGTAAGATGGATGAAAAAGTAGCTTTTCACTTTTGTCTTATTTTTCAAACTGTAATTGTTGCCATGTGTTAAGAAGACAGTTATTGGACAATCATCCTCAACTCCTCTTTTAGGTAAGGCTATTAAGAAATAATATTTCTGTGCTGATATAGCATGTTTTCTGATTTTTTCCGGATACTTGAGTACGCAGTCAAGGATCCTGCATCAGAAAAAAGTTTTTTGCTCCCAGAGGGCTTAAAGAAGTAGGCAAGAGACAATGGAGAGACTTGAATGACCCACTTTTTGGGTCTTAACAAGGCACCACTTTACTGCAGAAAGAGGAAAATCCTCTGTCTGGACCATGGCTGTGGCTCAGCTAACAGAGCTAATATTAGGAGCTTTATTTTAATATGAAATTATATTTGAAAGACAGAGCACTGGGAACCAGCCTGAGTGCTCTTTACACATGACTAGATGCAGTGAATGCTTTTTACAACAGAGAATTGGGAGCCAAGTGTCTGTCACAGCAGTGAAGACAGACAGTCAGCATAAGAAATGCTCTGCAGCTGCATTCTGCATGCACATCCTCAGGGCAAATACACATTTGTCAAAGCCAGAGAAAAGTACCCTGCAGTAGCTGAAGCCCTCAACAAAGGATGCCAGGATGAGAAATCTGAGTTGCTTACATGGACAGGAAAGGCATTATCTTCATAAGGACAATTTGTGAGACATTGCTGTTCCCTAAATGCATGAATCCAAGGAGTAAGCTGTGGTGAAGATGCTAACCTGAACAATGGGCACAGTGGTGGTGTTGATGAGGGTTTGGTGGCAAAAAATAGGAATTTTATTTTTACCATTGCGGTTGCTGGTGAACAGCTAGAGAGGTAAGCTGAAACTTTGCCCTGGACAAAAACTTGGTCTGAAAGAGAAGGCATGGTGTGGGAATCACCAACACAGAGGCAACAGGTGAAATTTTACAGGTGGTTGAGAGTGTTCTGGGAAATGGCACAGAAGGAGAAGAGAAGGGCGTCAAAGACAAGTATGCTCAGGATGCCACACAATTCTGCAGGAGGAGAGGAAGACACCCAGCAGAGTACAGAGTAATAATAAGTGACCTGCCACCAGAAAAATCATGAGCATGAGGCTGAAGGTAGGTCTGAAGTGTCCTAGGCTGGCAATGATCTAATCACTGAACGATCCTTTTGCCCACAGAAACTACGATGTGATCTCAGAATGGATGAACTACTGGTGGCTGTGGAGGAGAGGTGTGAAAAATGAAGCTCAGTTGCTGTCTTTCATCCAGTGTCATGGTGGTTTCTGAAATCAAATAAGATGAGCAAGTAGGGACTTTCTCTTGCATTTGTAACAGGTGATAAGCCTAATAAGCATAACTATGGTACATTATTGAAATTTTATTCCCCCTGGGGTAGCTATCAAAGTGCTGACTTTCATAATATGCTTGCCACCCATGATAATTTGCTTGGACCATTAATCAGGAATACTTCCATGAACTCAGTGGGACACACCAGTATATATAACGTTGTCAGAAGTAAAGTCAAAATTTTAATGGTTTTATATGATTTGTTAACTTAGGATTTTTTTTTTCCATCTGAGCCCCTAGCAAAACTTTAATCAGCACCTATGAAAAGGTAATCCAGTTTCTTTCAATAGAACATGTGCTTCAGACTACTGAGTGCCATCATTCGCTGGTATTATAGGGCCTGAAGAAATCATTGCAGAGAGTGCATTAAGGTATGTGTGTATGAAGTGACTGTCACAGACATTGCCCTGTAGTATCAGGCCATGTGGTGTCTATCAATCTACATCCTGAAGACAATCCTCTCTGTGCCTCCCACACTCTCTGCCTCATACCAATTTTGTGGGAGAGTAATTTCAATGAGACATTGTCATTCCTATGTTTTCTAAAGTCCCTTTGTGACTGCTACTTCTGAACAGGCAGCAAATTCAAAATAGCAGTGACTGTGGCAGAAATTCAGTTCTTAAAAAAAGGAGAGATGAGGTAAGATCAATTAGTCTGTACAGGTGGCTGAAAGAGAAAATGAGGTTTCACGACACATTTTGAACTACTGATGTAATTTACATTTGAAGCTGTTTGAAACAGATCCATTTTAGGGTTTTGGCAATTTGTATACAAAAACAAAGCATCTGAATTTTTTTTCTTCCAAAATGCTGTATTGTAAATATTCCTATGGATATAGGGATGTTGTTTTTTTGCTAAAATCAGGTCAGTAAAGAAAAAAAAAAACACAATATTTTCAATAAACGTTAGAAAATCTTGAACACACACACACATTAAAAAATAAAAAAAAAGAAGCAAAGACAATGCCGAGATATTTTTTGTTTGTTTGTTCTGTTTGTTTGGTTGGTTGGTTTGGTTTGGTTTGGTTTTGGTTTTTTTGTGTTTTATCTTTCTTTTTTCTGTAAAGGACAATTTTGGAGCAAGAATCATTACTGAAAAATTTCAAGCAATTTTAGAGCTCTAGATTTGTTTTGAGATGTGATATTAATCTTTTTAGCTACAGAAGGTAAGGGTTTGGATCTAGTTTGCAAGTATTGTTAGTTAAGAACTGTTCCACTGAACTGAATGGGAATAGGCTAATATAAACCAGCTTTGAATAAAATCTGAATTATAATTCTCTTTATTTGATTTGTTAACTAAGGTTCAATCATTTTTAGACTGAAGCCACTAGTGAAATTTTCATCAGCACCCAGGAGTAGATAATCAAACCCTTTTCTATAAAGAAGGCCTTTCAGTTCATCTTTATGAACTTCCTATCTTGTCTTGCTCACAATCAGCCTACAGTAAATTGCCTGGAGAGTTTAAATATGATTGTATTGTTCTTTATGGAATGATATATCTCCAGCCTGAATCTACAGAGAGACGGAGAGACCAAACTTTTATGCGCATGCACAAATGTGGCTGACTATCTTTCTTGCCACTGGACTGCACAAAGGAAGCAGGATTAGTAGCTCAGTGATTGTACATTGTGAAAACTGTAACATATTCAACACTTTTCTTGCACAGGACTGAGGTCTGGAAATCTTTTTTACCTCATTGAATGAGAGAATATGATCAGGACAAGTGCCTTAGCCCCTGATTCCTGCTAAGCACCATTGTGAGACCTTGAATATTTGCTTTAGATGGTCATGGAAAGAGGGAAGCTGGCAAGTAGGGCTCACCAGGGAGTATCCTCCAGGCACTGGCAGCTAGCTGAATACTGACCTCCTGGCAATATGTGGACTGTCCCAGGACAGCTGCCTATGGATGTTGCTGCACGCCCCAGCATCACCAGGCTTTTTAGACTTTCAGGTATACAACTCCTCCATGGAAGAGTGGTGGTATTCATCTCATCAATCCCGCTACTGAGACGGGATTTTTCTGTGTGGTCTGCTCCTGAGTACTTCCTTAGTGTGGTTTTAAATGAGTCAAAAGAGAAGCACATGCTCCCCCTGAAAATAATTTTACAGCATTGATATTAGGGAAATTTTTCTCGTATTTTTCCTCTATTCTTAGAACTACCATTTCTGTGTTTGTTCACCTTGCTCGCTCCTTTTCAGAGTGAACAGCCTGCTTGTTATGGTAATGTTACAAATAGCATGAAGTAACTGAAGATCTTGAATTCTGAGAAACACATTTGGATTATTCATTTGTTGCCAAAATTGCCCAAAGGATTTCTGGTTTATCCCTGCGGTCCCTTGATCTTAATGCTTCCTTCACTTTAACACCGTAGTATTATATATATTTTTCATCTGCTGCAGAATTAGACAGACCAGAAGTGATACCTTTGCCAATTCATCTTCACTTACACTTTCTTCATTCAGCCTGTCAGAGACTACTGCAAAAGGGAGGCAAAGCTGGAACATGACAAATAGGCACTGTGATTGTTTTCAACATGCCACAAAAAAGTAGGACAAAATATCTTAATGTTTTCCTCTTTTCCCTCATCCTTCATTCAGCAGAGATTTGCTGTCATTTATAAAGGTCACTGGCCTATGAAGCAACTGAGAAGGCAAAAACTTTTTCTTTCTTTCAAAGTGTGTACTCAAGCTGCAGCAATAACATAAACCCTTTATTATGTGATGGTTGGCTGCAGCCACAGATAGTCACAATCAGTTAAATAAAGAATTTTAGGGTCACGCCTCAGTTTATTTATGCCTGCCCCAAAAAAACATGTTATAAAATCAGATAAAATCATGTTTTAGTGTAGGCATTTTGAAACCGATGACAACTCTGACAGTTTTTATTGCAGTGATCCTGGAATATTTTGAAACGAGGCCGTTCAACTCTGTTCAAAAGGTCAAGAAAAAAAAATCAACAGATTACTATGTCTCATGCTGTACATCTTGTACATGCATTTTGCAAGTATGGCTCATAAGTACACTTTGTTTCCTCACAAAACTCTTGGGAGTTGATGACTCTTATGTTCCAAAGGTAAAATATTTTCATTTCAAAAGACCACGATAGTCACAGCAGCATAGTTACCTAACTTAGACTTCCATCACAGTCCACAGGTCAAGTGTCTTAAGGAGAACTATCTCTTACCATGCATTGCTTTTCCTCTCCATCAAAATTCCTGAGGGAAAAATAATCTAAGCAGTTTAGAATACAGAGGAATGAGGCAATACAAGTATGGTTGTCATGAAGTATAATAAATAAAAGCTTTTCCCCATCAAAATATTTCAAGTTCCAATCAAGATGTTTTACTTTTGAAATTTCTGTGCTTTTCCTTCCTTATGAAAAATGACCAACTTTCTTAAAGTTAAGTGCTTAACTTTGAGTGGCTAAGTAGTCCCATTTAACTCAGGCGACTGTTCAAGTGTTCAAAGATAACATCCATTTACAGAGAACAGAGTACACAGTACCTTGTGTCCACTTGAGAGTATAAACAGAAAGAGTATTTGAAGATTTTTTTCAAAATGAGTTTTCTATTCATTATAATTTCTAGTCTTTAAGTTGGTTAAAAATATGGTAGGATTTGAGTTGATTCTGTTGATCTACTTTTTTTTGGTGGAAGAAAGGCTTTTTTGGGTTATGAGGCAATGATGCACTTCACAGACTGGTGAGGCAGCAATTCAGAAAACAGATCTGTAGGAAAGTAGGATCCAGGAAGAACGGCAAGTAAACTCCCTGAAAATAGGAGGCACCATGTATAATGCCTGTACTCCCAGAATATGAGTGCAAGGTGTTTGTCTTAGCAGTTTCTCACAAGAAGTTGCTCCTATAAAGTCTCCAGCAGATTTAGGGTGCTGTGAAAAATTTGAGTCTTTATGCTGCTTTGAAGAGAGTCTGCAGACTTAGAACTCAAGCTCTAACCCTCTGATGACAAGGTTGTTAAATATTAACAGCAATTCCTGCCCTTCTTCGCCTGAAAAAAACCCCATTACTCACTAGTCCAATTTTTCTCACTGTTTTCTACAGTTTTCTCTTCAGAAACTCTATTGCCTTCATTATCTTCATGCCACAGAGGCATTTCAAATATGCCATTTAGTTTGGGACAGATAAATGGGTCCAGCTCACAGGAAGACAGAGCATTAACTAGTTGCCCTGAAGATTAACACAGGGTAAGTGTAACACAGTGTAACACAGGTGACTAAGTCTAGAATGTGTTAAAAGGAGAAGCCCCCATATCAAAAAGAGAAGCATGGTATGTCCCCATGTTACAGGTTCTGTAAGACTTGCACACCTGGCCTCACCTGCAGGGAAGAAAGCTGATCTAGAGTTCTTCTCAAAGTTCAACTGCATCATCCCAAGTCGTGGTTTGAAATAATTCCCCCATGCTGAGGTGTGCCTGTATGAAACTTCTCACTCTGGAGTAAAGCTGTGGGGGGTTTGAAACTGGCTTTTTAGGGGCTAAAACCACAACATGCCACAACCCAATGTGCAGAGACAAATGTCTTCAGCCATACTAGCATTTTTATACCTGCTTGACTAGAAGCTCAAAGTCTGCTGATATACCCAACACTTGACAAGAGTGGCAATTTTATGAAAAATTTTTTATAACTCTCATATGGAGAAGGATAGCATTTGTTATTGAAGCAGTTTCCTTCTACCTCATTTTTATTCTGGTAAATTCTAACAATTTTTGAGAGAGCAAGGTCAGGTCTACCTCAGCCTCTCTTTGATGATCCCAACATTTCTAGTGTTTTAGAACTTTGGCATTATGAAGATAAACTGGTATATTTTCAAAGAAGACATTTTAGTTTCAAATTTTAACCAGATTTTCTGAACAGAAAAATAACGTGGTGCACTTTAAAACAAGACCACCACAGGCAGAGCATTCTATTCTAGCTGTATTTGACATCCTCACCCTTCACCTGAATTTATCTAGAAGAGATTGGCAAAAAACTATGTCTGAATGCACCTGACACACACCATCATTCATGACAATGTATGAGAAAATAAAGCCTAGGACAATTTAAGGCAATTTAAACCAATAGTGCTCAAGATTATATAAGGATCTTCTCAACCTGTCCAGAAGTTCAGTGGATAACATACAGCAAGTGGACTTGAAGGGCCTTATTTTTCCTGGTCTCTTCAAGTGCTAAGAGAATGGAGAATGCACTCTCAGTGAGACGGTTGCTGTAATCTTCACTGTTGAATGGACATTGTTGTGATTGTCACTAAAACAACATTCCAGAAATCAACTTATTTTAATGTTCTCCCAGTCATTAACACCACTTGCAGTGTAAAAGACAATGATAGGAATAAGCTCTGGTCCTTGACTTCTGCATGTCAGCTCAAAACAACAGTGTGTCAGCACCACAAGAAAAGTTTTGTTGAAAGTATATTGTTTAAAAGTTCAGAACAATCAAGGCTTTGTAGGGAAAAAAAAAATGTTTCTTTAAGCATATTATCCCCCTTCAGCTGATATCAGAATGCTAATCTCCACGGGGATATTCACAGCAGGATTAGTGGTTTTTTGTGAAGCCCCACTGGTGTTATGTAGGTCACATATCCACTGCATATCATAACTCTTGAATATACAGACAGACTAAAATCACACAGGGACCCCTGGGGTCTCACTAATGGAATTTTTTCTCCATGTGTCCTTGTAACAGCTCGAGAAAAAACTAATTGATTGCCTAGTTTGTAGACAGGCACCATGAGTTCATGTCCTGTGTAGGTGCCTCTTGATTAGTTAGTAATATGTAGGCGCTCAAACTGCTTTGCAAATCTCATTCAGAGTGACTCAGGCTCAGATCTTCAAAGGAGTATAATGACAGATTAAGAGGTCTCCGTAGCCATGAAATCAAGCTTGTGCCAAGCTCACATGCATGGATCTAACTCTAGTGTCAGCTGGAGCTGCGTTGCCTTGGATCCTGCATGACTGTGTCCATATCTTGTATGAACTAGCCACAAAAGAAGGAAATTGAACTTTTTTCTTTCAGAACCTTAGTGAACCCTCTACAGAATTACCTTCCTCTTATAAAGCTTCTTACCTGAAGCTGCCATCATTGAAAACACAGATAATAGAGAGGAGTGAAACTAGCTCTCCATAACTTTATTATTTTTTCATGATTTTTTTTTTTAATAGAGTACATTTTTTGGTGAAGTTTTTGTCAAGCTTTTACTGATGAAAAGTGGAGAGCACACAGGTTGAGTTTAGCTGTAATGACTCTAGTTTCCTTGAAGTGTCATAATTCTTGTTATAAATATGTTTCCTTATGAAAGGAAAGTGTAATTATTTTGCTAATATGCATGAAAATAGCATCTGAGGAACAGAAACAATATGGTGCTGTTTGACTTGGAATTTACTCCCCAGCTGTTAATAACCTGCCTATGTCTCTGGTGGAATTGCGAGTTTGTTATTCCTGTGCTTACAACAAATAGCAACTGTTTCTGAAACTAGGAGCTGGGCCAAAGGGAAAAAAACACATAAACAAACCCTTAAAGTCCATATTGTGTATTTAAATTAGTTCCCTAGAGCAGCAAGAAGTAAAAAATCTCATGTGCATTTTGTTACATTGTTCCAAGTACTGTTTAATTTTTGGAGAAAGCAAAAGTTTATGACAGCCTTTTCGAAATTACATTTGCAATTACATATGCCCTCTACTGTTAAATAAATATTATCAATGATTAGTAATATTATATTTACACCAACTTTTCCCCAAACGATACGGTTTAGCATGTCATGGACTAAAAGTATCTTATTTTGAAAGACAGTTACAAAGTGACATTGTTCCTGATTTTCATTTTATCATAATTTGTGGAAAAAACAGCAACTGAGTATGAATACTACATGAATTGTATCTAAAGCCTGGGCAATTTTGACAATTATTTTCATACATTTATGTTTTGGGTACAATTTTCTAATGTATTTAAGTGACTGAAGAGTGAAGGTTTTATTTTAAAAAAAGGTGTATATCAGTCAAAATCTGGTCAGACCTATTAATATCTACTTTTCTGAACTTCCAGGTTCCTTGAAATATTTTTTTCATTATTAGATTTTACTTTAGGTAAGCAAAAAAAATTGCCTACTGACAAGGTTATATAATTGAATTCGTCACACAGTCTCTCTCCAAGCCCTGCTACTTGGTCACTTTGTCACAAGAAAATTGGCTTTGCTGAACATCCTGAGCATTAGTAAACTTAAATGTCTCAAAGAAAAATGTAAGAAAAAGAATCAGAACACTATCAGCACCTACTGGCCTTATATTCTTTTATTGTTATGAACAGAAGCGTTTCACTGGTGTGATCTGTAGTATAAAGAAAGGTAGGTATATGAATGTCTTTAATAGAACTTGAACTTTTGCTCCAAACTTACATCAAACTCCTGTTGTATTGATTTTATGGCATGAGCTGTCTCCCTAGCACAGGAAAATCCCATAACCTGTCTGAAAAAAAAAAGATTTATCTCTTAAATAATTAGTTTTGCTTCCACCTTACTGACTTTGATTTTTCCCATACTTTGCTAAAATGACACATTCTCAGCACTAATGAAGCACATACATATATTGTGCTGGAGGTGATTTTTTGGTTTTGCAAATTTGTGACAGTGCTTCGAATACCCTGACGGCTGATATATTGGTCAAATAAATCTTCCAGATGGGTAATAATACAGTGCACTCCATAATGTTCCTTTGCACGTTGTATTATTTACCCACACTTATCTGCAATTGCATGTTTGCTGGAGAAACAAGTGGTGTTATATGGGCAGCTCTTGTGTAATCAGCATGATTCCTAACTGGAAGGCAATGGAACTCCTGTTTGGAGGTGCTAAGAGGAGGTAGAAGGCAAGCTGTTTGAAGTACTCCAGATCTCTGTGTAAGTTAAATCCTATTCAGAGATCAAGAACATAGATTATGCATGAACCATGTCCTGATAAAACAGGATTTTGATAATTGAAGTGGATCTTAAGGGATGTATAGTTTGCATTGACTGTTTATACAGCAGTGGATAAAGTCAGGGGTGCTATTTACCCATGGGCCAGTCCAAGGACCAGGGACAGGGTTGTGCACCCACAAGAAGATGAGAAAGGAACTCTGAAATGTATTTAACTTTCCAAGTACATATTTTCTACATTATGAAAATTTTTTGTAATTCGGATTTAAATATTTTCAAAGAGTTATAGAGTAGTTGAATTTGGAGTTGATCTCTGGAGGTTATCTAGTCCAATAATCCCCTTTCTCAAAGTAGGGTCAACTAGAGCAGGGTGCTCAGGACTTCATCTAGTTAGGTTTTGAATATATCAAAGGATAAGGATGATATCACAAACTTTCTGACAAACCTATGCCAATGTTTGAATTGTGTTCAGGAATCTTAACCTGATAATGAAATGGAATGGAAACAGAAAATGAAAATACTCTTCCATTTTCAATGTCTCATCTGAGAAAAATGAGATAGAAATAATTAGCAAGTGTATATCTATATTTTAACAGCTCTTCTTCTGTTTTAAAATAATTTCTGATTCTGTTAGTAACAAGAGAAAAACAATCCATTTTGTTGGCTTCCTTTAGTGTATGCAGTGAAAGTCTGCTCTTACACAGTGTAAATTTGGCACTTGTCCTTTGCCAGAGAGCCCCTGCAGGTGCTGGCCTTGCTGACAGAAGCACCAGAACCTTTCTACTGATTTCAGTGGGCTTTATGCTAAAACAGATCTCAGATCTTTTAAGCAGACATGAATTTGTCTTGCTTATATTTGACTGAGATCAGGCAATTATGAGAAAACAGTTTTAATATTTAAATTAGTCAAATGCTTAATTATGAAAGTGCTGAAAGAAGAATGCCCAGTTTCATTGCACTTCAATGGCTTGTAAATTGGCAAGTAGCTGTAAATTAACTCCTGAATTTCTTTAGGTTAATCAAATCAGATTTAATGAAGTCTTTGAAATCCACAGATTAAAGGTATAAAAGCGTGCATCATAGCATGGGGGAGAACCATAGTAATAGTTGCTAATTTCTATTCTATTTCCTTTTGTTCTCTGTCCTTTTCCCATAGACCTCTAAAAAGGGATAGAAGTGTAATATTTCTGGGAAGCATGTCTTCAAGTGATGCTAAAGCCCTGATCTTCACAGAAGAATATCTGATAAATTCTTCACTTCTTTTATCTGATCATTGATTGAGAAAGACTTTCATTTTCCTCTTCACTTCCCATTTTGTAGACTTCCTGTCACCGATCCCACTGCAGTACCTAGCTTGCAAAACATAGAAACTGACATTTCTGTTCATTTACTAAAAATATTTTCCATACAGGAGACTACATAATAAATCAGTAACCGCATTTATTAAACATCAGTATTTCATCTTGCTGTCTGTAAAAAAATAGTAGGCAATTAAAAAAAATTAATTATTTCTAGAGATCTGTTTGAAAGATATCAACAAAGATATCAACAGGAAAACAGATGACATGGTTCAAGTAAAAGGATTGGTAAATATCTTGTCTGTAGTCTGAAGACAACAGTGTTTCAGGAACAGCACCTCAAAGAGTGAAATCATATGTCTAAGGAGAGTGTGTTTTCTATTTGTTATCAAAGTGAATGTAAAAGAGTGTGGGGAAAGAGGAAAACCCAGTGCAGATTTAAGGCATGAATTCAAACCTTACTCTGAAGGTCATGTGCAGCTGACTCAGCTTGAAGTATCTGATAAGAAATGCTGGGGACACAATATCATGTGGATGGAATGCCAGTCACTTCCTTCCCCTCCATGCTCCCTGTTACATAAATCACTTTTTTATTTGTGGACAGAATTGTTGCCAATTGAGTCATCAACTGATATTTTCTTCTGTTGCAGTGCTTCCTAATAATAATAATTACATTTCCATGCAAATTTCATTGTATTTCAGCATCATTATCATCCACCAAAAAACCATTTTGATTCAAGTCCAGATCTTCATAAAAATGTATCAGTGTGAAGAAAATTTTGTTTTCTTTCTACCTTCAAAACTCATAGGCATTTGCTCTGATTCTGTGGAGAGCAAGATATCTCCTAATATTGTCTTAAAATTGTTCAGTGTTTCATTCCTGTAAGAGCTAGTTTTACTATAAGCAGGAAGCAATCACCTTCTTGCAAGAGGAAGGAAAGACCTTTGTGGCAAAAAAAATAGCTCTACCTCTGTGCAGATAATAGCAGATTTTCACTTGGAAAAAAAATATGCAAAAATGATGTGTTAGAATGATGTGTAACTGCTTCCCCCTCAAAAAGCTGGGCCAATGTCTGCCAGTTTTCTGTGGTGCATTATAAAAGGCCCTTGAAAATCAACTGAAGGTTTAAAGAGTCCAAGCAGGAAGAATACTTCCAGTACTCCAATTAGCGTAAATTTAGTGTTTCAGCACTCCACATTTCATTTCTATGTTGTTGGATAGGATACTCCTTCCAACATATGCTCCCTGGCCTGAATATTCAACAGAGAAATGGGGACAGTACAGACATTCATGAAGAGTCAAAACTGAAATTTAGCCCATCCCTTTTACCAGCTGTGAATAGCCTTCCTGTTCCACTCTTATTCATATAAAGTGTAGGCAGATTTTGTCCCTTAACATGCTCTGGAGAAAACCTATCATAGTTATTATTAAATAATCAGTTGATCTACTTTGTAGAAAAGTTACAGGATGACATATGAGAGCAACCCTACTGAGAAGGATTTGGGGGTGCTGGTGGATGAGAGGCTGGACATGAGCCAGCAATGTGCACTCACAACCCAGAAAGACAAATGTATCTTGGGCTGCATCAAAAGCTGCCTGGCCAGCAGGACAAAGGATGTGATTCTGCCCCTCTACTCCTCTCTGATGAGACCCCACCTAGAGCACTGAGTCCAGCTCTGGGGTTCCCAGCATAGGAAATACATCAACCTGTTGGAGCAAGTCCAGAGGAGGCCACCAGGATGATTATAGGGATGGAGCACCTCTCCTATGAAGACAGTCTGAGAGAATTTGGTTTTTTTCAGTCTGGAAAAGAAGCAGCTTAGGGGTAACCCAGTTGCAAGGTTCAAGTACCTGAAGTGAGACTACAGGAGAGATGGAGAGGGACTTTTTTTACAAAAGCATGTGATGACTAGATAAGGAGGAGTAGATTCAAACTAAAAGAGAATAGGTTTAGATTAGATATTGGGAAAAAATTTTTTACTGTAAGGATGGTGAGGCACTGGAACAGGTTACCCAGAGAAGTTGTGAATGCCCCATTCCTTGAAGTGTTCAAGGTCAGGCTGGATGGAGCTCTGAGCAACCTGGTCTAGTAGAAGATGTTTCTGCCCATGGCACAGAAGTTGGAACTAGGTAATCTTTAAGGTCCCTTCCAATCCAAACCATTCTAAGATTCTATGATATGATCCCAAGACTTGGATAGACTGGCTAAACAGTGACACTCGGGGTTTCAATATTCAGTACCTGGGATTATGTGGTCATGTCATATAACATATATATCATATATTACCTGTACATATGCGATATGTCTGCATAGATCATATGATTACCTGTACCTGAAAGTTAACTGCTTCAGTTATCCTGAATGTTTTCAGAAAAGGGAGCAGGAAGCATAAAGCTTACAGTGATTACCCTCAGCTTGGATTTAGCCATATGCATAAAATAAATAAATAAAATGGTTCAGTTTAAGTGTAAAAATTCACCAAAGGAAAAAAAATACCCTCACAATACACTTCAACCCAGCTCTCATTGTTATTCACAGCCACAAGCAAGAGTTTGTTAGGCGCTCCCTAGGTAGTCTTTCATCTGCTTTGTAAATGCATGTCCCAGCACAGAAGTATGAGCACTCTACTGTTCATTAGCCCTTCATGTATCGCAGTCCTGTGACTACTCAGACAAGACACACCTCTGATCAAAATTTGACTGCACAGGTACTTTCTCTATAGCAGCAGGAGATAAATTTAATGCCGACTGAAAGAGTATTTTCAGTAAGCTTGATCACAATAAAGAAATCATCTCCTGCCTGACTTTTGGCCAGCAAACTTTGGCAGTTGGTTTCTCTGGTGTTCAAGAAAAGACATTTATCCCAGGGTAACAAATATTTCTCTCTCTCTTTTGTTTTATTATGTTTAAATAGAGACAAATTGGGAAGACATTTGTCTTCTATGGGCTGTGAAGGAATATTAAGAAGCCTGTGCCTGTTAGCAGCTTCCATAACTATGCTTGGTTTACTGTCATGCACCATTCTGGTGGAGGAGAATATTTCACAGCAATGTAATACAGCATCTGTATTCTTCATTATCATCAATTGTGTCTAAGTTATTTTCTTTTATATCGCTTTCTCCCTCTTGTTTTTACAGTTATGGTTACAAAAGAATAAGTAAAAACGTAAATAATCACCTAAAAGCCCAGTGAGAAGAGAAGGAAAGCTGTGGGAGGTACAGAATACTGATTGGGTTGTGCCAAACAATCCATTACTACGGGTTGTTTGCCATTTTTCAACCACCTGAGTGTTGGCTTGACTTAGAAACATAGAATAATTTAGGTTAAAAGGGACCTTGGGAGTTGATCTAGTTCAACCTCCTGCTCAAAGTGAGGCTACACTTAATAAACCCTGACTGATGAGACTTTTATCCAGTAGGATCCTGAAAGCCAGGATTCTGGCACCACTCATTTTCCTTGTGCAAATTCCTACTTAAAATGTGACCCAAATTCCTTTGTCACCTCAGCTACTTCACCAGAACAAATGAGTGTTTATACAAGTCTATTTTGTCCTCAGTTTCTCTGCTAAAAAGCAGACTTCTTTTTGGAGACAGGCACTGTGGGAAGAAAGGATGATTTTTTTTATGGTAAAATTAACAAGTTAGGAGAAAGTCTTCTAAGATCTGCTGCAAAATTTACATAGTAAGCCCCTTCCTCTCTCTGTATAACGTGTCTGCTATAGCAACATGTTTGTTATATTCTCTGGGTCCTTCTGAAATGCTGTGAGGTAAAGTAGTCATTTGAGAGAATATCTACTTGGAATGGCTGATCAATTGTCCAGCTCCAGCAATGAAACAACTATTGCCATTGCCTTTCCCGAGCTTTTCTTGGGCCTGTTAGTGATCTGAGACAAGAGTCTCACAGACAAAATGCAAACGGACAGTGTGGTTCTTCCTGATGTGTCAAACAGGCTGGAAGTATTTTCCAGGAATGAATTATATCTGTCCAGGTTCTTGCATAACATCAAACACAGCAATGTCTGAGATTAGGTGTTGAGTACTACTGACATGCAAACAAATAAATGCAATATAAAAAGGTTAAACTTGTCACTGTGCAAAGATTTTTGCAAAAAACAACATGACTTGTTGGCTGTACTCTGGGTGTACATTGTGTGAAAATACATGGTAATCCACGGTTATGTAGTGTCAGGGAGATGCAGGCTTTTCTGTCACCAAGGTACACAACAGCAGCATTTGAGATGCAACCCTTCTGCTCAGCTGAACCTGCCAAACAACCTTTCCATGACCTCTGGCCAGCCCTGTGTTCCCCTTGGTAAGCAAGGTTAGTGTGTCGCTGAATGCACTGCTGATACCAACAACTGTTGTTCCTCCTAAATATCATAAGCCAGATGTGAACTATTAGACAGCATTTGGGATTCAGATTTAAAAAGCTTTTGAGCTTCTTTTTATGCTGAAGGCAGAAATTGAAGATATTAATTGCACTGCTTATAGCTTCAGTCTCTTCATCTGAATGAGATGTTTTGTGATTTCCATAAACCCCAGGAGTATGATGCTTGAAGCCGAAATATATTTCCTGACAGATTGACAAATAGGGCAGATTTTTTTTCTTATTATAGCTATTGGAATTGAAAACACTACCATATAGAGATGCCAAAAAAAAGACTCTTTTTATACATAAGGGTATTGTTTCCAGAAATGCTTTGAAAGATTCTCCATTAATATTCCTCCTTTTTGTCCTACACAGGGAAGTTGTTTTTTTAACTGATTATATATTACATAAAACCCAATGTAAGTCTTGAAACCACTGAGGATAGTTTGCATAATGAAAAAGGCTTTATTCTACCCTTGTTCAATACTGTGATAAATCAGAAGTAATTTTACTACAGTCATGGTGTCTGATGGGTGCAAGAGAGAACAGAATTGCAGCCAGGTATTTTTTCAAAGAAGACATCCTGGGAGATACTGACATTACTGTATTTTGGTTGTACACAAATGATTAATGGTAGAATCATATGCCATCTGTTCATGCTAATTATATGAAATGTTTGTAATAAAACCTAAAACTCAGCGTGTTTGTTAAACTCCTGAAATTCAGGCTATTACTGTGGAAGATTTATTAAGGCCTATGAATTTTATACCAGAAATTGGGATCCTGCCATGAAAGAATCTGGAACAAGATGATGCATTGTTTGTTGGATCAAAGGAGTTTTAATGCGAGCAGCATTCTTGGTTTTGTGAGATAATTTTGTTTTGGGGCTCTGAGTATGACTGAAATTCAATCCAAAATTCCGATGAGAAAAAGCACGGTGAACTTTTGCAGAAGAGAGGCAAAAAAAAAGAGCATCCTGGTAAAATCTCTTGATAACCTACTGTGAATTATCAGTGGCTTTACTCAAAGCAGTGTAAGAATGGGTATGCCAATACATAGGTGTGTGACAGACTGTGGCAGAACAAAAGATGAAAGCTGTCTGCTGTCCCTTACCCTTTTCCTGAAACAGCACCTGACTGTGAATCTCTCTTCCCAGAGGTGCAGTCCTTTTCTCCTGTTATCACAATGCAGAGAGACTGTCAATGCCTGCTAGCCAGAGGGAGAAGGGGTTCCCAGCACAGTCACAGTACCAGGCAAGAAAAGGCTCTCCTAAATAAGAGTGCAAATTTAGCAGGAAGAGGAGGACTGGGTTGAGGTAACACAGTACCTGAATTTTGAAATATTTAAATTACATTAGTATCCCTTTCCAAGTGATTTCAAGGACACCCTTGGTGGTGTTAGACTCTTCCTGAGGGAATGAATAGACATAGAGTAACCTTATCTCAGAGTCTTGCTAGTGTGCCCTTTTGCTGCAATGGGCTGCATTAAATCCTAGCAACAAAAAAAAAAAAAAAAAAAAAAAAAAAAAAAAAAAAAAAAAAAAAAGAATAGGTGGAAACACAAAATGCATGGCTGGTATTCTGCTCAGCTGTATGTGAGTGTAAGGGAAAAAAAGCATTACTGCCATTTATAAGATAGACATATTCAAGTGTTTTGCTTTTAGACGTTTCATTCTTTTATTGGAAAGGGGATAAAAGTCCTATAACTTTTTTCAGCTAATGAAGAAAAGTACTTGGGAGCAGCACTAATTGAATGAAGAGGAAGGGCTGTACACTAAGGATCAGAAGCTGGGGTTCCATATACAGTTCTGTGTTATTTGCCTTTTAGTCTTTTCCATCTTCACAGTGGTGATGATAATGCTTAGCTGCCAACAGAAAAATATTTTGTTATCTACAGCTGAAAAGCACTATATAAGTCTAAATATTATTTAAGTATCTTCTTCCCACCCACTCAGTAAGTAAAATATGTGAGAGTTATGGAAAGTGATGTGATAATTATTATACAGAGGCTGAGCTTTGAAGTTGAAAGCCTGTTATAGCTCATTATATATAATACCTCTCAGACACTATGCCAATGAGCTTGGTATAAAAACTCAACAGAACAGATATTTAGCAGGCTAAAATGGCCACAGATAGTGCAGCACAGTTGCAGTTTCCTTGAATGTACAACATCCCTAAAAGTCACAAGCTGCTTTGGGTGCAAAGCTTCCCGGCACACTTCAAGCTCTGATTACAATACAATAAAGGATGCTCCACTCTCCAGAGTTCTGGGTGATGGAATGCATTTCACACCTGTGGAACTTACAGACAAAACGAGGTGTAGAAGGATGCTGGGTCCTCTCACTGATGAGTTACCAGGAGGGTAAATAGTTAAACATCACCTTCTTTTCTTTTTTTTTTTTTTTTTAAGGCTTTAAAAACCAACTTCTAATTTTCTATTTTTTTTAAGATGCTTTATAATGCAATTAGAGAGCTCCTGGAGGCACTAATTGGATCATAAAGTGCCTTCTTCATGTTCCAGCTGAGGAGAGAGGAAAAAAGGATCACTTCACGTCCTCTTTGCACCTGCTAAGATGTTTGTGAAACACCTTACAATTAAATTATAAGCACCTAGACGAGACTTTAAATTACATGCTATAGAGCTAGAACCTTGAGTCAGACAGCAGAATCCACAAACTCAAAGCTTACAAAAGCCTCATATTCACCTTTTGGCACTTTTCTACCTCCTGGGGCGGAAAAAGACCTTTGTTTTTCCAGTGCCCTGAGTTCTTAATATTCTCTCTCAAAACCATGGTCTAAGTATATCCTAGGCTAACCGCAATTTCTTGCTGAGCGTACAATATGTCTTTTCAATACTCTGGCCCAGGAGGGAACCTGACAGCAGGCATAACATGGATGGGTCTTATAATCACTAACAGCTCCTGGGTAGTCATCTCTGAAATGAAACTGCCCAGCGGATGTGAGGAGGTGGAGACTGTGGAGCTTTTATCCTCTATGAAGGCTGGTATGGGGAAATGAGACAATTATGGTGCTAAATCTGGAAATTGTGTGAGAACAGTGCAGATTGCAGTAACCCCGAAGCTGTGTGAGGGAGAGGAGAGCCAGGGACAGAGGGAAGAAGAGTTTCGTGAGATTGTTGTGCCGCACTGTAACGTATTCAGCCCACCATAGTACAGGTTCCTTTCTCATGCTTCACAGTCTGCACACAGGTTTGATACCAGTAGCAGCACGAGAATGGGACTGACCATTTTCCCTCTGGCAAAGAGGCTCTTGACTGTTCATTTTTCGGACTGATGTATTAACCATCATCAAATCTTGATTGTTATTTTATAGTCTTCTTTGGAAAAGGATATCCAGAGACAACTGAAATTAGTGTATTACTTTAGGATTTCAGTAGCAGGGTTGTATTTCAGAGAGTAGGGAAAAAATGGCTGCTGGATCTCTAACTCAGTATACAAATGCATATAAAGTCTGGCCAATCAAGTAGCATACTGTGCCTAACAGCCCAAAGGCCTGGAGAATGATGTATCACCTACCATTGAGTCTGTCTGGTACAGGTACATAACTGCACCTGCTCCTGCATATAGAATTGAGTTGGAACTTTTTGATGCCTTGGACTATTTGGATAATTCTCCATACAGAGGGTTCTTGACTAGTATTTAGCTTTGACTTTAATTCATAGAAATACTTTGCTTGCAGATATGTAAATACATTTATGAATTAGAGCCCTACTGAGCCTTTAGGCTCCTAAATACATCTGTGAACTCGGATCTGAGCCACCCTCTTTTTGTTCAGGTAACTCCTGGACTTCTCCATGAAGACTGTAAACAGATTTTTGTTTCTCATGAGATTTTTATTCAGTAAAATTCTGTGTGGAATGACAATGTAGAGTCCTCAATGTTAAGAGGCGAGAATGATGATTTGGTGGGCTGCCTATCTGGACTGGACTTTGAACATGTGTAAAGTTGGTGAAAATCTCTATCTGAAAGCCAACTCTGCTCTTTTCACACCTGCTCAATAACAGATTTTGACATTTTTTTGGTTTTGTGGGTTTTTTGTAGCTTTTCTTTAAAGTCATAAGACTTCATGTTTGGTTTTGTTCTTTCAGTTTTCAACATGCATTTTCCTTTCTTCTTATTAAGTAATATAAATATACTTTGCATTGTTTGATTTTGCATATAGAACTTTCCGTGAAATTATGTTCACATATTGTTTAACCTGGATCATCCTATTTCCCATGTTCTGTGTATTTTTTAAAGATGGTTATTTAATTATGGGTTCTTCGTGTTAACTGTTCTGCTAGTTATATCAATTTAAAATATATAATTTATTCTCTTTCTCTATAGAGTATTTTAATAAGAAACTGTATGCCTTAATGACAGCATACAGTATTACTTGTTCTATTAAAAGGGGACTACATGCTGTACTCTTCTCGTTCTGATATGAGAATCAGTTGCTACCTATTAATTAATTTTGGTACATCTGGGAATCCCCTTAGATCAGTGAATTGACAGTGGTGTAAACTTTGAATCACTTCTCCGCTGCTGTTGGGCAAAAAACCACACCACAAATCCTGATAAAATCAGCTACTGTTTAGAAGCCAACTACACAAACAGACACAAAAATACAATACTTCAAAATACAGCTAGCTCAGTAAAGCGGGCACCAAATTATTCCTTTCCTAAAGCAATTGTTGAAGGAAAAGCTGAAGACCATAATATGGTCTGTTCCACTCTCTGTTATACAAAAACCTTTGTTTGCATCTTAAAATTTTAAAATAGAGCATTGTTTCTTTCCTATTCTTTCCTCACTGAGATTCATACTAAAGAACTCCAAAAAATTGAAAGCAGTTAGGTTGATACTATTCCGATATCTCTGTTCATCACAATTTAAATCAGTGTAAGCTGTCTGGGGCAGAAACCATTTTATAGTTCTCTGCTGGCAGTACATTGTATGCAATGAGAATTGAAAGATGAGGATCCTAAGAGATACTACAAAAAACCGTTATCATAAGCATGCCAGTATTACTTAGGAACAGCCTTTAGTAGCAGCAGTTAGCATTTGCAAAGCAATCAGAAGGAAAAAGTGTCTTTCAAAATCCTGATCCATTTTCATAACTTATTTCTGTGTTACTGCTTACACAGTAAAGATTTTTAGCTTTCACATTCAAAAGATTGCAAGTGACCTGTGAAATAAAATGAAGGAAATAATAGAATGAGATACATGACAAGTTCTATTTAATTTCTCTCAGATGCTGTAATGATGGAAACAATAGGTATTGGGGAATTGTAATCTACAGGGTATTCAAATAACTGTGGAGCATTGTTGGGAGTAATTTTTGTTTAAGGCCGTTTTTAAAGTTTTAGTAAAGCATTTATGGGAGAAATATCTTAGATAAATTTTCCTTTGCTCGCCCATATTTTCAGCTTGTCAGTCAACACTTGTTAGGATATTAAGGAAGAAAATACAGCCTATCCTTTCACTTTAGTTTTGCATCAGATTTAGTAATAAAAAACCCAGACCAAATAAACAAAGAAATGTATGTTAAAAATCACACATCAAATAGTTTACATTTTATACTACTAGCATTTACTTGTAAGAAGAGAAAAGGAATAAGAGGAAATGTGAGAATGTTAGTATGTCTAATTCTCTAAAATATCATGCACTGTGACTGGGTACACAGAAGAAATGCACAAGCAGAAAGTACTCAAGTCTACAATAACTGTTGATGCTGAGTCAGACATAAAGACACATGTTTCAGTCCTGACATTCAGTACTAATCAACATACTTACCCAGTCATCAACATTTCTCACTGGAAATTAGCAACCATCTCACTTATCACTAACCAGGTCTGTCTGAAGCAGAAAATTTTATACATAGGCTGCTCTTTCATGTTATAAAATAGCGAAGGCTGCAACATGACTAGGAGAATTCAGCAGAGTGCATTTACTCTGGGCTATGACAGTATCATAACCTTTTACCTTACATTCCACCCAACCTGCCCTGCACGTAATTACTTCAGCAAAACCCATGAAAATCAGCACAGAACAAACGCTGTTTTACCCTCTGGCTGTACCAGTGATGATTTATAGGGAAATGTTTTCTTTCTGCTCTGTGATTTTTTTCATGAGAACTGAAAAACATCTGAAGAGTTTGGCCTTTCCTTTGGAGTTGGAAGGAGACTCTCTAGCGGATAAAGGTATCCCTTGTCACTCTATAAATTGCAACTATTGTTTAACTGAAGTCTATTATTTGGGTTTTGGATAATAGAGGGCAGGTAAGCAACAGATGATTAAAGGAGCTAGACATGATTAGAGAAAAAAATCAATAAATGTATAAACAAAATGAGGTTTTCAGGCTTTAAACAGGTGATTTATTGCACATTTTTTGCCTCCTTTTACATTAAAGTTGTTAACGTAGTCCTACACATCCTGATTACACTTTGCACTGTCTTCTGGAGTGCCTTGTATGAACGCAGAAGAAAAAATACCTTGTATATCATATGAATTGAAATAACACTGCTTAAAATAAGAAGAAACAATAGAAGAACTTTATCACAGGAGATGAACAGAGCATCACAAAACTGAATATCATAGAATGATTTCTTGCCTGTTGACTGGAGAAATGTTTGAAAGCAAAATACTATGCTCCCTTGCAAAAACTGCAGAAAGTGGCATCAAGTTAAACAGGACCTGTGGGCTACAACCACCTTTGAGTGTAAAAACTGAAGAAAAAGTATAATCTGCATTTCAGCGGCAGGAGAGTAGATACAAGTACTAACATCTGTTCTCTTTAGACATTAGTGACCCATTTACTATATGTGCACATGTCTGTTAGGAGTCCTTCCCTAAAGTAGTCAGAGAAGTTATGTTTTGAGTACCTTTGGTTCATACTTTAGTGTAGAAATACAGACCATGTCAGCTATGGCATATTAGAACTACATATATTGTCGTACCTGAAAGAGCAGCAACAAAGAATATCTAACTGGATCACCTAATTCTTTTAAATATGTGACTACCTTCAGTCCAAAAATCACTACTTAGATAAACATTCTGGCTTGATCCAGGAACTTACTTGGTCCCATTCCTTTCGTAGCTCTGTTAAAGATGGAAAACAGCCAATATTATTTCACTAATGTGTAGACTTGTATCATCATATTAATGAAAACAGTTTTTCCACCATTTTCTTTTGCATACCGTGGAGTAAAGCTAATTCCTAGGGAATAAGAAAATGCTCAGCTAAGTTCACAAGAGGTGGAGCTTCTTACTGTGTTTGTTATGCAACATTCAAAAGTGATGGTGGCTGTGAAAGTCCTAAGTGCTTTCCATTTTCAGAGTGCAAACTCCTTTCTGTCTCAGGTTTCATGTGATGTGCAGGTCACAGCTCAAGCTATATCCTTGTACTGTGACTGTACTCTCTTTCTCATAGACCTTTCTGCATGTGATATTGAGGAACAAGAATGGTTTGTTATGTTGCCTGGAAAATTTATAATTAGACACATAACTTTTTGTAGCTAAGATATGCCATGTTGCTACTTGTTATGCATGCGTTGTTTTTTGGCAGAATTTCTGCTACAGCTAACCAGTTCCAAAAAGTTTTGAATAATGTGAGAAATCTTCCTCATACATCTGACCCATATTTTGCCTATGATATTTTGTCTCTTTGCCAGGCCTAAGTGGGTTCTTTCTTTGTCCCTCATACAATGTTCTTATTGATTCACCTTGCCTTCTTTCTCAGTGCCTGGGACCCAGAAAAGGAATTCCTTTAGCACGTAGCAAATATGTCAAGGTAGGAATATGTCAGGGTGATAGTTAGGTATGACTGATAATAGTTGTCTTTTGAACATCCCTGAGGCTGGACATACATCTGGAAGAAGACAATGTAAGCAGTCTGGTTCTCTGGGATCTTTACATCCCCTGCGTTTTCCACCGTCTGCTATGAAATTTTTCAGACCACCGAAAAACTGGACATTAATCTTCCTTCCTGCAAGTTCAATCAAAACCTACAAGTCTTACCTAAAAAGCTAAAATATACTCCTTCAATAACAGATAATGATTTTGTAGTACAGTGAAATATAAGAAAAATTTATGTAAATTGTACACAAACAATTAGGTTCTATAGACCGGTAGTGGAGAATGGATCTGTCCAACCATTCAAGCATTAGGCATGTAAAATAGATTCCTGAAAGTACTATGTTTGCCTGATCAGTTGTGTGGTGCAAAGAATGAAGACCTCTCTGTTCAGCCATGGCTCATTTACATCTTCCTCCATTTTAGTAATTCAGGGGTTCGAGACAGCTGCTCTGCCAGATCACTGAAAAATCTATGTGACTTTAATGTGTTTTTCCCTCAGAATTGCTAATATTTTATACTGCCAATAGGGACACCTAAGAAGAGCAAAAGACAAAAAGTTTGTCTACTGCAGATTGACTTCACACGTTACCTTTCACTGAAGTATGAATAAGAAGCATGCTTTGAGAAAAACATGATAGTCATGAAAAAGGATAGACTTACACTGAGTTCTGTTTGAAAGAAAAGTTATGTTAATGAGTCTTTTGTTTTATGCAAAAGAAACTTTTCCAATTAAAAATTAATTAATGAATTAATAGGCTATATGAAACTTCCAGAAAACCAAACATAATCATGGGTTTCAGTTCAATTTAATTCATTCCATTTTCTACTCCAATTAGAATCCATTAAGAAAGTAATTGGCAGTATTCATCAACAGAATTTTTGTAAAGGATCCCAGATTGCTTGGCTTCAGTAGTGTCACTCTGCTGACCATAGCAGAGCTTCAGCAGCATCAATCTGCACAACTGAATGTACAGTAAAACACGAAGCATGCAAGACCCTTCCAAATTAATGGTTAGACTCTGCCTTGCTTTAGACTATCTTTGTAGAAAAGGATCCACTCGGTGTAAGATTATCTCCAAGTAGCAGAAAGTTATTACAGTGTAGAGGGGCCTTGTATATGTAATGTCTTTATTATTAGATAAATTTCAGTCATATATAATGTGCCACAGTGATTTCTATTCATTGTAGTATCCCGCTGGGGTTTGCCTTGCTGTGGAGAAGGCACGATGCAATGTGGCACCAGCCAGCGGGGAGATGGGTTAGGGCTCTCTGATCAGTTTGCCCCAGTGCCCTACATCAGCAGGGACAAACACAGCAAATAGCTGTGTCATATATGAAGTCTTCCCCAAAACATGCAGGCTAACAGGCCTGCTTTGTGCAGGTTATGGAGTGCAGCCTGGTAGGGTTATAGAGACAGGTATGGCTTCCTTTCCTTCCCAACCTTGGCAGGTTTGTACCTTGCCCAAAATCAGAATAAACTGAAATACTGTGAACTGTGAATTGTGGTACTTCCATCTGGTCAACATGAAGCATTTATGGGAACCTAGCTATGCTGAGTTTGGTTCTCAAGACTGGAAAGAGGAGCAAGTACAAGCAACACTTAGGATCCTACTGCAGATTGTAACATTATGGTTCCATTTTAAGAAACTGTCGTTTTGCTTTTTCAGTTAAAATACAGAAAACTAAACAGTAATGGCATGAATTTCTTCCTAAATGAGTATTAAGACCTAAAACCAAGTAAGTCCACAGCTCACTGGCAACACAATAAATCTGTCAGAATTGCTTGCCTGCCTATGCAAATTGTTTTAGGAACAAAATATTCCTGACTTCAAGACAAGTGGTGAAAAATTAACTTGACCTCCTTTCTTCAACTGAGCTGCACTTGGATGAGAAGAAATGAATTTTGACTTATCTAAAACTGGACAAATATGTAGATTTGAGTATTCATTTGACATTTGTTTTGTTAAGTCCAGAGGAGAAAGAATAAGTCTTGATTTTTTGGGGTTTTTTTGTGCCTGACTAGATTCTTCAGAAATCAAAACAAAATTAAGTGACTGCACCAACAACAAAAAGTAAAACTGTAATGAGATGGTGGTAAGGGAAAACATAGCATATTTACAGATGTTCATTCTCAAAATGTTTGAAAGTTCGATTACATATTGTCATAATGCCTAGCAAGATGCAAGAAAAACACATGATTACTGACATGAGGGACATAGATAAATAGATTTGTCTCAGCCAAGAAAAGAAGTGATTTTAGCTTCTCAGTATTTTGGAAAAGATTTAATTTCATTACTGTTTAAAGTGTAGATTTTTTAAATTTAGTGAATACAAATATGTAACAAAAACTATTGCCTCTATGAATGAATTTTAAAGTTCATTTGAGTGAGAATTACAATGCTTTTGGTTTTCTGACAATGCTTCTGATTATCAATCATGACATAACTCTTAAAACATACATACCTGAGGATATTGAATAGACACAATCCTTTAACATGCAAATCAAAGTATGGATTACCATAGAGGCATGTATTATGCATCCAAGGAAAAAAATCCAAACCCCAAAAATTACCTATGTTTCCTAATGAAATCTTGGGATACCAGAGTATATTTTCAGCTGGGAAAACCAAACTTCACATAGACTCCTACAGTTAGCATGTGGAAATTTGGTAGAAGAGTGTGTGAACAACTGCATAAACTTACATAGGGATGGACAGACAATTTGCTATCTTATCTGAATACCAACTTATATCTAGGTGGTACACATAACTTCATCTTTTTTACTTGAAACTACTGATCCATTGCAGTCCCTGAAGTAGTGAAAACACTGTGGGACACAGGCAAAGTGTAACGGTAATAGGTGTCTTTTGAAAACTTTACAGTTCTAATGAAAATTCCCTTTTATGCTGGAGTCTTTCCTTGAGATCTGTGGCCAGATGTGATAACCACTGTAAAACATACCAACAGACAGTTCATACTTATTAGGATAAAAACTTAAGTAACCAAGATAAATAGGAGACAGGTGGCACTTATTTCTGGTTGTTAAATCAAGAAACATAGGTACTAAAAGGTTAAATTATTTGCTGTATTGGGTTTGCATGGCAAGGTTTTGGTAGTGGGGGCACTTATGGGGGCAGATTCTGTGAGAAGTTGCTAGAAGTTTCCCCTATGTCCAACGGAGACAATGCCAGCCGGCCCCAAGATGGACCCGCTGCTGGTCAAGGCCAAGACCATCAGCGGTAGTGAGAGTGCCTCCAGGATAATGCATTTAACTTGGGTAAAGAGTTACTGCACAGGAGAAACTGCAGGCAGAGAAAACAGGAGTGAGAACAGGTGAGAGGAACAGCCCTTCAGACACCAAGGTCACTGGACAAGGAGGGGAAGGAGGTGCTCCAGGCATCGGAGCAGAGATTCCCCTGCAGCCTGTGGTGCAGACCATGGTGAGGCAGCTGCTCCCCTGCAGCACACAGAGGTCCATGGACGAGCAGAGGTCCACCTGTGGCCCGTGGAGAAGCCCATACTGAAGCATGTGGATATGCCCAATGGAGGTGTAAGCCCATGAGAGACCCAGACTAGAGCAGTTCACATGGGATGATCTGACCACAGCCCCCATTCCCCATTATATAAGGCCAAGAGAAGGTTTAAAATTATTTCTTCTCTAGCAGGATTATGCCTTTTAGAATTAAATATTTGCAAGAAAATTAATTAAAAAAAATCATCTAATGCTTATGTAAGAAAAACTTGTCTAGATCTAATACACATAGTACATTTGACATTTTGTTAAATAAAATCCTACAACACAATTTTGTTCTCTGAATGAACTGATAATTGCACTCAAGGTCAGGCATGAATAACACCTGAATTTTTCCATTTACTTATGATAAATCCCTGCTCATTAGAATACTGGATAATTATAAAATAGTTTCACTTAGTTAACTACCTGTAGCCCCAACAATGCTTATGCTGTAGATGTATCTTGTGGAAGAAAGAAACACAGAGATGCCTACTATCACTTAATGCTATGGAGCAACAACATTTTTAGACAAAATGTTCCGGGGACAAGCTGAAACTCATATCAGTGGAGATTTGTTCACAGTCTCTAATAATTTCTAGTTTCCTGTGGGTTGAAATACTAATAAAAATCTAAAAACCTGGGACATCTACAACAGCACTAACCCACATCTTGACAGCAAAATGAATTTATGGTATACTGACAGGGTAAGCCACTGACTTGAAGGATATATATATATATTCTGAGGGCTCACAGGTTATGGTGATGTGAAAGTGCTGAAGAGATAAGAGGTTTATTTCGAAAGTTTTGGTGCATATGCTGATGTTTTACTCTTGCTTCTTATTCCTCAGTAAAAAACTGTATTACAGCTCCTATTACAGCCCACAATATAATAAGATTCTTTTAATGGAATAGGGAGTATTGACCGGCTCCTACACCAATTAGTACCAATACTCAATCTCCATTTAAAGACACAGGGCACCCCCAAAACATACAGGTATATCTGAACTTTTGACTAAACAAAACACAAACCCAATATCTATCTACTGCAGTCTGAGAGGAACTCTAAAGGAAACCCAAAAAAATTTAATAGCATGCCAAAATGTTTATGTGTGAATGCCTCTGTTCTCTGTGATTCCAGCTAACATGAAAGGACCATGTGACAGAAAAAAAACCAGCTCGAGACACTAAACTTTCAGGCCAAGTAGTGTTTCAATGGAAAGATTCTTATCCTAAGAGTTCCCTTCCAGTTTTCCAGATGTAACTTTTCTGAACCTATTTGACTGTACAACCTAACATTGAGGAATTCAGCAGCTGGGTGAACTGGTTACCAGCCTTCAAGACTTTCTGAGTTCTTTCCAAATATAGGCCATCTTAAATCCGAACTTCTGAAGGTCAGACCTGGGAAGCCTGCTGACAAGAGCTAAGGTTATTTTATTGATCATTGCCAAATGCGAGCTGCAATAGATCACCTTTCTCACATGTGTGTATTCTCTCATACACATTCCTGCACAACATTTGTATTAAACCCTACCTTGAGATGGTATCTTTCTTGACTGAGATTTCCTATTTCAAGGTCTTCTATTTTTGAATATACATTGGCTTCTCACTTTATTTTCGAACTTGACATCAGACGTTTGAATCATGTGCCATTATATAGCAGGTTAATCCATCTCTTTGACTGGATGCATGGAGGTTTAATAGATAAAAAGGTGAGGAATAAACAATGAGACAAAAAAGGAGAATGAATTTTGGGAAGATATTTTTACCTCAAGTAGGACAAGGATGTAAAAGGTACAGCTATAATGCAGAATCTTTCTACTTTTTTATTTTTTTTTTTTAAAGAAGGGTTGATGAACAAAATAAATCCTATAAGAACAGAGAAGAAGCAAACATGGAGGATAAGAATAATTGAGGTAATTTCTAGAGTCACACGGTGAGAGATTAAAGCTAAAATTAATAGTTAGCAAGCTATTCATTCTTATAGCCCTCTCCCCTCAAAAATAATACATTTTTCTAAAGGACTGATTAAAAATATATATAATACACCATTTTGCAGGTTTGGGTAACTGATCTTCCACATCTGATTGTCCTGCATTGTTGTCACAAAGAGCTATAGTCATCAGTGAGAAGTCATTAAAACAAAGAAAAAGACTTTCCTGTGAAGTTCCTTAACAATCTAAGATAGCTGTCAGTGATAAAGAGACAGAGAATCTGTTAAACCAGAACAGACTTTCTGTTCTGTTACTAGTTGAAGCTTTGCCTTTGCATTTCCCATATCTATTCATGGAGCTAAGAGTGCAGTAAAGGCATTAAATCCATCAGGGTTAAAGAAAAAGAGAAAAGAAAAAAAAAAAAAACACACACAAAACAACACCAAAAATCCCATCTGCAAAAAGATGGGTAGCCAGCAGAGATCTATGAATAATTTAGAAGGCACCTGTCTCTCCTCATATTGGCAACTTTGAACTGCTTTTGCCTTGTAGATATATTTCAATTGCCTGAGCAAAAAGCAGTGTCTCAAAATTCTCAGAAAACTTAAAAGTTCTTAACATTCCTCCAAGATGCTTCAAGGAAAACTTTACAGTTACACAAAAGCATTTCAACTTACACTGCCCATAGGTTTATTGATGACAGCTAACAGGGAAGGAGCACATTACTGGGGGAAGTAGAATGTTCAGTTAGGCAGAGAATCTTTACACCAAATAAAACTGCCAATGAAAAGTTAGGTCCAAGCTCAGCCACAAGTAGCTGAAATTCAGACAGAATTCCTGGAATGAAATCTATGGCCTGTGTTATCACAGAATCATTTAGTTTACAAAAAACCTATAAGATCATCAAGTCCATACTTGGACTGATCACCACCCTGTCAACTAGACCATAGCACTAAGTGCCATGTGTTGTCATTTCTTGAACACCTCCAAGGATGGTGACTTGACCACCTCCCTGAGCAGTTCATTCCATGTTTGATAATCTTTCCACGAAGAAATTCTTTCTTATGTCCAGTATGAACCTTGTCTGGTGCAGCTTGAGGCTATGACCTCTCATCTGGTCACTAGTTGACTGGGAGAAGAGACCAACCCTCGCCTTGCCATAATCTCCTTTCAGGTAGCTGTAGAGAGTGATAAGGTCACCTCTGAGCCTCCTCTTCTCCAGGCTAAACAACTCCAGCTCCATCAGCCACTCCTCGTATGACCGACTTTCTAGACCCTTCACCATCTTCACTGCCATTCTCTGGACACACTCCAGCACCTCTTTCTTGCAGTGAGGGGCCCAGAACTGGACACAGTACTTGAGATGCAGCCTAACTGGTGCTGAGTACAGAGGGTCAATCACTGTCTTAGTCCTGCTGGGCACACTAATTCTGATATAAGCCAGGATGTCATTGGCCTTCTTTTCCACCTGGGCACACTACTGGCTCACATTCAACCTGCTGTTGACCAGCACCCCCATGTGCTTTTCTGCTGGGCAGCTTTCCAGCCACTCTTCCCTCAGCCTGTAGTACTTCATGGGGTTGTTATGACTGAAATGCAGGAGGCTGAGTGACATGAACATAATGATTTCTACTGGGTTAAAAAAAATAACAATTTCAGAATCTACCAATACAACTTTATTGTCTTATTGATCTTATTATCAGGAGGAAACATTGTGATCTGAATCTAAAGCATAGATGCTAGGGATTATGTCTGTTCAGTTGGAACGAAAAAATATTCCAAGCTCAAATCTTAGAAACAGCTCCATTATGCACAGATGTTAATGACATAGTTGTGATAAAGTACTGTTAATAGTATTCAGCGTGATGGTCTACCTTTTCACGAAATCATTCATTGTACAGTGTTGATTCTCACCTTCATGTTTGTTAAAGATAATTATTTGGGCTTAGAAATTGTCATTTATCCAGACGAAAACTAACAAAGAAGAAGGTTATAGCAGATGTGTGAATAGACAGGCCACAGGAATTTTTCAAAATAATGTTGTAAAAGGGTAGGTTAAATACCTGTCTCCATGAGAAGCAGTCTATTAAGACCTAACAAAAAATTAGAAGGAATGGGCAAACACATTTCAAAAGAGAATATGTATGACTATATATAAATCTATAAAACTGTATTATCAGAATTGAAACATCTTTTAGCGCAGAAGGAGTTTCAGCAGAATTAAAAGATCTCATTGTACCGCTATTAAAATAAATTATTTTGGGCTTTCAATTTGCGTATAAAACCTCAAAATCTCTGAAAAAAATCATTCTGACCCAGAGTGACAATTGATTTACAGCAGTGGAAATTAGACCAATGACCTCCACCTGAGATGCTTTAGCCTCTTAGAAACATGTCTCAAAAATAAAGAAGGACTAAGAGTTAAGAAAGATAATTTATTGCCTACAAAACCTGAAGCATTAGTAGCATGCAAGGTGAGTTTTTCTGGAACTGTTTAGGTATTGCCTTGGCCTGTTCTGTTCGAAATAGAGCTGTCAACCCTTTTTAGACAAAAGGCATTACAAAAGACCATTAAAATCTGTGTCACTGACCTCTTCAGAAAAGAAAGTTGGCCTGAATTATGAGGGTCTCAAAGCTGTATTTGCTTAATGAAGTGTTTTGCAAGGCTAAAGAAATCGTCATTGTCAGCTTTTACAAGCAGAGGATGAGACTGTTATTTGCACAACTGGTTCCTGTGATATGGTTCTTGCCTTGAATTCCCATTCAGCTTTCCTAAGTTTCATTCTTTCATCACAAATTTCAGATATAAGTAGTTCTAAAATATGAATTACTGAATTTCTTATATTTCCTTATGATATCAGAACACTACTTCAGTCCTATTCCAGAGAAATCAGAGATCATTGAGAGGCCATTTTCTTTAGCTAAGCTGCTGGTTTGGAAAATGAGCCCCACCTTGTTGCCCACACCACGCTGGCAGTAGAGCCAGCTATCCTGGAGAGCCATCACAAGGTGTGCAGATGATGCTGAGGAGGACAATGGTGGGATGCAAGGTCAGCCCTGTGGAACAGCTGCCTGACGGCCATCTAGTTGGTGACTGTGTGGGCTGGTATGCAGCCCACTAAAAATGTCAGAGAAATCAGTATTTTCCCACAGAATGCATCAATGATGCTGAAACAGGGTATTCTGGGGATAATGGGGTGGGGCCGAAGGGGGGAGGAGAGGAATATTGTCCTATACTGTTGCAGTCCAAAATTCGGATACCAACAGAAAAGGAGCTACCAGGATTAAACAGGAAACCTTGGGCCACAGAGGCTGGAGAAAAAGCCACCATCTAAAAGACCAGACAAGATCCATTGTCCTGACCTCTCCCAGCAGGAAGTAGAGAGACTTTGCATGATGCTATCAGACATCCCATTGTTTTCTCCCTCCCTGAGTAAATCTTTATTTCAGGAAAAGCTGACCACCCCTCCCCAGTATAATCTTGCTTACTGGAAACATCAAATTTTTTTCCCCAAAATGTAAATAAATCATTTTTCCCGTTATGTCACCCCTGTTACTGGAAACGCTAATAGATTGTGGAATCCTCTATTTGGAATACCCCTGCCTCCTCATTAGCATGTAAACCCCCGAACCCTTAAAAAGCAGCAGTGTGTTCAATAAATCATTCCAGTTTTTGCCTCTATATCTGGGATCATGATAGCTTTATTGGACCGTTACACTGTGCCATTCTGCCTGTGAACCCATTTCCCTATAGTGACATAGAACAATGCCATGTACCCTCCTGCCCAAATCCTGGCCCTGAATTGACAGCCTCCTTTCCAAGCCTCTCTTCTTGAGACACAATGCAACAGAACAAACAAAAAAAATGTAAATTAAAAATAGAGCAGCTATTCTTCAGATCTGCTCCAATGGAAACTTAGGATATTATCAGGGGAGTACCAGTAGCTGATCTCAGCCATAAAGAAGCTGAAGGTGTTGAAAGTACTGAAGACAAACACAGTGGCAACACAACATTTAAAGGACTCATGCTGAAAAAAAAGGAAAGTGGGTGGGGGACATGCCACTAGAAGAAAAAAAAATTAGAAATTTTATTAGAGAAATTTTGCTCATCATAGAAAGTCTACATTCTTTTCAGTGTCCCTTTTCAAGGATGCTTATGAAGAAACCATTAAATTAGCCATTTTATAATTCTGTTGTGTATTTCATCCTCTTTCTTTTTTTTTTCAGGTTGGAAGAAGTAGATGTGATCACAAACTTTTGATCTGAGCAGAAAGATTTTTGCTGTTAGAAAACAGAGGAATTCAGAACACTGACTATTTCTGTGAACAGATTAAATCATTCATATAGAAAACCAAATCACATTTTATTTAAAAAAAACGCCACTCAACATCAGAATTGGACTTCCTTGTCTTTACAGAGATAAATGAAAAAAAGAAAAATACAATTATGCTTCAAGGTATTATTTTATGCTCACAAACACAGAATTAGAGAAATACAATAGAAAAAAAAACAATTAGAGCAATATTAAATAACTGTCATGGAGAAATTAAATCCTGATAGTTTGTGTGTATCTAATAAAATACTTAGCATTTTTCAGTCTTTCTTTCTTATATCATGTTTGGAACTGAGAACTGTTGATATTGCAACTTTAGACAGGAAATTTTCCTTAAATTTTCTAACTCTGACAAGTCTCAAGCCTAATCAATAAACTCAGTTTCACCTGCTATTAATCATTTTTAAAAAGTTGACTTTATAAGCAAACTAGCAGGATATTTAGTAGACTCACTGTAAATATTTCATTTTAGGACCTGAAACTCATTTTATATATTAATCAAAAATTAATTTTCCTTAGTAATACACAAATGTAATGGGTTTCACCTGTGTGCCTTTATGTCGGCAGGTACACAATTTATGAACTTCATAGAAGCAATATGGAGACAAAATTAATTTTTAAATATAAGGTTAGTATTTTACTAAATTAAAAAATGAATGCAATCAGTAAAATTTTCTATTTCCTAAAATTTAATTTATTCCATCCAGAATAGATGATTAGGTTCAGCAGTCATATAATGAAAGATACACTATTCAAAAGAGGTATTGGTCTTTTGAAACAAAGCTAGTCTCTTGTAAAAAATCAACATCTCAAAATGAAAAAATACTGGGAGAATTATTTTTTCTCCAGAAAACATAATAATTATTTTAGAAACAGTTTGTTATCACCCTAGAATTACACATATATTACTGCTGAAAGCAAACACATGAAAAGGAATTTGCTGATTCTATGCTTGTTTCCTAGAACAACAAGATATTTCGGGCAAGAGACATTTTTTTTCAAATAAAATGCTACATACACAAAACTTGTACAGCAAAGGCATTATATCCTCCTCTTTCTGGACCTCTTCTCAATTTCTCTGATGTCCTCTGATATGGGAACCCACACCAGTGGGTCTTCTTTACAGTCTTGTCCTGCTCACCCAGGAAAACTTAATGTACTTCAGCTTCAAATTCTACACTCTTACCTTTGAATCACAGCTACAAATATGTGTCTATAGCAATTAAAGAATTTCATTTCTATTTGCAAAGAAGAGATTAATTTTCAAAATTATTTCTGATGTTTTTATGAAAGTCTTCAATTTCCTGAGGCAAAATGAACAATATGCTGTACAAATATATAATTCAAATATATGAAATGTAGTAATTATGGTAATGTTAATATCATAAATATTGTCATAAATCCTTAGTAATATTTTACATGACCATGCAACATTCCAAATCTATATGGGAAACCAGGACTACTTTTAGTTTTGGTACCACACTGCAAACCAGTGGGCAGTATCAGTGCAGACTTGCTTAACAGCTAGTGCTGGGAACTTGTGAGAGGGGGCCTCCATCCTGAATAAACTCACCTGTCGTATTTTCAAAAGAAAGGTCTTTTTGTCTTCTTCTCTCTAACTCTGTGTAACTTCATTGGCAAAGCTGCCTCCAACAGATTTTTCTGACACATGTAAGCAAAGTCTATTCCTAGCACCAGTGTTACCATACAGACGTCAGTCTAATCCTTTGTTGTTTCAATGTTCTGCGCAAACACAATGCAGAGTTTACAAGTGTCACGGTAAGATAATTGGATATAACCACTTGGTGTCCTTACCCCTCTTGCCTTGTAATGGCTTTTGAAAATGATATCTGATGGCCAACTGTGACTTGGCAGCAGCCCATCAGTTTTCTCCTTTTATTGGAAAGCTTGCTGAGAAACGCACAATGGTTGGCTCAACTTTATGTATTTATGTAATATAAATCAAATAAAAAACAATAAAAGCTGCTGCACCTGAAGTTGACCCTTACAGGGAATTGTACAACTTGGGAAGTGAGTATTTTGTGCATACTGGACACAAACAGCACAAATGTCACCTGACTATGAGTAGTTTTTTAAAACAGGTGAATTTTAATCTTGGTAGATTCTGCAGATTTTTAAGCAGAAGTCCTTGGACAGTCCTACTATATAACAAGTTTACAGTTCAGTGATATGCAAACCTACAAAAGGTAGCATGGCTTCCAAGCCTTTTTAAATATTCTAAAATCTTTCATTTTTTACTCAATTGCTTACTTGGCCGGTTGTATTTTCTTTCACAGTAACTGCTTGTCATGTTATGGCCTCAGATGAAACAAAATGTTTGTTCCACTTTGTAGACAAGTGGATGAAATTAAATAGCCCAATATGTGCTTTCTCCTTTAGCAATTCCTAGTACAGTTCAGGAAGCATCTGTCCTTGCTAAGATTTAAAAGAAATGATTGCCAAGAATCCAAGAAAGACTGAAATATCAGCCAAGAACAGAACAGAGGTAACATAATCCTGGGTCTTCTTATCATTTATATTATATTTATACTTATATTTCAACCAGAGAAAATAGGTATGTGAAGAGTTTGTTATTGCAACTCTAGACGATTAAATGATTCAGAAAGCAATGGAGTTTGTGAGGACAGGAATGGGATAAAACAAAGGAACTCTTTCACTCATGTATTTTTGACTGCACAATCTGGATCTGAATAGTTTTTTAACCCTTGCTGCAAAGTTTTCTATGTCTCCTGAAGATTTGATCCTGAAAGGTGCTAAGAAATATCTTCGTGATGGTCTATCTATGTAACTAAGTGTTTCTGGATTGGGTTAAATTGCTCACATTTTACAGAACCAATTCTCCATTGGATCTGTCTGTTTTGAATGCATAAACCTAATCTGAGATGCAGTTTATATGCCTAGCTCCAACTGATTTTGATAGTTGTTTCATATATGGAATGCAATGCTTAAGTCTTGCTCCTTGGAACACTGCAGAGAAATACACACGGAAAAGTCTAACAGTTCTGTAAACATGACATTCCTTACAGCGTATTTAAATTCGTCTTTCTGGAGAACTGCTCTGTATTTTAACTGTGCACGCTTTGCATAACAAAACCCTACAACACACAACACTAGAGTATTTCAGGACTTGAAAGGCTATGCTAAACTTTTGAAACTCGAAGCCCTGAAAATGTCACTATTTTTCTCTGCAAAAAAATTTAAAGTATGAGAGAAAAATAACACAAACCATGCTAAGCATATTTAAAGCCATGGGAATTGCATACAGCCTAATCCCATGTAATTTTCGGAAGTTTTTCTGTACTTGATATCTTTAAATACTAGTTTCTCTCTCTCATTACCAGACTGAGAGAGTGTGCCAATGAGTAATACCAATAACAGCAAAAAAAAAAAAAAAAAAAAAAAAAAAAAAAAAAAAAAAAAAAAAAAAAAAAAAAAAAAAAAAAAGAAAAACCACTCCACTTTTCCAGAAGAGTACATTTGCTTTTTAGAAAATCTGACAACTGATGTATAAAAAGTCTGAAATGCTTCACGGAATGATAGTAAAGCACAACGTAAGTTAATGAATGTTGATAGAAGTGGGCATAATGGTTAGGGTAGCTTTATTTAATTAAAGTACAAGGTTTTTATGGTTCTATTCATTTGTAGAGGAGAGGTGTTTTCATTTTTTCCATAAAATTTATAGCAATAATATTCAACAATCTGCTCATTTCTAGCTGCTAAATTTCCTTCTGTAGTTATGCAGTTCTCTTGTAGGCTCTGAGCACTTGGAAATATGGGGGAAGTACTCAGCATGCTTAATAACAATATTTTAAACAGATAGAAGTTCTCCTCCTCTTAAATGTAGGCAGTTTTGCAAAGACTTTTCCTGGTGAAAGGTCTATAATGGTAATTTTTACTTCTTTGCCTATGAGGACATTTGGCTTCTGCGTAAGCAAAACTGGAGGAAGAGACCCCCTATAAAACTATTATCACTGTAACGACTTTAGGAGCACAGTTGCCAGTCTTGAGCACTGTCAAGGCCACAGAAAGAACTCACTGTAAGATAAGCCACAAGAGTGGGAACTTGAGATAAGTAAAGAAAGGAGGAATTTATGAAAAGAAGGTGCTAATTCCAGGCCTGGTGGAGGCAAGATCTGTTTAGCACCTCCTGGTTAATGAATCCGGACAAAAAGTCTTACTGTGGCAAACTGCGGGAAAGGAAACGACTGCTCTTATATGTATCACCCCAAGTTATGTGAATGGCATCTGTGACCTCCCTGTGGATAGCCAGAACCTGAACTGTGTAAAGGTGGTATCCCAAGGAGAACAACTTTGGGAACCCCACCACCAAGTAGTCCAGGGTAAGAAGGACCAACAGGATGCTGCTGGATCCACAGGCAGGGACTACCTTCTGCTTGATCTCTCTTCCCACTTTTTTCTATTTCTTACTCTCTCTCTATCTCACATTTATTGTTAAATAAAATCTGTATTTTCGACTTTGGCATATGGTCTTTTTTGCACCTTAATTCAGGCAGAGACATCTCACTAAGCAGATCTTAACAATCACCTAGGAAAACAAAACAAACAAAACAAAATAAACCAGGAAATGCATGATGGTGTGAGGGGAGGGATCAAAATCTGCACTTTCCAGTTCTTCATAACAGCAGCAGTCTTTGCAGGGGCTTGTGCCAAAGTTAGAGCATTTTTTGAGAGCTGACGCAGAACAGAGACGATAAGGGACGAGGGAGCAGCTGCTTGCTTTGGACTGTTCTACTGGCAATGTGGCTGGATTTTGCTGTAAGTGGTAATGGCTTCTATTCAGCAGCTTACAATTCTCCTCTCTCACTCATCCTCAATAGGAGTATAATGCAGCCACAGCTGAGACAGCACTACTGATGAGTAAGCTAAGCTGCCAAGACAGAGAAGGAAGAAAGAAAAGCCATGTAGTACTATGAGATGATAAATATCCAAAATCAAAAAAGCTGTGCTAAAATTTCTCGTAGGTTTCTATTAGAGGTTCCTGGTCTGTGCCTCTACATGTAGCACAGGATTCTCTTAGGAGGCTCACTCTCCTTTGTGGGGAGCAATGCAAGGGGTTAAGATCATGTATAGCCTGTTTGTTGTCTTATAATATAATATTCATAATACAAATACACAGAAGTTCTCTCACACATGTACTTTCCTAAAGTAAACTACATACAAGTTTATGGAAGAGCTGCTTCCCTGAAATGAGTCCAACAGCATGCTGTAAATGAAGAGAGGATGGGTGCTTCTGGGGGAAATAGTTCACCCTCTCAATCTGAGTTCTCTGAAAGGAGGAAATTTTTAGCCAGGGCATCCTGTGAGAGTGCAAAATAGCCTTCCAAGCAAAATGGTGACTCCTTGAGTCCTGGAGATAGACAATTATGAATGACTTGATGAAAAGTTGTAATGAAATTTAGAACCATGTGATTTTTCTTACAGTGTTCGCTGCAAACTACATAATGTGGTACATGGAAAAATTTAGAAGACTATAAATCATGCAGGACTTTAAGGAGCTCTCTGTGTTTCCTATTTCTTTCTAAGCCTTTCAGCAAAATTACCTTAACTCTTCTGATAGGTGTGACGAATTTCTTTAGTTGATGCTGTGCATTTCCAGATGAGATCATGGACCACGAGGTATAGAATGATGTCTGAAAGATATAATTAATTTATTTCCTATGTCTTGTTAATTTATAAAGTATTTTTGAGACCCACCTTTTTTTGTCATGGGCTCTTTTCAGAAATATAGCAATAAATGCACTGATTTTGCAGCTCTACTCTTGACACAGATAATATGTACCCATTGACAGATCAATCCATGAAACAGCCCTAGTAATGTCATTTAAAACATGGAAAGTGTTATGCTTGTTTTGCTTCTGCATTTTGGAACCTATTGCTATTCAATTTAGTACTCTAAATGAACTCATATCATATTCCATTATTGAGGAAAATGACCACCTGCCTCCCCCATATGTTGATTTCCCTTTTAAATACTGCCATTTGAAAGTCTTGAAACTCATTAAAGCAACAAGGTTTACAGCTCACACACTCTGTCACTCAGAACAAAAGATATGGAGAAACATAGTCTGAATTAAAAAAATTATTTCAAAACAAATTTTGTTTAATTTTTTCATTTTCCACTCTTTGACTTACTCATAACTTCTCAGATTAAAAAAAAAAAAGTTATCCTGCTAGTTATACTTGCAGGATTTGTCTTTTTGGCTGCTAGTTTAGAGTCAATTTTATTATTATTGCTTTCCAAAGTTTTATTTCTATACAGTTTTCAAATCTTTTGAAACAGTAGAACTCAATTCTGCCTGTAAATTGTTGACTTTCTTGCAAGCTACCTCCCCAAATAAGACATTGAAAATATGACTTAACCTTGTCCAGGCTTGTCCAAATCTGATGACTTAGCAAGACTATTACAAGTATTTACAAACTACCAATTCAAAGACAGGTAGGGCTCTATTCTGAAGGTTAGATCAAAACATAAGCTTCAAACTTTTTTCTATTAATATGTAGTAGAACTGTGCAAAATAAGACAATTCCAATTTAGATGATACTGCAAACACTGTAGTTTGTGCAAATGATCCATAGGTCTTTATTATAATCTCTACATACTGTGCTTTAATGCTTGGTTGTGGTAAGATCTTGCCCCTAGGTGAATAGTTAAAGTGGCACACAAGTTAGATTAAATCATTTAAATCTGAGTCCTATCTTGAGGAACTGCCAGAGGTATCTTGTTGCAGAACTACAAAAGGTTCAGGACTCAAAATACAGTCTATAGTATTACAGTTAATACTGTATGGGTAAACGTGCTTGCAAAGTCACATTGCTGTCTTCCATATATAAAAGCCATTAATTCATCCTGTACTTTAAGATCTTGTCCAATGTCTTAATTTTCATAAAAGTATAGATATTCACCAGATACACTCACTGAAACAAATATTAAAAGGCTCCTAGTATGAAAGGAGGCATAGCTGAGTATCCCGTCCTGTGGTCTTTAAGTCTTAGGAGATGAGATGCTAACTTCTTCTAACATAATGCATGCCCCCACTTAGGGTATATCTTGCTGACTTTTCATGAGTGTCTGGCTACCAAGGCCTTTAGACTGTTTTAAAGCTTCTTTCTGTCTCCACATTCCTCTCCGAGAGATTATATTTTTAATTTTCAGGAATGTTCTGACGATAAGGATGTTTTCAGTTATGGAGAAAGATAGAAATACTGCCTTGTTTCACAGTTTCCCAAACATTCAGAAAGAAGGAATTTTTTGGTTAAGACTGATAGCAAATCTATTTCTCTGGGGTCAAAATTTCAAATTCCTACCAACTCCATAGGTCCCCACATGAATGTGTGCTCATTTCTTACATCATGACAGAGCCTACTGCTGCTCACTGTACAGCAGCTCAAAGCACTTAAACCTTCCTGTTAGGGGTGCTGTGTCCTGTAAGAACAGCCAGAGACTCTGGGATTTCTTCTTCACAAAGTTTTTTATGACAGATTGCCCTCACAGACACAGAGGTTCATGTCTGTCCTACTTCTTTCTGTTGTAGGTTTACTCCTGTAGGTGAACAACGCCAGTGATTACTTACTAAGAAAAACACAGAACAAAGGCCTTAATCAGGTAATTTCTCTACCCACAGGAAAAGGCCACCCCTAGCAGTCTTACCGTGCTTGTTTTATGCTTGGGCTGCTTAAGTTCCAGAAAAACAGTTTTTCTGTCTACTGTGGAGGACCTAAGCAGAGAGTGGTCCCTCCCAGCAAACCCAGCATCTTTCAGATCCATTTTTTTCCCTCACACTGGTAGAAAAAGAGAGAAAAGTCTGGCCTTGTAGGGCTTTCCCCACAGCTCTCCATCCCAGCTGTGTCCTTTCTCCTTCCCTCACCCCCCACCTGTGGCAGGAGCATCCTGCCCTTGGCCCTCCTTTCTTGCCTGCACTGCAGAAAAGCCTTGAAACAATTTTGTAAAGATCATGGCAACTTACCAGTTTTCTGTCCCCGGGGAGATGAGAATGACAGGATGTATTTAACAACTAGGTGACAACAGGGAAACCACAAAATTGCAAGAAATCTGTCTTAAAAGAATAGCAAAGCAGGTGGCACAGAGGCTGACGCTGACATAGACACACTCAAATAGCATCGAAACATATAAACAGTATATTGAATGCTCTCTGTCAAATCTCCTGCAGGATCCAAGTGTATTTGGAACTCACAGAAAGCATCATCTAAGAATGGAGTCTTTTCACAACAATAACTGAGAATTTGAAGAAACAGTGCAACAGTGAACTGCTAAACTCAGAAAGCTGTCCAATGTCTGGAATTGCCAAACCTGCATAAGATTAAATAATTTCTAATAAAGCCATTTTATTAATTAGAGGAAGGGTACTTAGAGAATACACAGTAATTCTTTGAGTAAACTTGCTGAACCATCTCACGTCCAAAGCAAGAGCACAGCTCACATAATTTGCTAATGCAAATGTGAAAATCAAGGAAAATTTCATCAAAATGTAAACAAAATTAAATGCACAAATATAAAGAATAATCATGGCTGAAGAGACACAGAGGATCTGCAAGGAAAAAGCATGGTCTTGTAAACAAACACCTTCTATGAACCCATGTCCATTAGAAACAAACATGTACTCATTAAAAGAACATCTCATATAGGTGAGATTTTACACATACATAACAACAGGGGAGTTTGAGAAAAGAATTACAAAACATTTTTTGGTTAAAAAAGCCTTTTAAAAGAAAGATATCTTTTTTCATTTTTCCTACTTGAAAAAAGCTAAGGAGTTATCAAAATGTATTTTTAGGACACTTTTAAGAATAATGTTTCCTAATTGGCAACATTTTTTAAAAGATTTATACTGTTTTGAAACCATGAATGAATTTGAAAACCGGATATTTCAGAAAGAAAACTCCACATTTGTCCTAGAAAATAGATTCGCGAGATTACAGCTGTCATCCTTACTCCATGCAAAAAGATTTCTCAGCATTTTGAATTTTTTTGGGGGTAAGAAATCAATTAACTGCTGAGTCTGTGTAAAACAGTGATGCAGTGCAAAACAGGCAACTAATACTCAATTTGTCACCAGATGCAAAGACAGAAAAGCAAAAGGCAGAGAGGTACCCGGGCAACAATAAAGGCCATGTCAACAATAGGGAGTTGGGCCTGCCCATGTTGGCTCAGGTGATTTCATTGTGCCACAAAACCTTGGTGTGGATGCAGTAGTGCTAGCAGAAGATGTTTTTTGCTGTTACTCAGGGACCTGGTGTTATTAAACAAGTCAAAGAGCTTGTGTCAGCATACACCATGTCTACACTACGAGTGTTTGCTGACGGCGCAGCAGAACCTCTCTAACGTAGACAAGGTTAAAGACTTCTTCAGAAAGTGCAAGAGAGGGAAATGGGATTGTAATATTACAAAGCAAAACTGCCATTTTATAATGGTATCATCATAGCATGAACAGAATCAAAATAAATAGCAGTTAGAATAATGAAGATCCAAAGACGGCTATAAAAGTCAAAGATTTCAGTTCATACTGGTTATACCTACAGTAGAAAGAGATCCTTGTGGGAATCCCCATGACACTCAATCTGAAGGAAAGATTCATAAAACAAACACACAATCAAAAGTAAGCAAACTTGTTCAGACGAATCATACTGGTGTCTCCAAGCAAAGCTAGTAAAAGGCTACAAAAATGTTAAGACCATGATGAATTTCAGAGTATGACACCTGAAAATGTACAAAATAATCCAACCACTAACACTGAAAAAAAAAAAAAAGGAGAGCAATAATATACACTGGAGAAAATAAAACCAAGACAAACTTTACATCATTGCAAAACTACAGAGACTATTAGTTGGAAAAGTTGCATGATAGCCATTGAAACAGTTTATTTGCATAAGTCCAAACTGTTTAAACAATTCTCACTGCCAAAAATCTGCAGTAGAAAAAGTATTTTCTGACTCGACTAAGGCAGAAAAAGTGCAGTTAGAATGCCAAAGGCAGGCAGCAATGATAGATACAACAGGCAGCTGCTGCACTCCATTTATATGCCAACAGGTAGATTTAGTAGCTCAAAAGGACTTCTCAGCCACGGCAATGTTCACTGTACAAACCTTGACATGGGATGGTAGAGGCTGTGGTAGAATTTTTTCGTAAGCAACAAATGAATATGTAAAATTAAATATAAACCTAGACAGAACAGCCATAAATGTTGTAAATATTGACATATTCACTCAATGATTAATTGTTTCACCTGACACTCATCAACAAATACTCTTCCCTCAAACACATTCTGGGCAATGAAACCGATACAAAGCCAGGGAAAAGAACAATTTAGGATTGTTTTTCCATATAGAAAATAGTATGAACTTGTTCATGGAGAAGAAACTGAGTAGAAAGTGATCTCTTTAAATACACATAAAAAGGATCAGTATCCACATGCTGACTTCTTCTCCAAGGTCACTTTGCAGTATTAAAGTATAACATCTGAACAAATATATGAAGAATTACATCTAACTGAAATACAAAGAAATCTTAAACTAAGCCTGTTATGTGCTGGTTTATAAAAAGTGATAGAAAGACTCCAAGAGAGAAGCAGAAAGGATAAAAACCAATGAGGGTTCCTTCTGGCCTTTATACTGTTGGTACAGTCAAAAAGACCAATGCAGAATGAAAAACACCCAGCTGTTTCCCAGCATGCTAGAAAGACATAAGCATCCAACAGGTTTACTATGTAAGAGTGGTCAACCAGAATAAAGCCTTATTGTAAACAGGGAGTTCTGCCAAGGCTATATTGAGCTATTTTTGGACTGAAGTCTTCTAGACAGCACACACACCTTACATTAAACATTGTAGTCAAGGCTGTTTGCAAGCTAGGAAATAATTGTGATGCAAGTGGGAAAACGCAGGCCAAGCGACAAAGTGAGAGAATCAAAATCCAGAGCTTTCTCCAGAGGTCTGGGGGAAAATGAACCTTTTTGCTACAAGCTATAAAACCAGTAGCATACTCTGTAGGCTTCCCAAAGGAAACAAACTATGGCACACTACCACAAAGGCTATCATAAATTAAGACATACTATTCCAACAGTAGCTTCAAGCAAACTCTATCTTTCCCCATCTCTTGCATAATTCAGAGGACACTATAAAATAATTTTGAATACTGCACTACTATACCATACAAGTTGAATAACAAAGTTCAGATGGTAGTTCAGGTAGACAAAAGCCTTTAATAGACTCTTCAAAAGCAATATACATGGCTATCTCTCCTGAATGAAGCAACTTTTCCACAAACAACAATATTAATTTTTTTCCATACTGGATGTCAAGAACCAAAGGCACCTTTTCGCAATAGCTATATTGTTACTACTGTTGTATGTACAGAAAGGCTAACAGACAAAAAGTGTGAGAGACACCTTAAGGCCAAAACCTTTGAAAACTGACAAGATACAAAGCTTCCAAAATGACCTCAGGAAATATTTGCAAGAACAAGTTATTTCTCAGGATAAACTATCCACTTCTAAGGATGCTAAACGTGCTGTATAGCTAAATCCTCATTCATACAAGAGTAATTGATGAGTGTATATTTCAAATAGCTTAATCTAGAAACAAAATAAAGAGGATGTGGAGGACAAAGAAATATGCTCTCTTCTGACACCTGATTAAGAAGATATGGAAACATGCCTCCCCCCACCCCCCTACATGGTGCATGATTAATAGCGATCAAAATAGACTCTCAACACATTGTACCACTTCAAGAATCAAGTGTCAGATAGGCTCCAGTTGTTGGAGAGCTATATACAAGCATTATTTCAGCGTGAAACTTAAAGGGGGCTTCTGAGTGACAGGACCAGGAGCAATGGTTTTAAACTGAAAGAAGGTAGATTTAGATTTGACATAAGGAAGAAATATTTTATGCTGAGATGATGGTGGGACACTGAAGCAGGTTGTCCAGAGAAACTGTGGATGTTCCACCTCGGAAGGATTCAAGACCAGGTTGGTTGGTGCTTTGAGTAGTATGATCTTGTGAAAGATGTCCCTTTTCACAGCAGGGGATTGGACTAAATGATCTTTGAAGGCATCTTCCAACCCAAAGAATTATGTGATTTGATGATTAAGGCAAGACTTGGGAAGCATGTCTGTGCTTTGACTATACAGAGTGAAACTTGAATACTTTTAGGAAAAGTCTCAGAAATAGAATATTAGGGAATGAATAAAGTTAAAATCATGACCTGACTTGACTTCCCTCCTTTATATTTTTACACCATGCACATCCTTTTCAAGCTAATTATTCAGTTTCTTAGATAAACTTATTGACTGCTAATTTACTATGTACATTTTCAGGATTGATTATGCAAGTTGCAATTGCAAGACAGAGCCCCTAGACAATAGTAGATATGTCTATGTTTACTCCCAGAGCTGGAGTGTATATATATTATGGAGTTCATTTTCAAAACCAGAGGCTTCTGACTGAATTTCTGCACTATCTTGCAAATACTGCAAAATTGCTGCCCTGCAGGGACATTCAGGAAGTAGTAACACGTAATCCTTCACTCCCTGCAGAAGCTCATATCCCAGCGCAACATTATAATGAGACTTTTGGTCCTCATTGTAAAAAAGTAGATAGAAAGCTTATTTTATTTTTGTAAAATTCAGCCCAGTGTTAACCAGTCAAATTAGAAAAAAAGATATTAATAATAGTGGCGTATTCTCCTTTGTGTATTGTCATTCAGCTCTAAATGTTCCTTTGTGACCAGACCTACAGATACCACAAAGGAGGGCTCACGGGAGCAAGACAGTTACTTTTTTTGCTCAGGACTCCTAAAATGCAAATATATGCAGGAGCGGTATTCTCATAAGATGAGAGTTGGAAGCACTAAATCACCCTAGGGAGAGAAAACATAATTTTGTATTTTGAACTTGCCTAGTACATAACTTCTAAAGGAATGAATGAACACACCTTGATTAGCTCAGATGGAAAGCGGGGGTACTTAGAGATGCTGCTTATGAAGAGAAATGCAAGTTGTAGTCAATTTCTTACCAGAGGAGAAACCAGAGTCAAAGGAGCAAGTGCAGATAATTTGTTTGATGCAGTAGAGTTTGCTGTGTGATGAAGTGCACACTGCTTTGAGAACAAAGGCTGCATAGTGCATGCAGGCAACTCCTTCCTTCTTCAGGAATATCATCCTGGATCTGTCACCTATCTCTCAGGAGACGACTCTGAGTGAATCCAACAGACAGATAAAACTAGAGAAAATCAAATAAAAAGCAGACTTTCTGGTGATTTGCAGTAATTTCCCCAAAACCAGGTGTCTCAAAATTAGCAGCCAGTACTCTCCCACACCAAAAAAAATGGTCGTGCTACAGAAAAATTTTCCATTGTAAGAGTGGTGAAATGCAGGGGCAGCTTGCTCAGAGAAGTTGTCAAATGCCCGTTCTTGAAGCCCTGAGCTACCACACCTAAGCGGGACTTGCTTGGATTAGGCACTTTCAACCTCCAGAAGCTCATGTCAGCCTGGCGTTACTCCATGGCAACGTGACTATCCTCAATAACTTCTCACAGGGTTGGCTGTGATAACAATACTGAAAACGTTCATCTTAGGATATGCAGTGTTCAACAGATATTAAGTGATGTAACTTTGCTATATTCCTGTAAGGATTATGTTGTTTGTCTCTGACTGTCTCCCTCTTACACGGATAACAAAGATGAGATACATTGAAGTGCAGTGAAGTAGAAATTTGACCAATTTCAGACAGGAAGTTTCATCCCATTCTCCCTGGTTGCTTTACATATCTTAAAAAGCAGTAAAAGAATATAATTAGAGATTTGAGCATCACAGAAAACGTAACTCATGCAGCTGATAACACCTTCACTCTTGCATATACAGATGCAAAAAAAATGCAGAGGCACTGTAGTATAAAATTGAAGTTGGAAATCTCCTATTTCAACTGATTAGTTTTCATTACTAAGCTCTAACCCAGAATAACTGCCTGGGTCACGCTCTTTTGTGTTGGATGACCCACATCACCAATATATCAATGAAGGCTTTGTATACAGTAACTAGTGATCTATCAGAATGTAAGATTTGAACAGAAAAAAAATAAATTCATCATGTTCTGTAAAATTCCCTTTATCATTCTGCTCCAGGCCTTCTGTGTGTTTTCTTGCCAGTCTCTCCCTACTTTTCTTATCTTCCTTCACCCACTTTTCAGCCAGGCTTAGCCCTACCTCTCCTAGGCTCAGCAATAAGAGGATTTTCTTCTTCATTCATTTAATTTAAGATAAATGTTGAATTGGGAGTTGTACATTACCCCTGATTCAGCTGCCTTGCTGAAAAGTCAGTGGAAGACTTAGTCTGAGTTGCACGTGAATGGACTTCTGAGATAGATTCCATATAACTCAAAGCTCGAGGGAGAAAAAGGCAGTTAAAGAAAAAAAAATTAGACTGTTACCATCAAGATGCAACTCAAAGTGGCATCTGAGACACATTTTTGCAAAAATCTTTTTCTGACTTTCTAACAAGACTGCTTGAAGCAAGCTACAGGTAAATCTAGCTTTTCTAAAACCATTGTGATAGAAAACACATAGAAATTGAAAGCTTTGAAATAAGTCAGGTCCTTACCAGATACAACCTGAAGTTAAAAGCTAGGTCCAAATCCATATGCTGCAAAAGGCCAATGGATCAGAAATCAGAAATAGTATTTTGGATCCTCACCGCCTCTTATAATTCTAAACTGATATCAGAATTCCTGCTGTCTTCATTCTTATGTGCTGTGTAATTACAGATATTTACATTTGTCTTTGTTCCTAATAAATTACTTCCAGGTATACGTTAATATGCAGACCCTATATCCAACAATAAACTAAGCTCCTAGAAGCATCCAAAGATGATATATACTGCCTATCACAATGTACTGATGCAATTTAGAGCTTGTAGATAGGATTTTTTATCCTTTAAAAAATTCCCATGTTCTTTTCATTGACATCAATAGTAAATCTAAGTAAGGCTAAATTCTTTTGTAAATAAAATTTTACAGGTTTTTCTCCAGTTGTCTAGTGCGATCCTATCTGCAATGTGGAATTTCGCAGCCACAGTGTGATTGCATGTGGTGCCTACTTTGAGCAGAACCTCAAAGAAATGAAAAAAAAACCCCTCACAATCAGACAAGAATTTTAAAGCTGCTACTAAAACTGACATGAAGACTGCTATTGCTGCAACTCAAAGACATGTAAAGTTGACATATAATTTTATGCTTTAAAAGGCAGCATCGTTTGATGAAGATGACCAAGCATTGCTTTTAGGAAACTGGCCAAAGCTTAATAAGTATTTTTTTTCAAAACATTATGAAATTATTTAAAAATTAAAGTATACAGAACTTTCAAAGAGGATTCAAAATTAAACAATTTTTAATCATACAAGTCATATTGAGTTTCTCTTGAAATGGATGTAATAATAAATAAGGTTTCTTTGACTTATTTATACAGATCTATCGATTTTTATGTTAAATCATTAGAGCAAAACTCATACAACCACCTTATTTTCTTTTAGATTTTGGGACCTCAAAGCACTTTAAGAAATTTAATTGGTCTTGTTATTCCCTTTGTAGTCATGAAATAAACTGAGGAGTGCCAGAATTTAAGTTTACATAGAAGGAGTGGAAAAAGGTTATGTTTTTGTTTGTTTGTTTGTTTTTGTTTTGTTTTGGTTTTGTTTTTGTTTTTTTGTTTTGGTTTTGGTTTTTTTTTTTTCCTAATTTCTACCTGCAAACCTGACCCTATAAGGTTTAAATGCCCATGCCTGCTTGAAGATACAACTCTGGCACTATTCACAAGGGGGAAAGAATCTCCTCTTTCTTTCATTTAAATGGCTAAAACTAAGTACTAGGAATGTGGAAAGTTCGTCAGGTACTAAGTTTAGCTTAGAACTAAAATTGAAGTGGAAATTGCTAAATTTGACTAGTACGTATCTCAAAGTCTATGACATGTCTGAACACCTTTAAAGATTCAAATTTTTTAAAAATACCATGTGTCTACTTTCTCTGTTTCTGTAGATTTAAGAGGGCTAGTGTCCCCAAAAGAGGGATCTCCTCCTTATTTTATGTTATAAAATTATGTATGCAAATTATATAAGAATTTTTACCTGATTAAATCTGACCTTCTGATATGAATCCATTACTTCATATTGAGGAATGGAAATATTAAAGGGTTTATTTCTTTCAGGGTTATATATTGCCTATTCCTGTTGCTGATGAGCATGACACCTAATTCAAGGGATTTTTTTATTCTGGATGGTTGTTTCAAGCACCATGTGTAAGGCAGTCAAAGGACATCCACTGCACTGTTTTATCCTTCACTGCATCAGAAAGGTTTCAACAAGCTACCTTTTTGTATGTGATGGCCTGCCCTTGAGTGTCACACCTGTCACCTTGCTGCCAGCAAGTGTTCCTAACTCAGCTGACCTGGTTCCAATTCTTTGTGGGTCAATGCTCTAAGGAAAAAGGCAAGGCCTCCGAGAAGTGCTCTGGACAGACACTTAGGTCTCAAACTGCTGTCAACTGAACCAGGGCTCCTGGACTTTGAGTTGCACCAGTTTGTACAAACTGGGAATCTGGCTGCTTCTCTACTAAATGTGATGTGCGTGTAAGAATGCAATGGAGAATTAATTCAGTGACAATAACTATTTAATAAAAATATAAGAGGGAAGTTGTTATATGCTGCTATAGACACAGAGCTAGTATACACTGCTATAGATACAGAGCTACACACACAAAAAAATTTGAAAAAATTCAGCAAGAAATGATTGCTCAGCAGGAACATGAAGCCATTTTGCAGTCTAACAGAGGAATCTGTGTCCGATTACTGTATCAGCAGGGAGTTCAGGCAGCCAACATAATTTAAACTAGCACATGCTGTAATGAGGCCCAAAGAAACATACCTGTCAAAGTAGAAAAAGAACCAAAATAAGAGGGCAAATCATCTTAGGAAAAAATCATGCATATAGTGATAGAGTGCTTTGCAAATGTAATGCAAGTACATGAATGGCACAAATTTTATATGCATTGCAACTACAAGACAGAGGGTCCAAAGTCCTACCCCTACCACGTCATCATTTGGTGCTTCATCCTGAGTAAGTGGACTGCAAGATGTAGGTATTTTGGTAAATTGACATTATTAGGTAAAAAAACCTCTGACCAAGATACTAGTTAATTATTCTTCTACCACTAGTGATCAGTTCTCAGGCAGAGAAGTCAGAGTGGCAACAATAAGGCTTCAGAAAGGATCACAAAGATATGGTGAGCTATATAAAAGCAATGAAAAAGAGATATATATAATGAAGTTAATAAGTGGGCAATAGTCAACGCTATTTTGAAGTATAATGAAAAAAAGAATGAGCAAAACTTGATTTGGATTTTAGTGTCCTGCAGAAAGGTAATGATAACTGTAATAAACATACTTGAAAACAACTTCTGCTAAGCACAAAATAAAAAATCAACTTCTAAATTCATTTGTATTTTTTTGATTTAATGACTTTTTAGTCAAATTACATATGAAAAACCCCTACTACAGAAAGTGATAAAGAAGAGAATCATCATCCAAGAAGTAGACTCCCACATGTCTAACAAGAGGTGAGTGCAAACCACCCTTACAGTGAAATCTTTGAGAGATTTTCTCCTTTATTCAGGTGCATGATTTCACAAGAGTGGTAGGAAATATAATAATTGAGATAAATATTTAAAGCAGTTGAAACATGCAAATATAATCATATGTTTACATAAGCTTAATTTCCTTACGAAATCAAGGTCAATCTAACACTAACAAGAGTTTAAAATCTTTTTAAACACATTAGAAGTAATTTAAGTTCCAAATCCTTATATTTGCTGTTCATATTAAAGGTTTGCTATTTCCACTAAAAAGAAGTCTTCAAATATCGTTCAAGTCATATGAAGTCCTACTGCTAATGAATTAACACATCCTATGTAGATATGCCAATACCTATGTAGATATTGGCATATTCATTCTAATGCATATGGTATAATTTAGTTCAGCTGTTAACTACTTTATTGAACTCAACTGATATTCTAATAACAGAAAAGATAATGAAGAAATAGACAACGAGAGTGAAATTCTGCAACATTGCATACATGCCTGCCTACTAAAAATGGAATCTACAGCCTTTATGCTTTCTAAAGACCACTATGGCATAAAAGTTTCCTGAGAAGTTTTAAATTATGCAATAAGTACCTTTTAAATATTTAAGAACATTGCAAAATAAAAGAGGTTATCCACCTGATCCCACAATCTTTATTACAGAGCCAAGAATGCCACTGGGGAAAAGCAACTTGTTTGGAATTGAATCATAGGGAGACAGATGACAAACTAATTTCAAGGAGGTGTCCACTTACTAAACACTCCAATCATTTTCAATTTACTTAAAATTGGAGGTCTGTTCCCATTACATGTTCTATTAATATATTTGGGACAGTGCAGGCTCCTCAAAGGAAACCACACCGAAAGACCCACAGAAACACAATGTCATGCTAAGTAAGCATGTTTTGCCAACACAGAGTTCAAATAGCATGTTGGATCTATATAATACATATATTGGGGCATATTGCGATGCTTTTCAAGTGAAATAGGGAGTCATTACTACCTTACTGCATTAAAGGTACCTCTTGTTCTATGCTGATAGGGTTCTCCTATTTTGACATGCAGTCAAAAAATTCCATCCTGCATCACAACACAGCTTTGCTTATCTAGAAATTATGACTACTGTATTCAAGTAATGAGTTTGAGTAACAAACTATTACTGTTTTTGTATGATGCAAAAAATAATTTCATTAAGATTAACTTTAAAATATACAAAACAGCAATTTCAATAAATTGGAACAGTCTTAGACTTTTGAACAGTTCCAAACACTTCATTTTCTGTCTGTCTTCAGAAAAATCAAAGAATTCAAATTGCTCATGATCTGAGTACTTTCAGACACACAGCCTTGCACCACAACCACCCAGGTTAACTTTCAGCAAAAAACATCTTCTCCTTTGCAGCTTCTGCATACCCATGAAGCATCTCCAAGAGGTCTGTGCTGGCTACCTAATTGGGGAAAATTACCAAGCACTATCAAGTGAGGCTCTTGAAAAGTCCTTTTCTCCCGGGGTTAATTTTTCTACAGTTCCTTTGCATTCATAAAAGTGATAGTGATGAAGAAACAATTCGGGCAAGTAAATGGTGGAGTAGCTTGAACTCTGCCCTTACTGATGTATCTGATAGTCTGCCAGGAGGACTCACAGCAATATGGGAGAGGGTGGAAATGCTCCAACAAAACAGCTGGGTGAAGAAACGGAAGGAAATTAAGTATATTAAGCAAATCTTCATAATTATTTCTGAGCTTGCTAAGTTTTATATGACGAGTAAAATACTAATGAAATTGCTTACTAGGTAGGATTAACTGATCCTTCATTAACCTTAGATAAATGAAGTATATAAACATAAAAGCATCCATACATACTAATAAGCAATGATGGAAACCATCAGAGAGAAAGTAGTATTATATTATCTTGTCTGTGAACTCTTAGTGTTAGTTCTTCATGAATGAACTGCTTTGCCTTATGGAACTTTTTCTAAGATTGAAATGTATTCAAATAATAACTTATATTAAAGTTTACCAGTTACTTTATTGTATATTTCCCTTGGCAGAACTGAGTATGACCAAACAATTTCTAGATTGCAAATTCTTCTACAAAAAATGTTTTATCCTTGGAAATTATTCAAAGTATTCTTATTCCTCAGAAAAAATGGTAACCAAGTTTTTTAGAAAACCTCAAAAAACAATTTTTCAAGGTCTTTCATAAATCTGTTAGTTCACACTTTCATTCCTGTGTCTTTCCATTCGGAGTTCCAAGCAACAATCAGTCACATGCCAAAAGTGTTTTTGTCAGTTTTGCTCTAAATGTCACATTTACAGAGAGACCTCCCTCAACTGGAATTTCTGAATACTTGCGTCAGAACTTCCTTCACTAGCTTTAACATATAACCTATTTCAAGTTCCTTAACCATAACAGCTTTTTTTTTTTTTTTCCTGTTATGGTCACTGCTTCCATAAGGATTTGCTACTTTACAAGACTTTGAATCAAAAAAATCTGTAATCCTTATTTTCCATTTTAGTCTCCTTTTAGGTGTTTGAAGAACATTTTTGACATCTCCATGAATGTTTTTAAGTTCATTTTTTAAAGAAAGAGTATTGTTTTGAGTGTACAGAGTTCCCGAAAATTCTGATGTCAGATAAATATCTTTCTTCTTAGAAACAAGTAACAATAGCTGGAAAGAAGTTACAAAGGCTTTAGTAAGCACTTCATAAAAGAGATTTTCATTACACAAAAGTAAATATTGTAAATTTCTTATCACTTAGTAGCACAATATGTACCTTTACTGAGTATTTGTCATGTGTAAAGAGGTAAGTAAATAAACCTGATATTAATGGAGCTTCAGATCAAGTGCTAAAAGGTATTTCCTACTTGTTGACATATCTCTAAAAACCGGGTAGTGAAATTAAAATGCAGAAAGCAGAAATTATCAATATAGTTGATGTACAAATAAAAAAGGAAATGCTCACCTCAACATATAAAACAGATATTTACCATTATAAAGACAGATACAGATTAACTGTATGCTTTGGAGACACTTGAAAAATGAACATGTCCTAGAAATCTTTGCTTCACAGAATATGAGGTTGGAAGGGATCTCTGGAGATTCAGTAGTGCAACTCCCTGTTCAAATCAGGGTCAGCTACAGCAAATTGATTGGAAGCATATTTAACAAGGTTTTGACTGCCTCTGAGGACAGAGACACCACCACCTCTTGGCAATCCATTCCTGTGCTCAACCACCCTCTAACTAAGATTTTCCTCATGCTTAAATGCAAATACTTGTATTTCAGTTTGCACCCATTTCCTCTTGTCCTGTGACTGGGCAAAACTGAGAAGATACTGGTTTCCTCTTTACTCCCTGCTACAAAGTATTCATACACATTGGTAAGATCTTCAAGGCTAAACAGTCCCTGCTGTCTCAGTCTCCTTGCAGGAGAGATGCTCCAAGTACTTAATCATCTTTGCAATCCTCCACTAGGCTCACTTCAGTATACTCGTATCCTTCTTACACTAGGAAGTTGTTTTGCACCAGGAGATGCTGCCCCTTATGACTCCAGTAAAAAAAAGGCACTGACACTCTTTAAAACATCTTTTAAAGTGCTAACACTATAACAAGAGAATAGTTCAGATAATCCCCTGTACCTTCAAATGCTGGAGCCCCAAATGGTGTAGCATCAAATGGACCTCTGATCCACGCACAGCACTCTGCGCAGGCACCTGTGAATAGAAGAGGTTATCTCTTCATGGTCACTCAAGCTATTATAGAGTTTTTCTTACAAGAAAAAAACTCTATTCTTCATTTTCTGTGTCAAACAAAGGATGTTCATGCGGCATCTTCTTGCTTTTCTTCTAGATGAAGGCAAGTACACACAGGTGGCATAATTGCTGGTACCAGGCAGGAGCTGGCTGGAAGATCATCTTTTACAGAGAGCTGGATAAATTTGTCCTGCAAACAAGGGTTTTGTGCAGCACAACGCTGCGCTGAAGACAATACTATTCAACATAGTCACTAATTACCTGGATGGTGGGAAAAAGTGAACAGGTCTGAAGACCTCACTGGACTTGCGGCTCAGCACAGGCCCAGGCATCCTCAGGTTAACTGTTACATGGTTCGCTAACTCCTTGGTATACAATGATCACCCAGTTAAGTTCATTACAGACATCCAGAACCGGACCCAGCACTCCATATGTGGCCCCTTCAGTGCTGAGTAGAACAGAAAGATCATCTCCTTCAAACTGCTGGCATTTTTCCTACTGGTACAACTCAGGGTGGTTTTGGTTTTCTTTGAGACAAGAATGAATTGTTGGTTCGCGTTCAATTTGCTGCACAAGAACCTGCAGGTCCTTCTCTGCCAAGTTGCTTCCCAACCGCTCAGATCCCAGCAAGCACTGGTGCATTTGCTTATTTCTCCTTCCCAGATGTAGCATTCTGCATTTCTTTATTGAACTTAAGGAGATTTCTGTCAGCCCAGTGCTCCAGCCTATAGAGGTCTTTCTGCAAGGCAGCACAACACCTTGATATGTCAGCCACTCTTCCCTCCCAGTTTTGTATCCTCAGCAAACTTCCTGGGTGTGCATTTTGTCCTATCATCCATGTCATTAGTGACTATGTTAAACTGGATACTATACAGATCCCTAGCTCTACTTTGTGCTACTGATTCTTTCAGACTGGTATTAAATAATTTCTCCGTCAACCTAAATTGTTTACCTAACCTGTACTTTAGTTTGTCTATGTGAATGCTGTGGTATACAGTGTCGAATGCATTATCAAAGTCAAGGTAAAAAGAATCTCCTGCTCACCCCTCCTCCACAAAGCCAATCGGCTCATTGTAGAAGGCTATCAGGTTGGTCAGGCAGGATTTCTCTCTGTAAAACCATGCTGACTATTCCCAGTCACCTTCTTAACCTTCATGTAAGACCATAAGTAGAAATTGTGCACAAAGATTGAAATGTCAGCCTTATCCAGCCACTATTGACCTTGTGAGCACTTAAGGTTTCTATTTGTTTTCTCATTGGATTAGAGCAATATCTGGACGTAGTTTGTGTTACTGTAAAAGAGTAATAGTAATAAAATTTAAATTTGATCAGGTTTGTCTTTTTGACCATAAGCCTGTGTTTAGTCTTTCTCTGTCTTTAAAATAGGTAATATAACTTTCAATTAACACGAGGAAATTTATCTGTATAACTGTTCCAGACACTGCAGAATAAAGTCTGATCTTTCAATAGCACTGATCACTTAGCCCCTTATGGACTTCGAAAAAGAGGTCAACATGTTGCAATAATGCTAGATCTGAAAATAACCTTTGGGACTTGGATCAGCAAAGGTGCTGGTTGCAGTTATAAAGAAGAAACATTTTTAATAGTTTTCCATTGACATCAGTCGGACCTGAGTAGAGCATCCTTTCATACCTAGGTGTAGTTCATGAACCATCTATAACGCTGCTGATGCTTTAGAGAAAGCACACAGGATCACCCTTGAGGAGAAGAGAAAACTCAGAAAGAATCGTGCCTTGCAGAATACACCATCTAAGGAGTCTTTCTGCTGTGCCTTTTGCAACCAGACGTGCCTATCTTGTTTTGGCCTTTTTAGCCACCAACGTGCTTGCAACAAACGTGGGTAGAGACCTTCCCAAATCTTTGTTCGCGAAGCCCAGCCATGATGATGATAGTTCATGATTATGATGCAATAAACAGGACTCATCAAGGCTCTTTGACGTGATACAATCATGGCAAAGATAATATCTTAAAAAAAGGTTTCTAACTTTGGGATACAAAAAGGTGGTGTCCCTTTCTCTCACACATGGTTTGGGACATGATGAATCTTACTTGCCACCTTTTCTTTGGAGTTTTCCCAGGCTTCAAATGACTACAGAGGACCTGCAGGGTCCTCAGTCAGTACAAATTCAACCTTACCTCCTGTAAGTAAAGCACAAGAACTCATAAGGGACTATTGCACTTTTTAAAATTCTAATTCCATTTCATTCTCTAGTTTTTTCTGTATCTATCTCTCCAACAGAAATAAATATGTGCCGTGACTACTGATCTTAATTTTTAAAGGAAACCATTCAGTCTATGTCATCCATTCTCACTGCAATTTTAGAGGTGAAACTCAGAAAACTGCTCAAACTGCTGAACAGCATGGTGCCAAAATGCATAAACTCTGCAGGTCTTCCAAAAGCCAGTGTTTTACATGGCTTCAGAATGAAACTTGTTATTCCAGAGTCAGTTAAAAATTCTAGGTTAGATTTTGAATTTGTAATAAACCTCGTTTCCAGCTTAGTTAAGTCGAAGTATGGATTTTATAATGAAATGTCACAAAATTCTGGACCTGATGATTCATCTTCTAATTTATTCTCTGTTGCTTTTTGCAACAGTTAAATTCTTTTCTGATTAAATACTCTGTGTGAACTGAAATGGCTAATATGACATTTCAAAAGTTAGCAATCAATATCATAATCATTAAATTAATTGGGGGTTTAAATAAAAATGACAGAGAGTGGACACGTGAGCAGTTATCTCCTTCATTGATTTTTATTTCCTGACACTTTAATAAAATACTCACTGATGTTTACTAGGTTTATCAGAATTGCCTTCTGAGCAAAACCAAACCAAAATTATTATTATAGTTAATGGTTTCTGGGAATACTGGGTGAAATCTTTGCTGGTTCTAGAAGGACAAAGGTGGACTGCAACTTCTTGTTAAGTTAAAAGGTGAAGTTAAAAACTAAATTAATTCAGATTTAACTAAGTGCTTTATAATTTCCATTTAAAGTTTGCAAATATCCTGATACGGTCACACCACTAATTTGATTCGAAAAAGTCATGTTAGAGTCTCTTGCATGGTAAGCTAGAAGTTACACAGTTTCACAGTTTCATTCAGTGAAATCATGCTATAAATTGAAACTCAAAGTACCTTTTCCCTTGTTTTCAAATACAATGAGGATATTTATACCTAGCATGGTTTGGGTTTAAAAATATGTGCAAGCTACTTGGTATCTGAAACGAAGGCTGAAAAGGATTCCTGCTTCCTATTGCTGTGATAAGGCAGATCAAGAGGATCCAGAAACACTGATCCAAGCAGCACTGCAGACTGGGTAGTTCTGCTGAACTAAAAACCTTAGTGACACATGCTATTTGTGAAGTGACTGGCTGCCTAAGAAGCACAACAGGGAAGTACTTGTAAATTGTGATGTAGCCTTGAATAAGCTGTTTCTTGTTTAAAGTGTTTGGTTACGAACATATTTTGCAGCCAAAGAGCTATGTGTGTGTTTTACTTTGCAATATTCTGGGTCCCTTGTTGGGATAAACTACTCAGCTGAACTAGCTTATTGCCTCATAAAGCAGAGCAGCAATACTATTATCGCTTAACTGCACCTGAATTCAGGCAGAACTACTTTGTTCAAAGAGCAGTAAACACTTGGAGTAAGTTGTCAAGTAAGGTCATTGAAGCAAATAACATAAATGAGTGCTAGAGACATAGGACACTTTCATGAAGGAGATTGAAGGATACAGTGACAAGAAGGGATGCAAATAGGATGAACTGAGCTCAGCAAGGACATATTTCAATGTTATTATTAAAAATTATCCTTTTGCAGAGAGCCAGTAGAGGTTTTGTATGGCACTTATTCCTTATATGCCATAAGAGCCTTAAGCAGTACCTAAGAGGTATAAAGCAACAAATTTTAGCCTACATAAAGAAGGCTTTGATCAATCCAATAACCATCAAAAGCAGTGTATTCATCTCTGTGAACCTCTAGAAGGAGAACTCTTTGAAATTTTCTTAACACAGTCTGGTTTTGCGCTCTTTCTTTTCACTGGTTCCCAGCTGAAGTTAGTCACAGAGCGGCTTCCCCGCAGCCAGAGTTAACATGCAGGACTATTTTTGTTACACAGTGACTACATGCATTTTTCAGACTTTTATCATATGCAAGACTCTCAGAAATGAAGCTCACAACTAGCTGGGCACTAGTCACTTAGCCACTGCTGATTGCTGAACCAGGTATTATCCGCTCAGGCAAAGGCAAGCCTTGAGAAATCCTGAATCCTGCACTGTCAGTCAGCAGAAACCCCACAGACTTTTAGTGGTAACAGCAAAAATCAGATTTACTAGGCTGCAACATTATTCCATAGAAAAAGCATTAAATTTAATGCTCAATGGATACCAAATCTTACAACAGTTCTCACCTGAGCAGCCCCCTTACTGTCCCTGTCCCTAAACTCTGCACTAACTTTCCTCCACTCACCACAGCTTCTTCCTGCCGTCCTTCCTACCCTCAAGCACCTATTCCTTTCCGTCGAGGCTCTGGGCTGGTTCAAGATCTCTTACCAGTTCTTTTTCACTGACTGATTACCACCTGACAAGCCTTTTCAGAACTTGTAATAATCAAGGAGCAGGATGTTACCAACTTCAGCGTTGTTCTGTGCTGGAGGGGTAGAGGTGGTGGAGAAAAGAGATATAGAGAGAGAGATGGTACACCATTTTTTCTGAATCTCAGTAAGAAAGGCCATGAAAGAAATGGTGTAATAGAATACCTTGTTTAGTAAGATGGAATAAAAAGGGAATATAAATAGCAAGTAAATCTTTTGTTTCTTCAGATGCTGAAAACCCTGCTTTCTAATATCACATCAGACTGACCCCAGATGGATTTTTCCACTGTGGGTGCACCCACTCACTCAGAGGCTCCTTCTCTCTCCCATACCACAGTGCCTCTCATTTTCTGTGAAAATCATAACCATATACTTCTCCTGACAGGTTGGAATACTGTGCCTTTCCTAACACCCACAGGCTAGCATGGGGCATTCCAGCAGATTCCCTTGAAGCAGCTGTTTGTGCTACCCATATGCATTGCTCAGACCTAGAATACACGGTCTGCTCAAGATAACTAACTCCTGAGATACAATGTCTTCTGGAATACAATCACACCTTGAATAGAAGGGTGTGAATTATTGCACCTACTATTTAACTACTGTTCACAATCCAAAATGACCCTTTAAAGCAGATTTATCATTTCCCTCCTGAAAATACTCTCTTTGTTCAATTTTCCAATCAACTCACTGAACTATACCCCCTTGGTTTATCATTTCACAGCCAGCTCTAGAGTCTTATCATGAACACAATAGTACTTGCTTCTTTTTCAGTCCCAGAAACACAGTTCAGCTTCACATTGACACAATGACATACAATGCAAACAGTTCTCTAGAAAAAGAGAGTAGCAATATAAACTTTGCTTAAATGTGATTTCATAGATTTTTCTACCTAATAGTAAGGGAGATAAAAATAATTTTGGACCAAATAATAGCTTTTTTCCTTTTGAAAATATGTAAACCTGTTTTATTAATAATGCCTCTGAAAAAAATCAGATGCATCCACTATCAAACAGCAGCTGCTTATACAGGTAAAAAAGCAAAGCTTGTTTCCACTGGTAGAATTAACATTAGAAAGAAATTAATGAGTACAAGACTTAAGTCACATGGTTTACTGTTCTTACTTTCTGAGTTTGAAATTATATTACCCCAAAAAAATCTCATCAGCAAATGCTTTCATTTCAGGTTCTGTAAGAGTAAGACTCACTCTGAACTTAGGAATTCATGCTGGGATAAAACGAATTAGGTTCCAAATGTTTGTGTGATGTCTTAAGCTCAAATTCAGAAATCCCAAATTAAATCTCTGAGCTTAGGGAAGGGAAAAGGCTATGCATCTCTAAAGAATCAGTCAAAGGGAATAAAATAAAATACCAGTCAAGGAAAAATTACTTAGCTAATAACAAACTAAATTCAGGGAGTTGTCGAGAATGTGGGCTTCCTGCAGATTACTCCAGCTCTTTATGCTGTCATATTGTCCTAACTGTCTATAAAATGATGCTAATAGCAGTTCTCTCTGGAGATTTGTGCAGTGTTCAAAGAGTATTCTGGTAGAAGTATAAGCTCCTTCTAAAGATGGTTTTTATTTCAGTGCCATCAATGTATTTGCCAGAACTAATGACTTGTTTTCTGAAAATTTTCAGTTATCTTATATAAGTCCTAGTCAATTGTCAAAAAAAATGAGGCTCTATATATACCCCAAAGTACTCAATATTTGTTGAGCCAAAGGAGAATGACCCACCTATACTACTGTTTTTCAAAACAACAAGTCTTCTTTGTCAAGATTTTGATAATCCCAAAAATTCGGTTTTACTGAATCCTTTTTTAAAGTTTAGGCAAAGGAAATAAGTGAAATTACCTTTTTTGTGGGTTGTCTCACAGATATGTAACAGATCCCAAGAGCATTTAAAAAATCAGTTAAGAAGCAAACCAAATACTAACCTGAACTAAATCAAAGTTATTTCTTGCTATAATATAAAAACCTGAGAGCAATTTAAGCAGGTAAGAATATAAGAGGACATAGTGAGTGCTTTCATCCTGCTGAAGGATACAACTAGGAAATTAAGGTACTTAATCAGACTTCTAGTGTTTGTTTTTCTGATCTGATTTCCTTGCAAAAACTCGTTTTGCAGGAATCACAATTAAAAACACTAATCTATCATTATATCCTGTCCTGAAAACTGCTTTTGTGACAATTCAGTGAAGTCAATTGTGGTATCATTTATTTAATTGTAATTAATGGCTGGCTGTGATCTTAGAAGGCCAAGTCTACTAAATACCATTTTATAGGTGTATTTTAAGAAGCATGAGGAGGATGGATATCTAAGAAGTATGTCTAGATTTCAAATATTCAGAAAAATTACATGTTCAAAGAAGAGGTCAAGTCATTCCTGTTTGATTAATTATTTTGGATTTTTTAAATTCATTGTTCAGAGCGGGGCCAGTTTTCTGCAATTGTCCTGAAATATGCTCTTTTCAAGATGCCTCAAATTGCATATTCAGAATTCAGCTCTTCCTGAGAAGCATTTACAGGGCCTTGATTTGGCATACAGCTGCATCTCTTCCCTTGAGGCTGTTTTATGCCACAGTCATCACTCCAGAGGGGATTTTTTTCCACTTTCTTTTAAAATATTTAGAGCTGGTCACTGCTCATGGGCACTTTCTGACATCAGTGTATTAGATAATCTGATATGATCTGGAATAACGTTCTTGCTATAGAAAATGTTATGCTGAATTATACACAGTCTCAGGAATGGTAGTGAAAGTTATAAAATACATGTGAAGAAAAAGTAACAAATGTCCTTCAAATCCTTTCACTGAATTCACTTCCTTTTCTGTTTTATATGTCGCTGTTTCTTCCTTTGCCCAAACCTCATTAATAGCAAAATGTAATGGGAGATAAGACACAGAACTTTATCACAACATGGAAATACCCTCAAAAAATTGTGAAGCCAAATCGGAAGCTCAGAAACAAAATGTTTAAAAATAAGGTTTTTCCTAGATGCTACTTCCTTTCTTTCTGCTGGTAGCTTTTCATTCCTATCCTCTGACCTTCTGACCAGATGTAACTGTGCATTAGATCATGATTATGATACATTTATACTATAATTCGTCAGAACAATCAAGGGCAGTATTGTTGGTTTTGTACTGAGGCACTAAAGAAGCTCGATTTATTTTATCTAAAAGAACATTAAAAGGTGACTTGAACACCACTTCACATAAGGAAAGCAGTTCTTATAGACATTATTTCTTTACTCTGCAAAAAAAAGGTCATAATAAAATCCAGTGGTGGGAGTTCACACCAGCTATACTCAAAACTACAGGGGAATACAGATGTAACTAATAAGGCTGTAAAAACAGGAATAGTAAGCCACAGAATATTTTACTTAGAAAAGCAGAAGATTAACTTGAAGGTTTTAAATCACAACTGGCCACCTGCATATATGAAAAATGTCTATCATAACTCATATGGAAGTGATGGACATGATGTAGAAATTATTTGATAATGTTTTTTGTTTCATACTGTATAGAATGTGCTGAATTGAACTGATCTTTAAAAATAGTAACAGATTTTTAAAATTACATGTATACAAACACACACAAATCATTATCCAGTGTTACAGCTGGTAAGGACTTTCTAAAAGAAAGTCATTCTACAGAAACTGGATTGTTTCCCTGCAGTAGATATATTTTTGAAATATACCCCGCAATCTATGAAATTTCAGTGTGAGCCATTTTGACAACAGATGTTTAAGAGCACATAAGAAGATAGATGAAGAGGAAATATATGGAGAATCTTCAGGTTTTCACTCCAACAGCATTATTGTGAAACAATGTTTTCTTTTTTTTATTCTAATGGAGAATGAAATTAAACTTTGAGACTTCAAAAACTGCCAGAAACAGAATCTCTGCTTTTCGTATTTTTTTTAAATTAAAAATAGATAAGTACTCCCAAAAGAGCTCATGTCACAGATCTGGATCGTATAAGCATCCAATGCATGATATTATTTGCTCTTCTTGTAAATCATTCATACTATATTTGACTCCTCTGTCTTTTCGTCCAGATTTTGTTGGTCATTACTGTTCATTTTGCTGGTGAACGACAACCATGCTGTGCTGGTTGGTTCAGCTGAGTTTATTGTTGACAGGGCTCCAGTGCACCTACTGCCTCTGCAATTTCCTATCCTCTCCATGGGGTTTGGCTGTATGCATTCAAGAACAACTCTCTGCCACACTGTCACCTTGGATCTGACTTGTGTTAAAGGAGCTATTTAAGGAAGAAAGGTGAAAGGCTTGTCTGTAGCATCCTCTCTTCGAAGCTCCTTTTAAGCTCAGGTCCTTTCCCCTGGTCACTGTCATACCATGGCAGGCAAGCCTGAATATGGTTAGGTATCTTATTGGGCCAGACCCTGTCCTGATGACTTGATTTCCTGACTTGACCTAGAAACTGCTTGTTACTACAGTATTACATGTCCTTCACTGGATATCTCAGCCCTAGAAATGGCACCAGCCTCAATCAAGAATCCAGATCATCAGGCAAGTCTGTGGTGATAGGCAGGTCCAAGGTGAAACCAGGAAGTCAGTTTGCAGGTCAGAGTCAGGATCAGGTTCAGCAATCATAGTCTGTGTCAGACACAGTCCAGTGATCAACAGGCAGGGGCAATAGTGTTGAGGCAGGTTCAAGGTCAAGCCAGGAAGTCAGTCTGCAGATCAGGATCAACATTGTGGCTTAGCACTGACCAAGCACTCCTACGACATAGCTTAGGCTGGCACTAAAGGCCCAGAGTAAAGCTGAAATTGGGCTCCTGTGCTTGTTGGTGGCAGCTGAAAGTGGAAGCCCTAAATGAGGTTGGTTAGGGCAATTAAAGCCTATTATTTCACTCAAGACCCCAGCAACTGTGCTTCACAAATATGTCCTCAAATTTCTAGTGAAAAGGTTTACATGCTGCTGATGACAAGCAGCAGAACTTCTGAAACCACTCCCAGGAACAGTACAGAATGATCTTGAGTATGACTTCACTGATTTGAGATAAAACAATTGTCACTAAATTAATGTGCCTGCCTGCTTGCTATCTACGATGGCAGTCATGGGATAGGCTGACGTTAGTCAGCTTGCATTAGAGATTCTTATTCAGAAAGACTATCACATTATCTTAAAACAAACAAGAGACAAGCCCCTGAACAGACTGTTCACTGCTTACTCTGTGAACAAGATAATTACTAATATGATAGGCAAATCAGATGCTATAGGTAAAGGCCACAGGATGAAGTCATAGCCTTGCCAAAGATGCATTTCATGTCCGCTCTATCCCTCAATGTCTAGAAATTTCAATTTCACAGGTGAAACTTACAACCTGATAAGGACATCGCTGCTTATATTGCTCAGTTACTCTGCATCATTGAGCATTGTAACTGGTGATTTTCTCAATGACAAGTTACATAATTGTCTTGGTTTCAGTTTTCAGCACCATCTTTTTCTTTAGCCAAATTTATCATTTGTAATTGTTTAGGAAAAGGCCTCACTCACTGAATTAGAAACACTACACACTAAGAAAAGTCTTATTACAGCAAAAATCTAAATGTTGGTTTTCATGATTAGAAAGACGACTGTTGTCAGTACAATCAGGAACTCAACCGTTAACAACATTAACAGGCAAGTTCAGTTGTCCAAATTTCTGGTCAGATATAGCAGTGCAAATAGAGATTCAAAAACGATAAGTGTTATTCCTGAAAAAAAGAAAAACTGCAGTTCTCTAGCTTGGTCATTAAAGGTTGGCAGTCTGAAGTATATTATTTTGAAGATTCTCATTTGTGGACATCAATGCTTCCTCTGACAATGAGTGAAGAAGTGTTATTCAAGGAGCCTTGAGGATCTCTGAAATGCTCATTACAATGGTAATATGTGCACATTAGAATGAAATGGAAGTTAACATGAATACTGTCATAAATGTGAGGTGAATATTGATTCTTATTGGTATATCAGTCATGGAAGGATATATTAAAATAGACTAATTATAAATTTCAATTTCTTAACTCAATAAGTCATTATGTCTAATATTGTTCTATATAGTATGGATGTTCCTGGACCACTGTAAGTAGAGGACTACCCAAACTTGGTGCTTCTGAAACAAATCGATTTTGCAAGAATTCATCCTGTCTCAGCCAACATGCTATCTTTTTTTTTTTTAGCTAAGACCACCTATTATGATTCAAGAGGAAATCATGGCACAAATTAATTGTTCTGGGAGCCAAGTTACCTGCCATCTTTTCCCCTGAAGGTTCTACAGTCTCTTCCTATTACTTGGCACACTTACAGTGAGATCAAAACGCTTTCTGTCATCAGGTAGCTGGTGTATGCCTGGCCATGCTCCAGAAATGCACATCTACATTCCATGACAGCGTTTCTTGCACATCCTGGCATGGAACATCAACACCTAATAGTAAATACCATACATTTTAGCAGGCTGTTAGGAATTCCTTTAGGAATTTTGTTGGTTAAAGAATGATAAAAATATGTTAGCCAATTTTATGGCTGAGTGTTTAAATACTGGAAAGTTTTCATATTCTCGTATAAGGAGGGTCTTAATGAATTCTTTTGTGGAATCTACAGATACAGAATGTTTCATTTGGAAAATGTTTCTAGTATTTCTATCCACAAAGTATTTCCAGAAAGTGTTCTTTCTTAGGTAAATTCCTGGATTTAGACAATCCTGTGCTCAAGAAACATTTAGTATACTTCCAAAGAATAGAGCACAGTACGGCTTATGGTATGGACAGATGCCAAATGACATATCCGGAAAGTCCAACTCAGCCTGATCCAACAGTAATGATCTCTTACAGGCTCAAATGGATTTCTTACCAAGACCATAATGTATAGTTAATGTAGTGAAAATCTCTGTGAGACCTGACTGTAAACTTGAAGATAATGCTAAGGAGGAAGAGAACAAGTTATTACTGATCTTCCGATCTGGTAAATTAATAAATCAGTGTCAATTTTAGTCAAGCAGCTGATTGTAGTTGCAACAGCAAAGAATGCATCTGTAAGCCAGAGCCACCAAGGCTGATTTTCAACAGCTATTTTTATAACCCTGAAAAAGGGGAAAGACAAAAAAAAGCATCTTGAGACATTTAGGACTTCATTTACTGTATTGATAAAATTATTTTAATGGGCAATTAGAACCCTACTGATTTTTATCATTGTCAGTCTTTAGATTCTATAAAAAAGCTATCTTGAGCCAATTATCAGACGTTTTCAACTGCTCCTTTTGTTATTGACAATGTAACAACTTCTGCTATCTTTTGTTAGACTTTTTTTCCCCACATTCACTCTTTGGAGTCCTTACCTAAACCTGGAGTTCTGACCTCTACCTTTTCTTCTTAGTATTATCTTTCCTATATTATTTCTTTCTCTCACTTGCACACTAGTAGTTCTTGTGGTTCCAAGTGTTTAAAAGGAATCTTTTCATAGAGGAAATAATCTTTCTCATAAAAAAAGGGGGGGGGGGATTTTTTGATTTTTCACTAGAATAGAAAGAAAAGAGCAACTACCATCACTACTACCAACTACATAGCTGCAGATCCTCATAAGAAAGAATGGACAGAATAGTGCTCTACAGCTCTGCTTTTCCTTTGTGAAAGATCCCAGAAAACACTTGCTAAATGGCTCATTGTCCCTGAAGGGATCCATAGGGTTCTGTTGTGCCTGCTGTCATAGTCCACATATACAGAAACGCAGACATAAAGAACTATTGCAATAATTTAACATAACTTTCTGCATCACAATGGCCACAAAGGTTCCTGCTTCAAGCCCCCATATTTTCAGTTGTGGCAGAGTATGTCTGTTACAGAGTTATTCAATAACTTGAGATTTCTAATGGATAGTTACCCCCACTATGAACAAAAAAAACCACCAAAAATTGTTCTACATTTCTAATATACGTCAATTGAATTTATAATTTTGGTTATTGCACATTGTTTTATGTTTTTCTACTATAGGAAAAAGGATTTTAAAATTGTTTCATGTACTACCTGGCTTGCAGTGGCTGTATAATGGGTCGAGTAAAGGAAGATCCAACTCAACCTTTTACATGAAATAATTTTAAAAATAATTATAGCATAAAACCAAAAAACTGGAATTGGCAGACATGTTCTGTGTGTTTTGATCATACACAGAAACATATATATAGACTAGAAAGTTACATCTCCATAGGTTGTTTACTAAAGATTTTCAGCTTTCCTTGTAAGTGACTTCTCCAGACTATAAGGCATTCATTTTTTTGTCAGTTTTCTCTTTATTCATGTTTTCTGAGTATGAATTCTAGAATTGGTTCCAGAGCTTTGGTGCTAGTCTTGCTAATGGAGGAAAATATGAAGCCATACTATTAATTCTACTTGTCTAACTCTGAACACTTCTTCCTTTTACAAAATCCAAAAACCTCTATAATTTTTACAAGGCATGAACATTTTCACGAATAATGTTTTACATATTGTGAAGACGCACAATGGGAAACTTTGTGTTTTTCTCTGTTACAAAGATTGTGCTTTCCTTCCTAACTCTTAATAGCTTTTCTATAAATGTGTGTGTTGATCTACTGTTACAGCATCTGTTTCTCTGTTTCCAAAGAAGCACCTCTTCAGTGCATGCTTTATCGCAACAATAGCTCTTCTGTCATGTTCCAATAATCTTTATAATGACATACATGATATTCTGCTCTGGTAGTTCATGTCCTTCTCTCTTGCTGCTCAGTTTTTATCCAGAAAATCTAGCCACTGCCTAACCCAGTCACTATTGGACCCTCTTAATCAACAATTACAAAAAAATAAACCACGCCACCCATCATGGAAGTACTCTCTTCCATGGTCTTCCAAAAGTGTGAAGTCTACAGACACTAGGATCTCCAAGCTATAGGGAAAATATTTTCTGTTTGATTTAAGAAGTAAGAAAACAAAAAAGTTTTTTGTTGCATTTCGGTCTTCCCATGGGCTTTGAACCAAGCATAAGCCTGTAATGAGAGCGTCTTTGTCAACTTCATTGAGGGGTCAGACAGGAAAGTAGGGCTTGTTTAGAGAAGTCCTGCAGCCTAAGAAGGCCAGGATTGTCCAGCACCTCTCTGAACTAAGAAGCAGAGTAAGCAGAACACAGGGGATGATAAGTCAGCACTTTGTCACAATCTGGAGGTTATTTTCTGCACCAAAGCCTCATAACTCTGCCTGCTGGTCCAAGTGATTCACAATTCCATTCCTCCGCAGATGTCATTGTAAGGTAAAGAGCACAGCAGCTCTGAATGCACAGAACAAAGTGCATTCAAAGTAGGGGTCCAGCCCAGAAAAGGCCAGGAAAGCAGAGAGAGTAAGTGCACAGTTGTATTTGACTTTAAACTACAAGTGCAAAGGTGTGAGCACTTATGCTTCTAAGTAATAAATATATTTTTTAAATCTTTGCTAGTGTGCTCTTCTCATATTGTTGTTTTACCTGCCTGCACTTCTGAAAACTATCTATAGTGATGAGATCTTGTTTGCACTTCTATGTAAAGTACTACCTTTGTTGAAATGTGATCTGCATATTTTTAGTAATATTTTATTAAAAAATTCCAGAGGAAAAAACATCCCACTGTATGAAAGTATACTTCCCTTGCATAAATAAGCTTCAAGTTTTATTAAAAATCATGATGCTCCATAGTATATAATGAATTATTAATTTTGTATTCATAACCATAGTCACAAGGTATTTCCTGAAACACAATGCAAAATATAAAGAAAATATCACAACAAAGTTTTAATAAGTTAGAGGCTTAAGATAATAAAGTCAGTTCTTCTCTTACAAAAAGTAGCTTAAGGCAGCTTTGAACATGTGTCACTTATGACTTTTCTTTAGAAAATTTGTTTAGTGCTGGTGAACCCTTGGTGAGATTTTCTCCCTCTTTTTTCCTGAGTAAAATTGTCCTCTGCACAAAAGACTGTTCAACAGTCTGTAATCTTGTCCTAGCACTATAATACTTTCAAGGCCTTCAATTGCACCTTTCTGTAGTATCTTGTCTCAGTTAAAAAATTCTTGAAATTAAATTTTTTTCCAGGATCCAAATCAAGATTTAATAAAGAGCCCTTCTTCCAACCAGGCAACTATGAACATACTTTAAGAAAACTGAGCAAGGTGACCATTTCCTTTTAATTCAACCAGTGGAGACAGAAAGTGATAATGAAGGGAGAGAAAGTAGCTCACAGTTTATGACGTTATGTGATACCTCCAGCCTGTAACTTTCCGTACTAACTAAACTTATATAAAGATTCTTGCATCAAGGAAGACAAGTCAATGGCAAATGGCTCCTCAGCATTCTCCTCCTTTCACTGCTGCAGCTGCCCATGAGGCAGATGCTTCTGATCATGACACTAAGAATATTCTTAGCTGTGCAGTGGTTGATAGGCAAATTTAAAGTCCTTTCTCTTGTGAAGAAATTAACTACCACCTCACAAATCTCTTCATTTTTGCAGTCATTGCCAAAGCAGCACAAATTAGCAGGGAAACAACAATAGCCAGGCAAGAAATTAATAATCATATGATAAATTGAAAGGAATCTGAGATCTAGATTCTCTCCTTGTCCCCACTAATCCCTAAATCCAGAGCTTTTGATTGTCTTCTATTGCATTTCCCATAGCACTCCAGTGGAAATATCCTGCTACACAGAGGGATCATTAGTCACATTGATATGTTCCCATGAAGCAGACAATTGCAGAGCAGATTGTCATCGTTGTGAAGGGTAATCTTTGGACTGCAGTAGGAGAGCTAGCTGTGTGAACGCTGCTGTTGGCTGTCTAATCACCAAAAGCCTAGTGCAAATATGCTGGCCATGTACAACAGTTTAATCCACACAGAACACTGGAGTTGAAGGTAGGCAGGGGAACACTTAAAATTTCTCAGTTTGTGATTTTTTCCCCAATAAGCACTCATGCAAAATGCCTGGTGGGATCCAAATATCTGTTGAGATTGCTGGAGTTTGGTAGGAATCACTTTTTTCTTAAAGTGTAGTAGCATTAGTGTATTTCTAACTGACAAATTGCCATCTTTATTTAGAAGAAAAGGTACACATACACATTCACCATTCCTTCCCTTACTGTCTTCTTTCAAATATCCTTTTTATTTCCATCTATTTCAAGGGAGCAGGGGAAAAACTCTTTCCCTGTCTTGTGCCCCAGACCCTCCTATTTATAGATTCCTAATACCAAAAAATGCTAAAAGTGTCCCTGCGTGACAGTTGGGAAATGAGAAAAGTAGATGAGTTTATTTTTAGAGAAAAAACCACCCTGCATTAGAAAAAAAAAAAAAGTAGCATGTCTGCTTCGTGTATTGTGTTTTGAGTCCCTGTCTTCCTAATGAAGAATCTAGAAGAGTCAGCACTGATGAGGAAATGGAGCACTAGCCCAGAAGGGCGAGAAAAACCCAACACAGTTTCAGTAACGTAATTAAAAATGACTGTGGTGTGATTAAACCAGTGTTCTTCTTCAAATTAAAAAAGAATTTACTGGAGGGATGATTTTTTTAAGCAGGTGGGATGAGTGAGCTATTAGCATGTGCCTTAAACATCATTTGTGCTGACAATTTTTTTTCTAATTACTCCTGCTGCAGATTTTCAGCAATAAGAAATAGCCAGAAGAAAAGCCCTTGACTAGTTGCACACCATGGCCACCAGCAGAAATGTGTGACACTTTAAAATACAGTGACAAGAGATGATCTGCTTAAAGTCAAGAGACAAGAGTGTTGGTACTGAAGCATGAAGCAAGGAGTTGTCAAGGACTCCATTATGACTTTCTGCCTTCTGAGACCAGTTCCACTTGTGACCCAAGCCCAAAGATGATTAAAGCCATTTTGGAATTTGCCAGGGCTTGACTAGTGACAGTTCCCAAGGTACTGTTTGCTGTCTCTGGACAGACACAGCAGGGCACATGCACCTCAGAGACTCCTATGCAGAATGCTCTAGAGGCCAGAGCCTCTCCTGCTGGCTTCGTCGCAAAGCTAGGAACTTTGCTGCTCTGCTATTCAGAGCAGCAACACTGCTGGTACACTGCTGGTACCTAACACACTGGTACAAGGGTTCTGTTCAGATCAGGTCAGAGAATTTAGCTCAAATTTGTTGTGTTGTTACTTGAGTGGTCAGCTGTTCAAAGCCAGATGTCTCCTGTTACTATATATACCACTAATTGTAACTTTAGCATCATTGGGCAGACAAAAAAGAGCGAGATTTTCCAGTAATCTCTACCTCAGTCATGTCCCAAAGAAAGACTCTAACATACCAGAAATGCTGGTATGTAAATGCTGTTATGTAACCAGAAGTGTTACCTCTGGTTCATTTTAGAGATAGCCATATGTAATGACTTTGTCTGGATCTGTGTGACTTCCATGTTTCAGGGTGCTTGTATCTCCCTTCTACCTATCCTTAATGAATAATAAACAATATTTCCACTGTTAGAAGCTCTCTTTTCATAAGCATCACAGGGCTAGAGCAGCTGGGTGGGATGAGAATGATCCCATCTCTATTGTGTGCACATCTAGCAAAGCTGATCAAGAGAGTGAGCACAATTTGGTCACATTGCTGTGAATAAGTGCAGCATGACCACTGGAGACCATGTAGCCATTGAAGCCAAGCAATGCTCTACCAAAAGAGCTACAATTATAAGTAGCTTGTTGTCAGTCCAGTCTCCCTTACAATTCTAGGTTCTTATATTCTACACTCCTGTTCATCTTTCAGTGACCAAAGCTAACATTTAACATTCTTAATAGATCATCTTCACTTATATATAGGCAGTTAACTAGAATTCCAAAAAGAAGCATATGGAGAGTGGAGAAGATACTTAAATACCAGAGAGAGAGACCACGTAAGAGGATAAGAAGCTGCTGTACTTTGTATGAAAAGTAGGAATGGGGTGAGAACAAGAGGTGTTGGTTACAAGGGTAAAGATTGAGCAGGCATTTAATGTGTATGTGATAAATTCCTGTAAAGTCCACACTGCAAAACACAAAAGTATATCAAATGGGTCATGAATCCAGGTCTGAAAGTGCTGATATGTGTAGGAAAGTACTTCTTTAAGACTTACCTGCCTTTCAGAGCGCTCTACCAGTGCTAATCAGCTGTTTTGAAAAAAATAATTCAATCTTTAGTATTGTTAAATTAGCTTAATGGGAACGCTCACCTTCTACTGCATGTTAATTAGTAACTGCCAGCTTTTTCACATGCAGGTAAAACTGCTGCATGAGCAAACTTCATTCTGGTATTTTGAAACTTGTGACTCTTCACAGTTTGAACGACAATCTCAGTATGCAGCAGGAGAGTTGGACTAGATGATCCTTAAAGTTTCCTTTTGACTCGAACCACTCCATATTTTTATATTTCTGTTTGTTTTCTATGTGTATAAAACATCTATATTGTATATTTGAAGAAAAATAAAGGACCTCAATATTGTTATTACTATTTTTTTATTTTGCGAAAACCGTGATTGTATTTTGAGTTTCAGTTGGTTTTCTTTTTTTTTTAATCTAATGTTGTTTTTAAAAAGTTAATTGCCTCAGAAAGTTTTGTTGACACCAAAGCCTGATGTGCTATCCCTGAAACCCCACATGCTGTTAAAAGTGGTATAATTCACTAACCACATATTTTGATTTAACCCCAGCCAACAATTAAATATCACAATGCTTCTCCCTCACTTCTCCCCTCTGACCCTAGTGGGGAGGAGAATTAGAAAGAAAAGCTGAAAATCTTGGGTTGAGACAAGACCAATTTAATAATTGAAACAAAATAAAATATACTATTGCTAGTAATAATAATAATAATCATACTTGTAATGAAAAGGAGAGAGAGAGAGAGAAATAAAACCCAAGAGAAACAAATAGTGCACAATACAATTGCTCACCACTCACTGACTGATGCTCAGCCAGTCTTTCATCAGCAATTGGTGGTTCCAGCCAATTCCCCTCAGTTTATATACTTAGCATGATGTTCTAGGGTATGGAATATCCATTTGGCCAGTTTGGGTCAGCTTTCTTGTCCATACACCTTCCTAGTTTCTTGTACACCTGCTCTCTGGCACAGCATGGGAAACTGAAAGTCCCTGATTTAGGGTAAGCACTGCTCAGTAACAACTATACCATCAATTAATCTCATACTAAATCCACAAAACACAGCATTGTATTAGCTACTAAGAAAAAAAATTAACTCTATCCCAGCCAAAGCCAGGGCACTACATAAATTATACTGACAAATACTATCACCAGAATATCATGACTTATGATACCCTGCAACAGGAAGGATGACAATTTGATCAATTGCTAGGCCCCAATATATTCATGGGCATGTAGTGTACAAGATCTCTTCTGCTGTTTGGAAGCATTTTCTTTCTGGAACTGAGGAGGTTATATTTGTCATGTTAAATGCTACAAATGCAGACATAGGAGATGTCAGTCTAAATTTCTAGCTTCTTATACTTGGTTGCAATGACAAGGCATATTGGCACTCTGGTAATCACTCTATTATTCACAGTGTAACCAGCATTCATTTAGACTCCCTTGATTTTCGCCTACCTTCTTTATTTGAGTCTACTATGAAAAAGATGGGCCAGGACTACAAAAAACACATATATATTATTCTGAGCCTGAATGCTGTCCCTATGTGATCTGTTTTAATTTTTCTTCAGATATAAACAAAATTGGAGACTGCACTGAATCACATACACCCCTAGGAACCACCAGGTCTCTCAAAAATTTGGTTCTTGAAAAGCTACTTTTTATCTTTTTTTGTTCCACTTCAAATCCTAAAGTTTGTAAGCATTGTTTCCTTTCCTATATTTCAAATGTTGCATTTAACCAAAGTGCAAATGCTGTATCTTGCTGTGGATCCATGTAGTGGTGAATCTGTAGGTACTTTAAGCACCTAGATGATCTGCACAGCATGTACTGCATGAGATCAAGTAGACACTTGGTATCTGTGACCTGAACTGATAGCAAAATCACATCAGCAACCCTGAGAGAATCACACAAATTGGTGTGCAAATGTGTAACAAACCCAGTATTTGTGATCAGGGGTGGGAGAATATACATATTACAAGAATATCCAGAAACATGACAGATTCATCATAAAAATTGAGAAAAAAGATATGTTATGAAAAATGTATTAAATCAAAAGCAGACACAATAGAGTGCAGAGGTTGTTTCCATGGAAGCAGTCTCCCACATGACAGCAAGATCAGCAACAGGTGTTACAGAGACAAACGGGGAGGAAAAATGTCACCAGGTTAAGCCTAAATGTCACACTGGCTTATAAAAAAATGTATTTAAACTTACAACTTTTTTCCTTGGAATAGAAAGTTAATTATTTCCAACCCAGACTATATCTGTATATATACACCAAGAAAGCAAAAAAAAAATCAGTATTGGATAATTGTGAACAAAAACATACAAGTTCTTTGTCTTAGCCTTGTTTAGTAACTAGCTTGGAAAGTAATTTGCAATCATCCGTTTTCTATTTCCTGCTAAATCTCCTAAGATATATAGTCTAATAAATAGAATAAAAAGTCATATTTTACGTACAGAGGCAGCTTCCTAGGAATATAAGATAAAAGTGAGTTTCACTATCAATCTTGAAGCACATGGTCCATGAAATATCCCAACTACTCAGATTTAGGACTAACTTAGGAAGAAAAAGAAAATAAGAAGAAAAGTATTAAACTTGTAAAACAGGGAATTATTCAGACAGTATACATGGTAAGTGAAAGAGAAAAAAACATGATTAACAAGACTGACACTGACTAGATCTGTGAGACATACAAATAAAGCAAGACCATTATTAATAGCTTATGATGAGCCATCTGATGAGCTAGCACTTCAAGTAGCCAATGCTTACATTTTTAACAGTCTTGACCCCAGACTAGGGCATTAGATGGGACAGTTATGTGGAGAAGGTTCTGTGGTAATGCAGATTACAGGAAGGTATTCCCTCAGCCAGTGTTTCAAAAGTTATGGATTACGCGTACTCCAAGTTAATACAGCCAGTAGGTATTGTTCTGAGGTTTAAATGCAAGGCACATCCAAATGCCAAATTCCTCTCTCCTAGGGAAAGGGAAGTGTATCTCAACTGAAAAGGAAGTGTTTTGGTCGTATTCTTTCATAGCAGACTACATAGAATGCCAGCAACAAGCAGAATATTGTGCTGAGCAAGAAAAAAAAAGAGTAAGGATTATTTACCTTGCCTTATTCTACTCATTGAAAAACTTTTTTTTTGTTACAATTAAGAGCTCTTTGAAGACACCATTCCAAGCTTTCATGTGATAATCAACATTATTCTGCATTCACGAAAATGAAGAAATTCATCACAGTGGGAAGGCACATTGGAACAAGGGGTAACAGTTCAGAGGATTGCATCCAAGCAAGGGTTATGATAAGAAGAGAAGCTCATTGATTATTCATGACAATCTCTCGCATCCATAGAAATAAATTATATGGTGTGCACTCCTGTTTTGAAGAGAATGCCATCCATGCAGGTGAGATGTTTCTGTCTACT